>NC_133755.1:45682500-46412500 GCF_036562045.2 Rhinolophus sinicus | reverse complement strand
TTCTTGTTTCTTTAGGTAGGCCTGCAATGCTATGAATTTCCCTCTTAGGACTGCTTTCACAGCATCCCATAGATTTTGGATCGTCGTGTTTTCATTTTTGTTTGTCTCAAGATATCTTTTGATTTCTTCCTTGATCTCCTGGTTGACCCATTCATTATTTAGTAACATGTTATTCAGCCTCCATGAATTGGTGTGTCTTCCAGTTTTTTTCCTGTAGTTCATTTCTAATTTCATAGCACTGTGGTCAGAGAAGACAATTGGTATGATTTCAATTTTCTTAAATTTATCAAGACTTGTTTTGTGGCCTAACATATGGTCTATCTTGGAAAATGTTCCATGTGCGCTTGAGAAGAATGTGTATTCTGCAGCTTTGGGGTGAAATGCTCTGAAAATATCGATTAAATCCAAGTGGTCCAATGTGTCATTTAAGGCTGTTGTTTCCATATTGATTTTCTGTCTGGAAGACCTGTCCCTTGTTGTCAGAGGTGTGTTGAAGTCCCCTACTATGATAGTGTTACTGTTGATCTCTGTCTTTATGTCAGTCAATATCTGTTTTATATATTTAGGTGCTCCTATGTTGGGTGCATAGATGTTTACTAGGGTTATGTCCTCTTGTCGGATCGATCCCTTTATTATTATATAGTGCCCATCTTTGTCTTTTAATATGTTCTTCATTTTAAAGTCTATTTTGTCAGATATAAGTATTGCAACTCCAGCTTTTTTCTCATTTCCATTTGCATGAAATATCTTACTCCAACCCTTCACTTTCAGCCTGTGTGTGTCTTTTGATCTGAGGTGAGCCTCTTGTATACAACATATACAAGGGTCTTGCTTTCTTATCCACTCAGCCACCCTATGTCTCTTGATTGGAGCATTTAATCCGTTTACATTTAAAGTGATTATTGATAGGTACATAGTTATTGCCACTTTTAAATTTGTAGTTAGATTGTTTTCATCTTTCTTCTATTTACAGAAGTCCTTTTAGTATTTCTTGCAATGCTGGCTTGGTGGTAATAAATTCCTTTAGCTTATTCTTTTCTGGGAAGCTCTTTATCTGTCCGTCAACTTTAAATGATAGCCTTGCTGGATAAAACAATCTAGGTTGTAGGCCTTTGTTTTCCATCACTTGGAGTATCTCCTGCCACTCCCTCCTGGCCTTCAATGTTTCTGTAGAAAAGTCATTTGATAGTCTTATGGGAGTTCCCTTGTATGTAACCCTCTGTCTTTCTCTTGCTGCTTTTAGGATTCTCTCTTTGTCTTTAACCTTTGCCATTTTAACTATAATGTGTCTTGCTGTGGGCCTGTTTGGGTTTATCCTGGTTGGAACTCTCTGCACTTCCTGGGCTTGTATGTTGGTTTCCTTCATCAGGGTAGGGAAGTTTTTGGACATTATTACTTCAAATATGTTCTCAATCCCTTGCTTCCTCTCTTCACCTTCTGGTATTCCTATGATGTGCATGTTGTTGCGCTTGATGTTATCCCATAGGTCTCTTAAACCATCTTCATTGTTTTTTATTCTTTTTTTCTTTCTGTTGTTCTGTTTGGGTGATGTCTCGTCTTCTAAGTCGCTGATTCGATCCTCTGCTTCATCTAACCTGCTGTTAATTCCTTCAAGTGAGTTCTTTATTTCGGTAATTGTGTTCTTTAGTTCTAACTGGTTGTTCATTATGATTTCTACATCCTGCTTTATGTCGTCTCTAAGCTCCTTAAACATTCTTATCATCAGTGTTCTGAACTCTGTCACTGATAGGTTGGTTACCTCTGTTTCATTTGGTTCCATTTTTGGAGGTTTCTTCTGTTCTTTTATTTGGGACATGTTTCTTTGTTTCTCCATTCTGACTGACTCTCTATGTTTGCTTCGATGTATTAGGTAGATCCCCTAGAGTTCTTAGTTCTTGCTGGGTTATCTTATATAGTATGTGTCTTTTATATTTGACTTGCACTACTTTCTTCTTCTCCTCTGCGTGTGCTCCAAAGGTGACTCTTGTGTTGTGTATATTGTCCTGTCAAAGAAGATCTTTAATTGCTTTTTGCTTGTGAGTAGGTGGGGTTAACTCCTAGGCTGACTAGTTGTGAGACTTGGCTCTGCCCACCGCAGGGTGTTCTGCTGTGTGAGGGTTGACAGCTTAAATGTGGTTTGGCCTCTATGGGCTCTTGTGCCTGTAGAGAATTCCCTCTGGGTGTGTCACTTGTAGGTCAAACCCGGTAGTACTCTGGTTTGGTCTGGAGTTGGCCTCTGGGTATGTTGAATCTTGTGCCTCTTAAGCTGGGCCCTGGTAGGGCAATTTCAGGACAAAGCAAATCACCAAGCACAACAACAACAACAAAGAAAAAATCAAATACCTTCACATGTAAAAACAATCAACAACCCCCACTCAACACAGGCAAAGATGTCAAAGATATAAAGACAAAACGAAACAAAACAAAACAAAAAGCAGTGTCAGTCTTGGCTTAAGCCCACCAAATAGTCTCCAGGTTGTCTTCTGCTGTACCAAAGAGTCCTCTGCGTATTGTGTAGGCAGAGCCAGTCACCTGGTGCCTAGAGTGACGTTGGAACTGCAGATTTAGATGCATGGGGCTGAGGGGTCTGGATGGTAGTTTCTACAAATTAAGTGCAGTTTCTGCCCTTGCCTGCACATATGCACACTGAGAGTAGCACCACCAGCCCTGTGTCCAGTTCTCCTGAGTCTTAGGGCACTTCTTCCGTGTGTGTGTGTGTGCGTGTGTGTGTGTGTCTGTGGTGGGTGGGAGATTTCTGAGCTGCTAAAAGCCAAGAGCTGTGTCTGCTGCTTACTGCTGATACCTGGGAGTGCCACTGCAGTTGTAATTGCTCTGCCCTAGGCAGGCCAGAAAGGAAGGGGGCTGGGGATGGAGGGTCTTCTCTCTCCCAGCCCAGCCATGTCACACTCTTCCCGCCAGCCAGAAAAGGTGGTGGCTGAGGGTGAAGGAGTCTCTTCTCTCCTAGCCCAGTAAAAATCACACTCTTCCCAGCCTCTTCCCTGGGTCAGAGCTACACACCAGTCTTCCCAGAGCCTGAGCACTAAGGCTCCTCTGTAATCTGACACTACTCCTCAGTTCAGGGGCCAGTTTAAGTCTCTGAAAGGCTGGGGGTAGGATTGGAAGGCAGGGAGGGTACCAGGTATGGAGTTTGTGTCCTTTGTCCAGCCTGGGGCCCAACTGGTGGTCTCACTGAGGTTATTGCCTCAAATACCGGATATGCTGCCCCCTCAGTGGGAGAGATCAGCTGTGGGATGCAGGGAAAGAACCCACCTCCTGGCTTTTGTGTTCTCTGTTCCATCCTGGGATCCCCTGCGTCTCTGCAGCTGCGGATGCCGATGGCGTTTCCACTGCCGCAGATGCAGGCCGCATTTCCACAGCCACAGGTGCAGACCGCGTTTCCACAGCCGCAGCTGCAAGCCGCATCTCTACTCCACTCCCTTCCCTCTTTCCCTGCTCGCCCAATTTGCCCATCTTCAAGTAATCCTTGCACGAGTCTCTTAGTTCCATATTCCATATCTTTCTGTACCTTTCAAGGTTTTTTCCTTTTTTTTTTGACAATGAACACGTATTACTGTTTAAGTAACAAACTAATACATAGTTGAAGCTTTAAAAATTAAATTTAAGCATTTTAATATTTATCAAGACTCATTTAAAGATTCAGAGAAGTAATTACAATGTAATATAAAAGGAAAAACCAGATTACATAATTATATAGAGAGTATGCTTTCAACTATTTTAAAAATTATATCTAAATATATACATAGGAAAAAAGGTACTGGGAAAAAACACACCAAATAGTAATGGTAATTACCTCTAGTTAAATGTTATAACCTATTTTCACTTGATTCTTTGTATTTTCTTATTTTTCAAATTTTCCAAAATTAATATTATCTATAATCAGAAAAGAATTTAATGATCAACTCAGAATTTGCCAAGCAAATTATTTTGTATACTGCATTAGACCAGAAATCAAGAGGAGAGAAAATGTGGGACATAATCCCTTCCCTCAAACAATTTACACGTAATGTTAAAAACCATTAGAGATCAAGATAGAACAACAAAGAATAAAGTGTTAAACTTATCAAATATCAAGATGTATAGAAGAGACAATATGATCAATGGGATAACAGAAAGAAAAGACACATGATGGTCCCAATTATTAGCATCTCCCTAAACAGGGAACCAGAAATAATATGAGAATTCTCTTTTACAGACAGAGTCAGAACTATACCCAAGGCTTGATTCTGGGCATCAGGGGGTTCACTTCCTCAAAATAACTATTTCTCCACACTCCAGTTCCTGAAATTTAACTGTTAAAGGTTTATCCCGTTATTTCATATTCTCTATCCCTCTTGAAAAGCAAATGGACCCAGAAGTGTCAATACTTTACACTGAAGGGCACCCTTCCAGCCTCTGCATTCTAATGACAGACATCACTCATCAATCCCAGCACTTCTTTCTCCCTGTGAGCATCTCAGAATCCTTCTCAGTGTCATACTCCAAGTGCTACCACCAAGTGAGCAAAGCTGGGATGTGAGTGGAAAACTACTTGCCATCCCTTATTAACGTGAGAGTAATAGACTTGCATTTGACTCAGTTGAGAATTTTACAAAACTCTTATCACATCCATTGTCTTGTTCAAGCAAACGTTATTTTCTTTTCCCTTACACCAAAATGGAGTTCCCCCGTGCACATGACTATTAAGGGGCAGGTCTCATATTCGAATATGGAACCCAATACTCCATCCGAGCCGGTGGCTCTTTCTCGAAGCACTCATCTCTTACACTGCAGTATAAAACAGTTGATCTTATCCTCTTCTGACACCAGTTTAGGGAGGGGAGAGTTTGAGGACCCTGGTAAGCACTGAGGATCAGGAAAGAGCATTCTCAAAGAAAAGCAGGCTATCGGAACATAAAGGATGCGACAATTTTGCCAAAAGCCAGTTCTTCACACTGGAGCAACAAGTAAATATCTTTAAGTTGCTAAACACAACTGCTGTCTGACTGGAATTCCACCAAGAATTCCATTAAGAGCAAGAACAGCCCCACACACATGTACATGTAAGCCAAACAGGGACAAAGCTTCACAGGTGAGTCTTGGTGCTTCAGAGTGACGGAAAGATTTGGGCTGTTCGCCTCATTCATTCCAGTGCCCATGCAGTCCCCTCTCTGCTCTCCAGGCTCCAAAGGACCAGAGCCAGCCTGACAGTTTCTCCCAAGGTCTCCCCAAAGTTCTAAATACCCAGTGGAAATACCACAATCGAACAAGCCATTTTCCCCTTTGGTCCTTCAAACTGGACTCTCAGATCTGCCTGGACTGCTCCATGATCTGAAGTTCCTCTCATCTGGCTCCATTTGGAGGCAAGTTAAGGTTAACTTCCATAAGCAAAAGCTTCCCTTGGGCAGGGTGGGGGTGGCGGGAAGACTATGAGAATGTGGGTGTCGGTGTGGGTGTTTGTTTTCCAAGGACACCCATCAATTCACCCTCCAATCCAATCCAATACTGAACATGCAACAGTCTTAAAAGTGTTTTTAAAACACCAGAATTAGATAGCATGTTGAATTTGAGGTTAACATACAGATTCTTGACTTTAAAAGGCTAGATTTTCACAACAAACTTGTGTTGCTATAGAGATGGCATAAGCCTATGTAAACTTCAGGCATTCATATTCATAGAAACTCCTGAAGCAAGACTAAATGTTGGCCCTAACATTCCTGCTCTTGCCAACTTCCAGATAGTGCACAAACTATGCCAAAAATAAATGGGTGTGACTAATACAAGCTTAGAGCATTTTTTTTACCTTGAGGGCAACATTTGTTGATATAGGAGCTGGGAGTGTAAAGCATACTTCCCCCCCCCACCCCCATAAATCCATCTGTTTTATTTACACTTCCTAAAAGACCTGCATGCACATTTTTTCCATAAAGTGTACAACTGCTAGTAATCACGTATTATTTCATTCTGTGCCCCAGTTCTATTTTAACACTGCGTCTCTTGCTTTTTGTTTGTGTTCCATTAAGCACATACTAGAGACAAAGAAGTCAAGACTTAACTCTTCTGGTCCCAAATACACACTCCAGGGCTGCACAATCGTCAAACAGCTTTTGCATAAGCGACACCTCCAAGGTCTGCGCACCCAGGGTAAATCCTATTACAAGCTCAGGGATGTCGAATTGGTTTCTGCTACCGGCCTTCTTTCTGTGACCCCCTTCCCCGACCCTCCGGGCCCCAATCCCAAATCCCTCGTTTCTCCTGCATGGAGGTCAACCTGTATGACAACTGTGCTCTGCCCTGAATCTACTCTCTCCTGGGCTGGGAACTCGCTGCTAATTACTGTAGTCACACTTCTTAATTCAACAAGCGCCAGGCGGCTCCCTGCCATCTCCCCAGTGGGATAGGTCACAAGCTAGCTCACGCAGGTCACTAAGTCAGCATTTACTTCCTGATAGGAGATGGCGTTACAAGGTAGCTGTTCCAACATGAATGGTAATCAACAATAATTAAGAGTTATACACCCATTCTGACTCATACGATAGTGTTAAAAAAAAAAAATCCAATAGGGGTTGTGGAAGGAGGAAAGAGGGAAAAAAAACTGCTTACACAAGACATAACTTTTTCATCACAACTTAGAATTTCTGGAAAATAATGTATGTCTTTGTTTTCTTTCCATTCACACAGAAGAAGTATGTCCACATGGAGACCACTGTGAAAAGCAGTAAATTTGAATTTTCCATAAAAGAAGGAAATGTTTACTCTTAATAAAGGCTAAATCCCCTTATCCTGGCAACCAGCAGATCAGAGATCAGGCCACACAGAATCTAACTCCTACCCATGGAGGCCATCATGCCTATTCCATGGCTGACGCCAACTTCCAATCTCAGAAATAGAAAATCACCTACAGCCAACCTTTATCTCCCAGAAGTGGTTTAACCTGAATGACATAAATTAACTGTTGCCCACCCAGATTTCTCAGCCCTAATCTGGAATCCTCTCTAGACCACTGGCAAACCCATCCTGACACTACTAATTACCAAGCACTGCTGGGTAAACAGAAACTCCAAGCATCCGTTGTGCTTTATACATGGGTCTTGTACCCCCAGAGCAAGACTCAGTGAAGCTTTATTTTGACCATGACTGAGAGTATCGACCATCTACCCCTTTCTCGCCACCACCGCATCCCCCCTCGGCTGCCCTCATCTTAAGTAAGGTTCCCAGAATCAGACCTTGAGACTATGATTCACTTGCCAGGAATCTATCAATGAAGGGTTCCCTGTTGAAACTGAGAAGGTAGTTGGATAAGAATAGGGAAAGAGCTGGGCACGGGTGCGATTCCAAGTCTCAGCCTTGGCCTAATTCCATGGGCATTCTGCAGCATAAATTGTCTCATTGAGGTGAGAGAGCTGGCCCTTCTTACTGCCACAGTCAGTCCGTTGCTATGGGCCACCTCAGGGTACCTGTAAAGGCCCTGGCACGTCTGGTTATCTGTGCTATGATCCAAGCAACACCAGTGGCCCAAGGGTATCTTGTGAAGAAGTCCATTGGTGCCAGCCTGGGAGCAAAGCAGAGTGAGGCTGGGCAGTGGGCACTCAGAAGTGGTAAAAGGATGGGGTGTGGGGGAGGGTGGCAGTGTCCATAACGTCCCCAGGGAAGTGAACACTGGTAGCATTTTAACATTACTTTCTTAAAACAATTCTTAATATGCAAATTTTAGAGCATCAGGTATGAACTGAGAGAGAGAAATACAATCACATCGCTGACTGTACCCACTTTACAGGAAAACACCAAAATGTAAAGTCTACTTACATGATATCACAGCTGGACCAGGAAATAAGAATGTGAGACCTGGACACACTGGGCATTAGAATGCTAGGTTTTGAAGCGACTATGGAAACTTAAAGTGCCATTTTATTCACCTTGCTGCATGACCACCACCCAAGCATGACTATCCAACTCCCAGAATTGTAAGGGGCTGTCTCCCAGGCCCAAGACATCCTCCTGCTCTCTAACTAGCCTGCTACACCAACCACATCTTATCTACTTTGGCCATTGCAGGGAAGACAGAGAAATGGAGGGAAGGGATTGCAAAGAAGCCCACATGCTCCCCACAAAGATTTCAGAGCACCAGGCAGCTCTGACTGATGGAGTGGCTGAAAAAGGCTATCAGACTGAAAAGGCTGTGAGAATCTGTTAGCGATGCCTAAGGTGGGTGCGGGCAGAGGAGTAAAGACCTATTGTGCAGTATAGACTACACTAGAACCGCATTTACTCTCCGAAGTAGCCTGCCTTTCCAATAGCTGTCCTCGGTTTACATAAATTGTACTCATAAAGGAAAAGGGAAGTAGTGGATTTTCGAATGCTTACAACGTTCAGTATAAAGTTTGGGATTGGAAGGTATATAAAAGCACTAGGGCATATTGTTTGTCCTAAAGAAATGAGCCGTTTCAAGAAGGATATAAGGCATACAGAGAACAATTCTTAGGACATACATAAGAAACTGGTAAGAAAATAACAAATGTGCAAGTGCCAGTGGATATGGAATTTCAGGTGCTCAAAAGCCCCTCATGTGGTGGGTTTAAGCAGGGTTCTTGGTGTGAATGAAGTAAAGAGATGTTCCAGAAGCATAGGAGGAGGTGAGGTTTGAGCAGAGCCCTAGAGGGTGAGTTGAATTTAGATGGGAAAACTTTCCCCTCAGTGGGAAGAACCAGAGAAAAGAAGCCACATTCTGGGAATGCTCAGTGAATCCCTTGAAGATTCTAGAGTACAGAAAATAACTTCTCCTATACCCCACACTTTTCCCCGGCCTGCCCACACCCCAAGGGGCTGCAGGGGAGGCCCTTCTCACGTTGAATTGCTCACAGGGAACAGCGTCGCTCAATGTTCTGCCAACGTGAGGGCAGAGGGTAGGATCTCAACCCCGCCAGCTCAAGGGTCTTGCTTCGCTGCCCAACCCCATCCCAGGAACTCTAGGTAATATGGGCCTCTAGCTAATACTCCAGCACGTACAAGCCTCCCCCAGGAAAAAGATGAACTAGCCAGTGATGAGGGAAAGGCAGCAGCGCCTTCCTCCTTCCACCTGAAAAAAGTGGTGGAAACAGCTACCTCCCTGTAAGACAACAAATGACTGCCATGAACACCCATTGCTGCCACTCGCGCATTTCATGACTTATTTTCCAGCAACTGGCCCCAAATTTAATGAAATCTGACCAGCAGTCAGACTCCTCATCAGACCCAGGAGGTGACTGCCTCAAACCCTCCCTCCTGCCTTTCCACCCACCCCGTCCTCTCCCAGCCCCACTCCCAGGCCAGGCTAAGAAGACTACGCAGAATACAGAAGTGCAGGCCTATGGAGAGAGCCCTCAAATTTGGACTAAGGCCTCCTGTCTCTTCCCAGTTCCCCAGATTTTACCCATTTTGCACCCCTCTCCTCTTCCTGCAGAAGCAAACCCTTCTCCCTTCACTCAGCCAAGTCAAATATACAGGAACTAATTCAGCTTTCCAGCAGTAGAAGATCAGCTCCAAGCTGAGACTTGTTCTAAAATAATTGAGGGGAGCGAAAAGGTAGAGAAAGAGATGTGGAAACAGAGAGAAAAATTAAGGCTATTGGCTCCCTGTCCTTTGGCAATGAACCTGTCAAAACAAAGTTTATAGTTTTTAGAGGCTTTGGAGCAGGGAGAGGGGAAGCCCCTTATCCATGCTGATTTTAAGAACAACTTTTTATTCTATTCATTCCACATACACTGGGGGGATTTTGCTGCTCTAAGAACAAGAAACCAATAAATGATAGCTCCTTCCAAATTGCCCCCAGTCTCCTCAGAGATGGGACTCTTTTCAAGAGGAGTGCCTTTCTGATGCTGTGGATTAATAGCAATAACAACTCGCATTTGTGAGCAGCTTTTAACTTTTCACAGTACTGCTCCATCTATCATCCCACTTTATCCTCCTGCCAGCCTGTGATGCAGGTGGAGCCAGGATTATCAGGGCCCGGGCTTTAGAGTAAGCAAAGCAGATTATGTTCTCAGTGGATCTGGGGGCCCAGGAAGGGACCCACCGCCTCAGAGAATCCCTCCCAACCAATTGCACCTGAAAATCCCTCTCAGAAAGACAGTCCTTCCATTTCGTGATGCAGCTACAGCTTAAGAAGCAAATACCCTTTCGAAAGATAACCGATTGACCAGTGTATAATGTAGGGTAAAATCCCAGGTGAGCTTTTCCCAGGAGCAATTTCTAACAGGGGAAGGAAATGGGCCACCCAAAGGGAGTGGAGGAAAACTGACTTTAGGTCACAATTTTGCCTGTGGTCACTGCTGATCATTGTTATCCTTATTTTAGAGGTGGGAAGAAACCAAGAGTTCAAGACACCCACTCATTCATTCATTCCTTGATTCAAACACTTTCTTAGTAGCTCCTATTGTGCCAGCCAAGCCTGGCGGCACAAGATGAAGATACAGACCCTGCCTCAAGGAGCTGGCGGTAGGGCAAAGGAGGCAACATGAACATGAGTATTGGGGTGGCGTTGTGAGATACTCCCCTCCACCCCACCTTCCACTCCTCTTACTTCAGTCACCAGGGATGGCCTTCTAAATTCACTGTCTACAGCCCAGAACAAAAAATGCGATTGATGTCAGAATAAGTATTTTAGACACGTAGCAAAAAAAAAAAAAAAATGTTTAGAGAGAAAGAGACTTTAGAATTCCAAAATCTTGGTTTTCATATCAAAAGCCAAGTTCTGGAAGTCTCAGAGCATAGAGTTAGTGTCATTCACCACAGAGTGGGGAAAGAATGCACAATGACAGCTTCCCTTTCCACTGGAGAGGGGGACTCATCCACAGCTGGTCAGAGCCAAAGACTCCTTCGTGACCTGATCACATCAGTTCCTTAGAACACTAGGCCCTGAGGGGTCTGGGAGGATAGAAGCTCGAATGCACAATTCTTATCATTTTGACCACTTGTCACTCAGTCACAGGACTGATGCTTCAGATGTTTTTCTCCTCAAATACAGAGAAAAATGTGATTTGGGTCTCTAGAAGTGATGCATTTTTTGTTTGTTTGTTTCTGTGTTTGTTTTCTAAAATACTTTGGCATAACTGATTTCAAATACATTGAGATTAGAATTTATTAGTGGACTATTGTTCAGCTCAGTTACCTTTATTTTTGTTGTGGCAAAAAACATAAAATTTATCATCTTAACCTTTTTTGGGTGTACAGTACTGTTAAGTATATTTACACTGTTGTAAAACTGATCTTCAGAACCTTTTCGTCTTGCCAAACTGGAACTCTATACCATCAAACAAAAAGTCCCCTTTTTCCCCTCCCCGCAGTCCCCAGTAACAATCCTTCTCCTTTCTCTGTGTATGAATTTGACTATTTTAAGTACGTTCGTGTAAGTGGAATCAAACTGTATTTGTTCTTCTGTCACTAGTTTATTTCACTTAGCATAATGTCCTCAAGGTTCATCTATGTTGTAGCAGGTGACAGGATTTCCTTCCTTTTTAAAGTTGTGTAGTATCCCATTGTGGGTTTATACCACATTTTCTTCAACCATTCATCCACCAGTAGTCATTTGGGTTGCTTCCACCTCTTGGTGTTGGGAAAATTGAACAGCCACATGCAAAAGAATGAAACTGGACCACTGTTTTACACCATACACAAAAATGACCTCAAAAATACTTGAAGATAGGACTTGAAATCATAAAACTCTTACAAGAAAACAAATGGCAGTAAGCTTCTTGACATAGGTCTTGGCAATGGTGTTTTTTTTAATCTGACACCAAAAGCAAAAGCAACTAAAGTAAAAATAAATGAATGGGACTACATCAAACTGACGAGATTCTACACAACAAAGGAAACCGACAATGTGAAAAGGCAACCTACTGAATGGGAGAAAATATTTGCAAATCATATCTCTGCTAAGGGGTTAATATCCACAATATATAAATAACTCATACAAGTTAGCAAAGAAACAAATAATCTTATTAAAAATGGGCAGAAGATCTGAATAGATATTTTTCCAAAGAAGATATACAGATGGTCAACAGGTATATGAAAAGATGCTCAACATCGCTAGTCATCAGGGAAATGCAAATCAAAACCACAATGAGATATCACCTCACACCTACCAGAATGGCTATTACAAAAAAAGACAAGAAATAAGTGTTGGTTCCTTAAGACATGGAGAAAAGGAAACCCTTGTATATTGTTGGTGGGAATGTGAATTGGTGCAATCACTGTGCAAAACAGGTTCCTCAAAATATTAAAAATAGAACTTCCACATGATACAGCAATTCCACTTTTGGGTATTTATCTGAAGAAAATGAAAACACTAACTCAAAAAGATACACGCACCTGATGTTCACTGCAGCATTATTCACAATAGCCAAGATGTGGAAGCAACCTAAGTGTCCATCAATAGATGAATCAACAAAGAAATTGTGGTATATATATACAATGGAATATTATTTGGCCATAAAAATGAATTCTTGCCATTTGTGACAACATGGATGGAACTTGAGGGCATTATGCTAAGTGAAAAAGGTCAGACAGAGAAAGTCAAATACCGTATGATTTCTCTATGTGTGGAATCTAAAAGAAAAAGAAAAGAAAAACTAAGTTCATAGATACAGAGAACAGATTGATGGTTGCCAGAAGCAGGCACTAGGGGGTAGGGGAAATAGGTAAAGGGGGCATAAATTTAGTTTTTAAACAAATAAAATAAAGCCAGCAGAAGTTTAACACTAAAACCTGCAAAAAGATATTACAAGAAAAGAAAATTACAAATCAGGCCAAAGTTAAAACAGTTCATCTTAACAAACCTAAAATTCAACAAATACTAAAAGTTCTATAGGATAAAGGGAAATGACATCAGATAGTAACAAGTTCTATATGAGGGAATGAAGGACACCAGAATGAATTAGTAGATCAAAATACTTTTTTTTAAAGTGTTAAAAATTATTTCTACTTCTATATGTATATATGATTAAGTCTTCTTAAAACTATTGGCTTTTTAGAGTAAAAATTAATAAGATATAGAACTAAAACATGACAACAAGAGCTATAAATTTCAAATTTTTCACGAATAAATTATTTTGTACATATACTGTGAGAAGTTAAAGGCATATTGTAATCTCTAAATGAACCACCAACAAAACAACAAAAGGGGAAAAAAAACAAAGAAGCATAACTAAAATGTCAAGCAGCATAAATATAAAGTCATTAGAGGATAGAAAATGAAACGGTACAAAATATTTGATTCAGCCTATCAGGAAAGGATAAATACAAGAAGAAATCACAAATAAAAACCAAATGCCAAGATGATAGACTCAATACAAATATAGGAATTTATAGTAAATGTAAATGAAATAAACTTCCCAATTAGAAAGCAGAGATTATCAGAATTGATAAAAAGGCAAGAAACAACTAGTATATATTGTTTAAAGTTACTGCTAGTTGGTGATGGTTGTCAGAAGAGAGGCATTGAGGGGCTGGATGAAAATGGTGAAGGGATTAAGAAGTACAAATTGGCAGTTACAAAACAGTCATGGGGATGTAAAATACACCTCAGGAAACATAGTCCATAATATTGTAATAACTATGTATGGTGCCAGGTGGGTTCTAGACTTATCAGGAGGATCACTTTGTAAATGTCTAACCAGTATGCTGGACACCTGAAACTAATATAATATTGTATGTCAACTGTAATTGAAAAATTTTTTAAAAGAAAAAATAATCAAGTTACTAGCTGAAACTAAAAGGATGGAAAATAATTTAGCGTGCATACTTTAACCATACCACGCTAGTGTTGCTCCATTACTGGCAGACAAAGTAGACTTCACAGAAGTATTACCAGAGATAAAAAGGAGCATTTCATAATGATAAAAGGATCAATTAATCAAAGTGACATTACAGTACAAAATGTATGCATCCAGTAACAAATCTGCCAAACATGAAGCAAAATTTTACAAATTGAGAGACCGACAGACAAATCTATCAGGCACTAAAAAGTTCTAGTTAGTGATTTTTAAGTTTTTGCATTGAAGTGTGTTAATTAAACTTCTAACATCTAAACTCTTCAGTGAAGCCAGATGGCTCACAGACACTTGTATGTGTCCATGTGAGGGAAAAGTTGCCCTGAAACCTGAACTGAGTTGGTACCATTCAGCCAGAAGCACAGGCAGAGGCGCTGGAAGGTGAGAACTCTAACCTGGGTTATTGATATTTGCAAGTGCTTGAGAAACTGTAAAATAGCAAAGAAAGGACGGATGGCTGGTAATTTTCCAGTCTGGACACAGATAAACCGACTTTAGGGAGGTTCTTATTCAAGAACACTGACTTTCAAGATCCAGATGATGTAGAAAGCAGACAGATACCTTAATACCTCAGCCCAAACTTCAGCCTTGGGAGTGGAGGAGCCATTCTGAAGGAACCATAAAAACTGAAAAGACTACATGGCAACAATAGAACCCTGAGGAACACCAAAATTTAAGTTATGTGGAAGGAGGGAGAGTGAGCAGAGAATATAGAGAAAAAATACCCAGTGAGAAAGTAGGAAAACTATTATTAATTATCGTATCACTAATGTGGGAAGTGAGTGTATCCTCATGGAAGACTTTCTTAAGAGTATTAAATGCTGTCGTGAGGCCAAATTAGATAGATAGATAGACAGACAGACAGACAGACAGACAGATAGATATAACTTGGCCTCACGACAGCATTTAATACATATGTATGTGTTAAACTCATCTGGGCCTCAGCTTCCTTATTTAACTCAACTTACTGAATTCTCTAGTTGTACAGGTGAGTTCCAAGAGCTGTTTGAGCTCTAAACAGCTATGATTCACACATGGTGACCATATACAGTAAAACCCTGCAGCTCCAGAATAATTGAGGTTGAGAACAGAGAAAGAGGAATAGTGTTGGTTAGTAACCAGAAGAGATTATAGAATCCTTTTAAAGAAATGTGGTTATATATTATTCACGTTTATGCAGTTAAGCACACTGGGCCGTAACAGACCCTGGGGATATGGTATGTACACACTGGGGTGTGCCACCCAGATTCCCCTGCAGGGAAGGACCTTCAGCCCAGCTGTTGCGAATGCACCCTTCCAGGTCTGCCTCAGCTGCAGAGCTGCCTCACCCGGCGACCCACATCTGGTAAGTGATCTGATGGGTATGAAGGCCTGGTTATTTCAACCCAATGCAGGATACTCCTGGGCAATATTTGCAGAACGCTCCAGTGGGTTGACCAAGGCTTTATCAGGCCTGTATCACAGTTCAGCTTCTTCCTCTGCCCAATCCTGTTTCCTCCCCCTTCCCTTCAGGACTTGAATCCTAATAACATCCTTACCCCAAACTTTGTCTCTAGAAACATCTGCTTCTAGAGAGCACACGCTTCCGGAGATGGCTACTGCTGGATCGCCATACATATATGTATATGTGTATGAGATTTTGTTCAGAGATCCACCTCGCCCCAACTTGACCTTGATAGTCTGTAGCTCTAAACAGTCAGTGTGATCCCATGCACCTTGCTACTGACTGATTTAGGAAGAGAATGTGATCCACTCCTGGCCAATGAGATGTGACAGGAAGTCTGCTTGAGAGGTCTCTAGAAGTGTTTCATCAATAATAAAAAGCAACACAAGGGATATTTTCTTCTGCTTGATACAGTTGTGTCCATTTTGATGCCAGAACTCTGGCAGCCATCTTGGTACCAGGAGAAGGCACTATGCTCACTGAGGTCAAACAGAAAAAATGTGAGACCCGGGTGTTGTTTTTAAAGTACTGATTTTGGAACCAATCCTAAAGTTCTCTTATGTCAGGTCTTCTTGTTACACGAAATGACATATGGTTTAAACCATTCTGAGCTGGCTTTCTGTAACTTGCAGTCAAAATATCCTACCCAATGTATTGGCATTCGGGCACAGCCTCCTAGAGATTCTTGTAGGGTCTTTTTTAATGAATACCTAAAAAATTGTAAACACCATGGCAATTTTTTATATGTGAGGTAACTGAAAATTTATCATCCGAAACAATATAAACATGGCGTTTAAATCCCATTTCACTTGTAGTATCTTAGAAGAATTTGCCAAGCAGAAACAAATTTCATCCCAATTCCTGTTAATTATTGTGGATTGTCAAAGTATTTCAAGTCCAAGGTAACAGCCTCATAATTGAAGTTGCCTAGTGCATTCCATCCAATATCACTTACCCAGACTGTGTGTAGAAATTACACCCTGGAAGTCTACTAGGACATTGTGGTCAGACCTCCAGGGTTTTATTTCCGAGTATAAAGCTGGAATTCACTGAACAATTCTCTAATTACTACATTGAGACAGCCTCTTCTACAAACAGGAATAACTCACCCCTCAGAGAGACTCTGCTATGTTTTCCAAAGATATAACTTGTTCATGACAAGCTGTTAAATGTCTTGCAGGCTAACAGAAAGTAAGACCATAAGTGGAAAGAAATGCAAATTTCTGCACACAAGGCCACATGTGGAGGTCAAAAAGGCAGTTCACTTGTGATCTGGCTGGGCCAGCAGAGCTCCAGCTCCCCAGCAGGACATGGACAATCTGTCTTCTATCTCTACCAGTTTGTGGTTTCTAGGATTTGGGCTCAGAGACTGCTCTCTATGCCAATTCCCTTTGGCAGGAAAGACACCTTCTGGCATCACCATCACTATTCCCAGGCCTTCACCACTGCCAGCCTCCTCATGTTTTATCTATTTTTATTTGAATTGGTGATCAAGGGATTAACCCAGTTTATACAAATTGCATCTTCCAAAAGCCTTTATGGTGTAGTTGCAATTGTGATATTTCACTCTCCAAATGAATCGAATTGGATTTTAATGACAGTAGACTCCATTAAGCAACACCTGATTGAGTTACTTCCTAGAAATTTCATCTTCATTGTTTTCTCCATGCATGTTACCCAAAAAAACACAGCAGGAGAGTTATCAAGGACTGCTACCAAGCTATATCCTTGCTCGCATTTTCTTTTGTTTCCAACAAGTCAAATGTCCCTGTTTTATGCATTCATTCCACAGGACACCCTCAACACAATGTCCATTTCCATCAAAAAAGGGGGGGAAAAACTTAAATTGTTTGTAGTTTACTTAGTAATTGTCGAGAACTATAATTCTTTGTAAGAAATTCTCATACGTGGCACATAATTTATATGTCATTTTTCTATTTTTATTACAATTTATTTTAATAACATTGAAGTATTGTTCTCTTTAGGATGGCAAAGACAACTAGATTTTATATTTATTTATATAACCTGAATTAAATCTGTGTAAGTCAAGAGAAGACTAAGACAATTATTCTGTGTATCAGTCTGAAGAGGTCCAGTTTTAACTTTGACACCACCAGACTTTAAACAGTTCATATCCTCTCTGCAAAGGAGGATATGACAGATGTAGATATGTAGGATCTTGACAGAGTCCAACAATACAAGTCCTTGAGGGTCGAGGTACGTTTTTCTTGTCCCCACTGTAATTCTAGGACTGTACAACTCCTGCCGTATAATAGCTGATCAACACATACTTGTTGGAAGAATGAATAGATAAACGCCTGAAAATAAGTGAGAAGTGTCCAGGCTATGGATAAACTACCCTGTTGGTGTATTTAGCCAATCTACTATCCATTTTACCCCTAGTAATCAGGGAAAAAGGGGAAAATGGTGAAACCATCCTCCATAAATGGCCATATGTATATAAGGCAGAATAGGAGAGGTAAGAGAAGAATGAAAGAAATAGCAACTTTGTCTTTCACCGCTTCTTTCAAATCTAAATACTCAGATTTAGCTTCCCCGTCTCCAAATAAAATCTTCATAAAATGAAATCTTGAATTGTCAGCACTTTCAATTAACCAAAATTTTAAAATTCTTTCCTAAGAAATTGCCAAACACAAGTGAACCAGGAGATAGCAAAGATTTATACCACCACCACCTCTCCCCAAAAGCATCATTTGGAGCTATGTCCCTGTGTAGCACATCTGAAATAATCTAATGCTAGTCTGCACTTCTAATAAGGAGAAGTATTCATTGAGCACCTACTGTGTATGATACCCTTCAAGTTATATAGAACACAAAAAATATAGGATATAGACTTACACTAACGTAAGGAGCTTACAATTTAGCTGGGAAAATAAGACACATGTGGAAATAACAAGACTGCACCATAATGACTGATCAATAAGGCAAAGCATAAAACAGACAATGGGCAGAATATAAGTGCTACATTTCAGAAGACTAGATTATAAATCTCCCTCTTACTAAAGAGAGCAAGCCAAAATGCAAAATATTTTAAAGAGAATCCTAAATAGTAAATTATGTGTTTTAATTGGCAGCTGCAAAATTATTTTATTGTAAAAAATGCAAAATTAAGGAGCGGCTGGTTAGCTCAGTTGGTTAGAGCACAGTGCTTTTAACAACAAGGTTGCCAGTTCAGTCCCCACATGGGCCACTGTGAGCTGTGCCCTCCACAACTAGATTGAAACAACTACTTGACTTAGAGCTAATGGGTCCTGGAAAAACACACATAAATAAATAAATAAAAGGGGTTTTTTTTTTAATGCTAAACTAAGGATATTAGCCAGGAAAAGATACATTCCTAAATTTCTTACAGAAGAGGGATTTTTGACCCAATGCTATTAAGTATTTAAGAATGTGTTGTTTGCTTTTTTGCATTAAGTGTCTGCTCATGTATTACTTTTATAACTTAAAATAAATATTTTTAAATACTTAGGAACAAACTCTAATTTAGTTTCCTAATCACCTCCTGAAGTCTATTTGGGATCCTTTCTCAACATTCTTCTTGTTAATAGGGCATATTAAACTGAATTTGGACAAACGTTCAGAATGGAATTTTTGAACAATAATCTTCTATGTTTTGATAAGTGCTCATTCACATACGTAAGACAAAGAATTACAAGCTGGAAAATAAATGAATTCTGACACATCAAAAGCATTTTCTTTCCTCTGATATCTTTATCTGTTTGTGGTCTGGATTTTGAAATACAGGAGAATGTTATCATGAATTCCAAATATAATTATGTGTTTCTAGAAAAGAGACGTCATTATTTGATAGTACAAATGGCTTTGGTATGAAATCCAATGCCATTTCCCCCACTTTGTTCTCGCATGTCACCCTAATTGAACATTTGGAGGAAACTCAGGCCCTCGCCACATAGGCAAAATCAGAAATGGCATTAAAGCTGTGATAGAACATCCTCCTAAAAGATACTTCTATAAGATAATTAAATCAAAAGCCAGACTTAAAGGTGAGGGATAAATATTAATCTCATACTCTTCTCCCAAAAAGAAAATGACATCACTCCAGAACACAAGGGGTTTGTCTTTTACAAGACGCAGAACAAAAACAAAAACAAAAAAGCATCAGGTTTCATGTCCTAATCTTTTTTATTTCATTCCAAATGGAAAATAGGCCTAGGGAACTCTGAATATGGTATCATATCAGGTAAATACCAATTCACTCCTTCAACTACAAGATTAATACATGCACACTGGGCAAAATATGACATATATATAAATATCCCTTGGCACTGATTTTGTTAAACAAGTATTCTATTTGGCTACTTACTAACATCCTAAACAGAGTTTGTGCAATTTTTTTATATTTACTCGCATTCATTCTGGCCTCTACAGGGGGTGCAAACAGCTGGAAAACAGGTGCTTCAGAAAGTTCCCATCTGCCTGGGCCTGTGACCAGCATACAAATGCTCCCCTTCTTTGAGTTAAAGGTTCAGGAACAATAAAAAGAGAAATTTTTCCATACCTGTTCCCTCTTTCCTAAACAGAACCTCCAACAGCTAGTGGCAGAGCTGCCAGCAAAGACCAATCAAAAAGGAAATTCAAATGGTTCCCCTCTGAGCTTGTAACAGTCCCCATACTTCTCTCTTCATCACAATTCATGGAACTTCTGGGTGGAAGAATGATAATAGTGATCCATTCACTTCTTGACTCAAACCGTCACTTCCATAGTGAGATATACTCAAAGCACCCTCACCAACATGGATTCTAAAACAGTGCAATAAAAATTCCACATCTTCTGGGAAGATTAGAGTCCACATAAACAGAAGTAAGCACACCAGGCCAAAAAAGAACTGTTTATAAGCAATGAGAGTGGGAAAATGAAAGATAAAACTCTGCATAATGCAATCCATATAACAATGCATCACAAGGTCATATTCAAGCCATTCTTGCATGACTACAGGAATTAGAGAGGTATCCTGTTTATATAAAGGCCTCTGAATCCCCTTAGACCTAGATGATTTGAAGATTTATTATTAGAATTCTAGATATTGAAATCAAGTCACTACACACACACACACACACACAAATACACATACACATGCTGATAATGGCTTCCTTAGAAAGTCATTAAATTTACCCCAAGGGGAAGAAGATCTAGGATCTATGTCCAGCTTTGAGACACAGACTCTGTGGAAGAAACAGCAGAGAATTGGGTGTGACACAAAATTTACTGGCCAGTCCCAAGAGGACTGAAAGCTTTCTCAATAAAGAAAGTTGTAGAGAGAGAAAAGTCGGGCAATACTAGAAGAGCAAGACTATATAAGGTAAATTAAAATAGTCTTCACTGAAAAAAAAAATATATATAGCCATCACTGGATAAAAAAAGAAGACCCAACGATAAGCTGCCTATAAGAGACTCACTTCAGCTTTAAGTACACACATAGACTCAAAGTGAAGGGATGGAAAAAGATATTCCATACAAGTGAAAACCAAAAAAAGAGCAGGAGTAGCTATACTTATACAAAATAAGCCTTAAACCAAAAATTATAACAAGAGACAAAGAAATTCGTTATCTAATGATAAAGGGGTCAATTCATCAAAAAGATATAACAATTATAAATATTTATGCACCCAACATCAGAATACCTAAATATATTCAGCAATTACTAATAGATCTGAAGGGAGAACTAGACAATAATAAAATAATAGTAAGGGACTTCAATACCCAATTTTCAATAATCGATAGATCAACTAGGCAGTGAGGAAACATTGGCCTTGAACTATACTTTAGACCAAATAGACCAAACGGACATATACAGAACATTCCATCCAACATTAGTGGAATATGTATTCTTCTCAAGTACACATAAACATTCTCCAGGATAGACCATATTGATAGATCACAAAACAAGTCTTAGCAAATTTTGGAAGACTGAAATTATGCTAAGGATTTTTTCTGACCAGTTGGTATATAACTAGAAATTACTAACAAAACTGGAAAATTCACATATATGTGGAAATTAAACAACACAGTCCTAAATAACCAATAGGTCAAAAGAAAAAAAATTTTTTTTTAAAAGTTGGAAAAAATGAAAATAGAAACATGACATACCAAAATTCATGGCAAGCATCAAAAGCAGTTCTGAGAGGGAAATTTATAATGATAAATGCCTATGTTCAAAAAAAAAAAAGAAAGAAAAAGATTTCATATAACCTGATTTTACACCTCAAGGAACTAGAAAAAGAAAAACTAAGCCCAAAATTAGCAGAAGGAAGGAAATACAGATCAGAGCAAAACTAAGTGAAGTAGAGATAAGAAAAACAATAGAAAAGATCAACGAAACTAAGACCTGTTTTTTTTAAAGATAAATAAATTGAAAAACCTTTAGCTAGACTAAGGAAAAAAGAAAGATTAAAATAAATAAAAGCAGAAATGAAAGAGGAGACATTACCAATTGATACCACAAAAATACGAACTATAAACAATTACTATTGATACTACTATAAACAATTATACACCAACAAATTGGATAACCTAGAGAAAAAAAATGGATAAATTCCTAAAACCATATGACCTACCCAGACTGAATCATGAAGAAATAGAAAATCTGAACACATCAATAATGAGTTAGGCAATTGAATCAGATTCAAATATCTCCCAACAAAGAAAATCCCAGGGCCAGGGGGTTAGTCTGGTGAATTTTAGCAAACATTTAAAGAATTAATGCCAATCCTTCTCAAACTCTTCCAAATAATTGAAGAGGAGGGAATATTCCCAAGTGCATTTTATGAGGCCAGTATTACCCTGATGCCAAAGCCAGATAAGGACACTACAACAAAAGAAAACTACAAGCCAATATCCCTGATGAGTATAGATGCAACTACTCTCAACAAAACATTAGCAAACTGAATTCAACAGCACAGTAAGTAGATTATACACTACAATCAAGTGAGATTTATCCCTAGGATACAAAGATGGTTCAACATACACAAATCAATAAATGCAATACACCATGTTAATAGAACAAATGATAAAAATCATTTGATCATCTCAATAGATGCAGAAAAAGAATTTGACAAAATACAGCATACATTCATCATAAAAACTCTCAACAAAATGGGTATAAAAGGAATGTACCTCAACGTGATAAAGGCCAAGCTGTGGGCTTGTCATACTCAATTGTGAAAGGTTGAAACCTTTTTCTCTAAGATCAAGAACCAGACAAGAGTGTCCACTCTCACCACTCCTATTCAACATAATACTGGAAGTCCTGCACTGCTAGAGCTATTAGGCAAGAAAAAGAAATAAAAGGCATCCAAATTGGAAAGAAAGATTCAAAACTGTCTTTGTTTGCAGATGATATTATCTTATAGTGAGAAAATCCTAAAGACACCACCCAAACAACCATTAGAACTAATCAATGACTTTAGTAAAGTTGCAAGATACAAACCATTATGCAGAAATCAGTTGCATTTCTATACACTAACAACAAAATACTTGAAAAAGAATGTTTTAAAAAATCCTGTTCACAATAGCATTGAAAACAATAATATTCTAATTTAACCAAAGAGGTGAAAGATCTATACACTGAAAACTATAAATTTTAATGAAAGAAATTAAAGACACAAATAAATGAAAAAATATCCTGTGTTCATGGACAGGAAGAATTAATATTGTTAAAATGTCCATACTACCCAAAGCCTCCTGTATGGTCAATGTAATCCCTATCAAAATTCCAATGGCATTTTTCAGAAATAGAAAAAACAATCCTAAAATTCATATGGAACCAAAAAGACCCTGAATAGCCAAAGCAATCCTGAGGAAGAAGAACAGAACTGGAGGCATCACACTTCCTGATTTCAAACTGTATTACAAAGCTATAGAAATAAAATAAATATATATAAAAACCAGTATGGTCTGGCATAAAAATAGCCACATAGACCAATGAAACATAATCAAGAGCCCAGAAATAAACCCTCACAGATATGGTCAATCCATTTGCCAAGGGAGCCAAGAATGTTCAGTAGGGAAAAGATAGACTCTTCAATAAATGGTTTTGGGAAAACTGGATAATCACATGCAAAAGAATGAAAGCGGACCCCTATCTTATACCATTCACAAAAATTAACTCGAAATGGATTGAAAACATAAGACCTAAAACTATAAAACTCCTGGAAGAAAACATAGAGAAAATCTCCTTGACATTAGTTTTGGCAACAATTGTTTGGATGTGACACTAAAAGTACAAGCAACAAAAGTAAAAATAATTAAGTGGGACTACATCAAACTAAAAAGCTTCTGCATACCAAAGCAATCTACAGAATGAAAAGGCAACGTATAGAATATAAGAAAATATTTGCAAATCCAGGGCAGGTCGGGCAGTGCCACCTGGGGTGGCTGCCCTCGACTCTGTGCTGCGCTGCTCTATTGCTGACCACCCCACACCGGATAGAGGGCAATTCCCGCCCTTCGAGAGCCTGTTGTGTCTAGATAGGTCTGTTATGAGAGGGAGCATCTGCCACATGTACCACAAAGCATTTGGTGGTCTGGGAATGCTCCTTGCAGCTGTTCTGCCTCCTGCAAAGCCAGACTTCACCTGATCAGCACACATTACCAAGCCCACAGCTCTCTGAGGAGGAAGATGGCCCAGCCTGAGAGCACACCTGAGCCGCTGCCTCCGATCTCCCCCAGCAAGCAGCAGGGCATCATTTGCAACCTGAGAGCTGCCGACTGGGAACCTTGGGGACCTCCCAGCCTTGCTCCGGACTCACTAGCAAGATGTGGACAGGCTTTGTGCTCCTTTACATTTTCTCCTGTCCTTATCTGAAAGCCAAGTAGTATTCCAGGATCCAAGGTACTTACTCCTCAAACAGACACAGGATAATTTAGTCAACAAAAGCGCATCCAGAGAAACAACTAAAGCGTCTCTAATAAGATGTCTGAAAAAATGACAACGGCTACACCCTCTCCTGTCACATTGGCCAAAGGGACTCCAGTAGCCAATCCCAGCTCTCATGCAGTCACACCAGGAAGAACACACAGGACAGACCTGGGCCCTTCAGCAAATGCGGCAGGTCCCCCTGGCCACATTGCCTCCAGGGTGCCCATGCCACCCACCCCGATGTCCGCACAGCCTACTCTGTCCTCCACCGCTGCTCTGAGCTCACCCAGCACACAGGTGCCCAGCAGCAGCACATTGGCAAGAGCAGCACCTCTGACAACGCTGGCCACGAGCACACAAACAGATGCTGCCGCCACGGCAAATGCAAGCAGCCCCACGGGCGCATGGAGCCCTTCCAAGCACACATCTGGCCACTCCACAGCCAGCCCCATGCCCCCTACAAGTCCCCAAATACCTAACATGTCCACATAAGGCCCCACTATCCAGGTGTCCACGGCCAGGCCTGTGGCAGACCCAGCAAGTAGGCCCACACCCTGCCTGGTGAACACAATCCCAGAGCCTATCCCTCCCTCCGTGGCTTCCGTGCCAACAGTGATGACCACCACCAAGACACAAGCTGAGGAGCCAGCTGCCACCACAGTGCCAGCTCCTGTGCCTCACAACAGCCCGACCCTTGGGGTGGGGGCCACGTCCCCCATAACACTGCCAAGCCCCTTTCCATCTCCCCAGGGCCCCACGGGGCTAGGCACGCCCCAGACACAGGAACAGGTCCAGTCTGCAGCCACAGGTGGTACCGCTTCCACCAAGCCAACACCAGAGAGCTCAGGCGACACTAAGATGCCAGCCACGGACTCATGCCAGTTCAGCACCCAAGGCCAGTACCTGGTGGTCACCACCAAGCCCCTTACCATGTTCTCGGTGAACAAAAATTCATTCCTGGTGGTGCTCCTGCTTCAGGCGACTCTTTTCTTCACAGGCGTTGGGCCCTTCCCCTCCTTCCATTTTCCCTCTGAGACCAAACCAAGTGCTTCCAAGTTTTTTGGTGCAATATAGGAGATATGCCAGATGCTTAAGCACACTTAATTACTGTCAGATTAATTCCACAATCACTAAAGAGTTGCTGCCTTTTTCATATTTATTTTTGTAAACGATTATGTTGACAGAGCAGGCAGTGATTACCGGTGGAGCAGGTGGGCACCCGGTGTGTCAGATCCTGGCCAGAATTAAAGCAATGACTGCTTTCCATTCAAAAAAGAAAATATTTGCATATCATATATCTGATAAGAAGTTAATATTCAAAATATATAAGGAACTCGTACAACTCAATAGCAAAAACACAAACAATGCAATTTTAAAAACCTCAGAGGATCTGAATAAATATTTTTTCAAAAAAGACATACAGATGGCCAACAGGTACATGCAAAGATGCTCAACATCATTAATTATCAGGGAAGTACAAATCAAAACCACAATGAGATATTATCTCACACCTATTACAATGGCTATCATCAAAAAAACAAGGAATACGTGTTGCAGAGGATGTGGAGGAAAGAGAACCCTTGTGCATGTTGGTAGGAATGTAAATTGGTGCAGCCACTATGGAAAACAGTAAGGAGAGTCCTCAAAAAGTTAATAATAAAACTACCCTCTAATACAGCAGTTCTATTTCTGGGTATATATCCAAAAGAAATGAAATCAGGATCTTAGAGAGCTATCTGCACTCCCATGTTCACTGCAGCCTTATTCACAATTGCCAAGATGAAAAACAACTTAAGTGTCTGTGTACAAATGAATAAATAAAGAAGATGTGATACATATATATATAACGGAATATTATTTAGCAATGAGAAAGGAGGAAATTCTGCCATTTGCAACAACATGGATAAACTTTGAGGGCATTATGCTAAGTGAAGTAAGTTAGACAGAAAAAGATAAATACCGTATGAATTCCACTTATACATGGACTCTAAAAAAGTCAAACTCATAGATATAGAGATTGGAATGGTGGTTGCCATGAGCTGGGGGTTGGAGAAAATGAGAGCTGTCAGTCAAAGGGACCAAACTTCCACTTATGAGATGAATAAGTTCTGAGGATCTAATGTATCGTATGGTGATCAGAGTTAGCAATATTGTATGATACACTTGAAAGCTGCTGAGAGAGTAGATTTTAAAGGTTCTCACCACAAAAACGAAATGGAAACTATGTGAGTTGATGGAGGTGTTAACTAACCCTGCTGTGGTAATCATTTTGCAAAATATGTGTATCAAATGATCACATTGTACACCTTAAACTTACATAATGTTATATGTGAATTAAATCTCAATAAAACTGGGAAAAAATAAAATATCCATCAGCATTGAAAGAGAAGTCCCTTTCTACTTGATTAAACAGGGGAAGAAACAAAAAAGACTGCATAGATCATCGTATTAAAAAAAGTGTGGTGACTTCCAGTACCATTCAAGATGGAATAAGTACATCGTGACTTATCTCTCCCACTAATTACAATGTAAAATCCTGCATAAAACACAAAAAAGCAACTACCAGAAGAATCTGAAAAGTAAAAAAGAAAAGTAGGCAGATCAGAGAGGGAAGTCAAAACTTGAAGAACACTAGGTACAGCAATGAGTTTCATGGGGATGGGGTTGTTCCTTCGTTATCTTCCAGCTCTGACAGAATAGAGGGCGGGTTGTAGAACTGTGAAATAAGCAGGAATAGCAAAACTCCAAGAGAAACCTTCATTTTCTGGCCAGAGGACTAAGGAAAAAAGATCCCTGTGGGCCTGAGAATGTGGGAGAAACAACCTTTTTTTCCGCCTTCTAGGCCTGACCTAAGGCCAACCCGTTTTTGAGTTGTACTGCAAATACCTAAAACCCCAAGAGGAAACCTGTCTCTCTGAACAGAGGAAAAGAAATCCCAGTGGTCAAGAGTGTAGAGGGAATCCCTTTCTCCTTTTTCTCTCACTACTTTGAACCTGAGGGCAGCCCCAGTTGTGCAGAACTGCATGAGAGGAAGGGGGCAAAGATTATCTCTGAGAGAAACCCATCTTTCTGATCAGAAGAACCAGAAGGGAACGAAGAGGTCCTCGAAGCTGAAGAATGTGGGGTCAATCACAGTGAACAGAGAGTTGGAGCAATGGATCCCCTAATTTTATGTCTGAACCAATACAAGTCTGAGCTGCATGTGTGTGGAACAGACCCAAAGAAGCATACCAAAGGCTTTGAGGCCTGGCCAAACCCCAGACTAATCCCTAAGTGGTACATAGGCAAGGAAGACCCAAACAGCATAACAAAAGTGTTGAAAACTGAACTGATATTGGGTTCACAGCCCACAGAATGTGGGCAAGAACTCCCAGTCTGAACCTAATGGGATTGACTGCCTGCTAAAACAAACAAACATAATCAACACTCTCCAGAGGATTTCAATAGGACTCAGAATCGTGCAACATAATATTCAAAATATCCAGGGTACAATCCAAAATTGCTCAACATGATAAAAGCAGAAAAATAAGACCAATTCTTAAGGACAAGGCAATCAACAGATGCCAACCCCAAGATGACTCAGATGGTGGAATTATCAGATAATGACTTTAAAGCAACTACTACAACCATGATCCATAACCATCCTGTAAAGATAAAAATACTATTGAAATGAAAAAAAAGATAGATATTGCCAGCAGAGAAACAAAAATGTTTAATAAAAAGAACTAAGCAGAAATTTGAGATCTGAAAAACTATATGAAGTAACAAATTCACTGGATGGGCTTAATAGCAGAATGGAGATGACATAGGAAACAGTCAGAAACTTTTAGATCAATAGAAATTATCCAGTCTGAGAACAGAGGAAAAACAAGTTTCAAAAAAAAAAAAGAAGAAGAACAAAGTCTCAAGAACCTGCAGGACAATATCAAAAAGTCTAACATTCACTACCACAGAGTTCCCAAAGAAAAGGAGAAAAAGATTGACGCAGAAAAATAATAGTTGAATAAATAATTACTGAAATCTTTTCAAATTTGGTGAAACACCAATTTACAAATTCAAGAAACTCAGATGAACCCCAAACTTAATAAACTCAAAGAAAAAATAACCAATACAACATAATCAAACTGCTGAAAAAAATTAAAACAAAGAAAACGTCTTGAAAACAACCAGAGGAAAATCAACAGATTACATGTAAGGAACAAATGACTGCAGATTTCTCCCCAGAAAACAGTGGACAACATCTTTAAAGTGCTGAAAGAAAAAAACTGTCATCAGAAGCATGAAAACCTGAAGAGAAGCTATATCAGAGCAATCTTAAGACTACACAAATTAAAGAAAAGCAACAGACATGGTAAATATCTCAGTAAATATAATGGACTAACTTTTCCTCTTATATTCATTAGAATAATTATAACTGTTGACTACAAAAAATATAACATTATCTGGCAGTTTTCAATGTATGTAGATATAATACGTATGACAACTATAATATTAAGGTGGAAGGATAAAAGGAACAAAAACAAAAGAGACAGACAAAACAAATAAGAAAATGATGAACCTTAAAACAACCATGTAAAATACAAATGGTTTACACATGCCAATTAAAAGATAAAGATTGTCAGATTGGGATTTTTAAAGACCCAACTGCATGCTATAAAGAAAGAAACAAAACACAAACAAAGAAAAAACTTATTTAAATGTAATTATATAGTTAGGTTAAAGTTAAAATGATGGAAAAAGATAAACCATGCAAATGTTAAGTTTTCTAAAAGCTAGAGTGGCTATTATATCAGAAAAAAAGTAGACTTCAAAACAAGGCTATTTACTACAGATAAAGAGACACAAGATATAATGAATGATAAGGATAAACTCTCTAAGAAGACATAACAATTCTAAATGGGTACATACCTAACAACAGAGCATCAAAATACATTAGGTAAAAACTGTTAGAATAAAAAGGAAAAGTAGATCAAAGAAGATACTTGGATAGCAGACAGCACATGAAAATGTGTTCAACATCATCATTCATTAGAGACATGCAAATTAAAACCACAATGAGATACTACACGCCTATTGGAATGCTTTCCTCTCCCCTAATATGGCTATAACCAAATACTAGCAAGGATTCGGTATGAACAACTACCATACATTGGACTGGAGAATGTACACTTCATACATTTCTGGCAGGAATGCAAAAATGGTACAGCCACTTTGGAAAGCAGTTTGGCAGTTACTTATAAAAATAAGTATATTCACTATATGACTTAGCAATCCCATTCCTAGGTATCTGTCCCAGAGAAATGAACCCTTGTACAAAAATCTACAATGTACAAAAATCTGTACATGAATGTTTACAGAAGCTTTATTCATAATCGCCAAAAACTATCAACAACCCAAATATCCTTTAGTGGGTGTCTTCAAACAAACTGTGGTACATCCATACAGTATACTACTACTCAGCAATGAAAAGGAACAAACTATTAATGATTCTCAAACGCATTATGTTAAGTGGAAGAAGCCAGACTCAAAAGGCAACATACCGTATACTTGCATTTAGATTTAGACATCCTGGAAAAGGTAAAACTGTAGGGTCAAAGAAAGATCTGTGGTTGCTAGGAGTTAAGGGTAGGAGAGGAGTTGACTTCAAAGAGATAGCATGACAAAATTTAAGGGTTGATGGGACCATATCTTAATTGTGATAATGGTTATATAACTCATAGTTTATCAAAACTCATTGAACTGAATACCAAGAAAAAATAAATTTTACTATACGTAAATTTCAGAATAAATTTGTTTTAAAAAAAACAGTGGTCAGAGTCTATCAAAGTCTCAAGCAGTGGTTTTGAAGTCTGGAATCACCAGGAGACCACAAACCAGTTAAATCAGAATTTCTGAAGATCGGACAGAGGCAGCCATAGTTTTAAAAAGTTCCCAGGCGATTCAATAATTTAAAATAGCATGCAAATTAAAAGGCAAAATAACAAATATATTACAACATATACGACAGAATGTTGAATAATCTTATATACTAAGATCCTATAAATAAGAAGTATATATGCCACTCAATAAAGGAAAAATGGTGAAAAGAAACATGATACCAAGAAAAAAAGATAAATTTCACTTTATCTTAAGAAAATCATTAGAGATTCTTATAAAGATTTATATTCAAGGATGATCAAAACATCATTCCTTTAACAATATAACAGTAAAAACTATCTTTCTAACTCTATGGCTATACTAAAATAATGCTATATCTTTACAATGGAAATGCTGCCATAAAAATCATAGTTTCTATAAATATTATATGATATGGGTAAATGTTAGTAATTTGAGTAAAAAAAAAAACCAGAATCCATTCACATAGAGCATTTTTTCCCTAATTCTTCATAAACGGGTAAATAGATAGGTAGATTGATAAATGGCTAGAATAAAATAAATAAAAATATTAACATTGAAAAAAGAAAAATAAATAAAAAAGAAAAACTTCCCAGGTAATTCAAATATACAGTAAATAGAGAGAAACACTGTACTCAAAGTGTGCGACCGGGACCAGCAGCATCAACATTACCTGGGAACATGTCAGAAATGCAAATATTTGGACCACAATCCAGCCCTATTGAATCAAAAACTCTGGGAGTGGGGCCCTGCAATCTGTGTTTTAACAAAACAAAATCTTCCAGGTTGTTCTGATTCTTGATTCAGTTTGAGATTGACATCTAGGTTTCCGGCAACATTATGAGAATCCTCACCTGCCTCGTTCCCAGCCTCTTCCTTACCATTGGAGCCCTTGATCCCCCAACCGCTGGGCCAGCCCTGCCTCAGTTCCCCAGTCTAAGCCTAACTGCAAATACAAGAAACTCAAGAGGCCAACATGGTGGCCTCACTCACCAGCACTTGTATTGTAGCTCTGACCTTGAACCTCAGCTCCTAGTCTGTATCTTGTTCACTCTTCCTGAACCCTCTCTTGGTAAAGTGAATTCTCTCTAGGATGGGGGCCTTGCCTTACTTTCTCCAGTCCAATGACTAGAATCCTATTCTTAAACTCAGCCCAGCAACTAGGGGTTCTGGAGTAGAGAGTCTACCTGGAGTTCCAGGTGTGCTAGGCTGCTACATTTTAGCCATCTGTCAAGACCGCCCTACCATCTATTGTTGTTGCTGTAAGTTTTAGAGCCTGTTCTGCATGTTCAATGCATTGCCTTCTAATCACAAGGTCGTTCAGGCCATCTCGTTTGTTTCCATTCTAACCTGCTTTGGAATCTATAGAAAGCAAATGACACTTCTCACACACAAGTACCTTCGGGGTCAAACATCCTCTGTCAAATAGGCAGCAAGGAACTTCAGATGTTATGATAAATTGTAAGAAACGCAAGTCAACATAACTCACCTCTGATGAGTTATCTGCTATCAAAGAATGGGAGACACACGTCCTGACCATTCCTGTTCCTGACATAAATCACATTAAGTTCGTAGGTCTAAGAGGAAAGGAGGAGGAGAGGAGAGGAATGGGGTGCACACTGGAGTTCTCAGATCAGTCTACATTGGGATGGTATCAATATTTGCAAAATTAACACCATTCTTCACAAAAGCCACTTACCAGAATGTTAAACATCTCCTAGACCTTTAACAATCAAAACTGATATAACATGGTCCAGTGGTTCTATTTGGCAGTGAGGAATGAAAGCAATTTATTTCTTTGGGATGAATAAGAACAAGGCTGTTCTTTCCTTTCCATTCCCATTGCCACTGTCCTGGTCCTAACCCTTAACACTCTCCAGATAAGGAAGGTTGCAGCAGCCCCTAGTGGGTGCCCTGGATTTGTTCTCTCCCATTCAAACCCACCTTCCTCTATCCTAGGACAATCCTCCTGAAGGGCAGCGAGGATTGGATTACTCCTTTGCCAATAACCATCTGATTCCCCCTATTCAAGGCCCTCTACGATGTGATTCCAACCCTCCTCCCCCCACAGGACTCACTCATGCCGCAACACCCAGCTCCAACCACTGATTCCCTCCTCCACGGGAGTCAGGTGATAAAGTTAGGCTCTAGAGATTAACCCGATGGGCCTGTAGGAGTCACAAGGATCTTTATAAGAGGGAAACAAGAGGATCGGAGTCAGAGAAGATGTGACAACGGAAGCAGAGGTTGGAGAGATTTGAAATGCTACTCCGCCAGCTTTGAAGATAGAAGGGGCTACAAGTCAATGAATGCAGGCAGCCTCTAGAGCAGGGGTGTCCAAACTGCGGCCCGCGGGCCAACTGCGGCCCGCAATCCATTTTTAATTGGCCCGCAGCAAATTCCAAAAATATATTTAGTTTACTTAAGTAAACCAGGTGAGGCAATACGTACTTCACCTCGAGTGAGTGGCCCGGCTGTTTGTGTATTTTACCGCATATGGCCCTTGGTAAAAAACGTTGAAAAAAGTTTGGACACCCCTGCTCTAGAAGCTTGAAAAGGCGAGGACACAGATCCTCACCTAGAGGCTCCAGGAGGAACACAGCACTGCCAACACCTTGATTTTAAGACTTCTGACCTCCGTAAACGTAAAACAATAAATGTGTGTTGTTTTAAGTCACTTGTAGTCATTTATTACAACAGTAATAGGAGCCCAATACACTGAATACTCTAAACATCCACCAACCTAATATTCACCCAAAACACGCACAGACACACACACACAATGTGCACGCACCATTATAGACAATACGTATCATCCCCTCTCCAAGTCCCAGGTCCTACTCTAGCCTCTACCTGGACTTGAAACCTCATGATTCTTATAGGTATCTGCCCCACTCCTCCCCCCAGGGCTGCCCAAGATACCCCTGAAGACCTCTTTCCTGTCCTCAGTTCTGTGACTCTGATTCACTTATCAGTAGAGCTGTGCTTTTTATTAAGCAATTAAGAGAAAAAGCCCAGATTTCCCTGAACCAAGCCTGAAAGTTCCACAGAGCAGCCTTTTATGTACGCTGTAAAGTGCATTATATCAAGACCTGGAAATAGCACAACTCCCTTAAAAATAAATATACAAATAAATGTGAACTTCCTTCAAGGAAGCTTGCAAACAAGGTTTATATAAAAGTAGACCACCCACAGTAGCTTTCTGAGCTCACTATTTGGAGACCCCCCAAAAGAAAAATAGCATTCCTGGACTCTTTGGAAACCACACCCTCTGCCTTAGGAAACTTCAGGACTTCACGTACACCAGGACTTACGTCTGGTGGCATCTCTGGGACTTAATGAGTCGGGCAGAGACATCCTATAGGATAATCTGGATACACTAACCACCTCTGAAACCTGTAGACATAATAAAAACTGAAGGACAGTTGACAGAATTCCAAGGAGATTTCATAGCACCCAGTGTGAAGTCCTCAGTGACAACAGAGCAACTTATGTACAGGAGCACAGGAGTTAACAGCAACAGCTCTGTGAAACCATTAGCCCCCTCTTTCCACTGCCTGGTTCTCATTGACCTCTTGTGTGGTTCATGCTGATAATTGTTTGGAAAAGGAGAAAATAGCTTCATGATAGCCCTGGCAATTTCTCAGCTTGGGATCTGGCCATATAATTCTCCTCTGAGCAGGGATCATGGAATCTATTGCTTTATGTAGTTGAACAAATTAATTTACAAACTTCCTGAGTGCTGGATGCTTGAGTTAATACCTCATTGGAGAATTAGCATTTAAATTCCTTATCACATCCTCAGTGGATGATCAACTTTAAATCAGGAATACAGATAACCGAGAGGGAGAAGTGTACAAATACAGTGTTTTTATAGTCAGTACTAACTTACGGATTTCAAGGATTCTTTCACACAGCCAAAGGTAAATAAAAATGTTTGTAAAAGCTCCGGAAGAAAAATTATTTGGTCAGCACAGGTACAACATATTTAGAAAAAGCATATTGCCCCACAGTTAGAGCTTCGTAGAGATCTAATATCCTCTTTTTTAAAAACTATAGACCTTGAAGACACAATATTAAATATAAGAAATCATGAAGGATAAAATTGATAGACCTGACCATACACAAGATTTTTTATTTTGTAGTTTAAAGATATTAAAATGCACACCACAAATGGGGAAAATATTTGCAACATATTTGACAAGCAATAGGTTGGTGTCTTTAAGATACAAAGACCAGTTTACTTGATTAAAAAAAGATACCACCAGAAACAGTAAGTAAAAGAGACAAAAGAAGAAAAATATATGAATATATAAGTAATATTCAACTTTGTTCATCAGAAAATGCAAATTAAAAAATTAAGCTTCCCATCAGATAATTCTTTTAAAATGGGCAGAGACTTTCTCACATAATACTGATAAAATATAATTTAGCATGTTTCTACAAAGAAATTTGGGAAGTACATTAAAAACCGTAAGATATGCACTCCTTTGACTCAATAATCACTTCTAACACTAATAATCTCACTCCTATGAATATATTCTGAGGAAATCATCAGTAATATGGGCAAAGATACGGATGGCATCTACAATGGTGAAAAATTGGAAACTACCTAAATATTCAAAAATAAAAAATTAATAAATTATGATTAAAAAATGAAATACTATGTCGCTACTCGGAGAAATATGGTAATGTTGTATTTATTGATATAGAGTAATAGTCATAACATGTTAGATGAGAAAAGGAGGTACAAGCAAGATACACAGTATGAGTCCATTTTTGTGAGATAGATAGATGAGAGAGAGAGAGAGAGAGAGAGAGGAATGGATGAATGGATGGTTGGCTGACTGGATGGATGGATGGATGGATGGATGGATGGATGGATGGATGGATGGATGGATGGACAGGTGGGTAAACAGGTAGGTAGGAGTAACTGGGAGATGCTACATCTATGGTAAGCATCTTCTTGTTACCTCTTCTCTACTGCAGGTTTCCTTGAGGAGAGATTATCAATAAACTACCTTTGTCTCTCTCCAGCCCCTTTAACTCATTCTATCTTAGGTGAGAAGTGACTTATCTGGTCGGTAAGCCTGGGAAGAATAACCAAGTTCTACTTGGCTCGTTCCTCTCTTCTTACTCCTGGGAGTGGTCTGGTTTTATTGAGCATACAGTCTGCACTGCCCCCTGGGCTAGGAGTCTTAACAAATCCAATGCCATCTGTGCCAGGTTGGCTACACCATCCTAATTCTGGGGTTCAGTTTGCAGCCCCATGTGGCTCTCACACTAAACTACATCTCTAGCTTTTTCTTTATCAGCAATAACAAAGATGCCCTGGCCTCAGTGTGTCCTCTTGGCCATATCTCTGCTTATTCTGGACCCAGGGGGGAAAGCAGGGTGGAACTCATGGGGTCTCCTCAGAGATCCCAACATGTATCAGTCATGACGCTGAGTGAAAAGCAGTAAAACCTTATCTGGTGAACTGAGGCAAAGGAGAATTTATTAAAAGAATAAGTAACAGGGATGAGAGGATTGTTTCTAGATTAGACAGAAGACTGGAGAACCAGGCTTACAGGAGGTCAGAAAGCAGGATGTTCAGCAAGGGAGTCCCAGGAAAGAGTTGGGCCAACACACCACCTCTTCAATGTTCCTTCCATCTGCCCCTTTCATTCTTGCATGGCTTGCTCAAAATTGACAGTTTGAAGGAGGAGCGGCCAAATAGTCAAATGATGCCTCAGCAGCCATTCCTCACATCCCCCTTCCTACCTGAACCCAGATTTCCAAGGATCCATTGCTTTCTACTCATTATTAGGCCTAGGGTGGACCCTACCTTAAGCCATTTGACCCATCGCATTCCCCTGATCACAGTTCATAAACAGTTCATTCTACAACCAGCTGATGACTTGGAATGCTGGGGGAAAACTCCTTTACCTATTTTCCTGGACGTGGGCAGGGAAGCATATGGCTCTGGGGTTGTTGGCTGGTTTAAAACGCAGCTGACATCACAGAAACACTTCCTATTCTCATGATTTTTCTAAGTCTTTTTTCCCCCAAGTTTATAGTCATATCTTCAAGGCTAATTTTCCTTTTTTATGAAAGTACTATGATATGAGAGGTGGGGAAGTCACATTAAACATCACAAGCAAAAAAAAAAAAAAAAAACCTCAGAGTCGTCCCAGGAAGCGGGGAACAGAGGGCAGCAGAGAGGGGGCTTAGTTATTCTTCCTGGATGTTCTACAGCCAACTCTCAGACAGGTTTCTCAGGAAAAGGGAGCGTGCTGTGGAGAGAGAAAAGGGAAGACAGGGAGACAGGGAGGGAGGGGAGTGCCTGCCTTTGTTCTCCAGCCTGGCTCTCTGACATGGGAACGAGGAGCAGAGCCCCCTTCCATTCCAGGCCTCCTGTTCAGCGGAGGTGCTAATTGGCTGGCCGTCCCAGGTGAAAGGCGAAGCAGAAGGCAGGAGAGCTGACAACGTAGGCGTGAAGGCCTCTCACAAAGCTGCAAAGAGCCACTTGCTCAGATGGGCAATCGGAAGAACACGCTGAGCTGCACAGCTCTGAGTTAAGCAGCAGGAGATGTCGCGTAATTTAAAAGCAGGAGGCTCTGTGGGAGAAAGGAAAGGTGGCCTCCAATGTTTACAGCACTAAGTGGCTCTTCGGCCCCTGCTATTTCAGTGTCTGCCTGCTGCCTAAGGACCAACGCCCTGGATCCCAGGGTGTAATCCAGGCTCTGGGCATCTACTCTTCCTTCCATGTCAGCCTGGCCGGTGACAGAGAGACACACACACTGGTGGCCAGGGTTGGCCATGCACCGAGCTAGGCCGGAGGTTCAGACCGCATAGGGGACTCCCTGCAGTGCCCCAGCATTTGATAACAAGGTTAGTCTCTGAAACAAGCAGGTAAAATCCTCATAAATCACAAACTAAGAAAAGTCCCTTGAATCCTGACTTCTAAATCCAAGCTAAGTCTCTCAAGGTATAACCCACATGGACAATTTTTTTTTCAATTCCCACTAATTACCTTCTCTTTACTGTGTTGAAAAGAGCACAACACAAAATTTACCATCTTAACCATTTTTCAGTGAACAGAACATTAGCATGAACTATATGCACACTGTTGTGCAACCGATCGGAAGAAGCTTTTCATCTTGCAGAACTGAAACTCTACACCCATGGAATGATATCACCCTTTTCTCCCTTCCCCAGCCTCTGGAAACCTTCATTCTACTTTCTGTTTCTAAGAGTTTGACTATTTTAGGTACCTAATATCAGTGGAATCATACAACATTTGTCCTTTTGCGACGGACTTAGTGCATTTAGCATGATGCCCTCAAGGTCCACCTATGTTGTAGCATGTGACAGGATTGCCTTCTTCTTAAGTATGAATGATGCTCTGTTGTACATATAACGGGAGATTTTGCTACAACATTATCCTGGTGAGTGGTGAAAAGGAATGGACTTGTGAAAATACACCTGTGTTAATTCAGCTCCTGCCCAGAGAGAAAGAGACGCGGCCTCTGGACGGCTCAAATATCGAAGCTGGGTCATTCGTTTGTTCATTGATTTACCTATGTATCAAGTATGTACCAAGAACTACCATGTCCCAGAGTACTGGATGAGTGAGAGAAGACAGACTGAGTGAGTCCCTTGCCTGTCTTCATGATGCTTCCAGCCCACTAGGGGACAAACACATACCAACAAGCCCCAAAATGCCACAGTGAGAGTGCTGGGTGTGGAGAGAGCACAAGGAGAAGGCAGCTCCCTCGACTTGGGCCTGGGGGGAGGGGGAGGGCAGGGATTCACCAGGCAATGAGAGGGGGATGGGCATTGGAGTGGGAGCAACTGCAGGTGCAAAAGTTTAGAGAACCTAAAGAACACACCTGATGTGATGTCATAGGAAATACGTAGCACTGGCTAAAACTATCCTTGCCCCAAAAAAAGACCGGAAGCTAATCAAATCTCTAGGTCAGAGTTTCTTAACCTCGACACTATAGATACTTGGGGCCTGGTGATTCTTCGTTGGAGGCAGAAGGGGACTGCACTGTGTTTTGTAGGGTGTTTAGCAGCACCCTTGCACTAGATGCTAGTAGCACCCACCCAGTTGAGAAGGCCAAACATGTCACCAGATATTACCAAATGTCCTTTCAGAAGCAATATCACCTCCCCAGCCCCCCGTTAAGAAGCACTAGGATTCCTAAAATATTTAAAGCAGTGAAGGCTTCAGGAGTGGCTTGATCAGGGCTCTGAGTCTATTTCTCTGTATTTCTTTCACCACTTGCCCTCTCCTTTGGGTCAGTATCATCCCAGATCTGGCTTTGTTTAAGGTATCAAGGTGGCTACAGCAGCTCTGGACCTCACAGCCACTTATACAAACCAGACAAACCGAGTTTCTTCTCCCCCAGTCACTGAACAAAGGCCTGACTTCACTCTAATTGGACTGACTTAAATCCTGTCTCCTTTTCTATTCCAATCACTGTGATCAGAAGAAACTCTGCACTGACCGGCTTGACTTAATATTATATATCTAGCCCTGAATCAACTCACTCATTTATTTTAAAAAAAATACTGGGGGTGCCAAAAAAAATGTATACACATTTTAAGAGAGGTTAACACTTTCGTCAGCATTGCTCAAGCACTCATTTGCCATAATCAGAAGCGTCTGGATGCCTATGGTAACCACTCTGAGCATCTCTTGTAATTGCAGAAGGCAAACATGACTGGTAGTCACCTTTTGTTATCGGTGTACATTAACACAGTTTTTTCCTGTCTTAAAATGTGTATACATTTTTTTGGCACCCTCTGTATCAAATGCCTACTATTATAGCCACCTATGTATACTTATAGTAAATTCTCTTCTGTTTAAGCTGGTTTGAGGAGGGTTCTGTTATTTGCAACCAACAAAAAGGCCTTAATTGAGACACAGATCCCATATGGAGTATGTTTTAAAAGGGCCTTGACAATCAGGATGACACTCAGATCAGTCCTGATATGACCAGTATATTGAATAAGCAAGATGCCTGTATCAGAGTCATCAAAACAGCATCATTTGTTGTCTCTCATCGTCCTTTTAAAGTTTACTTATAGTAAAATTATTTATCACCCCATTCCTCAGATGAAAATGTCACCAGCTTTTTTTGGGCACTCATAAGCCAGAGAGAATCATAAGTCACTATAGATCCCAAATACAGTCTCAACTCCAAAATACGGATGCCCAGTCAGCATTGGGGATATACTTATACAAAATAATATTTGGAATATACTTACACTGAAAAAGTAGTTGTTGTTTCTCTGAAATTCAAACATAAGTGGGTATCCTATATTGTATCTAACATCCTGACCCCCATGGCTGTTGAGTGTCCTCACAATATAGCAGCAGTTTTCCCCAGAGAGAGCAATCCAAGAGAGAGAGAAAGGAAGGAGGAAGTCACACTTTCACAACCTAGTCTTGGAGGTCTCACACTTTTACTTCCACCAAATTCTATATTCATCAGAAGCAAATCACTAAGTCTGGCCCACACTCAAGCAAAGGGGAACTAAGTGTCATCTCCTGAAGGGAGTATTGAATTTCAGAACGTATTTTAAACCACAGTAGTCCCACATCTTCCTCTTGCCCAAGCAGCCGCCATCTTATCTCTAAGACACGCTCATATGTCTGTGGCCCCACAGACTTGGGGTGTGGGGCCAATCCACATGAGGCAGTGCTCTGCTGGCTCAGCCAAAAGCAGCCAGGTTTCCAGGTAGAAGTCAACAATGACCTTCAGTCACCCACGGAAAACACTTCTCAAAGTTCTCTTCGTGGTCTCAAGTCTGGGGTTAGAAGGAAGCACTGCCTACCGCTCCCCCAAAAAGGAAGAGGGGATCCCAGAGTGCAGCAACATCTCTCTCCAAAGAATTCCCTTTATCAAGTTGTGTTCTTTTCTTTCCTCACTCACTACTATTTTTAAGGACGTCCAAAGGTCAAGAAGCCAGTTCTCAGAGATTTCTTCTGAAAACGATGCAGAACTCTCTCCCACTCACTGTGCCAGGAAAATTTCAATCTAACATCTTTCATAGTGGCATATGAAAGGACTTAATTCACGGGAAAGAAACCATCACAAACCAGAAAAGGGTATGGTGTGTTCACAAATCATGTGAGCAAGATTGGCTCTTGGATTTGAGAATCTTAAACTAGATATTTACTATTCATCATACGTAACTAAATTAATTCCAGATACGTTGAGCCAATACAGAAAGAAACAATTTAAAAATTGGAAAACTTTTAAGTGAGTATTTAACCTATTTTGAAATAATAGAGAAACGTCTAAGCCTAAAGACAATGAGGGGGAAAGCACAGAGGAAAAGATAATAGGTTCAACAGTTCTTTTTTAGACAATGAGAATTTATTGCTAAATTGAATCTCAGAAAATCCTCTCCTAGGATCAGAAGTGGTATTGGAGTATTATGCAGCCATAAAGAAGAAAGAAATCTTACCATTTGCAATGATATGGATGGACCTAGAGAACATTATGTTAAGTGAAATAAGTCAGACAGAGAAAGGCGAATACCATATGATCTCACTTATATGTGGAATCTAAAGAAAAGAATAAATGAACAAACTAATCAGAAACAGTCTCAGAGACATAGAGGAAAAACTGAGGGTTGCTAGATGGGAGGGGGGTGGGGATGAGGGAGAAAGTGAGGGGATTAGAAAGCACAGTCGGTAACCACAAGATTTCCACGGGGATATGAAAGTCAATTTGGGGAATATAATCAATAATGTTGTAAAGATTCTGTAGGGTATCCGATGGACACTTGTCTTACTAGGGAGACCTCCTCAGGGATGATGTAGATGCCTGATCACTGCACTGTACACCTGAAGCTGAACAATAATAAATGTCAACTGCAATTTAATATATATATGCCTATGTATGTATATATATATATATATATATATATATATATATATATATATTTATAAGAAGTGAAGTACAGCATTAGGAATAGAGACAGTGGAAATGTAACAGCTGTATGCAATGTCAGAGGGGTAGTAGATTGGAGGAGGGGGGTTATCATTTTGTGAGGGGTATAAATGATAAATGTCTAACTATTACATTGTTTTGTACACCTGAAACTAATAAAAAATAAAAAAAGAAATGGTAAAAACCCCAAGAAATCAGTCTACATGTTATATGATAGACCAAGAAATGTCTTCCTGTAATATTCCATGAGTCACCTTGAACTGAACCCAATATAATGTGTTCCAAGTGAGACTGCTATTTTCCATCATATGGAAATCATATTTATAATTAACACAGCTGGAGAACAGGCTATTTTTTTGTTCATTCATTTCACAAAAGCTATTATGAGTCCAGGCTCATGAGACCCAATGGTGAACCAGACCATGGTCCCTCCCTTCCTCCCTCTCTTACGTAGTTTACCTTCTTTGGAGTTAGAGGGACAACAACATATAAGTACAGAAATTAACAAACTTCTTCATATTGTGAGAAATGCATCCTACTGTGAGCTCAAGTTTTTACAACCCAAAAATGCCCCGGATTTTTTTTTTTTTTTTTTTTTTTTTTTGATAAATCCACAGAATTGAGAGAACCACGAAAACAGGTATATGAAACAAATGACCACTAGATGTCGCTGTCCCCAAAGGTTTGAAGGGAAACTGTCCTCGAGTTGTCAATGACTAAATTCCCACATAGGTAAAACAGACTTCCTTTTGTCAAATTTTGGACCCAAGAAAAAGCCCAGCAAAAAATATTGCTCAATTTCTCTGTGGCTTGAATGAAGCAAGTCACACAAAATCCAAGTGTATTAATTTGCTAGAGCTGCCATAACGAAATATCACAGACTGGGGTGACTGAAACAACAGAAATTTATTTTCTCACTATTATGGAGCTACAAGTCCAAGATCAAGGTATTGGCTGGTTTCTTCTGAAGCCACCCTCCTTGACTTGTAGATGGCCACCTTTTTACTGTGTCCTCACATGGTTGTCCCTCTGTCTGTGTCATCTGTACCCTAATCTCCTCTTCTTATAAGGACAACAGTCATACTGGATTAGGAACCACCCTAAATATACTATGTTTAACTTAATTAACTCTTTAAAGGCCCTATCTCCAAATATAGTCATATTCTGAGTACTGGGAGCTACGGCTTCAATCTTTGAAATTCGAGGGGATACAGTAACACCAAAAATCAAAACCAAAACCAATCCAGTTGATTAACTGCAAAAGAATAGTTTTCCAGCCATGTACAGTTCTCTCACAGGGTGACAATGGAGAGATAGTTGTGTTTTGTTTTGTTTTTAAGTCTCCTTTCCGAAGGCCACAGCTGTTATTCAGTTTTAATTCAAAGTTTCCTAAATAGTTTACACCCACTTGAAGTTAAAAAATTCATCGGTTATTTAACCCTATTTCCTGAACCAGGACACTTGAGCTAACCAAAAAAAAAAAAGCAACAGCCTGAGAAAAAGAAAACAGAGTAATGTCGGTATTGTATGGTAATAAATTATGTTCTCATTATTATTTTTACAACACAAGCAATGCATGTTCATTGGGAAAAAATTGGAAGGTATAATACAAAAAATTGCTTAAAGTCATCAAAAACTCTACTACCAAATACTTCAAATATATCCATCAAGACTTTTCCTCACTGTGTATATATGCGTCTTCCAAAAAGGAACCGTGTTGTTTTGTGACCTGCTTTTCTTCACATAACATATCCTGAGCCCTTTTCCCTGTCAGTATTAATGCAGTGATGGCTTGAGAGAAGTGAATCTATAATTTGATGTATATATGATGTGTTTAGATTAAAGTTATGCATGAATGCTCCCAAAATTGCAAACCATGGTGGAGGGTACAAACAAAAAGGAAAATTCCCTTTCTCTTCTCCACTCCCATCCCCTCTTAATTCTAAGATAAAACATTAAATTAGGACTGTCCCAGAACTCCATGCAGCTTGATCCCCATATGGGATGAACATACCACTATGTTAGAGCTATGTGCTGAAGACTGTCATGTAAGGGTTGCCAAAATCCCCATCTACCACAGTATGTTAAGAAAATAAAATAAAAATGCCTACAGCTGCCTGTCAGGGTGTCTGAAAACCCCACCACCCAAGTCACCCTTTGAGAGCCTTCTTGTGACTCTCTTTAGGGTTATGATGGTTGTCTCTCGGAGGCATGATTTATTTGACAATTAGCAGGCTCACACATGCTTTTTTGGTCTGGTGAAATCATTCCTGTCCACTCAACACTACCCAAGAAGAGGTTCAAGAACTGCACGCTCCAATGCTATAGCCATTAGATGCATGTGGCTATTTACATTTAAATTTGCTAAACTGAGTTCTTTATATATTTTGGATATTAGCCCCTTATCAGAGGTGTTGCTTGCAAAAATCTTCTCCCATTCAGTTGGCCACCTTTTTGTTTTGTTGATGGTTCCTTTTGCTGCGCAGAAGATTTTTAGTTTGCTATAGTCCCATTTATTTTTGCTTTTACTTTCCTTGCCTTTGAGATCAAATTAATAAAATCCTCTCTAAACCCAAGGTCCAAGTTTAGTACCTATGTTTTCTTCTATGCAATTTATTGTTTCAGGTCTTATGTTTAGGTCTCTGATCCATTTTGAGTTAATTTTGGTGCATGGTGACAGATAGCAGTCTAGTTTCCTTCTTTTGCATGTGGCTTTCCAATTTTCCCAGCACCATTTATTGAAGACTCTGGCTTTCTTTTCTCCATTGTATGTTTTCGGCTCATTTGTGGAAAATTATCTGCCCATATATATGTGGGTCTATTTCTGGCTTCTCAATTCGATTCCATTGGTCTGTGTGTCTGTTTTTTTGCCAATACCATGCTGTTTTGATTATTGTCGCTTTGTAGTACAAATTGAAGTCAGGTAGTGTGATGCCTCCAGCATTGTTCTTTCCTCTTAGGATTGGCAGGGGGTGGGGGGGCAGGTGGGTGGTAGAAGAAGGTAAAAGGGGTCAAATATAGGGTGATGGAAGGAGAACTGACTCTGGGTAATAAACACAATGCAATATACAGATCATGCATTGTAGAATTTTACACTTGAAACCTATATAATTTTACTAACCAATAAATTTAATTAAAAATGTTTAAAATAATAATAAATTATTTAAAACAAAAACCATGAAGTCTAGCTCCCCCTTGTCTGTACCCCTCGTTTTTACAAAGCCACAACGGACCCCATGCACAGACGAAGGGTCCCAGCTGTCCATTGCATTGGCACAGCTGGAAAGGAGCTATGGAAGCTGCCCGTCTTAGCACCATGCCCACAGGCAATTCAGCCTCCAAGACTCTGTCTTTCAAACCAATCTGCCACATCTGGGTTTGCATTTTTCTTGAAGAGGAAACATTTAGGACCTCACCAGGAGTCCAGAGCATTCTGAGCACCACCAAGAGAGGCTAGCTAGTAGGGACCCCTGGGAGCAAGATCTCCCACCTGCAAATCCCAAACGGCTTCTCCCCTACATGCTGACACTCACACAGCTTTAAAGGACCTGAACTGAGACCCAGCAAGCTCAGGACCCTCTTCCCCTCAGTCCTAAACCCTCCCTGGAGTCACATGTCCAGACCAGAACTGAATATGCCCGCCTGTTGGTGGAAGGAGAGAAAGCCTTGCGTGATGCCCAAATCCCTTTGCCCAGCAGCCCCGGGAGGAATTCCAGCCTTATCAGAAAAGTCCCGCAGAGCCCTTTGGTGAGGCCTTCACTCAGAAGAGAGGACAACACACAACAAAGACAAACTGAAATAGCTTCGGGACACCCCGTACAAAAGAGAAATTTCCCCATTCTTCTCCTGGCAGGAATGTATCTAACTCGCTGTCCAAAACCTCCTGTGAACAGTGATCCCTTCGTTGGTTCAGAAACACTAACAATGCAGCAAGCTCACGTGAACTTCAAGTTGCCACATGCTGTAGTGAGCACATAGAGAAACCAACTACCTTTCACAAAACCCCCAACCAGCCAAACACCTCCTCCCAGCAGCTCACACACACGCGCATGCACACAATCAACTGAGGATTTTCATTGCAAATAGAATACACCCTGAGAAAATGTCTGCTGAGAAATATTCTTCCGAGTCTCCGCATAAGCCAAACCGATTTCATAGAAGCCATGAGTCACAAAAGCAAGTTTTACCAATCTCTGCCCTGATTTCTCCACTTTCCCTCTTTCCTGCCCTGAAGACAGCTCTCCCAACTCCTAACCAAGCGAACTGCACCAAACACGGCGCCTCAGACAGGTTCAAAAGCTCAGGATTCACTAACAGCTGAACCGAGGAGGAATAGTTTCAAGGTGCTGCTCAGCATCCCAGGGGCTGAGGGAGGTGCAATGACTCAGGGTGCTTATGGGGAAGGAGCAATTATGCCAGGTCTAAGAGCAGGCCCAGGCTGCCCCTCTCATCAAGGTGGCAGCTGGTGAGGCTAGGTCCCTGCAGATTGGGAAACCTGTGGGAGGAAGCTTGGAGGTTGCTTGTCGGTGCAGTGCACCATTGACCAAATGCGGTGACGGCACGAAGTAGTACCTAGACTGCCTCTGGCCCCTTTCCACACACAAAAGTAGGCTTCAGCCGTTCGGTTCTTTAGTGACTTTTGGTCTTAGAGGGCTCTCTCGTATAAAGCGAGTAGTCAAGAAAGGGAAAACCTTCAGGCAGCTGCCGTCATCCAGTTGTCATGAGGAAATAGGAAACAGGATGAGGACCAGAAGAAAACAAAACTCAAAGGAAAGCCCAAGAAAAAGAAGAGGAAGCTGGTACAGCCAGAGGTGTCATTTTGCCAGGGCTGAACCTGGACACGTGACCAAAGGCTACCAAGTTCCAGTCAAATTCGGGGACCCCAATATCCCAGTCCACAGACTAGCTCCCAAAGTTTTAAGCCAGAGCACCGGCTCAGATCACACTGCAAGCATCAAGACCCAAAAGGTCAGTCTGTCTATGTCTGTCTGCCTGTCTGGAGAAGCCAGCTCTTGGCCTGAGCAGCCTTTGCCAAGGAGGCTGGATACAGCAGCCATAGAGTGAAGGGGACTCACAAATGCATTTGGTTTGTCTGATACAGTACTGAGCCATGCAGGATTTTTTTAACATTTGAAATAGTTGCCAACATTTATTTAACAATCAAGAGTTTTCACCTTTTTTAAAAACAATCCAGATGATCGCTTCTCTTGAGAAATAAGCTCCCTGGCTCTGCTGGGTTCACTTTCTGGCTAGAGCTGAGTCATGGCTGCCCCCTTGCAGCTGGGCATGTGCCCTCCACAGCCCCCTGCTCCTGTTGTCTCCCCAACCTGCAACCGCTGTGACAGACCGTTCATCACGGCTGTGGCTGTTGACTTAAATACTCCCAGCCCACTTCACTTGCGTGTCATCTCGCAGACTCCACAGCAAATGGGCTATCGCTCTGCCCGATGCCTATGGTTAGAGTCTATACCGTAGGGACATAAAGAGGCCATGGTGGTCCCAGGGGCCCCCTGACCAAAGGGCACAGGCTGGGGGGGTGGCCTCCAGGGGAATTGTAGGAGAGGGTTTCACCTAAGGTGCCAAGGTCACTGACACTCAGGAAGAGGAGTTTGTTGAGCTGGCCTGTCAATATCAGCATTAGCCTTGGCTGAGATTGGCAGACTGCACACTTGTCCCTCAGGTCAGAAAGAGCCACGTGCAGGCATCAAGGCCATGCCTAAGAAAGGCTGTCTTGGCCAACCGTGCCGAGGAGACTGCCTGGCAAACCTCAGGCACAAACTCAGCTCACCAAGGATACACGAGAAATGGCATCCCCAGGGAGGGGATGGCCAAGTTTCATGGTGCTGGGAATCTGGGGACAGCAGAGGGGTTGTCCTTATGGGATAGGGAGTTCTCACCTAAAACCCCCCACTTTCTCAATCATGGTACCTGAAAAAAAGTGCAACAATCAAGGGTTTGATGGAGGAGGGTGATGGGGACTAGTTACAAGGATATTTCCATGAAGCCTGAGAGCAGGATAGGCCTTCAGCAATCGTATGGTGGGCGTCTCTTCTATCAATGAGAGAACTGAGGCTCAAGTGGTAAAGAAACACCTGGAGGACATAGCTAGTTACTGGCAGAGCCAGAAGTAGACACCGGAGTCCTGACTTCTGACTCTGAGCCATTCCCTCTGCCCTACATTGGGCCAATCACCTGGAAGGAAAATGGAGCGAAGTGGTAGGAGATTTTAAATTTTTACTCAGTTGAGCTCAGATTTCATTTAAGCACAGCTACTTTTCCTGAAACTCGAGCTAATCAAAACCCTCCTACACAAACTTACTGGAAATCTTGGGGGCCCAGCCATGGCTTTGATCTAAGTTAAGGTTTGGATGCCCAGTAGCCAAATGGAGCAGGGTATCCTCCCTTCCAGATTGGGAAATCTGGAGCCCAGGTGCCAGTAGGAAAGTCAGAGTCAAGACTTGAGAAAAAGCCAAGAGTTTCACCAGGGAAGCTGGTCTAATTCCAGAGGTGCAGAGTCAGAATGAGGAAAGGATGGGAAACCTTGAAGTTAAAGGTTAAAATGGCATCAGATGAAGGGGAGGAGGGAGGACAGGGATCCAGGGGGCACCATTCATATTATAATCTAAGGACTAGAATTGTGCAGTGCACAGACTGCACAACTGCACATGGTAGCACAGTGGCACAGTGAGGATTGAGCAGGTAGAGTATGCCAAATAAATGTTGCTCTGAACAGTGTGGGAGTGTTTGTGGTTCACCCACCTTGGTCAGTGGCTAAGTATTAATAATACAGGATGCTGCAAGTTGACTTAAGGATGAAATCAGGGCAAACACAAGATCTATACTTCTTGCTAACTTGTAGTCTTATACCAATCCTTGGATTTAAATGTGTGATTGTTTGAGTTGATTATATTTGCAAGTATGATTTTAATATCTTAAATGCAAAACAAACCCAAGAAAGAATGTGTAGGGAAATATCTTTGAGATGTGAAAACATTTTTTTTAAGTCCTAGGAGTCCCTCCTTCCTAGCCGAGCCATGGTTCAGCCCTACTGAATTAATGTCATTCACTGTGCCCCTTGGGAAGAAAGAACGACCACCCCAGGTCAAGGTCATTAGTGGAGTTTCAGTATAGAATTTTTAAGGTCCATAAAAAGAAAATAGTCTTGAAAGCCAGGTTGTGTTCACAAAGAAAAAGATTTTCTAAATTCCAAGGGTTCCTTTTTGATATCAAAAGCAAAATTTGATAGCCCAGAATTTGACTATAAACCATATGTAAAAAGAATACAAGATTTGATGTCAGTGTACAGTGTGTGTGTGTGTGTGTGAGTGTGTGTGTGAGAGTGTGTGTGTGTGTGTGTGTGAAAAATAAAAGTATAATAAGTAGCAGGCAGAAAATAGTGAGGGCAAGACTAGGGTCTAGGTCTCTAAGGAGGAGAAGACTAACCCTCACCATCCTGGGCTTGAAAGGTGCTCTGCATAATTTGAGGGTGCGCTTCAGGTGTGTCAAGTTGCGTGCCAGGTGCAGAAGAGACCTGCATCAGGGATGCAGGAGCAGAAGGGAGGTTGTGGCAGAGAGTCTATGCTGGTGAGCAGGAGAGCCAGCAGTTCCTAAGTGTCACAGCCAGGACTCAGAAATGCTGAGACAATCAGTAGATACAGAACCTGAGAACCACACAGTAGAAACAATAAAAGGTCACGATCAGAACTACAAACATAGCCTGATGCTAGGGCTAGCCAGACCAGACCCAGCCCTCCGTGGAGGCCATGTAGGGGCCAAATCAGACCACCATGAGGCCACCAGTCACAGCAAAGCCCTGGACAACCCCACAAAGACAAGCCCCCCTGATGATGGAGAGGAGATGAAATCATTACAGAAAATGGTGCGTATTTGTCTCACTGGAACCCCGACCTGTAAATTGTAAGCCTGCTAGAGTTTTATAATGGAAATGTATGAGAAATATAATTATAGAACATCTTTCCCACTGGCTTTTTAAAAATGGCCCCGCTATAACAACAACCTTAGGTGTGAGTGAGGTACCAGTTTGCATTACCTGTCCCCATCCCATTCTGAATCCGCAAAGGATGGTCCCATGCTTCATGCCCAGAGTGAGCTGGGCAGCTGCTAAGGATGGGTGTCAGAGGAGGGGTCCACATTTTCTCCTGCCTGCTTCTTCATGAAGGTTGTGTCTTAGTCTGCTCTGGCGACTATAACAAGTACCATAGACTGGGGTAGCACACATTTATTTCTTACTGTTCTGGAGGCTACAAGTCCAAACTCATGATCAAGTTCTGGTGAGAGCTTTGTTCCTAGCCTGCAGATGGCTGCCTTCCTGCTGTATCCTCACATGACAAAGCGAGAAATCATCTCTCTTGTGTCTCTTCTTCTAAGGGCTCGGTGGTGGTTAAATTTATGTGTCAGTTTGACCAGGCTAAGGGATGCCCAGATAGCTGGTAAAACATTATTTCTGGGTGTGTCTGTGAGAGTGCTTCTGGAAGAGATTAGCATTTGGTTCAGAAGATTGAGTAAAGAGATCTACCCTCACCAAGGTGGGAGCATCATCCAATCCACTGGGGATCTGAATAGAACAAAAAGGTGAAGCAAGGGTGAATTCCTTCTCTCTCTGCTTGAGCTGGGATGTCTGTCTTCTCCAGCCCTCGGACATCAGAGTTCCTGGTTCTCGGCCTTTGGACATGGACTCTGGGACTTACACCAATGGCCCCATGGTTCTCAGGCCTTTGGCACGAGACTGGGAGTTATACCATCAGTTCTCAGGTCTTTAAACTCAGACTGAATTATACCATTGGCTTTCTGGGTTCCCCAACTTGTAGACGGCAGACTGTGGGACTTCTTGGCCTCCATCACCACGTCAGCCAATTCCTATATATTCTCTCTCAATAGATAGATGATAGATAGATAGATAGATAGATAGATAGATAGATAGATAGATAGATAGATAGATAGATAGATAGATAGATAGATAGATAAATAGATAGATAGATAGATAGATAGATAGATAGAAGGTAGATAGATCCAATTGGTTCTGTTTCTCTGGAACCCTAATATAGGCACTAATCCCATTTATGAGGACTCCACCCTCAAGACCTAATTACCTTCCAAAGGCCTCACTTCCAGATACCATCACATGGATATTAGTTTCAACATATGAATTTTAAGGAGACACAAACATTAAGTCTATAATAAACTTTGAGTAAAAGTTATGCCACACGCACCAGGCAAATGCCCAGGAGCCCTACGGAGTAAGCCATTCTGTCCTCTTATCTCCACCTCTCAGAGGCATTAGCAGCCATCTTGGCCCATTTATGCCAGGGGAAGAGAGGGGGGTCATGTACCACTGACAGTCACCTTAGTAACCCAGATAACCCCTTTTATTTTCATGCTGCCAAAACACAAAGCAGTCTCCAGGCCAGAAACAGGTGGTGGCATTCTGGGGTGAAGAGCATCTTTCAAATTTTCTTAGCTGACTTGGGTAAAAGCTCCTGAGCTGACACTCTAAGGATTTTGAGGATTACACAGAGTGTTCAATGAATGCTTATTGGTGATGCTTTCAATGTTCTTTGAGTTTTTCAGAGGAAACTGCCATTTCAAGATAAGGCATCTTGTTTTCAGTCTCTTGGGATTATTGTGTAGGGACCAGACATAGACAAATTCTTACATGTTTTTCTCCAATTCCAAGTGTTCACTACTTGAGAAAAAGAAATACATGTATCTCCTCTTAAATTGTGCAGGTTTGTCCTGGAAAGGCTGTGTTTTCACCCTGATTTAGCCCGTGGCGGCCCAGCTCAGGTGCAGTGGGACATCGGGCTCCTGTCCCCTGCGCAGGGAAGGCCTAGGCAGGCAGGAGAATCTAAGATGGCAGCTGCCTCGAAGCCGTAGTCCCTCTAAAGATGGTCTTCAAAGTCCCAACTCCACAATGGGGGAAAGAGAGGGAGGAGAGAGCACTAAAAAGGAGAGCAATCCAGAACAAGGATTTTCCTCAGTGGCTTCAATTCTACTTCTCCACTTCTAAAGTGGTACAAATGCACCAATTCACTTCTCCACTGAGTGGGGCAAATACCGTATTACACAGCTGCCAACCCCTCCCCTGTCCAGCCCAGACCCCCAGGTGGAGAAACTATAAAATGTATTGTCCAACCCAGGACACCTTTAAGAAAGCACTCTAAAAAATTTCACTAACAGGGCCGGCCCGGTGGCTCAGGCAGTTATAACTCCGTGCTCCTAACTCCGAAGGCTGCCGGTTCAACCCACATGGGCCAGTGGGCTCTCAACCACAAGGTTGCCAGTTTAATTCCTCGAGTCCCGCAAGGGATGGTGGGCAGCGCCCCCTGCAACTAAAATTGAACACGGCACCTTGAGCTGAGCTGCCGCTGAGCTCCCGGATGGCTCAGTTGGTTGGAGCGCATCCTCTCAACCACAAGGTTGCCGGTTCAACTCCCGCAAGGGATGGTGGGCTGTGCCCCCTGCAACTAGCAACGGCAACTGGACCTGGAGCTGAGCTGCGCCCTCCACAACTAAGACTGAAAGAACAACAACTGGAAGCTGAACAGAACCCTCCACAACTAAGATTGAAAAGACAACAACTTGACTTGGAGAAAAGTCCTGAAAGTGCACACTGTTTTCCCCAATAAAGTCCTGTTAAAAAAAAAAAAATTTCACTAACATAGACGTCAATAAAATATGGCCTGTAGGTGAAACACAGCCACCACCTGTTTTGTACAGCCTGTGAACATACACACACACACACACACACACACACACACACACACACACACACACACCATGCATTTATGGGTTGTCTGTAGAAGCTTTCACTACAACAGCAGAGTGGAGAAGCTGGGACAGAGACCATGTGGCCTCTTGGTCCCCAAAGCCTAAAATATTTACTCTTTGACTCTCTGTAGAGAACTTTGGCAACCCCTGTGTTGCCAAATCAAGGACCACATTTTGAGGTCTACTTGTAGAAAGGATGCATATCAACCTTGAATCCTTTCTGGAGGCTTTCTGGGTTCCTAGGAAAGCTCTTTACCAGACGAGCTCACAGCACAACATAAGTCAGCCCCAGATGCTTCCAACACAATCTGCCTTTCTCACAAATTCTGAAATCACTCCCAACCTCTGGTTTGACGATGAGGAGCATAATACCAACTTGAGGTCCAGATAGGTGGAGCAACGGCTCAGAGAGACAGGACAGAGAAGAAAAATCCTTCCTCACCAGCAGAGCCTAAAGCTCTGTGACTTACATACAGATCAAAAGGCCAACACTCCCTCTTTTCTCCTTCCCCCCAAATTGAAAGTATTAGGATTTCCCTCTTGTCCCACCCATCCCGAGCCTGTATATTGTCCTTTTGTGATTCCAAAGCTGGGCCTGGTGCTCATTGTAAAGCTGATTCCATCTGTATTGAAATCACGGAGGAAATGAGCTTTGCCCTGCTGCTATTCCTTGTAGAACAGGCCTGGGTCTCTCTGTATGCTCCCTACCTGAGAAGGTAAGTTCAGGAGGAGGATGAATGAGAAAGAACTCACTGATCTTACTGTTCACTAGTCTAGAAACCAAGTTGGGAGGTATGGGCGATGATGATGATGATTTGTATCATTTAAAATGTGCCAGATATTGTTCACGTTTCATCTTCGCAACAATTTAGTGAAGTGGGTACTGTTATAGTCACCAGTTAATAGAGCAACTAAAGTTGAATAGTTGTGTAACTTGCCCAGGGATACCTGTTATAGGCTGAACTATGTCCCCCCATGAATTCATGTGTTAAAGTCCTGATCGCCAGTAGCTCAGAATGTGCACTTATTTGAAGATAGGGTCCTTACAGAAGTGATCAAGTTAAAATGAGGTCATTAGGGTGGGCCCTAGGCAATATGACTGATGTCCTTATAAAAATGGGGAATTTAGAGACAGACACACATGGAGGTTATGTGAAGATACACCGGGAGAAGATGGCCATCTATAAGCCAAGGAGAAGGGCCTGGAAAGATCCTTCCTGCACAGTCCTCAGAAGAAACCAACCCTATCAACTCCTGGATTTCAGACTTCCAGCCCCCAGAACTGTGAGACAACACATTTCTGTTGTTTAAGCCACCCAGTCTATGGGACTTTGTACAGTGACCCTGTCAAACTGATACAACACCCAACTGGTTTTCAAACCCAGATGTGCCTGACTCCCGCCAATAGGCCCTATGGCCGGTGAACATACCACCAAGCCAAGAGGGCTCAGCAGCTGCTCCACTTAGGCTCTGCGAAGACCTGACGAGGACTTGCAGCTACTGCTGGCGCCCAAACTAAAGCCATCAAAGATGGGAACACTGAGGCCTGCTGCTTCATACATATTCCTGCCCACCCCATCCTATCCGCTCCATCTCACGTCTTTCCCTTTCTACATGGTGCCTCCACCAGCTGGTTCCTTGTGCCCCGACAGCCACCCCATTTCCCCCAGTCCCTTCCCCCATCCAGAATACTCTGGAACCCTTGTTCCCACGTACACAACTGCCACTGCTTCTCCGCCTTCCTGCTGAGCAGTGAGGCTGCTCATTCTCCCACACTCCCCGGATCCAAGGCAAGAAGACAGACCAGCTATGCTTCCTGTTTGCATTTGCTGCTTCCAAGACGTCAGCCGTCCACTCTCAGACAAGCTTCTCCTCTGACACTCCCAACATCTACCACAGCAGCGTTTCTCTTTCTAGGCCACACCTACCTCCACTGAGAAGTTTGGCACCTGCCATCATTTTAAGAGTTTTCAACATCCACATGAGAAGGACCCATCTAACACTCCGGGCTCAAAGTTCGTCTACCCGCAAGATGTTCAATTCCACTTCATCTACCCACACTCATCGCTGCACGCAGACTTGTGCCACCCCCGGAACGGCTCCTCAGCTGTCATTGTAAATGATGGCCTCCTGCCCTCTGACCTCCCTCCCTTCCACCAGCCTTGTTCTCTGCCCCTCCCTCTGCTCTCAGCAAAGGAAATACAATCCTGCCTGCCCAGCCAAGACTCTTCTTTCCCTGCCTCTGGATTCCATTCCCGGCCCCTGGGAGTGATCACCAGCTACCAGTTCTTTCTCGTCAGGGCTCCATCTGTCTTCACCTTTTTCTCCACATGGTCCTTTCCCATCCAGATTTAAACTCAGCCAAATATCTCTCATCTTTAAAAAAAAAAAAAAAAAAAAAAAAAAAGATAATTCCATATGTATCAAATTTTTTTCTGGAACACATAAGAAATTGACCATAATTGTTACTTATAGAGACAGGGAATAGGAGGGTCTGAGATAAAAGGTACCGAATTTTACTTTTCATTGTATACTTTTGTTACCGCATTTGATTTTTTTTTTTACCACTTACATGTAATATTTTCATTAAACATAGCAAATAAATAGAAAGAGAATGACTTAACCATTGCCTCTTCTCCTCTACAAAAAGCCCTCCATCGACCCCATCTGTCTGTCTTGTCAGCCTTCACAGCCAACCTCCTCCGCTGTCATCTTTGCTCTCTGCCTCCAAGTCCCGGCCTCGCGTCCATCCCTCGGCCCCCTGAGAGCGGCTGCCTCCCCCACCACCCACCGACATTGCTGGCAAAGGTTACTCCTCATCCGTGTCATTCAGTCCAGGCCACGCCCTGATCTTCTTTGTCCGCCCTGCTTGGACCGGTCTCCCTCCCTGGTTTCTGTGATGTGCTGCTTCCCTCCTTTCCTGATCTAGATAATATCGATGCCTCCCGGGGCATCCACCCTCATCTTTCCCCTCTAACACCACGAGATTTCATCCACTCTGGTGGCTTGAGCAATAATATGCTGAGGACCTTCACAGGTCCGCCTCTAGGCTTGACTTCTGACCTAACTGCTCTTGTCCATTTCCTCATTCACACGTCTGATTCAACCGGTCGTCTTTCTCTGCATGTCCCAAATCTGTCCAGCTGGTGGCACCACCATCCCCCATATCAACTCACCCATTGACTTCCCCCACCTTATATGCAGACCCAGTTAATCTCCAATCCCACTGAGTTTATCAGCTAAATCTCTTACCTGCCCTCTCCGTCGGCCACATTTCTACAGACACTGCCTCAGTCCCAGCCTGCACCACCTCTCTCCTGGACTCGTCTGTTTCCAGTCTCTAAGCATGTTCCCTGTCTCTAAGCATGTTTGCCATAAACATCATTGCCGCAAGCATTTTCACTACACAACTAATTGGCCATAAGACAATCTTGCCGTAAAAGATAAAATAACTAGTTGACAGTTTGGTTTACATTTGGCCGACTTAATGCACATTTAACCTAGTTGTCAGATTGGTTACCCTGCTTCATAGATGAAGAAGTTCTTGCAGTTACTCCCATTTTTATGTTATATATAAATCTTAGCCCTCAGAACGGTCTATATAGTGATGGATACTCATGGAAATCTTAAAATAGAATGGTAACTCCTTATAAAGCCAGATTGCAAAACTATGGATAAAGTCGGATTGTATACTATACTAGAAAATGATCACATGTCAATTTGCCAATCCTTCCGTGGGCACCGTCATTCCTTCCACCCATCAAAACCAAAGTTTACCAAGGTATGGCAAGTATAAAAGAGGCAGCCACTAATCGTCTTTAATCATTAGTTCTTTAGTTGGAAACTGATACCTCCTTCAATGAAGGAAGAAATTGTAGCAAAAAAGAGAAAAATGCTACGCTGAACAAGATGAAACAAGCAAAAAAAAATGTATAAAACTGTGAATGAAAGACTTAGAAGACGATGTATTTTCATTTTCCTCAATAAAGTTTTTTGTTATTTGTTTTCCATGTTTTATTATGTCCTTTTTAATGCCCCTCTTTTATTTTTCACGATTTTGTCTTTTATGGCAAAACTGCCTTACATACAATTAGTTGTGCAGCAAAGACGTTTATGGCAAACATGCTTATGGAGAAAATACCCAGAACCCAATAGCTGACTGATCTCTCTGACTCTAGTCATTCAGATGTATCCTCCCCACCAGCTGCCAGCATGGTTTATCTGAAAATGCAAAATCTCGTTTAAGATTCTCGATGCCTACCCACAACCAAGAACTGCCCGATAACATCTGAGCTCCTTCTCATGGTTTATAAGCCCTCCACACCAGGCCTGTCTAGGCTCTAGTCTCACTTCCTACCACTCTCCACCCCAAATGTTAAGCTCCCTGGTTCACTGAGAAACTTGCAGATGACAAAGCATCTGCAGCAATTTCCCACTTCTATGTTCAGGCTCCCTGGTATCACTGCAGGGCCTCGGAGAAAGAGTATAAATGGAGGCCCTTGTACCATATGCTTAAATATTAAAAATTTTAAATCAAACTAACAAGCTGTCCAATAACTATTTTCTCCTTTTTAAATTGAGATGTAATTCATATATTGTAAAATCCAGCATTTTAAAGAGTACAATTCAGTGCTTTTTGTATGTTCTTAGAGTTGCGCAACCATAACCACGATCTACTTTCAGAACATTTTCATCACCCCATATCACCCCAGGAATTCCATACCCATTAACATCACTAACCATTCCTTCCTCACCCCCAACCCCTTGCAACCACTAATCTTTCTGCCTCTCTGGATTTGCCCCTTCTGGACATTTCATATGAATGGAATCATACAATATGTGTCCTTTTGTGACCAGCTTCTTACACTTAGCGCAACGTTTTCAAGATTCATCCATGTTGTAGCATGCTTCATTCTTTTTACAGCTGTATAATATTCCATTATATGGATATAGCACATTTTATTTATCCATTCCTCAGATCATGGACGTTTCCATTGTTCCTTCCTTTTGCCTATCATGAATAATGCTGCTATGAACATTCGTGTACAAGTTGTACATGGATATCTGTTCTTAATTTTCTTGGGTATATTCCTAGGAGTAGAATTGCTGGGTCATATGGTAAGTCTATGTTTAACGTTCCATAGCAGCTGTGCCCTTTTACATTCCACCAACAGTGTACAAGTGTTCTAATTTCTCTACCTCCTCACCAGTACTTATTATTGTCCATCTTTTTTATGATAACTATCCTAGTGGGTTAAAATATTTTTTCTTCCTACCTTGACAAATATCTTCATAATGACAAGGAAGACCAAGTTTGCATTTAGAATCATCAAATTTCTCGGGGCTTAGCATTTAGCATTGGAATGTGGCATGTGGGGAAGTCAGCCCTTGGCCCCCAGCCCGTGGCCTACCCCTTCACTACCCACCCATGGATTTTCCCTGTACCACAGGGCCTCTCATGCCTGTGTGTGGACAGTCCAGTGTTAGCATCCAAGCTCCATCCACACAGCCCCAAATCAACTGCCGCTGGGGCCTGGAGGTTTGTGCATCAGTGGCACAGTCTGATCCTGGGAGGAGGAAACCAAGCCCTCGAAGCAGATTCAGGGTCACTTGAGCAAGGAATGCTGGTCTCAAAGAACCCAGAGCATGATCTGGGAGATGCAGGCTTTGCACAAGTATGTCTGCTTGTCCCAGTCTCCTCACCCTTGTGGAAGGGTGGGCCTGAAGGAGGGCCAGAGCGTTCCTCTGAGGTGCAATGCACAGTTCAAGGGCCCCTTTTGTCCACATCTATTGATGGCACTCTCCATGCTCACTTTGTCACTTCTTTCTAGAATGTTCTATCTCCCTAGAAGATCCCTACTCATTCTTGAAGACACTTCAAGACATTCTTGAAGCTCAGAAGTTATATCATATAAGTAGCCTTTCCTGACACCCCTCACAGTGCCCTAAGCAGGGCACCAGGGCCCAGGAATACAAAGGGGAGTAAGACAGTTAGTTGCTGCCAGAGGCAGGGAGCCTGATGGTGGCAACAACCAAGTAAACTGGCGAAGTACAGAATGATCAGGATGATAATCAGGGTGTGAGCCTGGGATGCTAGAGGCACATGGGAGACTCACCTCATATTGCCTTGGGGGACCTCCAGGAGAGCTTCCTGGAGTAAATGACACCTAAGGTAAAATCAGAAAGGAGGTCAGATTTAGCCAGGCAAAGAGGAGTGCCCCTGGCAGGGACTTCTCTAATGTTCTCCCAGCCAAATACACTTAAACATCACTGTCTCTCTGCCATTGAAATTAGGACTACATGGTGCACAGAGGATGAACCTGCCAAACATTTGATGCATGTCATGCATGGCGTGTTGTATTAGACATGATAATAATTGTCCATTCTGTTCCCACCCCTTTCTAAGGAAGTAACCCCTAATCATGGCCCCTGTCTTCCACACCCCCATGTTTAGCTGGAAGAGGGGAAAGCGTGAAAGACCAACACGTGGACTGGCTATTGAGCCAGAGTCAGGCTGAGAGTCCTGGAGGGCTGGTTGACCATCAGGAGAAAGTTGATAGGAAGGGAACCAGAGACGCAATGTCCTGTGCCAACCCCCAGGCGGACTCAAGACCCCTTCAGGCCTGACCCAAGTGAGGCTGGGTGAGCTGAATTGCCTGCCTGACTCTCTGCCAGGAGCAGGAATCTTCACCAGGGCCCCCTTTGGATCATTCTGCTCCTCTTTACACCGTGCGAAGGGATAGGGGTGGAAAGAGGTTCCCAAACCAATTTGCTCCTTGTAAATTGCCCTGGTGGAAAAGTTTAGTGTGGGTGAACCATGAAACCATTGGCTAAAATTTGGTATTTTAATTATCCACACATTCCAGATATCTGATTTATTCTCCACCTCTCAATGCTTTCCAATCCTCTTTTCAATACACAGAAAAATACAACTCTGTCTCAGACCATACATATTTTGCAGATCATGTTTCTTGGGATTGTTTCAATAAAGCAGTATTTGCCAGCAACACAGAGAACTTTTCTTTCCGCATGTTTTCTCGCCACTGGCCACAAGAGGGAGCCAGCAGTTCCTGTTTGGACGTGCTTCTCCCTGCTCTGCACACCCCCTCATCCATGCAGAGTGAAAGCGAAATATTACAGACCTGGTGCCAGTAAACCAGCTGTCAGTTCCTGAACTTTCCGGTGCAGGGCTCTCTATAGAACACTAGGGATTTTTTGGCCACTTATTTAAAGCGAATAAGAGACAAACACCTGTTCTTTAAAAATATGAAATCTAGAGAAAAATGAAAAAAACTTTCTCTTCATTGCAGTCCCTAATACCATTACATGTATGTATGTTTACTGAACACTTTTGTTCTGAAGGCTATGATAGAATAATAAATAATTCTACATGGTAATTGTAAATGCATTGGTATTTTATGGGACACAAACCTTATTTTTAAAGTTATTTTTAAAATATTAGGGCATGGAAATCATAAAGTGACTCGTATTTTGGGCTCAAGAGATGCATCTTAACACCACACTGCGAAGCATTTTGAATATCAAGTTATGGAGACTTCAAGTTTAGGAAGTCCTAAATATTTTTAAGCCAAGGAAATATTATATGGACCAATAGGAAGATTTACTTGGCAGTCGTGGGCTAGATAAATCGGAATAGAACCTTGGGCACAGACCAGGTGAGCAGCTTTGAATGGTCATCTTTAAGTGGTGGAGTGGCAAGGGCCAGACTTGGGTGACAAAGGTAGGGGAAAAAGGAAACATGCATGAGATTATGAAGGAGTGATTGACGAGAGCTGATTCCTGAGTGAAGAGGTAGAAATGGGAAGGGATTGGAAGCAAGCTAGGAGACAAACTCAAAATTGGCTGTAGTTTGAGGGATAGCAGGGGAATGACAATTCACTCTAAATTCAGCACCTCAATTAGTCCCTAGAAGTCAATCACAGCAGCATTCGCATACATTTGAAAAATAGTATAACACACATGTGTGAATTATTACATATTTGATCTGCAGGCAAGGCGTGTTGCACAGGTCACAGATCCCTTACAATAACTCTGTAGCACCTCCACCCCACCCTGGGCTCTTTGGCATAGAATGTGGAAACTATAAATGTGTGATGGTAAAGAGACAGTATCCTGTAAGTCCATCAGCCAAGGAATGCAGTGGAAATGGGGAAACCTTCGAATCCACTGAACTCTTGTGGCTCAACATGCAACCAAAGGAGATTGAAGTGATAGAATTGTGAGCAACCCAGATGATATCCCTCCTTCTCCAAAGCTCCCTTGCCAGGACACCTTCATGTAAGAACTGCCCCCTGAGCAGGGCTTCCTGAAGCCGGATGGGGGCGAGGGGATGGGGGCGGGGTGTGAAATGGGGCTTTTCAGCAGAAATCTGAAGTCAAGCATGAATAATCACTATTGAGCAAGAGGATAAGGTCCAGACTCCCTGTCACATCTGAATCCATCGCAGTTGCTGAATCAAGTCTGCCCTTGGGAGTGAGAAATCTCCCCAGGAAGCCCTCAGAAGGGCACCAAAAGGCAACTGAACTCTCCAGGACCAAATCATAGCACAGGCCCCTCAGGGGCAGTGGGCCTCGCCCACCCCCACTCCCAAATGGATGTAGGCATTTGTTGAGAACAAAGGCCACCATTAGGCACCATGGCTGATGCTGGAAGAGTCCACGAGATGCAATCTCTGTGAGAGCTTTCTGTCAAGGAGAGAAGAGACAGGAGCCTGAATGATCCTAAATGGTCTTCGTCATCTTTTAGCCTCCCACTTAGCCAATCACTGTGTCTAGCACACAAATGATGCTTCCAAAATGTTTGGTGGTTTACACATAAAATGCAAGAGGCAGCTCACAGGAGGAAGAGAACTGCATGCCTACAATTGCTGTGCTTTGGATTCCACTTACAAGCAGGGTTTCTCAAGAGTGGCACAGTTGACATTTTGGACCAGGTGATTCTTTATTGTGGCTGTCCTGTGTATTTTAGGACCTCTATCAGCATCCCTGACCTCTGCGCACTAGAAGCCAGTGGTACCTCCCCTCTCAGCAGCGACAACCAAAAGTGTCTCTGGCCATTGCCAAACGTTCCAGGGGCAACGTCACCCCCAATGGGAATCACTGGGTGATAGCCTTTGTCATCACTACCTCTATCCTTCTTCCAGGGCCCTCAGTTCTGGGATTTCTCTACCCTGTTTCAACGGAAATTATTCTTCATGAAATCTGTTACTGCAGAACCTTATCCTCTGTTTTTCAAAATATTGATCAATAGCATATAACCAGTGAATTTAAATTAAATTGCTAATGAGAATAGATGCCAGTGGTTCCCACACCCATACTCCCCTCCATAATCCTTCATTTGTCACTGGACCATCTTAATAGGAACCACGTGGAATCAATCATATGACACACTGAACATCCTATGACATAAATACCCAAGATGGCACAAGGGGGCCCCCATAACAACATTTTACACGATCACTGCGACGTCACTGAGCACTTGAACTTCAGCGCAAGGCAACCAGCTTGCACCCATCTGCCAGAAAGACAAAGCTCAGCAGAATGACCCATGGCACCTCGGAAAGGTCATCTATGCCTCCCCAGACCCCAAAGCCATGACTTACAATGGGGAGAATTTTAGGCTACATCCACATCTGGCCCTGAAACCACTTTCCAAATTTCTGTGTGTCTGCTGCCCCACCTCCTATTGCAAGGGCCATCCTAGAGATTTGATGCCCGGTGTGTGGTCTCAAAGCCCAAAACTCTGATTTTCAAGCATTTCCACTAAGATTCCCTGGGATGACCCAGTGAGGAGTATGTCAACCCTATTCTTCTTCTAAAGGGATAGAGGGAATGAGAGGAAGGAGAAACCAGTGACCCAGATCGCCTGCAGAAATAACACTCAGGGAAGCTATGGGCAGGTCCCCCATCAAGCATTCTCCGCTTTTCTCCTCCTGCCTGAGTTGACTGTGATATGAAGACATCCCTCAGACCTTGTCCCAGTTACCGGCAGTGAGTCAGCTCAGCCCAACGACTCTAATTCAATGCTTATTCACAAATTATAATTTTAGTACAATAGGGCACAGCTTTAAATAAGAGTTATGAGAAACCCACCCACCTAGGACACGCCAGCAGGCTGCTCATCTCCCAACTTTGGGTGGACATTCTGTTAGTCATAGAGGAGCATCTGGGCCCAGCTCACTTCTCCCCACTTTTTGTATCTCTAGACATTTTACCAAACAGACACTGAGTCAGAATAAGTGGGTTTAGCAATTAAAATTTGTGTGGAGGCTGCCTTGAGAAGCATTTGGTGGATTTGGAAATAAATATTCCTCCAGAGCAAATCAAACACTCATTGTAAAAACCTGAATGTAATATGCATGAAGAAACTCGAGCTGAAATCTGACAGCATCACCTCTTTCCCCTTCAGCAAGGAATAGAAAGGACTCCATTCGCTCGTGGGGGAAGCTGAGTCAGTTAGAGTAGAATTATCTCTAAGTACAAGGAGCAGTAAGATCCTGTCCAAGGAAGTGTCTATCTGCTTCTGAATAGACACATTTCCATCGGGAACCTTGTTCAGCCTAGGAGTAGCCCCAGACAACATCCCATCCCACCAAACCCTGTGTGTTGAAATGAAACAGGGAGTCAGGCAGACTGAACAGGCTGGATTTCCAGTCAATACTCTCCTCAGTCTCTAAGGAGAACTCAGAGCTGGGTGTTTCTGCATTCTGAATGCCCCTGCAAGGCCAGAGGGGGAGACCCTCTGCAGAAGGAGATGGAAGGAAAGGTCGCCCAGGTAGCACCTACGAGCCTGACATCATGCTGGGAAGATGTTCCTCTAGGATGTCATCTTAGTTCTCTCCACATCTGCTGTAAGAGCTAGTGAGCCGTCTGTAGCAACCGGCTTGCTTTAATAAGAGTTGGTTAGAACTCCAGCTTAATAAAACCAAGGTTTGTCTTCCATTTACATGAGGATCACTGGATCTCTCTCTTATAAAGTTTCTGGATTACAGACTACTTCCTACCCTTATTTATCAGCTGGTGCAAACATCTGCCACCCAGGATCCAGGCAGACACAGACACAGACACAGACACACACACACCCCAGAAGCATCCTTCCAGAGCTTGCCACAGCCTCCTACACAGCTCCTGTCTGAGTGTGGGGACTGACAGAAGAACTGGGCCTGTAACAAAGGTGTCTGCCATAACAAAGCCGAATCATTTCACACAGCGGGCTTGACTGAAGATCTCTCATTTTTCTGTCTAGACATCCAGAGCTATGCTGCAGGCTGACAGTGGATCCAGGCTACAACTGACTCCTGCCCTCAGCATCCTTTCCATCATGCTCCAGGAGATTAAAAGCAATACACGTTCAAATGTCTCCAGTTTGCAGGTCTGCGGACCAGTGGTTCTTAACATTTTTAAGGTCAGAGACCCCTTTGAGAACCTGAAAAAACCAAGGCCTCTTTCCTCAGAAAAATGCACTTTTGCATAACATTGACCATATTGTTTCCAGGAGATTCAGAGAACCCCTGAACACCATCTCTGAACCACTAAAGACCTCTTCTGTGGTCACCGAATTTTTAAGCGTGAGGGTGTTCCCTGCTCATGACTAACTACCTCACACCTGCCCCACTGCAGTGACCGCAATTAAACCATCCCTTGGGGTGGGGTAAAGCAGCAAGATTATCTAGCCTGGTCAAGGGTTAAGCCTGCATGTAGCAGGAACTTGCTGGCTCATTTACTTCTCTGCCCTGCGATGGGCAGCAGCTGCATTGTGCTGAGTGGTTCCTGCCTGCCAGGCTGAGCACTGCTCTGTGGTCTCACGCTTTCGCTTTGACAACAACCTGTCATTCAGCGTCACTGTTTCCATTTTATAGATGAGGACACTAAGGAACGGTAAAGTACCCTCCCCAACAAGGCTGGTCAGCTGCCAGGCATGACTGCTAATGCCTCAGGGCCCATCTCATTGCTCCAGGCACAGTCTGCAGGCAAATGCCTTTCTCTAAATGAGCAGGAAGGGACTAAAATCCCAAAGCCCTTGGTGAGAGAGTTGCTGAAAATGTTGGTTCATTTTGTTTGCTAACTGAGATTATTTTCATTTACCTTTGACTTCCTGTTTGGAGACAAAAAATAACCATATAACTTTCAGGACGCCCACTCTGAATTTGTAATGAAACTGCAGAAAACCCTAACTTTAGGAAGCACGCCTCCATCTCCTGATACAGAGGTGTGTCTGTTGAATAACAACAAAAACTTAGATCGACAAGGAAATTGATCATGGCTATGATGTTATCTTGGTTGTAGTCACATAAAAATAAGAACACCAGGAGTCTAACATCTGCTTTTTAAAATACCCATTACCAAGAAGCTTGGGGAGGTCATCAGAGGAGCAGACATTCATGGGGTGACTCTTCTGTGCCTGGCATTGTGCTAAGGCCCTTGACAGACAGAGGTGAATAAGACAAGGTCCTGTCCACAATGAACTCATCGTCTGGCAAGGGAGGAGGAGAAGGCATGTGATTAACTGGAATAACATGTGAGAAATGCTTTACAAGAGATAGGACCAAGGTGCCCAGGGCCAGAGAGCAGGAAGTGAGTAATTCTGGGGAAAGGAGAGGCGAGGTCTGGGAGGGAGGGGATGCCGAGGGGTTAGGTCAGGGCATCCTGGGCAGAGGGCACATTGTGAGCTGAGACCTGCTAGGAGGAGGGCTGGCTGCTGGGCAGGAAGAGGTGCAGGATGTGAGCCGTAAAAGGGAGGCCATGGCCAGGTCATGAAGGCCATTGTCATCTATGAGAAGTCACCAAGATTCTTTTCTTAGAGAAAAGACTCGATCAGATTTGCATTGTAGGAAGATCGCTGTGGCAGCAGCAGAAAGTTAAAATCTGCCTGGGAGAATCAGGAAGCAGGAAATGGGACAGAAAATTGTCCCATTTATTTAAATCAAGGATGAAAAGGGTTGCATTTCAGTTCTTGGTGGCCCTCACAAATGAACATTCACAAAAAAGTTAGCAGGGTCTGATGACATGTTGGATATTGACAGGCAAGGCAGAAAGCAAAAAAGAAATACCTTGGAGGTTTCTAAGTTGAGCAGTTGGTAGACGGTGATTCTGTTCAGAGAGAAAGGAAATGGGGTCAGGGGTGAGGGAGAGAACTGGTTCCTGCTGGCAGACTGAGAGACGATGAGGTGTGTTTTGGACAGGCTGGTTTTGAAGTGGCCAAAGGAGACTAGGTAAATCGCCTACAGATGATAGCTTTCGAGAGTTGTAAGCATAAAGCATGAACAAAAAGAGATGAGAAATAAGGGTATAACCTGAGGAATAGTAATATTTAAAGGGAGTTTAAGGGAAGAAGAGCTAGAAAAGGAAACTGAGTATGAAAAACCACATGTAAATTGCAGACAAGACACCTCCTAAGAAGGAGTCAAATATTAAGAACTGCAGAGAAGGAAGGAGGAAAAGACCTGAAAGAGGTCCCTTGATCCAGCAGTTAGAAATTCCTGACAGACTTTTCAATTGCAGCAGAATCTCATGGGATTGGAAGTAAAGGCAGAAAATTTAGGCTATCTTTAAAGAATGTTGGCCAAGGACAGGAAAAAGGCCATCCACCCTCACGATAAAGGCTTTACTTTTCTATAGTGTGTTATCCAGTACACACCGGGTCAGGTGACCCCACCAGACTCAGGGCTGAACACAGGTATTTGAGCAAGGCAAGAGAACTGGTATGTATATTTCCATACCCCATTCATCCAGAAGTGACTGGTGTTGATGCTGAAAGCTAGTATAGTCAAGTATGAGGTGTATGTTTAAACGTTTGGTGAATGTTTAAACTTTTTAAAAAATGTATTACAGTAGAAGACACATTGCCATTAATCCGTCTCAAAATACTCCCACTCACTTCAAACACACTTATCCCATCATTCTTGCCACTTCCTGAAGCAGTTCTAGAAGTCCTCTTTTGTGAGTGTCTTTAGTTGCACTGTCATGGCTGCCTTAATGTCTTGAATCGGTTCAAAACATTTACTTTCATGGTCATTTTGACTTTGGGGAAGAGCCAGAAATCGCACAGTCCCAGATACAGTGAATAAGGTGGATGGGGACACAGTGTAATGTTTTTATTTGACATAAATTGCCATTCCAGAAGTGAAGTGTGACATGGAGCCCTTCTGTTGTGATCACAAAGTATGGCGAATGCTGCTGCCGAGTGCCATCCAACAGAAAGGCAGGGATCTTCAACACGGGAAGTGGCACGTTGAACGTTAGTAACAGTGTGTGACAAGTTTCATCTTGGGTGTCAGTTGAGTGTGAGCTACAGTTGAAAGAAGGTGTGTTTTAAAGTGTGCCAGAAATCATCCTCCATCATGACAAGGCCCCGTGTCACACTTCACTTCTGTTATGGCAATTTCTGTCAAATAAAAACATTACGGTGTGTCCTCACCCACCTTATTCACTGGATCTGGCACTGTGTGACTTCTGGTTCTTCCCCAAAGTCAAAGTGATTCAGGACATCGAGGCAGCCATGACAGCTCAACTAAAGACACTCACAAAAGAGGACTTCCACAACTGCTTCAGAAAGTGGCAAGAATGATATGATAAGTGTGTTCAAAGTGAGGGGGAGTATTTTGAGGGGGATTAATGGCAATGTGTGTTTTACTGCAATACTTTTTTATTTAAATGTTTAAATTTAACAATTAATTTAAACATTAAACATTCATAGTTTTTTATCACACCTTGTATTAGTGGTTAAGGACTTACACGGCCCTGAAATGTGGGGAGAAGGTGATTGCTCTACAGTGAGGCACTGAGGCTTACCTGTCAATAGGAAGAAGAGATGTGTCTGCTAAGAAAACACAAAACCAAAAGTGAAAGTGGCAAAGATACTGTTGTTCATTTTCATAGTACCCGATTGAAGGTTCTGGGAAGCAGGCGTTCTCAGACACTACTGCTGAGGATTTAAGTTGGCACAATTTTATCAACAAATAACCTGATAAAAAACTTAAAAGCTTGTGTGATATTGTGATTTATAATAAAAAAATTTGGTTTTCATCCACTCCTGACGCAGCTGCTAAAACCCTTGGAATTTCCTAAGGGGTGAGACTGGTAAAGTTCTCTTTTGTTGCATTAATGACGTGACTTTTGGAAAGCCTTTAGGTCACCTAAGGATGGGAGCTGGTTGCCAGGGAACCACCCTTGTGATTAGAAGTTTGGAACTTTTAGTCCTACCCTACAAGACCAGGTATTACATTATATTATATTATATTATATTATATTATATTATATTATATTATATTATATTATATTGTTATATTATATTATATTATATTATATTATATTATATTATATTATATTATATTATATTATATTATGTTAAAATAAGACTGGTTCTTATATTAATTTTTGCTCCAAAAGACACATTAGAGCCGATGGTCCAGCTAGGTCTTATTTTCGGGGAAACATGGAAGTAATAGAATCTGGTCATTAAAAATTAAAAAAACTATTAAAGCATATTAAGGAGAATTTAAGTGTTCCATTTCCCTAATTCCTCTAAATCAAATTTCGCATAGGAAATCACAAATAATTGTGTTATATCATTGTAGACTTCTTCTATCTATATAGTTACTTTAAAAGTCATTGAAAACATTTTTCTTAAAGTTTAGCTAAAGTGGAACTAGATCAGGGATTAGCAAACTTTTTCTGTAAAGCTTTAGATAATAAATATTTCAGCTTTGTGGTCAGTCTCTGTTGGAGACTATTCTGTGCTGCCATTATAGTGTGAAAGCAGCCATAAAATATGTAAATGTAAACAAATGAGTATGGATGTTTTCCAATAAAACTTTATTTACAAAAACAAGGAGTGGGCCAGACTTGGCTCATGGGCCACAGTTTTCAGACCCCTGGAATTAGGCAAACAAATAAACAAACAGACAAAACATGCCAACCAACATTCAGAGCCTGCTTGATAAAGAATGCAGCTATGTGTTTCCTGTTTCCTGTTTACATCAGCTTCAGTTCCAATATCCACGTTTCTGGGTTGCCACGTAGTACTTCTTCCTGTTCAACGTCAGTAATTATGATGCCCTTTTACACACTGTTACCCACCTTCAACCTGGGGTCCACATAGCAATTTCCACTCCACCCACTGCTCATATCCAGAATTCACCTGGATGTGAGTCCTACTCCAGCCTATTGTGATCAGCCACCTTGGTAACACTCACTGAGCACCTACTGTGTGCAAGGCACTGTGCTATTGCTTCCTCACAATCCTTGTGATCAGGGCTCGTGTCTTGTTCACTTTGGTATTTCCAACGTCTGGCGTAGAACCCAGCACATGTGGATCACAAAATTAAAATTGAATGAATGACTGAGCTATAAGCAAAGTAAAGATCCTACCCTCAGGTACTGTAGCTTGGTAGTGAAAAAGGCACAGACACATAGTAGGTGCTTCATAGATACCAGTCTCCTTAGCATCTACACATAACAAAGGAGTGCCATAGTCATGAGTGCTTTAGACAAGTGTTCCTCAAAGTCCTATGTGAATCGGAATCGCTAGGTTTTGTATTAAAATGCAGATTTTGATTCAGAAGGTCTAGGGTGAGGCCTGAGATTCTGCTTCTCTGACCTTCCCAGGAGATGCTGATTCTGTGGTCGGAGTAGCAAGGTTATGGGAGGTGCAAGACAGGGGTAATGACCGAGCACTGAGGACTTGGAGATGCCACGTGCTTCCCCCAAAGCCTAGGTCATGTGGCCACTGCTCCTGAAGAAGCTGACTTATGCTGGGTAAGAGGAGGAGCCCATGTCAAGATGGACCGCACAGGGAACTCCACCTGTACAGTCCTTCGTGGCCCAGAATTAAGTCTTATAGACTTAATTTTTTCTCAGTTTTATAGATCTAGAAACTCAGTTTTATCCATCTTTCTGGCATAACAAGAACGTTCTGACTGCAAAGCACGCTGGAGGCTTCTACTTAAAAAGAAAAAATAGACTAAAATTGAGGCAAATACCTGAGGAAATCAACTAGGACAGGTAAGACTGTCATTTCCTCCTCTTCACCCAAGAGAGAGTCTAGCATCTCAAGTGACCAACTCTCAGGGGGCAGAGAAAATTCTGGAAGATGGAGCCCAGTGTTGCTACTGCAGGGATCTGTACAGTAGGAGGAAGGGGACCCAAGCCTCCTGACCTAGGAAACCAAGGCCCTCTGAGGCAGGTGGCTGCATAAGACAGAGCTCAGGGAGGCTGTAGGAGTTGAGAGAGAGGCCAGCGGCAAGTCCTAGAAGAAAGGGAACCAGAGTCCTGGCACAGGGCTGGTCAGCAGACTGGCCACACACGGGAGGCTGTTCCTGATAAGGACAGGCATCCACAGCTCTTGGGATACTCAGCACAGACCCAGAAGACAGTTTCCAGATCCACACATGAGTGGGGAAAGAACTAATGCACCGCCAACCCAGGGCTTCTGATTCCAGCCTGACCTTGATCGAGCCATAGGTAGTTATTGCCGACAGCTCGGGGAGCTATGACTGCCAGGGACCGACAGAGAAGTCATCAGGTAATGCTAAGGTGAATCCTGCCAGCCCATCTCAAGCAGCTCATCATGAGAAACATCACTGCCAATGGTGACAGGCGAGCGTTCAGCACACCCTCTTCCTGGTGAGGGAAGCTGAACGAGGATCCAGAGGCGGCCGCATGGATGGACCAGGTCCTAGAGATCTGCAGTTCTAGTCAAGGTTGTCCCTAGACCTGCCAAGCCTCCAGAACTCGTACCTCAGCCAGGAATGAGCCCCTGCGTCTTGGTTGGCCATTTAGGAAATCCAACTGTCCGTCTCTTCCCTAGACCTAAGCGCAACCACACACCCTCTGTTTTCATTGCCATTCACACCCCAATTCTTCTTTATTTCCCCGTGTTTTCATGTTGTATGTTCCGAATGTCTCAGATTATTTTTCTTTTGGTGACAGTGTAAGCTGGATAACTCCTAATCAAGTGCTCTTTCTTTCCCCAATAAACTACCCTGAAAAGAGATAAACATCCAGGAAAGTTCATGTAAGCATGTCCCTTTATCGGCTATAATTTGTGGGCTCTTATTATGGTTCAGTCCATGAATATTTATCAAGCACTTATTTTATTGCTTACAGGATCCTAAGTACAGCAGATCCAAAAATAAATAAAATATTCATTTCATAAGTAGGGGCTCCTGGTCCAGGGAGGGAGACAGTATGTAAATGGGTAGAGATAATGCAGATACAATCGGGGGAATAATAGGGTTTTGTCCAAAGCACGGTGGAGTTCAGAATGGTGCAAAGGATGCCACTCAGAGAGTTGAGGAAAGGAGTGAGTCATAGGAGACGCAGCAACTTTGGAGGCAAAGCTGGACAGATACTGAGTTCCCTGATTCTATGACCACACTTTTTCACTTTTTACCATCGCTAAATCATTATGTGTCATACTATCCATGGTGGCCAGGTAGGTGGGTTATCATGTCATAGTTGTTGCCTGACATCACCAGGCACAATCAGGAAGGCTTTGTCATCCAAACTTGCAGAATAGTGATCATGAGCTTGGGAGGAAACTCCAGAAACATAATGGAGCACTCTTAAGAACTGCGACATCACCAAGGCACCTGATGGCAGAGAAGATGATGGAAAACCAGGATTTAAAAGTGATCGAGGAGAAAAGAAATGTCCAGCGATTAGATAGTGGTGATAGTTGCAGAACCTTGTGAGTAAACGAAAACCCCCTGAATTGTATCCTTGAAAACGGATGAATCTTACGGGGTGTGAATTAGAGCTCAATTTTTTTTTTAAGTGCGGAAAATGTTTTGGAAGACTAGAAACATTCTGGAGATGGATGGTGGTGATGGTAAGTACGATATGAATGTGTTTAGTGTCATTGAATTGTGCACTCTGCATGATACGTTTTATATGGTATATATTTTACCATATTAAATGAATAAGTACAGGGCGGAAATCCCACTATGAGGCTCTTCCCCATCCACATCACGCAATGACTCAACCTTCAAGAGCTCTGTGGAAACAGTGTCTGCCTTTGAAGATCCTTGTGTATTACCGTTACAGGTGATTTAAGAGTGAAAGCAGGAAGTTGTGAAATTAATAAAATATAAGATAACCATTACTAACCTCCCAAGATAGCAACAGGAGAGATAGAGGAGGATGCCAACTATCTGTTAGGGCAAAACTCTAATATGCTGGGTGGACCACAGTGGCATGAATCAATAGACTGTACCTGCCTCTCCATCCCACACCTGCTAGAGCGCCCCCAGCTGGTGGAAGGGAGAGAATCTGGCCCTCAAAAAACCCCTTTTACCTCATCTCAAAGGACCATGGCAGGGACTGCACAGCAGATCCTAAAAGCCTGGAGAACAAGGCAGCAAGTGTGACAGCAACAAAGAACAGGCTTGCAAAAGACTGGTCCCAGGTCTTCCTTCCAGAAGCAGAGGACCGACTCCCCTCTGTTTCCTCTTCCAGGAGTCCACACAGCCCACCTCTGGACTCTCCTTACAGCCCAGTAAAGATGTGGTATCTCATTCTCAGCATTGAAATAGCAGAGTTCCCTCTGTCCAGCTTGCACATCCACCTGCTATGAGCTCCCTCTGAAACTAAGAGCTAAGGTGAGAATGCATAACACTCGCCAATGACACCAGGTTGCTTTATTTCCAAAACACGTGAAGATAAAGGCTTTTTAAATAAATAACTAAGATCAGCTCTCTCTATTCAAAGTGATCTGTAGGAGACAAATCTCTGGGCTCGATTTTTAAAACATGCTAAAAATAGAAAGGAGTGTTGCCAGACCCCAGTGTCTGATCGGGTCCACAAGCTGCAGCTCACTTCTGTCTACTCTGTAGCTGTGAAAAGTTGGCCTCCCAGGCATCAACCACAGCTGAACGGCCAGCACCTCTCCAAGGAAAATCTTACCAGGGAAACTGCCCCAGGGATTATCAACAGAGCAGATGACCACGCTCAGGGCCTCCTGAGTTCTTTTGAGGCACTGAGGTGTTTATGTTGAGTCTTACATTTCACATGTTACTAGGTGACCATGTATAATCTGCATTTCTCCAATGGTCCACTAATGTGGCTCCCCTTTGTTTCTTTGTTTGTTTGTTGATTGTTGATGCCTGGCTGAGGTAGCCGGGCCCCCTTCTCAGAGTCCATATAACTCTGAAATATGAGATTTTGACACAGAGACCCTAGAGTGTCACTATTTGAAGTTTTATATTTTTAAATTAAATTTTTATCTCAATTTAAGGTTATCATTCTTATTTATTAAGATGATTTTACACCCTAATTTATTTTTTATATCTGGTGTGTTAGCCATCCCTACCAGCTTTGTGTCATCCAAATAGTTTTATATCTCTTCATCCAAGTCACTAATAAAAATGTTGACTGAAGTGGTTAAAAAAGAAAAATAAAAGTTATAAAGGAGAGGCAGACTGAACGTAAACAAGTTTTAGAAATACTTTATTTCACTTTTATGATTCTTTTTATGTATGCATAAGGGATATACATTACTTTAAAATATATAAAATGTATGCCTAAAAGAGTTCTTTTAATAAGCATAAAAAAAATCCTAAATGATAAAAAATACATAAGATCATTTAATTGGCACCATTTTTTTCTTTTTATTGGTAGAAAATAATGGTATGTCTCACAACCAATCATGTCTTAGAGTCAATGAAACCCAGTAGGAGTTTGCCAGACAGGACAAGTGGAGGGGAGCACCCTAAGTAGAGAAGGACGAATGTGCAAATGTATGGACCTAAAAGATTGTGAGATGTATCCAGGGAATTGCAAGGTTGATGTATAGGCAACATAGTGGGAGGAAAGGGTAGATGAGCATAGATATATAGGAGAGAACCAGATTTTAAAAGGAAGTTTATCCTATACCATGAAATAAGGACTTTATTTAGTAATGAAAAGGTAATTGGGAATTTTGAGTAGGAGAGTAATGAGTTAAGGCAGCTGTTTTTCAAAGGCCACTCAGATTTCTATGAGGGCAATGAATGAAGGAGGCGCACACTAAATGCAGACAATCGCAGCGATCTAGGACCCAGACTCTAGGTGAAATGCGATGGGGATCAAAGTCAAGGCTGAGACAACTACAATGCAGAAAGAGTAGCTCACTAGAATTATCAGGAGTGAGTAACCAAGTAAAAGTGGGAAATGAGAATAAGGGGTTACAGATGATTGAAGGTGTATAGCTCGTTAGAAACTGGGTGTGGCCTATAGCCAAATGGGCTCCTGACTGGAAGTCAGCTCAACCTCTTGAAAGTGGATGTGGTCTTCTCTTGTCCTAAGATTGGAGAGTTCACACTTACTTTGGGGCCTGCCAGCATCTCTACACGGATCACAAGTGTTGGGCCACCATTAAGAACCTCGGTCAACTCTTTGGAGTTTCATTTACCCTCTAGAAATTGTTCAGGTGGAAGGAGAGGTGTGAGCTCTTCAATTTTGGCCTTCAAACACAGTACTCCAGGCTTTGGGGACATCTGTATTTAGGGCTGACTCTGTCAGGTTGGAATTTGAATCAAATATTTTCATGATCACTTGTTGCCTTTCTGTCTTTCAGCCCTAAACATTCTTCTTCAAGATGTGAACCATCTTTCTCCATGGCTGAAAACAGCAGTCAGACTCACACGTGCCAACCACAGAAGATGAAGTAGAAGAGAGTAAAGAGCCTGGCTGCTTGTCAATGCACAGTCCACCTTCCAGGAGACAGACGAAGGCTTCTCTCAGTGTTGAGTTTGGAAGCGCTGACACAGTTAGAGACAGCATGGCGTACTAATCAAGAGTTCGGGTTTTGGAGTCTAAGAGACTAAGTCTCTGTTCTGCCACGTATCAGCCGTGTGCCCTTGAGCCACCAACTTAGCCTCTCTGAGCCTCAATTGGTCTGTAACATGAGGACAGGAGTAATGCCCACTTTACAAGGGTTCTCATGAAGGTTAAATAATGCACATAAACTGCCTAGTACCGTGCACGACACACAATAAACACATGAGATTGGAACATCATTGCGGATAAATTGAAAGTGGGTCGTTGGACCAGTTTCTCTGTCTCCCCAACAGCACGTACAGCCAGGACCACGTGGACTAAGCCATGTTTTTCAAACATTTGAGCCCAATCTCCATAGGAAATATTTTTATATTGCAACCCGGAACCCATAAATAGACAGATGACTGAAACTAAACAAGTTTTACCAAACAATGATTGCCTTTACTGCGTGTAACATGGGATACACGCCGAGACTTTCGAGTCTTCGTTAGTCTATTTTGTTTCACTTATTTATTATTTACTTTTGGAAATTTGCAGGCCTACAGAGAAGTTGAAAGAACGCTATGAAAACACTCTTCACCGAGAGGAGTGTTTCTCGGTCTCAGCAACATTGACATTTGGGGGCAGATTATTCTTTGTTCTGGGGCTGTCCTCTGCTTTGTATGATATTTAGCAGCATCCCTGGCTTCTATCCACTAGATGCCATGAGCACCCCACACATATACCCATTTGTGACAACCTAAAATGTCCCTAGACAGTGTTAAGTATTTCCTGGTCGGCAAAATCACTCCCGTGGAGAACCGCTGACCTAGACCTACCAATAGTTAAGATTTCACCATATTACTTTACTTTTGTGTCAATCCACATTCATGCACACACACACACACACACACGCAGACACAAACACACACACACATAGACAAAATATTTTTGGTGAACTATTTGAAAATAAATTACAGACACCATGACGCTTCACCTGTAAATAGTTCAGCATGCATCTCCTAAGAATAAAGACATTCTCTTTCACAACCACAATTCCACATTGCACCTAAAAAATTAACATTGACTCAATCATTTCCATTCTCCTTCTTCTTCTACGTTGTTTGTAATCCACTCAATTGATTTCATGCTCCACTTATGGGTCATGACCTACAGTTTGAAGATTAGAGAAGGAGGATTACAGAAGTGAACATAACCGTCTACTGAAGAGCTTTAAAAAGGAGGACACAAGGCCATCCTTGCCAGCAGGAAAGGTGCACATAAAGTCACAGAGCCAACCGCATATTTACAGGAGTTTTACCAACACTCTGCTGTTTTTCCCTCCCTGGCTGCTTCCACCTCACACAGCACACCCCCATGGCAGCAGTGGGAGCAGACGATCCAGCCAGCCCCACCCTGTAGGGGACCCAGAAGCTCTCCCAGGCGCCTGCGGTGTGTGCCCTGGCCTGTTTGCCCAGGGTTGGCAGGGCCTGCCAAGCAGGGCGCACAGTGGCCTGACCACATCACAGGCCCGGGCTCAGGTTCAGGCTCAGACAGGCCACCCACCCCTTCCCTGTTTGCTAAGCTCCTTTCCTTAACCTGCACTGGCTCCAGGAAAGTGGTTACAAGTTGATCCAAAAACTGCCGAAAGGCAAAAGCTGAGACACATGAAAGTGTGTGAGTCACTGGCCATCTTTGATTCTCCTGACCTTATAAATCTGGCCTTTGCATCTAGCATCAGCATCCAAAGAGCAGTGAAACTCAAAAACTAATCCTACCAAACACAGAGGGAGAACTTGCCACCAGAGACCCCTGCATAATCCCCCAGGAGGTCTGGAAAGATCCGACAGGGTCAAGAGTAAAGGAGAGCTTTTCACACAGGCCCCACATAACACCCTCCATTATCCTGGCAAGGAGGCCCCTTTTGTGTTTGCTCTTGCTTTTGTTTCTTATAGACACTTGAAACCTGTGTAGGCCCAGCTTCCTTGAAAGTCAAGGCTTTCTCCAACTTTCTCCAAAGAGGAGAAGTAGGAGAGTTAGATCAGCTTTGGTATTTGAGGAGAAAGAATTGAGCACAGTCTGAAAAGCCAAAGAGAAACTCCACTGGAACTGACTCTTAAGTCTAGGAGGCCGCTGCTATGGCAACAGCCCATCACCCCTAAGACCCCAGAATGCAGGCTCCACCTGCCCAAGCCAAGAGTGTTGGAGAAACTTGCTACATGACAGGGAGCAAGATACAGTGATGGGGTCACAAAAAGAAATGAATTATCCCAGAAACGAAGGAGTGCCATCTCCATGGCTTCCCCTACACTGCTCCAGTGAATCAGCACAAATGTGAAGAAGACATTTCCAAAGCAGGCAACAGAGCAAGAACAGTGATCAGAAGCAGCTACGGGCCAGAGTGCCCCGAATACTCACTGACTGCAAACTGCCTTCACCTACTGTTACATCCATAGTGTCTCCAAGGCGGTTATCACAATCCAAAATTATCCCACTTATTTCGTTCTCTGTCTTCCCACCGATTATAGGGACATGAGAGCCTTGCCTGCTTTGCTCACCAGCATATTCCTACTTCTGAGAACAATGCTCAGAACATAATAAGCCGCGCTCAAAAGATATTTGAACAACGAGTGAGTGAGCGAACGAGCAGGTAGATGAACACAGTCTCTCCACAACTATAACAAGTCAAGTGCTGTTCGCCCCACTTAACAGAAGAAGAAAATAAATCACAGAGCTGTCCAGTTCACCCAGCTAATCAATGGTAAGCCTGGGCCTCAAAGTCAGAACCCCTGACTCCAATTCCCACACAGCCTAAAACCAACAGAGACATGAAAATCAGCTGTATCACTTGCTTCTCTTATTCCCTTAATCCCCCTGAGGGATGATGGCTTTGCTTTCATCAGCTGAAACCTAAAATCAGCGGAACACTTTCTCAAGCTATGAGGAACTTTCATTGCACCTTTCTTTTAAAGGCACCCCACAGTGAGCCCAGGGCCTGCCTGAGAATGACTCGCTTTTGTCTTCAGTATCCCATGCAACACTTTCCCCACCCACAGAGATGGGCACTCAGCAGCCTGTGATTGCTGAAGATGCCCAGCCAAAGCCCCCTCCCAGGTGGCTAACAGTCTTGTACATTCAGAATCCTGGAGCTGCCATTAATCGCTCGAGGCGATTAATTAGATAAGTACCTAATTTTAAGAGGCCCAGAGGGATAAAGTGATTCAAACAATGTCACAAGACAGTTGGGCAGGGTGAGTGAATGGTATGTGTAGTTACAGGGAAGGAAGGAAGGAAGGAAGGAAGGAAGGAAGGAAGGAAGGAAGGAAGGAAGGAAGGAAGGAAGGAAGGAAGGAAAGAGCAAGATACAGTAGGTGATGGAAAGGAGAGGAAGGAGGGAGGGAGAACACCAGAGACGGGGAAAATGTCTGGTGTTTCAAGCATTTCATATTAGGATGGAGAGAAGAAGCATTTAGGGACACTTAGGGACATGGGGAACTTCCCAGAACCTCTCCCACTATTGGCAAAAGTGATCATTCTCCTGCCTTCCCCCATCTAGCTATGACTTCTAGTCAATTGATCCCATTTCATCTCCTTTGAAAACACTGCGGACGGTACTGATTTATCACCACAGGACCCAAGTCTGCTGTCACAGGGATGTTGTACAAGAACAAGCTAAGAGCAGAACGAAATTCTGTGCCTTCCCTCAAAATCCCTAAAATTTAGCACACACACACACACACACACACGCACACATACACACACGCACACACACATACACACACGCACATGCACACACTGCTCTCGCGCCCCATTCCTCCCACAGAAACCAACAAGTCTCACATCCCAGCCTAGAGAGTCACCTGCAAATGGGAGTTCCTGGGAACTTACAATCAAGGTATCCAGCAGCTGAACCTTGTGCTGTTCTGGGGTACCCCTAAGACAGACAGATGAAGAAGGGCATCCTTATTAATATCATCTGTCCCAGGCCCTGATTGGTGCTTTACAGAGAGAAACCTCCACTGGAACTGACTCTTAAGTCTAGGAGGCCATTGCTATGGCAACAGCCTCTCACTTCTAAGAAGACCCCAGAATACAGGCTCCACATCCCCAAGTATTTAATCTTCCCAACAACCCCACAAAAATCCCCTTTTAACAAATGAGGAAGTTAGGTCTCAGAAAGACAAAGTAATTTATTGAGAACAGAGCTAAAAATCTGACTCTGAAGCTATTGCTCTTTTCATTAAACCAGACTCCCAACTCATCTTTCTAATTTATTTAAAGCTGAACATACATCGCTTTCTATTCTCCAAAAGAAAACTGGCTATATTTACTTTAGACTAGACAATTAAAACTTTTTTAAAATAATGAACCACAAATAATATTAAAATTGCCAATTAGGGTAAAAAGTCCAGAGCAAATGTTAAGATTTTTCTCCCAATGTAAAGTGGACATACATAGACAAAAGACTGAGTATTTCAGCATACTCTCAGAAAGAGCCAGAATATTATTCTTTACCAAATCTGGCAGTGTCCCTGGGCTGTCAGCAGAGAGAAGGCAGGCCTATGTAGAATTAGATCCTCCAAGGGTAATAACTGTAGCCTTCCCACACCGGGTTATGACTCCACTGGGGCGAAGGAATCATAATGGCAGAAGGAGGACATGCTTTGCAAAGACTGACCCTTCTCATTACAAACTAGAGAGGATTCAAGATTTTCCTGTCTGGAAAGCATGCTTACACTCAGTATACTGTTCTAAGTGGAAGAAGAAAAAGGCGCGGGGTAAGAGCCAGCATGCTAGGGTTAAATAAAACTCAGAGAACATGCATGGGGTGGAATTGGCCATCAAATGTCTCACTCATTAAAAATAAAAAGTTAACAGCCATTGGCCCAAGAGATTTCTAGTAGAGAAGGACAGGACCACACAGTAGATTTTTCATCTATTAAAAATCTACTGAGGGATTGGTTAGCAGGGCTGAAAGATGGTCTCATTCTACTGAAATGCACCCAAGCCTGAGGCGGACACCAGAATGCAAGTGTATACAAAGAGAAACACAACTCCACACGGGCCCAAGTCACCTGTGTCGACATGATCTGCATGACTCACTTTCTGTACCAGCTACTTGGGAAGCCAAATCTTGACCCGCAGCTACTTCATTTGCCAGGAGCCACCCATGTCACAAAGACCAGAAATGCTCAAAATGTCTAAAATCAGCACTTTCATCATAGGACATCCAGGTGTGAGATCAAATTAGAAGACAGCTTGGTGAATGAGGCATCAGAGTAAAGGTGATTTGATGAGTTATAAAAGTGTAATGGTGGGCCAGCCTGGTGGCTCAGGAGGTTAGAGCTCCATGCTCCTAACTCCGAAGGCTGCCAGTTCGAGTCCCACATGGGCCAGTGTGCTCTCAACCACAAAGGTTGCCAGTTCAATTCCTGGAGTCCCGCAAGGGATGGTGGGCTCCGCCCCCTGCAACTAAGATTAAACACGGCACCTTGAGCTGAGCTGCCTCCCGGATGGCTCAGTTGGTTGGAGTGTGTCCTCTCAACCACAAGGTTGCCGGTTCGACTCCCGCAAGGGATGGTGGGCTGTGCCTCCTGCAACTAGAAATGGCAACTGGACCTGGAGCTGAGCTGCGCCCTCCACAACTAAGACTGAAAGGACAACAACTTGACTTGGAAAAATGTCCTGGACGTACACACTGTTCCCCCAACAAAAGTCCTGTTCCCCTTCCCCAATAAAACCTTTAAAAAAAAAAAAAGTGTAATGGCTTCAGTTGGAGAAAAGCCTGGTGCAGGTTGCTCAGACAGAGCTATCTTGCTAAGGAGATTAGCAATCTTTTTTCCTTCCATTCCTATAGTGTTATTGAGGCCAGAAATACTCTAAGACAGTTTAGTGAAATTCCTCTCCCTGTACAAAGTGAGGACGACAGCACTGGCATTTCTCTCTATAGCTGGCCAATCCTGCTTTGAGGACCACTCTTTCTTCAGCTGCATCAATCAGATCACTTGATCAGGCCATAGTCAGGTCCTACTGGCCTGGAAGCTCTCTGGTCTCTCTCTTTCTAGTAGCTTGTTTATCCTACTCTCATCCAACATCTATGACTCCCACAGAGACTGTTCAATACCCTAAATTCAGGGTTCAGGTCAGCCCCCCCAAGTACTGATAAGAGTATTCTCACATAGAATAAGGATCAGCCTTATGATTGGCTGAAATGTCTATTTCTGTGTAAAAATGGACCAACAGATATTATCTATCATTATTTCTCCTTTCTTCATCTCCGTTGCTTTCCTTTCTTTTTCCTTATTTCTTTCTCCTTATTCCTAGCTGCATATTTTTCTTTTGGGGGTTGTATTTATTTATTTATTTGTTTTTAATTTCCTTATTAATTATCGTTGATATACAACATTATATTAGTTTTAGGTGTACAACAACTAGTGCAGACACTGTGGAAAACAGTATGAAGATTCCTTAGAAAAATTAAAAATAGAACTACCATATGATCCAGCAATCCCACTTCTGGGTATTTAGCCAAAGAAATCAAGAACACTAATTTGAAAAGGTATATACACTCCTATGTTCACTGCAGCATTATTTATAATAAGCAAGATATGGAAGCAATCTAGGTGTCCATGGATAGACAAATGGTTAAAGAAAATGTGGTACCTATATACAACAGAATATTACTCAGCCATAAAAAGAATGAAATCTTTTCATTAGCAACAACATGGATGGACCTAGAGGGTATTATGCTAAGGGAAATAAGCCAGACAGAGCCAGTTAAATACCATATGATTTCATTTATATGTGAAATCTAAAAAACAAATAAAAAAATTAAAACAGAAACAAAGTCATAGATACAAAGCACAAACTGATAGTTGCCAGATGGCAAGGGGTTGAAGGATAAGCAAAAAAGGTGAAGGGGATTACGAAATACGAATTGCCAGTTATAAAAACAGTCACAGAGATATAAAGTACATCATAGGGAATATAGTCAATAATATTGTAATAACTATGTATGGTACCAGGTGGGTACTAGGCTTATCATGTGATCACTTCATAAGGTATATAAATGTCTAATCTATTGCTTTCCTTTTAAAGTCAGGTTGTTCCACAGCTCTTTCAAGGCAACAATTACAGCCTAGTGTGTGAAATTAGATTAGAAATATGCTAACTTACTGAGAATAAAGATATCACATGGATTCAAATATCATATTAACAAATCAAAATAAAGCATCTGCACAATAGGCTCGTACAGTTCACGACTAGGAGCATTCCTCCCTTCATCCGTGGGTGTGGAGAGCACGTCTGCTGCGATGGTTGCCTGTGGGAGAAGGGTGGTAAAGAGGGTTTGAAAAGGAGTCTGGGGCTCCATTGGGGAGGGCCCTAAATGGACAGACAGGCTCTTTCTCTCTTGATGCTAGATTTGAATTTTTGTGTACATGTGCAGATTTATAGGACTTGCGTTTGGTTATAAATAACTAAGGGGTACATAGCATTGGGTTTTCTTCAGATAGTGTCTGTTCCTGAATGAGAGTCAGGTCTGAGTTCAGTTGGCATGGACCAAAGCCTATATTCTGATTGCCTGCTACAGGGCAATTCCACTATCACGTGCCTGCCTCTTTCCCCCTATTATCAATGAAGTGTCCTGTCCTGTTTTTAGCTGAAAGGGAAATCTCTGAACGCTTGAAAAATAAATGAAAATGAGATATAATTATGTATGGTTACAACCATAACCATAGGGTTGGATGGTATAAATGTTGCAATATTTTATTGGTCAGCTTCTGACCCACCACATGAAACATTTTTTTGTTTGTTTTTCATTTCAAACACTTCTCCCCACCTCCACTGACTACTTCATCATTTCGCCCATTGTTCCCAATGGACAAAGGAAGGGGAGTTTTGTTTTGGGGTTTTTTTGCAGCATCCAGAAAGAAGGGAGGAGTTTAATTAACATAGTGTTGCCTTTTGTTGGGGAGGAGGGGGCATTTATTGTGACTACTTTAATATTAGTGCCAACTCATTTGCTTGCCTAGAACACCTCACTTAATAATTAGTTCAACTCTCTCTGTGGCCTCACATATGAACATGCCACATTTCAAAGCACAGGAAACAGGGGTTGTAAAGTGTCTGTGCAGTTTGAGGAAACTGAATTCCCAAATTTTATTCCCTAAGCCCAATTGGATTCCAATAGCCTGAGACGTGCTTTCAACAACAAAAAGAATTCCCTCCCTGTTGTAAAATTCATCCAATAAACATGTTTACCCATAGAACTGAGAAAACTAGCAAAGGAAGGAAGGAAGGAAGGAGGGAGGGAAGGAGGAATGGAGGGAAGGGAAGAAGAAAGGAGGGAAGGAAGGTAGAAAAGGAGGAAGGAAGGAAATAAATGGGTTCCCCATAAAAACCCAAACTGAAGGCTCTGAGTATGAGGGCAAAGATCCTCTCCCTCCAGTAGCTTCTGAAAATATACTCCTCCCTTGCAAATGAAAACTGTGCAGCCTTTCTTTCAAAAAAATACCCCTCCATGAAATAACACATGTGCCTAAGGGGGGAACTTCTGCTCCCAAGGAAAGACGGAATCCAAGCCAGGGATTCTTGGCCTGGTTTTAATAGCATATAGAAACCTCAGAGTTGGGAGGGAAAAGAAAACAAACAGCTGAAAAACAGCTTTTTCTTTCCCCCTCCTTAGACTTTTTTGAGTTAAAAAAGAAAAAAAAATACTGCAATGGTTTTCAATGTCTTTAGACCTTTAAACATACCAATTAATAATTTCATAAGCAAATCAACTTGCTTGTTAAACAGTAATATATTCTTAAAGTAACAATGACATTTTGGAGCTGTAAAGATGCATATTTTTATACTGCACACATTCAGACTTTCCAAAATTTCACAAATCTAGCAAAACTTCACATTGTTTCCAGTTATGCACTGTTCATTCAACAAAAACGCATCAAGTTTCTGATATGGTCCAGGCACCCTGCTAGAATCTGCAGAGAAAACAGCCATCAAACAAAGACACAGCTTCTGTCCTCGTAAACCTTAAAGTCAAACAGAAGAGGATGGGCTTTAAGCAATAACCATACAAAGAATTCATTTTTTCCTTTTATTGATCTTAAACCCCAAATCAATTTGAATCTACCTGGATATGATACTTTTATCTTGATATGATACTGCCATATGATGCTTTTATTATGGAAGGGGTGTCTCACACAAGCATGCAGACAGAAGGTGTAATAAGTGTGCTCTAGCAGAAGCTGTTAGTGCCACACCCATTTCCTTCTCCCTGTCATTGCAGGCAGCTGCCCAACTTCCAGCTGCCAACCTACATCTCTTTGCCTGAAGGCTTTCTCTGCCTGCTGGAGCTCGCTCTCCCAGATAATTTACACCCACAACTACCACCAGCAGCAGCCCTCAGCCAACAAGTGACAACCTGACTGTCTCCATTCTAGTCTAAAAATCCCAGTGAACAGATCACTGGTCCAAACTGCCAGGTGTCCATCTGAGACCAGGGTGGCAGGGCCATGGAAGAACATGGCTGCTTCTGAGGGAACCAGGTATAGAAAGGGGCAGGAAGGAGGAGAGTGGGGGATGAACAAGAGACAGCAGCCAGCCACGTGGGGGTTTGAGGGCATACATAATAATAAGTAATCGCAAGATTAGTTGAATACTATTTAGGTAATTGTTAGAGGATTCATATTTCAAAAATATTCCAGTAAACTGGGTATCAATAAACATGAATCTCCCAAATAAAGGTGAACATTGGGGAACAGGTGGGATAAGCTTGGTACAGTAGCATGGTGTTTTAGAATCAGACAGACTTAATATCTTAACTTCTCCACTTTCCAACTATGGGACCATGGACAGCCTTCTAAACACTCAGAGGCCAGTATCCTCTTCCAGAAAATAATGAGAATTCCTACCCACAGCCTTGTTGTGGAGCTAAATGAGAAAAGACATGTAAAATGCTTAGCACGATATCTGGCACACAGTAGACATGCAACACTGTTCCTTCCCTCCCGTCTTTCTTCCTTGGATAAGTAGAAAGGGGCTAAATTATGGTAAAACTGGCAGAGCTTCAATCTTGCCGCTGGAACCAAATGATTTTTTACAGGTGTTAAAGATAGTCACTCGATGAAAGAATAAAACATGCAGAAGAAAAATAAATCTCAACACTCACCTCACACCATTTATGAAAAGTAAAATAATTTGTATCATAGCCCTATATGTAAGGGATAAAACTACAAAACTACTAGTGTAAAACTTAGAAGAAAATCTTGGTGGCTTTGGATTAGGCAAAGATTTCTTCAATAGGACACAGAAAATGTATAAAGTGAACGCCATCAAAATTTTACATACCATTCTTTAAAAAGACAGTTCAGAAACTAAACAAATAAAAGAACATAATTAAGTACTCAAGAAAGAAAGCCACAAACCAGCAGAAAATATTTGCAAAACAAATATCTGACAAAAGACTTGTATCCAGGATACATTAACAAGTCTTAGAACTCAATAAGAAAAAGAAAATAAAGGGCAAAAAAAAATGAACAAATACTTCACAAAGATATACAAATGAAAAATAAGCACATGCAAAGATGCTAATCATCATTACTCATTAGAGAAATGCAAGTTAAAGACACAGTGAGATACCATTACACACCCATTAGAATGGCTAAAATTAAAAAGATGGACTATACCAAATGTTGGTGAGGTTGTGGAGTAACTGGAATTCTCATACTTTGCGATGGAGTACAGATACTTTAAAAAACAGTATGGCTGCTTCTTACAAACTTAAATATATACCATGTGACCTAGCAATTCTACTCCTAAATATTTACCTAAGAGAAATGAAAGCATATGTGTCCATACAAAAGCATATACATGAGTGTTCATAGTAACTTTATTCATAACAATTGTAACTGGAAAGAACCCAAATGCCCATCATCTGGTAAAGAAATAAACAAATTGCGGTACATCCATACAATGGAATAGTACTCAGCCATGAAAAGGAATGGACTGTGATACACACTGCAACATACATGAAGCTCAGATACATTACATCACATGAAAGAAACCAGACTCAAAAGGCTACAAAAGCATTTTCTTCATATGAAATTCTTTTTTTTAAAAGCAAAACTATGGTGATAGAACCAGATCAGTGGTTGTCAGGGGCCAAGCAGTGGAAGGGGATTGACTACAAATGGGAAGGAAGGAATTTCTAGACGTGATGCACATGTTCTAAATCTGGCTTGTGATGGCACTTACCCAAGTGTATACACATTTGTCAAAACTCATCAAATAATGTGTTTGAGATTGATGAATTTTATGCTATGTAAATGATACCTCAATAAAGCTAACAAAAATACAGAAAAGAAAAAAAAATCCTTCTCACTCTTTCCTGCCCTTTCTGATACCCTCCTGTTCTTGCTTGTGCATTGTATGAAGTATGGCTCTTAAAAAACAGTTGTGGTTTTTTTCCAATTGTTATTCCAATCATTAATCTTTCTAGCTAAAATGCAAATTCTCTGCAGGGAGGGAGTTATTAAAAACCTACCAAAGCCAATTTGGTTATACACAACATTGGTCGTCTTTGGTGGAGTCAGGAGCCACTGAAGAAGCTGGAGGTGGGAGGGGCTTAGCTGCTTCCCCACACCCTCACCACCCTATTACAACAATGGGAAACTTAAAACTGGATTCTGCCACATATACAAACATTGGCAAAAAACAACTTATAAACAAGCAAACACAGAGCCATTTATAAAGCGTGTTCCATAAGTCCCATGGAGTCTAAGCTCTGTACCTCGTCATGTTTTGACTATCACCTCATATGAAAGGTTTATCTGAGATACATGACAACATTCCAGAAACAAGATGCTGTTACCTGCACAGGTGGCATTAGGTAACCAGACATTCACCTAAACCAGTGGCTGAATATGGGACCATTTAGGGATCAAGTGTCTGTTACCTGCCCTAAGGGAGCAGGCTACCTACTGGCTTTGCTAGATTCTTCTACCATTCCTGCAAGTGGCTCTGAAATTTTAGTCCATCCATACATCACAAATATGTTCATTTTCACCAAATTGAGAACTCTGCATTTCATTATGCAGGCTACCAGCTGCCACTCTCGCCAATAAAACCCCTTTCTGACATTCTAATTAGCAAAGCATAAGGTATTGATCAAGATATGGGTGTCGTTAGTGCCTGGAGTGGCTGCCTGAACTTCCTGGCCAGAATTAAGCTGCCACACCCTGGACTCCGAGTTCTTGGCACGAGCTGCTGCTCTTGGCGTTGGAGCCTAAATGAAACAGCACAAACTTAAGATTATGTGTCTATGTTGAACCTTTATAGACACCTTTCTAAAAATGTATCCTCTCTTCTTTTAACTCTTGATAAAACTTTATTCCTGATAGATGCTTAGCAACTGTTGATGACTATAAGCCAAGCAAATTAAGAATGGAGGGGTTTTAAGAGGAGAGGAAGAGGGGTGGCCGGTTAGCTCAGTTGGTTAGAGGGTGGTGCTAATAACACCAAGTTTGCTGGTTTGATCCCCGCATGGGCCACTGTGAGCTGTGCTCTCTTTATTAAAAAGAAAAAAAGAAGAAAAAAAAAGGAGGGCCTCTAGACTCTCCTTGTCTTTGAAGGTGTAGACATTCAGCCTCAACTTCCAGCAGAGCTTTCTGGGAGTCTTTGGGGGCTGGTGGGTTCATTTTAAAACAGATCCAAAAATAAGATGACGATGAGGTCTGTGAAAAGACTGTCACTCTGTAAATAAAACTGGGGAATTCTGGAGTGAAAAGTAATTGTCAGATGCTAATTAACAGCCTAAAATTAGTCAGACTAGCTCACAGAAGCAAGGCTTCTCTAAGTCACTGAGTTTACCGTTTCAAGGAAGCTCCACTGCCTGACCCATCCCGCTCACCCTCCAAGTCCTTTCCTCTATAAGGCCAGTCCTAGTGGTCATGGAGTTAGAATCTCTCAGGGCCAAGATCAAAGGAAAGAAGGAAAAGTGATGGCTTGGCTACACAGAGGGCAAACCATTAAACCAAACCTCAATCAGAATGTGAGATTTGAGCATTTGGAGGAGTAGAGGGCATCAGACTTCAAAAATCTATAGGAAATCTCCTGAGGACAGATAATAACCAGGGCAGATGTCCTGCCAGGCATTTTGGAGGAGCAGCTTGATTTGAGTGTATGACGTGGGTTATTGTGGGAGATAATGGCAGAGAGATAAAGGGGGCCAGTCACATGGGAGTCATAAGCCATGGTGAACACTTCCGTTTTTACTCTGTGTGAGACAGGGACCCAAAGCAGGGTGTTGAGCCAACGAGTGACATCTGACTTCCATTTTTAAAGCAGACCATCAGTGAACAAAGGTAGAAGCAGGGAGACACGTCAGGAAGCTGTTCAGTATCCAGGGAAGAGATAACTCTGTGTACCTTACGCTCTCAGGCCAACTTCTTCCCGATGAAGAAATGATATCTGCGGGTGGCTTCAAGGCTCACATCCTCATAGCTCATGACCAGAGGATAAAGCCCTCCTTTCCTTTAATTCCCCTTAATTCCCTTAACAATAAACAAGTAAAGCCCAGAGAAAAGCATTCCCCTACTGTACATTCCACTTGCCATCCTACTACAGGCCCAGCACACCGCTGGCATTCATTGAACGCATTTTGGAAAATAAGTAGCATATAAACACGCAGACCTGCTGTTTGATTGATTATGTGGGATGGGTTGTAATGCATTGTTTACACTCTCTTGCCTTTTTTTACTTTATGACCAATGGTCATATGTGCCAAGTGACCAGATGAATTTTATAGGGATGATCAGAGCCTACAAGCCGCATACGATCATACCTAGAGACATTAATTTCTTGCCTCATTATCATCATCTTCTCATTGAATTATTCTTTCATAGACAATCAGAAGAAATGTACAGGTTGAATCTCAGGCAATATACAAGTAGTTTTCATCACAGGCAACACTTTGATACCAATGAAAGTAGGACGCCACTTTCAAATGCTTTGTCAACATTTTTATTGAGAAGAGAAGAATCAAGTAAACCATAGGAGAGAACAAGAAAGACACGGAGAACAGTCGTGGCTGGTACCGTAGTGACCCACTCTCTGATTTCAATTTCTTATATTAGTGAATGAAATGTAAAAATCAGGATTCTATGGTATGCAGGAATGTTGAGCCACAGTTACTTCAAGGCCCTAAGAAGCTGGATTTGCTTTAGCAGGAGCACCATTTAGCAGTACATGTTCTGCTTCCAAAATCTGCAATACCTCCTTAGTCCCCATTAAAAAACAAAAAACAAACAAAAAATAAAGAACTTGCAAATGTCTAATTTGAAGTGTATTTCCTGATGTACCATATAGACAAAACCCAGTGTTGTGTTCTAGAACTAACATGGTGAAAGAAATCTCAATCCACAGAAATGTAAAACTTATGAATAAGAACAGAGAAGTTTTCAACTGGGTACATGTATATTATCGAACAAGGATGAAACAGGGTGATGTGTTCATTTTGACATATCGATCATAAGTAGGCCCGTTAGCCATACCGAATCGCAGAGATAAATTTAGAATCATTCAAAGCCAGTAGGATTATTAGTTCCTACATATGAAAAGCAGGATTAATAAACTCCTGCCTAAATGGAAATCAGTTTTTTGGCCTATGTCTGCTATTCTGAATGATAATTGCAAAATTCCTCGTGTGGATACATCATAACCAGCAACGGGAGTTGACTCCAGCTATGAACCAAAAATTGGAAGGGATCACACTAATTAGTGAAACCCAGTACTACACTGAAACCAAACATTACTTTTTAATTGTGGACTTACCCAAAAAGATTTCTTTGAAAACGAAGAAAATCCTATTGTGCTACTATGAACTGTAACTGAACCAGTGTTTTCTAAAGCAATTGAACCAGAACATTAGAATATTATCAAAACCAAATCAGCATTTTTTTTTTTATTTGCACCTTCTCTAATAAGTATCTTTAAAGGCCTTCACGTTGTTGTTCTGGTTATTGTATGTAACAAAACTACGGGGAACTTATTTCAATCAATTAACTCTTTTCAATTCTGGAAGACACTGCTAGCTGTCTACAAAGTACCCATTCCATCCTATTTCTTTAACAAAACCCAGATTTAGTCAAGAAGACAATGTATCCAGCTTCCTTTTCCTAACTTCCCTTGGAACCAAGTGTGGCCACACATTTAAGTTTCAAAGTACGAGACATAAGCAAAGTTGGGTGGAAATTCCAGGAAATCTTTTGTCATAGATTCATTCTAATTCTTCCATCCTGGAATTCAAGTATATGACTAGAGATCCAGTACCATAGACAAATTTAAAGGTGGACGCTACGCACTAAGGATGACAAAACAAAAACAAAGATATGGAGATATTGTTGACAGCCTAAAGGTCCATCCCAGATCCACACTTCTTTCACGTGAGAGTTACATAAACCTTTACTGTGCATGAGCCATTCTTTTGAGGATTTTCTATTATATATAGTTAAACCTTACCCTAACACACAAAAAAAGTATGCTAACATTATGTAAAACAACTGAGTACATCTTTTTATTCAACAAATATTCAGTGAATATCTACTATGCATCAAGCATTGCATTAAGGATACTGACTGATTTCTTACTCTTATGGAACACAAGAAGAAAGAAAACTTGGCTAGGCAACTAACTAAATCCCAGACTGAGCCCGACGGTTAACTAATAAACTCTTTGAACTTGGAGCAGTCACTTCAATTCTCTAAGCCCCAGTTTCTTCATATATAATATGATGAGGTTTGACCAAATTTTTCTATGGTCATGTCTAGCTCACCCCTTGCATGATTCAGTTTGTTTCCATAGAAAGGCAATCATTTGCTCACTGTCCATAGTGACTTGCCCCACCCTCAACCCCCAAAAGGCCAGCAAATAGGACCCTAATTGACCTCTTCCATCCACAGTTGATAAGACCAAAGCTAGACAATCAGATTCTCGCTTCTGGGAACCTGAAATTGTCATATTGAGACACTGATTCAGTGACATGGTGCTGGGAACCTGAATTGAAAGGTCATGTGGAATGGCGGTCAGAGTAGGTGCCATGGCAAACCAGAGCCACATGTGAGCCAGTGTTTGGGGAGCAGACACATGGGAAAGTTGCCTGCATAATAGAGCAGGAACACGCAAAGGAGGAGCAGACATGGAAATCCAAGTGTAAGGGAGGAGGGGGGTGGTAGATGAGGGTAAAGGGGATCAAATATATGGTGATGGAAGGAGAACTGACTCTGGGTGGTGAATACACAATGTGATTTATAGATGATGTAATACAGAATTGTACACATGAAATCTATGTAACTTTACTAACAATTGTCACCCCCATAAACTTTAATTTAAAAAAAAGAAAAAAGAAAATCCAAAGGTACCAAAGTGGCAGCTCAACAAGGCAGATCTAGTCCTTGGTTGGATTTTCACTGGGCCCACAACATTTTTTAAAATTTGGATTAGTTGTCAAGATTTTTGAAACAGGAAATTTTGCGTAAAATTCTGAATATTCAGCTTATCTGAAATAGAGGAAGATCTGACGACACTAGGCCTTCTTTCTTGCATAACCACAAGAGACTGGAGCAGAGCTGTCTAAACAAGGTGAGTTATGTAGGCGCCCACCCACCCCTTATTTTGCACCAGTGCTCTGCATTCATTTTCCCTCCCTGTAGGCCCCTTGTTGGTATTTGAGTTTGAGGCCCAGTTCCAGGCAATGTTGACTCATGAAAAAATGGCAACCTCAGCCATGATTGTCCAATTTTGGTGCCCCCTGTGTTGTCCCAGCTCTGCTTTAATAAGGCTCCTAGAATATTTGTTAGATTCCAGAGCCAGAAGTGAGAAAACCCAAGAAACAACACAACAAACATCTTAGAACCCCCTTAAGGGTCAGGAATTGTCAGAACCAGGTACTTCTGAAGTGGAAGGTTAAGGTAGAACTAACTGGAATATTGGTTGAAAATCAGATTAAAAGCAGTTTGAGGAGATTTCCACTTTGGCCAACGTGGAGCAGCAGGGACCAGGTTTATTTTCCCATCAGACACAATTTATAAAACAGTCAAACTATATGAAGGAATTGCTCTCAAGAGATTTGATATTAGGCAACAAAATACAGCCATACCTGAGAGACACGAAATACAGGTGAGTTCTATGATTGACGCAGCTTACTGTCTTGAGATAGTTTCTCTTTTCACACATGATTGGCAAAACACACATTCTTCTTTAGTGAACACAGATCATGTACCAAAATAATCCATATTCTGAGCCACAAAATAAGTCTCAGTAAGTTTAAACGGATTCAAGTCATATAAAGTATGTTCTGAGACCAAAAGGAAATTAAAATAGAAATCAATAAGAAAAATATTTCAAAAATGTCAAATGTTTAAAAACTAAATAATGTACTTCCTAACCCATGAGTCAAAGAAGAAATAAAAAATTAGAAAATATTTTGAACTGAAGGAAAATGAAAGCACAATATATCAAAATTTGTATTTAAACTAAAGCAGAATTTAGAGGGAAATCTATAGCACTAAATGGAGAAATTAGGAAAAATGAAAAATAAGGATGCTGCAAATCAACAACCTCAGCTTCCTTCCATCTTAAGAAACTAGAAAACAAAGAGCAAATGACCCCAAAGCAAGCAGAAGAAATAATAATAACAATACCAAAAATTTAAGGCAATAATACTAATTCAACACAAACTCTTCCAGAAAATTAAAGAAGAGGGAAGAAAACCTACAAGGCCAGCAATCTAAGATACCAAAAGAGACAAAGACATTGGAAAAAACAGAGAAAACTACACACCAATATTCCTCATGAACATAGATGCAAATTTCTCAAAACAAAATTTTAGCAAATTGATCCCAACAATATATAAAATGAATAATATATTATGACCAAATAGGCTTTATCCCTGGATTGCAAGGTTGATTTAACATCTGAAAATCAGTCAATTTAATTCACTATATTAACAAATCAAAAAAGAAAAACTATGTGAGTATCTCCATCAGTACATTTAACAAAATCCAACTTCCATTCCTGATAAAAACTTTCAACAAAGTAGGAAGAGATGTATATACCTGTCAAAACTTATCAAATTGTACATTGTAAATAAGTGCTATTTATTTTATGTCAATTGTACTCAATAAAGCTGTTTGAAAATATATAACGGTTTGATCCCCCGCTATGTACAACTGGGCAACTGCCCTTTCATAATCCTGCCATTAGACTCGGGTTTATTCTCTGGAGGAAGTTAACGGAGCGTCATTGGATTGGAGGACAGCAGACACAGTTGATGGCAAGAGAATTATAACAAAAACAGGAAAGCCCACGGCGCATACTGAATGCTGAGGCTCGCAGCCCACTAGCACCTCTTGGCTCCAGGAACCCTGGCAACCAGGCCTATCTCCTCCAAGCAAAAGACTGAAAAACTCTGAGCAATCATAGTGGTCCAAGAAGAAAGAATTAAACATTCTGACATTAAGAATTCCCTAACAGAACAGCACAGCCAGATAACCCTGCAGTGAAGCTCTAGTCAACAAGCCCTATTCATGAGATCAGAGCTTCTACTCTTAAACATGAGCAGATGACAAAAATTAGCATTTAGTCTGAGAAGATAAAGGGATAGAAAAGCTGAACAAGGGGCTGGGGAGGATTATTGGAAAGATAGATTATCATATTCGTTAGGGAGAGGTCATTAGAAAATGCCCAAAACTTAATTGCCCAAGAAGTAGCAATTTCAGCCCATTATTAGGATATGCAAAGATAAATATTAAAAGAACCAGCTGAAAAAAAAGTTGGAAATCATTGCCCCTCAGGAAGGAAAAATGGAGAGATACAAGGGAATTGCTGTAGCAACAAGTCTAGAATCATGTGACTCTTTAAATGATGTACCCATGTAACTTTTATAAAAACTGGGGGAAACATGAAAGAAAATCAATTAGAGTTGAATAAAGCTCTTGAAAAGTCAGTGGATAGAATGAGCACATGTCCCTGTTTGCCAGAAACATTCCCAGTTTTTTGACTAGTCATAGATTTCTCTTTTACTCTCCAAATGTCTCAGTTTGGCTAACTTTATAATGGATGTCAGGCGTACACTCCCTAAACCCACTGATTAACCTCAGTATCAATGTTTCTAAAAATTCACATCCTGGGACACAATTTTTCTTCTGCATATAAGATGTCTAGCAGTGTCCCCGGCCTCTACCCACTGGATGCTAATATAAGAGCACCACCCAGTTGTGACAATCAAAACTAACTCCACATATTGCCACGCTGCGGAGGGAGAGAGTGGCAGCGGAGTAAAGAGTAAATCTCCTCCAGCTGAGAACCACTGCTCTACACTGAACTGCCAGCTTACCGGAAATGGGATGGAGAAATACATTCAAGGACACCCGCAGGACATAATTAGCCAAATTCAAAATATGTTAAATTCTAAAGGACAGATGACCCAGTTTTTCCAACAAACATATGGCAGGGGATGGATGAGCTGAGGGACTATTATCATTTAAAAGCTCTTTTTAAAAAAATCAATAAATGCCGTGTGTGGACCTTGTTCAGATCCTGATTTAAACAAGACATAAAAAGACCTTTTTGACACCATCGGAGTAAATTGAGTCTGGCCTCAGTATTATGATACTAAGAAACACTGTTAATTTTGTGAGTGTGATAATGATACTGTGGTTACATTATTTTGCAAAGCTTTCTGTTAGACATACTAACAGGTGAAAAAATGGTATGAAGTCTGTCTAGTTGCAAAGGGGAAAGGGAGGGGCAACAGATAAAACAAGAACGTCAGGACAAGGCCAATTACTGCAGTAAAGGGATGGGTACTTGAGCATTCATTATACTCACCTCTATACTTTTGTGCATGTTTGAATTTTTCTATAATAAAAATGAAAGAAATAAAATCCTAAAAATGAATAAGGCGTGGCTTAGTGGGGAAGGATTGGGAGTCCAGCTTTTAGGGTTATAGTCTCTGTTCCTACACTAACCAGTCTGCTCATTTTAAGCAGGAAAGTCACATTGCTGGCCTATAGAATGAGGGTCTTAAGTTAATGGATTTCCATAATCCCTCCAGGTGAGGTTTTCCACTATATTACTTGAAAAAAGTGAGTTGAACAGCAGTCCTGAGGACCAGCAGTTTCAAAAGCCTGAATTGGTGGTAGAGATGCTGGTGGTGAGTTCTGGCCCAGGGTTCCCGGATTCACTCCTAGTCCCCTCGACTAATTTAGAGGGAGCCAAGATCACCAGTACTGGAACGTTCTGAATTAGAAAGCGACTGCTGAAGAGGCTTATGTCAAATTCCTCTTTAAGTGGCTGTGGCTGCAAGTTTGAGTGACTCGTCAGGAAAGTGTGGATTACAAGTCACTATTACAAAAGTGCTTATTTTCAGCCTTTCCAAAACACAGTAGAAAGAGGGAAGCATGCATAATAAGACAGCCAGGCATCTGAGGCAAAAGCTTGCTTTCCCTTAACCTCACCCTCCCACCTGAGTCTTTAAATGCAGGTATCACTTTCCTTCGAGCCTGAATGCAGCCCTCTGTAGGTTTGGGGAGGAAGAGCGAACAGGAAGAGGGCAGGTGGAGAGGGGTAGAGGGAGGGAGCAGCTACCAGTCACAGAGGGGTGCAGAGCTCAGAGTAGCAAAGGAACAACAGAGCCCTCTCCTCCCATCCCCCTGCCGAGCCCGGCTGCAAAGGAATTATTAACCTGACTGCCAAGTGCCACAAAGGAAACCACTACTAGAGAGAGCTCCCTGAAACACCCTGGAAAATAGCATCCCAAAGATCTCTGCCCTTGCTCTGAAGAACGCAGAACACTTGCCTTGCCACCACATGTAGAGCATCGCCCATGGTGAAGGGAAGGGGGGACCTCACACCCATTCCCTCCCCTGCACCCTTGTCCTGGGCCCCAACTAAAACCTCAGCCTGTCACCAGTGCGTCCCAGCAAGTCTCAGGGCCTCCAGGGTGACCTTCCTCAAGTGCAAACCTGCCTGAGCCACTCATTCTCCTCTTGAAGATATTTTCGCAAGCCCCCATAGCTATGGGGATCAGATCCAGTGCACAGGACCTCCGGCAGAGGCAGTGAGTACCAGTGATTTAAAGGCAGCCTCAGAACTCAGGGACTGCAGGACTCCCCCTGGATAACCCTAGAGGGAGCTTCTTTATAATATCCATACACCAGGCCTAGGAGCAGAACAGAGGAATCCCGCAGACATTCAGTCCTGCTCTTGACTTTAAGCCTGGACTTCTGGGCCTCTCCCACTCCACATGCAGCTCTCCAGCCCCCCTAGACACCTTTCATTACCAAGTAGCAGGCTCTTCCCTGCAATGCTGTCCCCCAGCCTGAGAAGGTGGAAGGGATGGAGCTGCCCCAAGAGGGTGTATTCCAAAAGTCTTGTTCACCTGAGTCATCAATCAAGCAGCGCAGCAGGTGGCCCTGAGACAGGTAAACAAAGACCTGAAGGGTAGAGCCAGTCTCGGGGAGCCAGCAGAAAGGGGACCAGGTCAGTTCTACAGAGGAAGTACAAGTGCCTGAGGTGGCTTTACCAAAAAAGTTTAATTACACAAGTAGCACAGGAATAAATTCTGAGAAATTCTTAAACTGTTTCAGAGTAAGCTACTGTATTTGGTTAGGATATATTTAATTGTGCTAGACGGTGTGCCTAACAGTGGTTTAAGCAATAAAGCATTTCAATATCTCAGGTAACAAGAAACTTGAAAGAGAATGGTTTCTACTTTGGAGCAGCAAGAAGATGTCAGGGTGTTAGACTGATGTCTCTACAGTTTCTGGGCCTTTACTTCATGGTCCTAGATGGTTGCCCTGGCTCCAAGCATCACATTTTCAAACATCACCCCAAGGCAGAAAGAAAGATGAGAGGCAGAACTCTTTGTTCACTATACTCCCATTGTGTCATTAGAGAGGGAAAAAAAAATAAAAAACTTCCTAGAAGTCACCGGTGGACTAGGTCCCATGCCTACGCCTAGATAAATCAGAGGCAAAAAGGAGTGGAATAAGTATCCATGGCTTAGATCAATCATGATTCAACACCTGGACCTACCTTTCCTGAGCACAGTGCTGTCCATTGACACCTGAACAAAACTGGAATGGTTAGCATGGAAGAATGGAGGGCAGGTGGGGAATGGATGCTATTAGGGAAGCAACACTGTCTACCATACCTAAAGTCCCCTTTGACTAGCACCCCAATCTTGAGCCCCAGGGCAAACCACTATTATCATTCCAGACTTTACATACATAACACACTATAATAGACATTAGACTTGGGATATTTAATAGACTTATGGTAGTGTGTGTGTGTGTGTGTGTGTGTGTGTGTGTGTGTGATAAACATGACATCCTACTCTAGCCATCTTTCTGCACTTTGCTTCACCGTTCAATGATATACCTCAGTGAGCCATCCACATCAGTACTTATTGATCTAGTGTATCTTTGCAACTGCTGCACAGTGTTCTGAGCATGGACATATCACCATTTATTTAGATACTTCCCTATTAATATCCTCTTGGTTGTTTTTGGAGCCGCTTCTAAGCACTTCATCGGACAAAGGCACTGGGTATTCTCCATTTGCGCCCCCCCCAGGTCCGTCTTCCTCTGCTCTGTATTCAGATTGCTGACTGCTATAAACAGCATGAGCTGGCTGTCTAGCTCTCTGGCGTCAGATTGGGTAAAACTTATGTGAGTGGCAGGAAATCAGAGGGTGCAAGAAAGAGAAGTTGGGATGTTTATTCCCCTGATTCACTCCCTGCCAAGCTGCACGCTGGCAGTGGCTGTGTTCCTCTACCAAAGACCACAGCTCCTATCAAGGGGCCTGCCCTACAGCTAAAGGTCCCAGGGCATACCAGTATCTGCTGTTGTCCCCTTGCTGCTTTAGGCCCAGGGGTGGTAGCATTTCTCTCTACTGCTAACCCTAAGGTGTGTCACCATCCCATGTTGATTTTCCTGACTTTTTAGTCAGGAACTAGCCCCTTAATTAAGCCCTCTTTGACCATTCCTCTCTAGGTGCTGTCTGTTTCCTGCTCAATTCTGATTGATAGAGCTAATTGCATTCATTTAAAGGCGCAAGAACAATAAAAACCTGACACTTTCAATGCAAGGCTCCGTTTGCCCAGCTTCCCATTTGCCTGTTTCTCCCAGCATTCCCGCTTCCCAGGTTCTGCTTTCATCTCCTCTCTCGCTCGCTCGGTCCTTATGCAGCAGCATCCCAGATGAACCCCAGCCCCAGATCTCCCTAGCCCCTAGACCTCTCTACTCAGTGTGCCACTCTATGAGCACACTGAGTCCTCGTCCTGACTGACCTGTTCTCATGCGTGGGACCCACAGGGATCTTTAATTGGCTGCTATTAAATGAGAGCTGGAAAATACTCTCATTCTCACAGTGCAGGACCACGGAAGTGTTTGTGGTCCCCAACTATAGGAACACCCCACACACACACAGGAACACCACTCCCCACACACACAGGAACACCACTAGAGCCCAAAGCTCCCTGTCACCTCTCTGGCCCTCTCATACTTCACCTCGTGCTCCCTCTTTAACACTAAGTTATTCTCTACTTTAGACCCTAAAATAAATTGAGCAACCAGTCAACAAATTTCCTGAGCTCCCAGCACAGCCGTTAAGAATATGGGCTGTGAAGTTGGATAAATCAAGGTTCAAATTCTGACACCACCACTCAAGCTGAGACACCTCATGAACATTATTTAACTGCTCTGTGCCTCAGTTCCCTTGTTGTAAAATTGAAATTATAATATTACTTTCCTCATAGGGTTGTTTTAAAGATCACATAAGATATATAAATATATATCTAAAAGATCTTACTACAGAACCTAGTCCAGAGAGAGCCCTCCATATATGGTAATAGATAGGATTCCCTCAACACTATACAAGTTGTGGTGGAAGGTAAAAGAAGCCACGCCTTACTGTCAAGGAGCCTGCAATCTACTTTGGAAGGTGAGAAGAACATTCTTATAATAATGACCAACACAGATGACCCCCTATTTTTAACTGGCAAATTATCCAGTATACGTTCCAGTGCAACTGGATGATCCTTTCACATATCTGGCTTTTCATATTGCCCAACAGCTTCTTGAGGGTAAGCACCAAGCATTAGTGTTTCTTATCCACCCAGTGGATGGCACACAGTAGGCATTGAGAACGCAGTGTGTCTACATACCCAAGGAATGCTTGGATAGCATGTTAGAACAAACACTTTGTTCTTTACAAAGGACTCTGACAGTGAAGCATCATTTAATTCGCATAGCAACCCTTTGAGATAGTTACTATTATTACCATCTACATTTTCCAAAATAAGGAAACCGTGGCTCAAAAAAGCTTAGCATTTTGTTCAAGTTACATAGTCAGTTTCTGGTGGGGCTGGTCTGAGACCCAAGGCCTTTGACCATAAATGTGGAACTCCCTCTTACAAGAGCCACAGAAGTCCATCAGCGGAAGAACTCTGTCCTCTGCCAAATGGCTTTTTCTGGCCTCTAGGATGCTCTCGTTTTTAACTGTTCTCTTTGCTCTCTCTAGCTGAGACAGCCGGCTCCAGTTTTTTCTTTTAGCCGAAGGGAATCCAATTCATTAGGATTTTTTTTCAGGGAGACAGAGACTCTCCTGTTTATTCACGCCCCTATCAGCCATATAAATGTGTAATATAGGCATTAAACTCTAGAATACATGACACAGTCATAACCACACACAAGCCATTAAAAAGTCTGTTACTCCAGTGGGAGATATTCACCACACATACTGATCCCTCCTCACCCCGGAGCAGAAACTGGGTTTCTGATTGGGCAAAATCTTTCATTTTGCCTAGGAGTATTTCTAACAGCAGTTGTATTACTGATGAGGGATGAACAGGCAGAGCACAGAGGATTCTCAGGGCAGTGAAATACTCTGTATGATACTGTAGTGGTACATACATGTCGTTATACATTTGTCAAAACCTATATATGTACACGAAGCGTGAACCCTGATATAAATTCCAGATTCTGGGTGACAATGATGTGCCCATTTATGTTCATCAATTTAACAAATGTGCACTTTGGTGGGAGGTGTTGATTGATGGTGGGGAGGGGGGAGGCTAGGGGTGTGGGGTAGGGGACAATGGGAAATCTCTACACCTTCCGCTCAGTTTTGCTGTGAACCTAAAACTACTCCCAACAATCAAGTCTATGTTTTTAAGTTTTTTACAGTTATTTTCCCTATGCCTCCTATGCTCAATCCCACTCCCCACAAGTAATTATTATTAAATGTTTAGTGCACTTTCTTCCAGTCTTTTTTCTCTCACACACATAATACGTATGAATAGGTAAGATTTTTTAAAGGTCAGCAAAAGTTATTGTACGCACAGGATTATAGCAGGATCTCCTTATAAGAGTGGAAATACTTAAAATCATACAGTTGTTCAATAAGGAATAGTTAAGCAAACTCTGCCATATTGCTACCTGAGAGCTGTGTAATGGAAACCACTTTGGACTCCAAGGTAATTAGAATAGAGGAGGAGGAGGAGGAGCCGTAGAGCAGAGCAGTAGTGCTAACAACTAAAGTGGAGCAGAGGGGAAGAGTAGTGAGCGTACAGTAGTCGTAGCATCAATTAAAGTAGGGTAGGAATGGTTAGAGTCGAGTAGTAGTAGTAGCACTAGTGCTAGGAGATAAAGGAGAAAAAGGAGGCGTTAGGGAAGGAGGAGAGTCATCGTACAAGTAGCAGTTAGAGCAGAGCAGTAGTATTGATCAGAGGAGGGGTAACAGCAGGTGGGGTGGTTACCCTAGAGTAGCACTAGCACTAGTACTAGTAGAGGAGGAAGAGAAGTTAGAGTAGTGCAACAGTAGTAGTAATAGAGTCGACAGAACGGGACTTAACTTCCCATCCTGCTGTTGAAACAAGTAGTGAGCACTCTCCTAACCTTAATTTTCCATCTGTACCATGAAAATATTAGTGCTCACCCAAAGAGCCATGTCGATTAAATGCCAAGTGAGTATGTAGACAAAGCCCTCAGCCAAGTGCCTGGCACCTAATAGGTGCTCCGTCAGCCACAGACCCTTCTCAAGTGCAGCCCCTTGTCTTGGTGATCGTGGCTCACCAACAGCTGAACTTAGTGCCAGGCACAGAGTAAACGGTCAAATAAATGTTGGCTGAGTTGAGCTGGAGGAGGGCATTGTAACTTTTTTAAATCAGTGCTTAGAGACACGGTGTGTGTAGGGTTTGGGATTTCAAGCAAGACAAGATTTATTAGAGGGAATGAGAGGCTGACACAGCGTTGGATGGCCAGGGAAGCAAGCTTCTTCATAATGGGGAAGGACCATTGCAGGTGACCTCAGCTGCCTGCAACACCAAAGAGGTGATTCCTCAGGGACTGCCAGAGCTGGCAGCAAGACGTCCTATCTGCCCTGGAAACGAGGTTTTCTCTGTGCTGCTGTCATGGCTCTCTGCTGCTCTCTCATTGAGAGAGAAAAAGCCCAAAGAAATGTGCAAAGAAATGCAGAAAAGTAAGTTCCCACAGGGGAGAAGAAGGAAGGAAGCTCAGGGTGCATCCTATAATAATGCAGGAGCATTTTTTTTAACTAAAAACAACTTTAGTTTTATACTACTGTACCCATCATAGAGGGGAAAGTTGTCCATAATCTCACCAGCCAGAGCAAATCCCTGTTAAAACCTTGGTCTTATTTCTGTGTGGATCTTTCCTCTGCCTGTGTCATATATGTATCACATATGTAAAGTACTACGTATCTATAATATGTATGTTTTCCACATATGACATCCTTTTATCATGTCAATAAACAATCATCCATGACATCATTTTTAATGGCTGAATAGAATTCCAATGTCTGGCTAAACCATACTTTATCCAACCAATCATCTATTGTCAGACATTTGGGTCATGTCCAAAATCTCGCTATTATAAACAGAGCTGCCAGGAACTTCCTAAGAGCCATGCAGTGAACTTCTGATCCTCTTTCACAGAAGGGTGAAAGAGAACAATGGGCTATTTGCTCAAGTCGACTTCAACACCAAACCACCACCCGCTTTTCCCCAGCCCCGGTGACACCCAGTCCTCCAGAGTCCAGCTGGAGGAATCCACGGTCAAGACCTTGGATTCTTGAGGATTTGCCCCACTCCCAGAAGGAGTGTCTGCGCCTTCTTGAACCCACATAATTAGATGTGAGGGCCCTGAAAACAGGCCAGCTCTAGCCATGTTGGGAAACAGATGAAGGAAGTCTTGGCTCACGCTCAGCTAACTCCCTGTTAAGTGTTTCCCTGCCCTAGTGCTGAACAGTCCTCCCCAGTGGCAACTCCCAGTGCCCCAAACCCCTAATTTCTGCAGCTGTGACAGCAGCCAGGCAGTAAAGAGCCATACCTGCCAGGAATGTATACTTTTCAAAAAGTTCCCTTTAATATCTTGAGTCCACCAACATGCTTTGAACTAAACACTGCAGGGGGACACAGGTGAGTAAGACATTATCCTGCCCTGGGGTCACTCATCCTCCTGTTAGTGTCCTAAGGCTGCCATAACACAGTGCCACAACCTGGGTGCCTTAAAACAACAGAAATACATTCTCTCTACAGGTCAGACATCACGATGTTGGTAGGACCATGCTCCCTCTGACAGCTCTAGGGAGATTCCTTCCTTGCCTTTTCCTGGCATCTCCTGGTGGCCAGCAACCCTTGGCGTTCCTGGGTTTGTAGCTTCACCGTTCCAATCTCTGCCTCTGCCCTCCCATGGCCTTCTTCCCTGCGTATCTGTATCTCTGTCCACATGTCCTTCTTCTTACTGGACACCAGTCGTATTGGATTCAGGGTCCACTCTAATCCCGTATGACCTCATCTTAACTAATTACATTTGCAAAACTCCCATTTCCAAATAAGGTCACATTCTGAGGTGCTGGGTGGACAAGAATTATGAGGGGACACTACTCAACCCAGTACACACTCTGATAGAGGCAACAATGAAGATTAAAAAAAATCAAAACCACAGGCATGAAATTACTATTACAGCTTGAAATGGACCAGGTAGGATAAGATGTGGGGGTGAATATGAGGTGCCAGAAATAGTAAACCTGGGGGTGTCCCACAAGCAGCCTGAAATCACCCTGTCTCACACCCCCTCGTCTGGCTATGCCTTTGAGCTAGACTTGCTGTGAGCCCCCAGTGGGCCCTCTAAAACTCCCTGGGGAATAAGGACTTCTGGAATTCTCTCCAGGTCTACTCACACCCCTATTTCCTTTCGACTATAAGTTCTGGAGGAAATCATTGCAGGGAAAAAGACAGATCTAATGAAGAACATACAAAGGAAAAACTGCAGCACCCTTCCCCCCAATTTGCTATGCTTTTTGCATTTTTTTCCTTTCCTCTGCTATCTCAGGTTTAAAGAGCAGGAGGAGGTGCCGGAAGCAGCAGTATCCTTTTTGAATCCATGAGATTGTTCTTTTCTGCCCCAGCCATGCACTGCTAACACAGCAAGGTCGTAACTCCTGGCGAGACAGGGCTGAACCCTTCTCTGGAGCTCAGGCAGCAGTCTCTGCCTTTCCAGAGCTGACCTTCAGTGGGGAAAGACATGGTGGATGCTGAGATTTGAGAGTCACCACCTCACAACAATTCGATGCAGAGGCAGCAGGGTCCTCTTCAGAGGCATTCGCCCCAGACCTAAACCTTCCCCTTGGACCACCTCAAGGAGGTTTATTAGCTTTCTCCACCAGCTCTTACAGATGATGGGAGTTAAGTCGTAACAGGTGCTTTCATGGTAGATGCCTCACCTATAGACCCCAGGCATATTGCCCAGTGAGGGCTATGACCCTGACCCCAGGCTATCTTCTGCAGGCACCTTTCACTCTTGGCCTGAGAGTTTTCTCTCACTGCCTGAGAGGAGCAGGCTAAAAGTACAGGGGAAGTGAGCCTTTGGGAGCAGCACTCAAGCTATGAGGGGTAGGAGATGATTGAAACAACATCCCAAGTTTCTTGCCCGTGGGAGCGGGGAAAACACTGTGGTTTACTTTCTGCCACCTCCCAGAGGTCTCAGCAGGATTGAGGCCCAGTAGACTGCAGTGGTCGGTCACCTGCTCATTAAAGTATCCTGTATTGTCTCACTCCCTTCCCCATGCTTCTTGGAATCACTTCCCAAATAAGCTACTTGCACTCAAATTCATGTCTCCTGGACACCCCACTTAAAATACACAGTTATTTCCAGAGTGCATGTCCCTATTGGATAGCAAGCTCCCCAAGGACAGGCACCAGATTGTATGCCTCTGAGCACTTATATTTGGTCTCTGTAAAATGTTTTGTATGCATTATGCATGCACAACAACCCTTACCGGCCACTGCTATTATTATCCCCATTTTACAAATGAGGCAAATGAAGCTCAGAGAGCTTAAGTCACTTGTCCAAGGTCACACAGCTAGGATTTGAACAAAGCAGAGCTGGGATTTGAATAAAAGTAGTCTCTCTCTGAAGCCTACACTATTGATTGCCATTAGGAATGGTATTCAGCAAATGTCTGTGGAAGCAAGGGTGATGCTAGCAAGCAAACTCAACGGGCATTAGTACCAAGTGCTCATTATCTGGATGCTGGAGATAGGGCCCAAGACCAGCTAATTTCTCAAACTTGTTCCAGACCCAGTGGAGATAGAGGTTACCAGAGTGTCCTTCTCTGAATTTCCACCAGTCCCTTTTTTTATTCATTTATGGATTTAAGAAGCATTTATTGATCTCGATTGTGTCTAAGACACCCAACTAGCCCCTGTGGAGGTTATAAAGAGATTTATAGCGAATTCAAAGAGCTTACAATCTACTGGGGGATGCTGGGGGGTGGAGGGAAGGGTATGGGAAAACAATAAAGATAAGGCAAAAGTACCTGAAAAGATAAATTATAAAACCAGAGCTGTCATCAGGCAGAAGTGATGCATGACCAAGTGAGCTGAGCAGAAACGTTGTTTTCAGAGGAGAAAATGGCCTCTGGGAACTGGTGTGGACAGACAACCTGGAGGAAATGGGGCTTAAAGAATGGGGATAACTTGGTTCTAGAAGCAGGGACAGAGAGGGAGAATGAAAGGGGAAAAACGCGAGTAGCCCCACAAAACAAGGGAATTCCAGGGAACGGTTCTCTTCGTCACTCTGCCCTGCCCCATTCCTCAAGCCAAAGCTAATTGAGAAGGAAAAGGAGTTGTTTACCAGGAGCAAAACCAAGGTTTAAGAGACAATCACTGAGGATTATAGATCCATACACCATAATTCGCAACTGCGTTTCAAGCCAAGACAAGCACAGAGGAATACAAGTCACATACTAAAGAGGTCACCTTTCCTTCAGGTCGAAGGGCTGATTGAGTAAGATGACGCATGAGAAAACCTGGCATCGGAGGACACTGGGTAACCGCCAGCTCTCACTGTTGTACTTGGATCACACTGCCTGGAACCTGGGGGTCACAAACTTTGGGGGTTGAAGATATTTCCCTGAAGACTTGGCAACTGAAACCTCACTTACAGTTCCTGTGCTTCTTTGCTCGCCTTCACCTTCTCCCCAGTGAGGGAGTGGGCAGGCCAGACTAGCACACTGCATGTGAAAGGGAAAAAGCCCAGCCAAGCACTCTGTACAGTTTTGTAAAGAGATCGAGCATGGAAAGCCTTGAAGACTCTGGGATACATGGGCAGCACTTGCTCAAAAGGACCTCGCTCTTGGTGGCTGTGTCCAGAGCTAAAAGTTCCCCGCTATCCTTCAACCACCCTCAAATAAACCTCCAGTCTAAGTAAACACAAGGTCGGTTATGCAAACACACCTTTAAGACCACCCCCAAGTCCCAACCAGATGGCTGCCCCCAGGCCTTTCCCAAATAGAAATTCCACAGCCAACATTCTTGCCCGCTCACTCAGAGCAACTAGAATTTTACAGCTAGGGCTGTAGGAAGACAAAGGCTGGATCCAAGTCCCGGGAGGCTCCAGATAGCTTTGCGGTTTACTCAGCCAGAGAGTCTGAAGCACAACTAACACCAGCAGTTGGAGGGACATTGTGTAGCCAATGGACTATGCGGGGGTCATGCCTTTGGCTTCCCCCACACTCGGCCACAGACCAGGCCACAGACTCAGGGTTGTTGATGCCCGTGGGGCAACCCTCACCCACTAGGGTCTGGGAGCAGAAGAAGAAATGCTTCCCCATTTCCTCTCCCGGACCCCTAGATGTTCCTGAGATAGACGCATTTTACAAAGCTTCTCAGAAGGTCTTGCTTAGTGGTGGTCAATTCAATAATTCATACTTTTATGGGCTCTCCCTCCTTCCCTCTTTCACTCTCAAATAGACTACTCACATATAAACATTCTTATCAGGCTCTGCTTTTGGAAGAACCCAGATTAAGGCACTCAGGAACCTCAAAAGATATCACTTGGCTTCTGAAAATGACTCTGTAGGGGTCAGCAATGAGGATTTCCTGGATCCTTGGTCATGTTTGGGTTGATTGTGAACCTTCCTATTTTAACGAGTCAGGCACTAACCCTGAGAAAGTTCCTCAATACATCCGGCCCAAAGAAGGAGACAATGATTCCCCCTACCCACCTTGGGGAGGCACAGTAGATGAGTTCTTTTCAACAAGTCCTATTTCATGGTGTCCGTTCCCTAGAACCCATCTTGTGGGAGAGCCAGTGACCCACCATGTGAAAATGGGAAGAACAGTTTCATGACAAGTGGGATGTTTCACACAATTTTGACATACACACGTCAGGACACAAAGTGGGGTGATGTGGTTTGGCTGATGTCTGAGTGCCCTCCACTCAATAGAGAGATTTTATCCAAATATAGCAAGGAGACTTCCATTTGAGAATCTAGCTCCCTCTTCTGAAGCAGGTGATGGGCAAGAATGAGGGAAGGATCTGGGGATGTGGGAAGAATGGAATTAGAGTTAAAATAAACCTGAGAGGAAAGAACAGAATTCTAAAGAGAGGACGGAAAGAAAACCTCATCTACACCTTCTTCTGTTTGAACCCTTGGGTCTGACCATTATGCCTTTCAAAGTAACATAGGGAACATCTAGAAATGTACATGTCATGGAAGGAAAAGGTTGAGTTTGAAGCATGAGGATTAAGATTATAAATAGTGAACAAAGAAAGATTAGTGTTTAGTTTTTAGCACTCATCACCGATCAAAAATTAACATTTTAAGCTTAAGACTTTGTTGTGATTATAGCATTATTTTTGCTATATAAAAAAATGTGAAGAACAAAAAAATTATTTCTGAGTTTTTTGGAAGGGTGTGAATCAAAAACAAAAATCTTTTCTTCCTGTCCAAGAGAAATGAAAACTTACATTTATATGAAAACCTGTACAGAAATGTTTATGCACCTTTATTCCTAATCCCCCCAAACTAGGCACCACCCAAATGTCCTTCAACTAGTGAATGGAAACAAACTGTGGTACATCCATACAATGTAATAACATTCACCAATAAAGAGGAACAAACAACAGATGTAGGCAACAACAGAAGAAGGATGAATCTCAAATGCATTTTGCTAAGTGAAAGGAGCCAGTCTCAAAAGGCTATATGATACTTCCATTTATAGAACATTCTGGAAAAGGCAAAACAGACAGAAAAGGGATCACTGAATGTCCAGGGCTGTGGGTGAATGACAGGAGGAGATTGACCACACATGGACGCCAGGGGATTTTTGCGGGTGATGCAAATGCTCTATATGTTGATTGTGGTAGTGGTTATATAAAAGTATGCATTTGTCAATGCTCATAGAATTGTACACCACTAAAAAGGGTAAATTTTACTGTGTGTAAATCAATGTAAAAAAAAGAAATGAGCTTTGGGGTTACTGGCCTGAAAAAGAACCTCAGTTCCACCACTTTTATGTGACTTTGGACAAGTTACTTAAGCTTTCAGGGCCTTGGTTTCCTCGTCTGTACAGGACAGTTTAATAGCTGCTACTTCACAGGATTATTATGAGAATTCAGTGAGTAATGCAGTGTCTGATGCCCACTCAGCATTAGATTTCATTATGACTGACCAGCCAGAAGTCATAGCATGAAGTCCCCCCCCCCCCAGATAGTCTTGATATCTGCCTCCCTCCACCTGCCCTCTGCCCAGCCTGGATTCCTCGGGAGAAATTCAGGCCATGCCCTGAGAATTCAGGGAAGCAATCTGGGCTGGGTTAGAGTTGGGTGCCCCTGAAACCTGGCTTGGAGTCCCAACCAATAAGCTGGTGTTTGTTTTTCGTGTGTGTGTGTTTTGTTTTGTTTTTTAATTATTAAAGTATAATTGGCATACAATATTATATTCGTTTCAGGCGTACAACATAGTGATCTGACATTTATATACCTTACGATGGGATCATGCTAAGTCTAATAACCATCTGGGATTTTTTTTTTAATCTCTCTCCCCTGCAGCCACCAGCTGTGCCCCTCAGTGGAGCCAGTAAGCTCATAAATGTCATGCCAAGCAAAAGACATGATTGCTCACTCTCCCCTGCTCCTGTAGGGCTCTGATTTGTCCATTCTTTATTTCCTGGCACATAGTAAACATTAGATAAATGAATAGGATGTACCATCCCAGGGCAACGAGCTCCTGGGAGTTTCTAATGGACTATGCTAAATATTGTTTGAATGCAGGTTTCAATACGTGTGTGTGTGTGTGTGTGTGTCTCCTAGCTAAGTCTCTTTCATAGGAAAGAAAACCTACTGCCCAACTAAACTGTTTTAAAGGTCCCAAGCAGACTTTTCTATAGAGAGTTTTGTGAAAGATTCCATTCATTACATTAAGTAAAAAGATGAACCCCCTCCTAACATATTTTCATTGATTAGGATGAAATTCAGGGCACAAACCATATGTGCAGTGTGGGCAGAATTTGACTGCTCATTCCTTCCTTAACACAGGCACTCAGGCAATGAGCGTTTACAGAGGATGACTCCGAGCCAGGGTTTGTGCCAGGGGAGGTGGGGGGGTCGCATTACTCCATCTCAGCTTCTGCACCTGAGTATGCACGCTGTGAATGTACAGACATCTCGCCTCTTAGAGTCTTAGTTTTCTCAGCTGTAATTGTTAATGCCATTCCAGACCCATTCCAGAACCAACAATCTGTGACTTGGCGATTGTACTGCAATCTTTGGTGGATAGGGGACTTATTTTTTTTATCCAAAATGATGATGATGGTGCTGGTGAAGATGATATTACTGACCTGAAGAAGAGCAAGAAGTGAAAGGAATGTTTTTAATGGTAGTAGCTATTTTACAAATTTCCAAACGTCTTGCTGCTTTGAAGCTACTGATGATGGACTGGAAAGCTACCCGGCCTCTCTGATGGGGTAGGGACGTGGGGATAGAGTGGAGAGGGTTTCAGATGATATTTGTAATGTTTTCTGTCTTTCAATCAATAAGAAAGGAACTCAACAGGGCTAAGTATTGAATTGGGATGTTAGTTCATACCGGTGAGTACACCACACTTTTTCATATTTTCGAAATATTTCTTGATAGTTTTTGTAAAAGACACATTCCTTGCTTTTTTAAGTGACAAAGCTGTGGCGGGGGCATTTTTCATCATAGAAGGGGTATCGCTGTGTTTACCTGAGTAATCCGCATTTCCTTAGAAATAACGTTTCACTGCCCATCCTCTCTTTGTTTCTTCCTTTCCCCCACTTTCCTCTCCCCCCTAAATGTTCTGTGGGATCTTGCCTATACTGTTTGAACAAATGGACCTCGGAATTAAATCATGATGGCCAAAGCCCCGGCATTTCAGTTCCTCTAAAGCCTGCGGGACCGTGGCCGCGACATCCTGTGGATGCAGCAGCTTTGAGCTCGCTTTGCTCAAGGAAGGCTCCGGAGAGAACGCGGCGCCTCCGCGAGCTGGGAGCGAAAAGCACTCCGCGTTTCAAAGCAAGGGGCGAGGGGAGTGGTGAATCAGCCTGGCCTCAAAGGCTAAAAATAATCCGGCTTTGTAGACTTCTGCCTCCCACTAGTCCGCCGGAAAAGACGAGGGGGAAGGAGAGAAGGAGGAGGGTGTTTACCGAGGTCGTGACTGCAAGGCGTGTGCCACTCAAGGGAGTTAAACTGGGAGCCTCCAACCCAGGCTTTCAACTTCTTATCACTAGAATTCATCACTCACCTCTTTGATAATAAATGTGATTGGAACCAAGGTGCTGCTCCTCTGTCCCAGTGTATAGAGGAAAGCCCAGGCCGCCTGGGATGCGAGGCAGCCCCTCCGATCCCTAAGCCTGTATCCTCCCTCAGCGGACTTGTGTCTGAGTGGTGGCCTCTCTGGGTAGAGGCCCATCTCTGTAGAGGCTGCCAGGCTGATGGAGAAGCCTCCCTCTTCCCTTAGATGGTTTCTGATGGAGAAACCTCCCTCCCTCTTCCCCTAGATGGTTTCACAACAAGGAAGATAAGGGACAGGGGGTGCTTTTAGCCTCCTTGAGGAAACCCAAGTGATATCCCAGCCTTTTTGTGGTCAGAGACAAGCTGCCCGCTATGTCAGCGATGGAGTTTTCTCTAACCTGGGTTCCCTTTACTCCTGGCCTGCCAATTCTCTCAGTAAGACAAGGACTCCTTACTGCATGGGGTGCTTCTCCTCCCCCACTCAAATCTGGGTGTTTATAAACCTGTCCAACCTTCTTTCCAGATAAATGACTTCCTTCACAGACAGAGATTAGAGTCATCCAGGAAGCCCCCTACCTGGCTAGCACTGGGGAATGTTGGAGCTACGACCTTGACCAAATTTTAGCAGACCCCTGAAACTTCTCCCTGGCCCATCTGTGCACTTCCTTGTAAAATCCACTTTTAGCAAGAACCCTGTTTGGTCAGTTTAACCAGCAACCCCAGCCTTGATATCTGTTTTCCCTCTATCTGATTGGGTTCCTCATCCTCCACCATCCCCAGGTGATGTGTGGTCACCCTGGCCTACCTTCTGCACGAATTCTATTAGGTCAGTTTAGCCAGACTCCCCACCCCCACCCTTACTCCTGATGTTTCCTCTTAGTAATTTTCAATCCTCTGACCCCCTCTCTGCTCCTCGGCTATGAATCCCCACTTGCCCACTGTATTCAGAGTTGAGCCCAATCTCCCTCCCCCACTGCAAAATCCCACTGTGGTGCTCCTTACACCTATGGTGACGGTCCTGAATAAAGTCTGCTGTACCATCTTTAACAAGTGTCCTTTTTTCTTTAACAATCATCCTCCCAGGTCCCTGGGCTGGGCATCCTTTCCCAGTGTGGTAAGCAAGGACTAAGTTTCTGCTCCTTTAAAGCCACTGAGTAAAATCTTTGTCCTACAAACTAGTTGGTCTCCAGTGCAATGACCTGCTTGGGGAACCCCTCACCAGCACTGGCTCCAGCACCAGTAACTCATCCTTCAAGGTGGAAATCTCACTGGGCAGGGCACAAAGCTGCCACACAGCCAGCTTCTCTTTTCTTGAGAATATGCTACCCCCACTGGTTTTAAAGGTATGCCAAGGACCCCAGCTTCCTCAAACCGGGTCTTATTGCTAAATATTTAGCAGGATTTCATATGCTGCAGAAACACTTCTTTTCCATGGGGATAGTTCTGAGTAAGGACAGTTCCCCATGAGATAAGGCCATCGCTACTTGGATGTGGACCTGGATAACTGTCAGGTGCCACCCCCACAAATCCCCAAATGCACTTCTTTGAATTACTTCTAAGAAAGCATATGAGCAGCTAACGTCTTCTAAGGGCTTACACTCTACCAAGCCCTGTGCTCAGTCTTTAAGTACAGAGGGTGCCCAAAAATATGCATACACATTTTAAGAAAGGAAAATGTGCACAGTTGGCAGCCCCTCTAGATCACCTCATTTAATCCCTACATTTACAGAGGTGGGGACTGAAGCTTTAACGGGGTCATGAAATGCTCCACTGCCACACAGCCAGTAAGAGGCAGAGTGGGGATTTGAACTATGCTCTATCTAGCTCTTCATTCAGAGCTCCTAACCATGATTCCCGGAAGGGCCCTTGGTGAGATGCAAGTGATATACCAGGGCTGCCAAAAAAATTTTAAGAGATGTCATCTATGTGTTACTTTCAAAGTTGAATTGAATTACAATAGCAATGTGCAGTATGACACTCGCTCAAAAGATGGCATTAATCAAATGAATGCTAGCATCAGTCATTGTATTACAATTTTAATACAGTTTTTTCCTTTCTTGAAATGCATATACATTTTTCTGGCACCCTCTGTAGTATGGCAAGTATTCAAGAAGAGACATTGAAAGAGGTGTGCTTGAACCTCCAGGCAACCTCCTAACTTTCTGTATGATTATGAGAAATGGTCCAAATTCTCTAGGCTTGGGAGTTGCTAAAGGAAATAATGGTATTAGGTCAGCCTCCTTCACAAGAGGGGTCAGATGGGTTTTACTGCTAATCTCTAAAGGGAGACAGAAAGGAGATAAGCAAACACACAAGAGGAAGTTATCAACATTCCTCAGGCTTGTCACTCTTATAAAGTATCCCTCACACTGATGGTATCTGGAAGACAGACCCTCCCCCAGCCTTCCCCAGTTTTAGGAGATATGAGGGAGTTCCGGGGAAACAACAAACTTGCAATGGACCACATTGGGTGCCCCGTTCTCAAAGGCTTCATTTATATTTCAAGGGAAGTCACACTGGCCCCTTTTCCAGGTGTTGGGGCATTAAACAGGAAAGGACTTTTAGAGCCTGGCAACTTAGCCATTTGCATCAAAATATTCCCCAAAGCAGGAGATAGATCTCTCTTCAGTATACCCTGAAAGGTCCCATAACAAGAATCATATTTCCTTGAATTTTGATCTATATCTTTTAAAATATGTGAAGTTTTCATTCTAGTCATAGGCTTGCCCATCTATTTTAATAAAAAAATTATTTTGATTACTTAGTCAAATTATCTTTCCCCCTAAATCTTTGAGTAATCAATTATAGTTATGCACTGAGCACGGTGCTAAAAGCTTTACAGGCATTATCTTATTTAAACCTCACAGTAACCCTAATGGGTAGGAGCTATTATTCCTCCCACTTTATAGATGGGGAAACTATTCACTTCACTGCTGCAGACACCACGGAGATGTGTACGGTGGCGTCTCCCCCCCCTCCCCGGGCATTATGGATGTGTGTCCTGCCTTAATTAAGGTTTATGAAAGTCCTTTTCAAAATATGAAAGTACAGTGATGGCTGGTTGGCTCAGTTGGTTAAAGCATGGTGCTAATAACACCAAGGTTGCTGGTTCAATCCCCACGTGGGCCACTGTGAGCTGTGCCCTCCTTCAAAAAAAAATATTATGGTAAACCTAATTTCCTCACACTACACACTTTTCTAAGACTGAGAAGCCCCTCCACCCTTCTGAGAATGCCTGAACCAGGAATTTATTTGCTTTGAATGCTGCATTGTTTCAGATAAAGACCCAGTATCAGTGGTAATTAAGCTGTTTGGACCCAAAGTATGGGCTCAGGAGTTACAAATCCCCACTAACCCACTTGCCCCTTGTGTGATACTGGGCTAATCATTTACTCTCACAGCCTCAGTTATTCACCGGTAAATTGGGAATAATACAGGCATAATTTTATTGTGCTTCACAGATGTTGCGGTTTTTTACAAATTGAAGGCCAGACCCTCCACCAGCAATAAGATTACAACTCGTTTTATTGCAGTGTTCTGGAACTGCACCCACAATCTCTCCGAGGTGTGCCTGTAATAGCACTGGGCTGTAGGGAGGACTCAGTGAGCTGATACATACACAGCACCTGACACAAAGTAAGTGATCAATAAATGTCAAATGTTTTTCTTGTTAAAGAGATTTTAGATGAAGATTGCTTTAAACAAGACCTTTTAGGCAACAATGCCTAAAACCACACTTCTAAGGTTGGGAAACATAGTGGCATTGATTTCAAATTCATCAGACCAGGGATACTGACATTCGGCTGTGAAAATGCGAACCCTGAAGTAATGTCTTGGATTTTGAGCAAGGGAGGGGGTGTGAAGTAAAGTCTGCTGACTCCTGCAATACAACTGAATTTCTTTAGGACCCTGAAAGCCATTTGCAGGGAAGAATGAATCCATAAGAGGACCAGTTAACTATCAGAGGTGATCCTTCTGAGACCATGTCAGCACTGAGTCTTGCGGGCTGCAGATATAATGAGATCACAGCTGCCCTGCCCCAAGAGGCAGCCCTAATCACCCTCAACCTCTGCTGAGCTCACAGGGCCAGGCTCTAACCCTGAGCCCCACCTTCACTCCAGCTCCCACATTCTTACCTCTGCTAGACTAAGAGCTCATAGAAATGGGGCCCTGAAGGCTTCATATCTGTACACCCACTCCAGCACAGTACACGTCCTGTAAACCTTTCCAGAATGAATTCGTGGGAGGCTGTAAAATCCTCCCCACTCTTTCTAGGATGTACCTGTGTAACCAATGCCAGTCCTATGGCCTGCATAGATGGGTCAAAACAAATGCTTTCCAGTCCTTGCAATCTTATTTTTCCAGACCTGGTGCACATTGCTGCCCTTTAGCTAAGTGTCACCTCAAAAAGCCAGGTCTTTCTGGCACCATCTTTATGTTCATTACAGTTCATTGCATAAGTACCTTGGTCTCCCAAGTATCATCTTTCCCTAACATTTCTTAAGCTGGACTACTTAGACCAATGAAAGAGCTAATCTATTTTATGTTGATTCCATTAGCTTTAGTTTCTTGACCTAGTTTCTAAATTGGGAGAAAGATGGGGAAGAGGGCACCATTCCATAGCTTGTCTGAGGAGAGGACTAATGAGCTGTGGCTCTCATTTGAGCGTATCTTTGTCTTCTCACCACAATCCTGTATATGACTGAAGGGAACCAAAATGTTGCCACCCTGAAGCTGCTTTGGGCATATTGACTTTAAGCTGTTTATTATGAAACAAAACTCGAAAAGAACCTTTGGTCCTCCCCACTTTCCTGCCTGAAGAGATTCAGACAGAAAACACCGCTTTAGGAAGGGAGTCTGGACTGACCCACCTTAAGGATCTTCACCCTAGCGTCAGTCAGGAAGATTCCAAGCCTGTTAACTAGATACCCTATGCCCCATTGTTTGAGTTGCCTAGCAAGAATTTGCCTGCCATGTACTTCCTGTAAATCATCCATTCTCACTTCTGAAATCTAATACCCCATCCCCCCTTCTCCTTTGTCCAAAAATGTCATATATATCCAATGTTGCCTCACTGTCTTTGGAATTTTCATGCCTAGGTGAATTCCCCATGAGTATATATTAAAACTCAATTTTCTCCTGTTAATCTGTCTCTGTTAATCTGATCATTAACCCAGCTGGCATGGCAATAGCAAAGAACTAACGTATCTGGATAAACTTAATGAGAACATCTCTCCATAAATCTCGTGGAGCCTGGATCCCCTACCCATAAATAGATTCATCTGGTATCCTGGCAAGGACCCTGGACCGATAATCCCTGGCCCTGTCTCTTGTTGGCTGTGATATTTTGGATAATCACTTAACCTCCCTTGACCTCAATTCTTCACTTATAAAAGCAGGAGCAACTTAGGACTTTTTAACGTTCTCTGTAACACTAAAGACTAGACAGCATTGTACAACCATGAGGAATGATTACTCTCCCTGGAAAATGCCTTCCTTACTCCCCACCCCCCAACATGAGCTGGTGGGAGGTTGTCACTGGGGAAAGAGAAAAGGTGCCAGCAGATCACAGGTCACAGAATAAAGAGAGGCTGCAGAGCTCCTCAGACATATCTGATTTAGGTAGGATATCTCCCAGAACCTTTGTAGACAGATGAGAATCTCTGAAAGTTCCCTACCCATGGGAATAAATATAAGCACCAGTTGTCCTGTAGTCATAACAATGGAAACCTTTGGCTTGAACTCGAAGCTCCTAATAAATTAACTGATGTATTAACTGGCCCTTTTAGAGGTCAGAATATGTCAAGAGTTGCCTAAAGAACTAATAGCGCATTCTGTGTTCTATTGTCCAAGGCTATTTTGGGTCTTATAAACCATAAGTGCAATTAAAAAAAAAAATCAATGCTCTCAACAACTGAAAGTCAATTGAGTTGAGTTACTTAAGCTTTCCCCCAACCTGTATAGCCATTGCTTCTCCAGGAGTCTGGATATAGCATTTGGGCCTTGTGCAGACATCAAACTACTTAGCCAGCAGAAAAAAATATAGGGAGCTCCAATCATTCAATCAATTGATTATTAAAATATGGGTCATGAATCTCTGTTTCTGCCATAGTTCACCAAGAACACTATCTGGCAACCTTCCAGGCTTGATGAGAGATAACTCTATGAAGAGTCCTGTTTGCTCCTCGACTTCTTAGCTGTAACCTAAGATTGTGGTGCATAAGTGTTGTCGGGAACCTTTTGTTTTGCCTACCAGCGAGGGAGTCTGTTTACCCCAAGGTACCTGAGAGGTTTTTACCAATTTAGTGCCTCAGCCTCAGCCTTAATCGCCAGCTGCTCTCTGCCTTTGGCCATGAGCAGGTTCCTGAGGCCGCCCCTGTAGTCCTGCCCCTGCAACCCAGATCTGTGTCCGAGGACCGAGAAGCAGTGTCTGCCCCTAGATCTGATTTCACGGAAGGTCTGTCGAGGGCCCATGGGATAAACTGACGGGGCTGAAGGAAAGGGGTTCTCTTCAGATGGTGACTGAAAGGGTGCTCCAGGTACCTCAGCCCCACCTCCTGGCACCACAGGTACTGAGGAGATCATAACCCATTCCAGCACACCAACTGGGAAGCTCAGCTGTAGACCCGCTGCCCTCTAAGCCATGGTTTCCTCATCTGCAAAATGGGAGAATAATTCTACTCGCACTGGGTGTTTGACTCCAGGAAATTATTATGGAGAAGTGCATGGTACAGGGCCTGGCATACAGCAGGTACCTACCAATAGTGCCTTTTTTTTTTTTTGCCTCCACCTCCATTTTGAAGTCCGACTACTGAGGCCCATAAGAGTCAACTGATTCTCCAACTCTGTATGACCTATCGATATCCAACCCTTGATAGAGAATTACAATGAAGAGTTTCTTTCAGCCTTTCTTCTGTTAAAAAAATATTATCAAATGCCCTTCCAATGGTGTACAAGAATATTTCCAACAAGCCCACCTGATGCTCTGCAATAGAGTTTCTCAAAATGTGGCACCAGCATCAGCTACACTTGTTAGAAATGCAAGTCCTCAGAAACACTGGAGTTGAGGCCCTGCAATGTGTGCTTAACAAGCTGCCCAGGACTGATGCACTGGGCTAAGAAAGCACACCTTTGTGCTTACAAAAGTGCCTGGCACAAAGTGAACACCATACAAGTTTTAGCTCTCATCATAAATTAGCATATGTTAATATAAGATTGTGATGGTATACATGTGCCTTGCAGCAAAGGGCACAGAAAGAGGACTGAGAACTCTGAGTGGAAGCCTCAGGGCTGACCAGGAATGGGAGCTGTAAGCAAGCAGGCAGGCAGAAATCAGGAAGGCAAAAAGCAGCACTAGCCACTAGACAAACAGAGGGAAATTAGAGGCAGGGTCTGGATGGGACAGGCCTCATTGGGATGAGGTCTTAAAATCATACCTTGGAAGCTCCGGGCTGCCTGGGGACAACACCAGCCTTTTAGCTGAGAAGACTCTGGTCTCCACTAGCTGACATTTTTAAGTCTTAACGTTTCCAGACCTATCTATCCATTCTGTACTGTTTTCCCCAGATTACTCCTGTGTCCCATTTCCAACAGCTCTCCAAGTGACTCATGGCCTCATGGAGGTGGCAGTGTTGTCTCTGGGGCCATGGGGTAGGCATCCCAGAGCAGATGAGGTCTGATCCTGGAGCACACCCACCATCCTTCTCAAATCTCCCTTCTTGGCTCCCACAGCTTTACAACATTGAGGTCAGTTCCTTCTAAGGTCTGGGGCCAGAGAACTAAGAACTAAGTTTTCAATCAAGCATTGATATTTATGTAAGAGACAGCTTACTAAATGATTATCCTGGACAATAGAAATACAAACATGGGGAGCGATCCAAGATGGTGGAGTAGATAAACACTGTGCCTGCATCCTTCCATAAACACATTAAAATTACAACTAAATTATAGAACAATCAACCTGGAGAACCATCTGAAGTCTAGCTGAACAGTAGTCTTACAACTAAAAATATAAACAAGAAGCCATGTCAAGACTGGTAGGAGGGGCTGAGATGTGAAATGGGCCCCAAACCTCCCTGTGGTGATTGAAAATCAGGAAGGATATCTCAGCTACAGAGGATTCCCCCACGCACCCAGAGGAGCAAGGGACCTCAGGCCCCTACACCAGGCTTCCCAGCCCAGAGGACTGGTGCCAGAAAGAGGAGCCCCCACATTTAGCTGTGAAAAACAGTGGGGATTCCGACCATTTGAGTGAGATGGAAGGCTGCGGGAAACTCAGACATCCTTTTAAATGGCCGTCGCACAGATTCACTCGCTCGCAGGCACTTACCTCGGGTTCCAGCGGAGGGAAAGTGACTTGCGGGCCTTCAGAGACATATAAGGGCAGACTGAAGTGTGTGGTTTCAGAGGGAGGACTGGAGGACAGTCAGCATTTTCCCAATGAGGGATCCTTCTCCCATGGAGCGGGCAGGCAGGGGCCATCTTTCCTATGTTGAGCCTGCCCCCACAGGCCAAATCTGAATCTGATTGACCTGGTGAGCTCCACTGCTCTGCCCTGCTGACTCAGCTGGGATCCCACCCCATCCAAAATGTGCACCGCTGGAGGCACTTACTCAATGAGCAGCCAGCCCTGCCCACTTTGCATTCTTTCTTGGAAAACTATCAGAGTCCACAGGCCCCAGGTGGGTGATGACTGGCATCGGTGAGCTCTGAGACTTTTGCTGAGTTGCTCCAGGCTCAGCAATGGGACCAAACCAGACTCCATTAATGCCTCCCACTCTAGTGATTCCCTGAGACCCTGCTTCACCCGACTCAAAGACCACACAAGGCTTTATCAATGACTGAAACGTAAGGGAACTGGCAGGTGACAGCAGGCCTCTGGGTGTCCTGGCTTTCTGTGGCGTTACCCCAGGCCTGGTACTGGTGGCAACCATCCTCTGTTCACAGGGTGGCCTCTCCCACACACCTCTAGGTTTAGCACAAGCAATGAACAACTGCAGATTGCTTTATGGCACCTACCAGGTAGCCCCTGCCAGTCACAGGCAGTGGCTGACGTGGGCCTGCACTGGAGCCCCTCCCAAGAGGCCCCAGAACCAACATACTTGGAGGTTGGCTTCAGACCACAGCAGAGCACTGCCCAATTGGTCCCACAAGTGGCTCACACAAAGGGTGGTCTCAACAGGCACCAGAGCCCATTGGGGTGAGTCCCACTCAGACAGGTAAACCTCTCACACAGTAGCCCATAAGCTGTGGACATGGCAAAACCCCTCAGCCAGTCAGCCTGAAGGTCAATCTGACCCACTGATATGATATGCCAATAGCAATCAAGGCTGAACTATAACAGGAAAGCATACACAACGCAAACAAGTGACACTCCTGGAGCACCTGACTCAGAGAGACTGTGCCACTGGATCCCATAGGACACCTACTACATAAGGCCACCTGGCCAAGACTGGGAGACATATCAGATCTACCTAATACATGGAAACAAACACAGAGAGGCAGCCAAAATTAGGAAACAAAGAACTAGGTCCCAAATGAAAGAACAGGAAAAGTACATAGAAACCATAAAAAAGAACCAGTCATAAGTAAAGAATAAAATAACTGAAATGAAGAATGCACTAGAAGGAATCACCAGCAGACTTGATGAAGCGGAGGATCGAATCATCAATTTGGAAGATAAGGTAGCATAAAACATCCAATTGGAACACCAAAAAGAATTTTTAAAAAATGAGAATAGTTGAAGAGATCTCTGAGACAACATCAAGTGTAACAATATTTGCATCATAGGGGTACCAGAAGGAGAAGAAAGAAAGCAAGAAATTGAGAACCTATTTGAAGAAATAAGGGGTGGCCAGTTAGCTCAGTTGGTTAGAGCATGGTGCTGATAGCACCAAGGTTGCCAGTTTGATCCCCACGTGGGCTACTGTGAGCTGTGCTCTCCTTAAAAAAGAAAGAAGTAAAGAAATAATGACTGAAAACTTTCCTAACCTGGTGAAGAAAATAGACATACAAGTCCAAAACTCATAGCGAGTCCCAAACAGGATGAACCCAAACAGTCCCACACCGAGACACGTTATAATTAAAATAGCAAAGGTTAAAGACAAAGAAAGAATCCTAAAAGCAGCAAGAGAAAGTCAACTAGTAACTTATAAGGGAGCCCCCCATAAGATTGTCAGCTTATTTCTCAACAGAAATTTTGCAGGCCAGAAGGGACTGGCACAAAATATTCAACGTGATGAAAAGCAAGGACCTACAACCAAGATTACTCTACCCAACAAGGCTATGATTTAAAATCAGAAGAACAAATAAAGATCTTCCCAGACAACAAAAAGCTACAGGAGTTCATCACCACTAAACCCGTATTGCAAGGAATGTTAGAGGAACTTCTTTAAGACGGAAAAAAAAAAAAATCAGAATTATGAATAATAAAATGGCAATAGCTATATACCTGTCAACAATTATTTTCTATGTAAATGGATTAAATGCTCCAATCAAAAGTCATAGGAGGGCAGAATGGATAAGAAAACAAAACTCTTACATATGCTGCCTACAAGAGACTCACTTCAGAGTGAAAGACACACACAGAAAGAAAGCAAAGGGATAGAAAAGGTATTTCATGAAAAATGGGGGAGAAAAAACTTGGGTAGCAATACTTATACCAGACAAAATAGACTTTAAAACAAAGGCTATAAGAAGAGACAATGAAGGACCCAGTAAACCCGCTTCAAGTTATTTATCCGAAGAAACCCAAACCACTAGTTTGAGGGGATGTCTGCATCCATATGTTCATTGTAGCATTGTTTACAATGGCCAAGATGTGGTAGCAGCCTGGGTGTCCATCAATGGAAGAATGGATAAAGAGGAGGTGGTACATATATACAATAGAATATTGCTTGGCCATGGAACGTTATGGGTTCTTGTCATTGGTGGTGGCACGGATGGACCTGGAAGATGTTATGCTGAGTGGAGTATATCAGACAGAGAGAGACAGATGCAATGTGATTTCACTTATATGTGGAATCTAAGAACAAAATTAACAAACAAAACAGAAACAAACTAATAGATACAGAAAAAATTTTGATGGTTGCCATATGGGAGGGGAGTATGGGTGAAAAAAGGGCAAGGGATCGTACCAAATTGGTTGGTACAAAGTAGTCATGGGGAGGTAGGGTATAACATAAGGGATATAATCAATAATATTGTAATAGCTATGTACGGTGTCAGATGGGTACTAGATTTGTTGGGGTGATAGATGGGAGGCAGCTGGGGGGTCAAGGTGAAAAGGTGGAGGGATTATAAAATACAGATTGGTAGTTACTAAATAGTCATTGGGATGTAAAGTAAAGCATAGGGAATACAGTCAATGATATGGTAATAACTATGTATAGTGCCAGGTGGGTACTAGATTAGTCAGGGGGATCACGTCTTAAATTATATAAATGTCTAACCACTATTCTGTACACCTGAAATTAATATAAAATAATATTGAATGTCAACTGTAATTGAAAAATTTAAAAAGGGGGAAAAGGTGAAGGGAAATAAGAGGTCCAAATTTCCATGTATAAAACAAATAAGTCATGGGGATATAACGTATAGCATAAGGAACATAGCCAATAATATTGTGATAGCGTAGTACGGTGTCAGATGGTTGCTGGACTTACCATGGTGATAGCTTCTTTAGGTACATAAATGTTGAATAACTATGGTGTACTCCTGAAACTCATATAATGTTGCATGTTAGCTATATTTTTATTAAAAGTCTTTACAAAGAAAGAAAATTTAAAAAGGGAAAAAAACAATAAATAAATAAATAAAATGGCCAAAAAGGTTGAGAAATAGTCCTTTAGAAAATTTAAAAGGAAAAAATAAAACAAAAAACAACCTAAAATCACAATCAATATCAGTTCTAGTGAAGTCATAGATCAGGGTTTTTTTCCTATGTAATTTTCTACTTCAAGTGCTATTTGTATGGAAAATAGGCTATTGTCTTAAGTTACTATGAGAAATTATTTGAAAATACTAAAAAAGAAAAGAAATACAAACACTAGGCTAGTTATACATCTGCTAGTCTTTCATGTGGTAATATGCCAGAGACAAAAAAATCTAGCCCATTCACAAGTGGGTAGGTCCGTTTATAAATTGCTGCATAGACGATAAAAACTGGATTTGGGTCTTTATAATAAAATTGATGTTATAAATACTTGAATTCTATTCATTCAAAATGTAAATTTAAAAAGAAATTGTGTTAATAAGAGAATCACTTTCTTCATGCTGTGAAGGTTTTGTGTTTGTCGTTTTTCAAATCATTGCCAACTAATGCAATAATGACAATTGTGTTACTTTTAGGTGACTTTACTATTTTGTGACCACTGAAAAGCATTTTTAAGGTTTTGATTATTTTTTAAAGCATTGACTAGGCCAATCTGGTAATGTAGAAATGTGTTCTGCTGGGTGAACATGGAAGGGAAGAAAGGCAGAAGAGAGTGAGGCATGAGCAAGCTGAGGCATTACAGCTGGGTACATCATGCTACAGCTGCCATAGGGGCAACTGAGGAATAATTAACAAAGCTCTATGGCTCGAGGAATGTCTGTACAAAGCATGCATGATATATATAGAAAGAGAGAAAAAAGGAAATGGTAGAAATACTGATAAAGGTAGTTCTCATTGGCATAGAAATATGGGTACATAAGAGCATATATGAACATTTATAGATAGATTTTAGACTGCTTCCTGGTTTTGTAAATGATTTGGCATAACATTCAAGGAATACTTAGTGACCTTTACTCTGCGTAAGGTGTTAGGTCTCCAAGGAAGACTTAGAGAAAGACCCTCAAGCAGCTCCCATTCTAGTTATTAATAGGTAACACCACCCATCTTTGCTGTGGTCAATGTGATAAATGTGTTGTAGATATATTTGTTGTGGAGGAGATCAGAAGATCAGTTTAATTTATACTTTATAAACGGAATAATTGGGGGGATGCAATTGCAAGCACACGGTCAAATTCCCAAATTCCAGTTGTATTGCTTACTAGCTGTGTGATCTTGGAAAAGTAACCTAACTTCTCTGAGCCTCACTTTCCTTAGCTGTAAATTGGGGATAGTAATAGTACCTACCTGAGAGGGCAATTGTAAGGATTAAATGAGTTAGTAACATATGTAAGGCACTTGGAAGAGATCTTGGCACAAAGTAAGCACCACTTGTGTTTCCTATTATTATTTTTAGCTAATTTAAATTTGGAGGTCAACTTGAGAGGATATTTCATTCATCCCTAGTTAATGGAGCCACAACATGTTGAGAAAATGGAGATGGGAAGGAGGTAGATATGCAAGGTCATTTGGTCAATTCATTGCCCTAGAAAAATACATTGGCACCTTAAAGAATCCTAGGGCATTATCTCTTGGTGAGTAAGAAATTGGTCTTGACTGGCACCATTTACCTGTTTATGTTCCGGCATGGTGCCCACACCTTTACCCACTACATGGTCCAACACCCCAAAGACCAGTGGATGAATGCCTTTATTCAGGCTAACCAAACAAGTTGAGAGCCATGTTAGGAAAAAATTAAAACAAAACAAACTGATGAGAAGACCTGGAAGTGGAACTTTTAATCTTGACAGCCATCCAGGGTAAGTGAGTTCCATGGCTAGAAGCCATCACTCCATCCGTCTAAGTCAGGGGTGTCCAAACTTTTTTCAACATTTTTTACCAAGGGCCATATGCGGGGCCACTCAGCCAAACAGCCAGGCCACTCACTCAAGGTGAAGTACGTATTGCCTCACCTGGTTTATTTAAATAAACTGAATATATTTTTGGAATTTGCTGCGGGCCAATTAACAATGGATTGCGGACCGGACCGCAGTTGGCCCGCAGGCCACCCTGGTCTAAGTCATTCAAAATGTTTCACCATCTTCAAGTCTTCAAAGATAAATGCCCATCAACCCTAATGGCCCCAGCTGTGTGCAAAGCCCCTTGATCCTGACTTCCCTTCTTGGTTCAGATGCCATTTCTAAAAAGTCATTCAAGGAAGTCACCACCCCACTCAATTTCCTTATCTACAAAAAGGAGAATCCTTTCAGTGCCTCTGTACCTACTTATCTCCCTAAGTACTTCAGTGTATCTGTGTAACTAAGAATCCTACTTAAAGTGCCCAGCATTACAGAGACTAGCAAAATGCCTGGTTCGTTCTCTTTGGAGTCACTGATGGTTCAGGAATTAGAATAACTGGATGATGTAAAGATGAGCCTTAGATCTGACCCTGTCTTTCGCGTCTCTGAGAATCTGGTGATTTAAACAAGAGAAACTGCTGAACACATCCTTTCTGAAAGACACTCTTTTCAAGTATTACAACTATCTTCTTGGAGCTATTCATGCCATATTCTTGCTCACTCATATATCGAAATAATTTCTTTCATCTTCTCTACCCATCGTTCAGTGTGAGGAATCAGGGATGTTGCCCCTGAAAGTGGAAACTGCTGTATTGTAAACCAAGTCTTCCAAGTCTTGAAGCCGTAAGGTGTGTTAAGAGGCACCCACCCCTCCCTTCTTTACCACTTCAGTCGGAGGAGAGCTAGTCAGAATTAGAGGATTTAAAGCAATCAAAGAAAGTTAAAGCCAAAGAAGGACACAAATGGGGTTATTTCAATGGTCTGCGTTTTGGTTTTATCTCTTCCTGTTTGATCAGACAATGCTCAGGTTGACAAGTGATTCTGACTTTGTCAGGCATCAGAGTCATCTGGAGAGCTTATTAAAATATAGATTGCTGGGCCCACCCTCACCTCCATAATTTTGGATTCAGTTAGAACCAGGGAGGGGGCTGAAAATTTGCCTATTTCCGACAGATGCTTCCCAAGAGACGTTGCTGCTGCTGGTCCGGGAATTACCCTTTGAGAAGCACTACGTTAATGTTGAAAGGTACACTGTTACAGGTGAAACTCATAGATTCTGTACCTAATTAGGGTAACCAACTGTCATGTGGGGTGTCATGCGGGGTCTCTAGTCCCGCTCCCTGCATAAGAATGTAGGACATGGTGAGGCCAAAAAGGAACACCAACGGAGCCACAGATAGGGGAGTCATAACAGTATAGTCACGCTGGTGGCTGGGTTGGAGATACAGGAAGCAGGAGTCACACTATCTGCAACCTGCCGTCTGCTTCTTTCTGGTATCCAACCCCACTTGCTAGCTGCAATCAGCCAAGCTAACTGCAACCACTCTTGCTAGCTCAGCCCCCATCTTCTTGCTAGCCCCCACTTGCTGCTAGCGTAGCCACGGCAGTTATATTAGTGGCCAATGGCTCACTGGTTACAGCTGACGGCCAACTAACCACAACTGATGCCCATCCAATCACAGTTGATGGCCATTTACTACCTCAGCCAGCACCTTTCCACGTGAGGCCGAGAGCCTGGAAACTGCACTCCTGCCTCTGTTCCCACACCAACTGTCCTGGTCTTCTTGGGATTGAAGAGTTTCCTTGGATGCAGGACTTCTCAGTGCTAACCCAGGACAGTCCTGAGCCAACCAGAATGTAAGAGTAGAAGAGATGATGACATCCCTAACCTTTTTAAACTTTGGACTAATTCATCAGGCTAACTACTTCATTAAGAATTTACTAAATTCCAGAGGCCACCTCAGGGGATATTAGATAAATAAAGACAAATTGAAAAAGAGTTTTATTTCTTATCCTCAAAGAATTTGCAATCTGAGTTCGTTTTCCAGTCATTTATTCATGTATTGACTCAACACATTTTTAGGGACTGCCTACCTATGCTAGGCATTCGGGGTGAGGTATATCGGTGAATAAGACGGACATGGAACCTGCCCTCATGGGGCTTATTGTTAATGGGGAAAACATTGAACCTGGGTGAACAAAGGCAAAATGGAAATAACTCTCACCTTGAAGTAGAGTTGTGAGGATTAATTGAGTTAATTACAAAAGGGAACAGTACATTACAATTATTACACTCACATGACCAGAATCTTCTGAAAAGTCCTGATTTACGAGATCACATTTCCTAGTTTTTGCACGAGGGGAAAACAAGGCCATGAAGCTAGAAGTCAGAACTGAAGCTTAGTTCTGGTTTGGCTACTGACTTCTGTTTGATCTTGAAGGACTCATTGTTCCCCAGTTTCCTCACAATATCACTGTAAGGATCAAATGAGATTTTACTATGGAAACACTTTCATTATCAATAAACTGATTTATTTGGAAGGCAATTTATTTGGGAGGGTATCCCATGATTCTAACATCACAAATTCCCTACTGCAACCGTAGTGTTCACATCAGAACAATTTCTGGGATCTGTGGTCCTTTTATGAAAACATTTTCTAAAAAATAAAGAGCCTAGGTGACTATAAGCTTTTCATTTTAAAGGAAGGGGCTGCCATGATTTAAGGTGAGCAGTGTCTGAGGACAAACAGAAAATGCTTTAAAGACTTGGAATTTAAATTGACACAACCCTATTTAAATTTGAATTCCTAATACCAGAGATTCTAAGCAATACCTAACTAGCATTAAGGGGGCGGGGGAATGCACATCTATTGTTGCCTCTATCTTGACATTAAAAACAAAAGTTATTTTTGCAAAGTTGAAAGATATTTAAATACTTTTTTTTAAGGCTTCCTTTTTTCTTCACTGGGTGTATGTATGTGCAGGCATCCTAGGGACACCAGATGTATATCTGAATGTGTTATCCCTGCGATTAACAACTGAGTAGTTTCCCCCAGCCCTTAGATTAAGGATCCAATAACCTAGGCTAATAATTCTCAACCCTGGCTGCTTTACCTAGGGGACTTAAAAAAAAAAAGAATCCTTGTATCTAGTCGCTCCTCCTCCAACTGAATCAGAATCTTTGTGGGTGGGGCCTCGGTTAAAATTTTGTAAAAGCCACGTGGTCTCCCCAGTCCCCTCACTGCCCTCCCTTGACTGGCTCTGCTGGGTCTCACTGGCCAAGTCCTTGGTGCTGGAAACGGTCCAGGGCATTTGCACACGCTGTGCCCCCTCTTGACTTAAGCATTCCTTCCCTGACTCCCCAGACTATCCCAAATTGCTCCCATGCACACTCTCCTGACCCTAAATGCTGGCCTCTGTAGCGTATCTCACAGCTGCATTGTACATTTATTTTTGAGATCCTTGGCTTATCATGCACCTCGCCACTGGACCACGAGTTCCTTGAGATCAGAGGCCCGTTGGTTTGTGCTCACTGGTGTGTGTTCCCAGCTCCAGGGAAGAACCTGACAAAAAAGAGGCACTAGATACTTATATCAAATATGGGAAATAAATGACAGGGTGGAAGATGTTATAATATTTTGTGTCACAGGTTTTAAGAGATTACATATATATATATATATATATTTTTTTTTTAAGTCATGTGTAAATCTAAGGAAGTATTGTCACAAAACATTGAACCCCATTTTATCTTAGCTATAGCTCCCCCAGCCAAGCTTCAAAGACAAGCATCATTTGGAAAATAAAATTACAGAACTAATATAATGAGCCATATCCTGTTGAGAGTTATTTTGGGAGGTGCCTACAAAAGGAGGGTTGTATGCTGCCATTTCAATGCCTGGATGGGGACCCACAGTTTGAGGCCTCCCTTCCAGAGAGATATTTCCTGAAAGAAGAGTTAGGCCAAACGGTGACTGCACCACAAAGCCTGGTTTGCTCTCAACCTGCTTCCACTGGAGCCTCTCTGTCCATCAGTCAGTTAGTTCATAAATAATAACTTTTTAAATCCAGATGTGCAAACCAACCGTGACTTCAGGTCACATATTTGTACCTTGAAACATCAGAGAGCTTGAGTCTGCCAGAGTCACCCCTTCTTTAAGCCTCTGTAAAAAGCCAAAGCTGGTAATCTCAAGCAAAGAAGTTTCCAGACTAAACTGAAATGCACAGTAGATAAAGTTAACTCACAAAACAAAGAATGGTCTGTATAGGGTGTGGTGGCCTTAGATTTCAGATTCCAGATGCACATAAATTGATGCATTTAGGACATTTGTATTTGAAAGACCGAGGCAAATAACAAAGGTAATGACAAATTTTAAAGCTGTAAGTTAGCTCCAGTCCTCTTTTCTCTGTCCTCAACCACAAAAATGTCCCTGCTGGGGAGGTGGAGGGTTCAGGTAGCCTGTGGCACTAATTTGGGATTACAGTGCCTACTGCCATGTCCTAGTCTTCCACACTGACACGAAAGCCCTAAGAGGTGGGGAAGTGCTGGCTTGTCCCAATGTTATTGCTGAATAAATCCAGCTGTGTTTTCTAGGCTCAGAGCTACACAGAACTAGGATGTTTGGCGTTAGCACCCAGCAGCTCCCTTCCAGAAAGCTTTTCTGTCCTTCTAGCCAGCCACAAGTGTTCCACTCAGAACACCCAGGGATCAAACTTGGCTCCAACCTCAGAGACCCTCATTTCCCTTCAGACATAAAAGGAGGCTAATTCTTACCCTGCAGGGACATTTGAAGGGTTCTATAAATAACGTGTCAAATCCCAGTCATTGCCCAGGAAATGTTAAATCCGTGTGCATAATGCTTCCTCCTCAATGCCAAAACATCTAGTGTCTTGGGGATCTGCTCTCAAGTGGACAGGAAATCATCTAAGAATCTAAGTCACACGGCACTGTGAATGATTGAAAATGGATTTCCTATCATCTTCTCAGTGTAAGTGCCTGCATTTAAGAAAAAGAAGGAAGAGGAGGTGGAGGAGGAGGAAGGCTTTTAGAGAAGTACATTTCCAATGCAGTGTTTAATTACCAGACACAGTGTAATGGAAACACTGGCCTGGACCCTAAGGGCAGACTTCCTGGGTTCAGACCCTGCTTCTGCCCCTGATTACCAGTGCGAGACCTTAGGCAAGTTACTCAATCTTTCTGGACCTAGTTTTCCTATCCCTAAAAAGGGTTTGATATTAATAGTACCATATCTCAGGATGGTTTGGCAGGCTGAATGAATTAATACATGTGTTCTAATAATAACTTAGAACAGTGCTTGGCACATAGTAAGTAGTCAGTAAACATTAGCTATTATCACTGATGATGGCATTTCAAGCCCAGCTGTAGACAGGTGGGGTTCCTGGGCAGTTGGTTTCTTCCCCACATCCAAGCCAAGTGCCCACTCACCAGGTGGCCTCACGCTTGCAGGGAGGGAGAAAGGTCTGCTTTGTTTAGAGTGACAGGAGCGTGGCTCCAAATTGAATTAGAAGGCCCTGCCTTTTCATAAGGAAAAGTATGTACCAGAAGAAATACGTTTTCACTTGTATTATTGCTACCAGAAAAAGGGATGGAGGGGGATTATATGACTTACAGATGCCCTTATCTTTTAGTTAAGGCGAATTTGACAGGGAATTAGAAAGCCGTTTCCTGCAGCTCAAACAACATTGATACGTAGCATTTGTATCCCACTCCATAGAGAGCAGTGGTCTTCTCTATTCTCTACCTCTGTTTGGTTAGAGCAGAGGAGAAGCAAAATCATACAAGGGAAAGAGAAGGGAAAGGAAATGGGAGGCTGGGGTTCTAAGCCTAGCATTAGTCTCTCTCTCTCTCTCTCTCTCTCTCTCTCTCTCTCTCTCTCTCTCTCGCCTCAGTTTCCTCACCTGCAAAGTGCGCAAGAGGAACTAAATACTCTCCAAGAGTCCTTCTAAGAACAACAACAAAAAGTACTCTAAGACTTAAAAAGTTGCCAGAAAGGAAAATTAATTAAAACATAGCGCAATTAAGGGCTTGAGCAGTGTTGAATGACAGAGCCGGCACAAACTCAGCCTGTCCAAGACTGAACGCCTGATCGTTTCCCACACAGACCTGCTCCAGCTGCAGCCTTCCATCTCCCAGTCTCATACAAATCCATCCTTGGGGCTGCTCAGCTTGAAAACCTGGTAGTCACCCCAATGCCTTTATTTCTCTCATACCTGGCATTCCATGCATCAGCAAATCCTGTTGACCGCCGTCAGAATCCACTGGGAATCTGAACTCTTCTCTGGCCACCTCCTCCACTACTGAAATGCTACCAGCGTGGTGCTCCTGTCTGCTAAACTGAAGAGCAAGGGGAAGCAGGAACATTCATGCTGCAAGCTCTCAGAGCCCCACGTCCCCTACATATAAACATAACTCTGACGTGGCTGTTTTCTTGTTGGGGTCGCTGTCTTTCTGTCCCTTGTGATTTTGTAGGAGTTCGTTGTACAGTCTAGATATTAATCTCTGGTTTGTTCTAGACATTGCAAATGGTACCTTATTCTCTTCTGTTAGCTGTCTATTAATTTTGTCCATGGTACCCTTCATTGAACAGAAATCCTCTATGTTACGGTGATATAATTTATTGGATTGTTTTGTCTTAGGATTTGTGCTTTTTCTAATTTGTTTAACAAATCTTTCCTAAACTGCAGTTCACAAAACATTCCATTACACCTTTGTTTATTAACTTTCAACTATTACCATGCAAACTAAGGTTTCTAATCTCCCCAGAATCCAATTTTGTATATGGGATTAGATAGAAATCTAGCTTAATTTTCTTCCATAAGGTGAGCCAACCCCAATTGGTAAGTAATTCACCCTTTGCCCATTGATTTATGAATCATATTATATAACAAAATTCTCATACATACATGAGGTTGTCTCTGAACTAGGTTTCATTGACCTATTTGCCTGTTTTTGCACCAATACCACACTATTTTTACTACTGCGGCTTTAAAAAAAAATTTCCCCTAGCTTTATTGAGGAATAATTGACACAAAAAATTCTTATATATTTAAAGTGTACAATGTGATGACTTCATGTACGCAATACAGATACATTGTGAAGTGGTTACCACAATCAAGCTAAGGAACATACTCACCATTTCATAGAGTTAACTTCTTCTTGTGGTGAGAATGCTTAAGATCTACTCTCAGCAAATTTCAAGTGTACAATACAGTGTGATTCATCAACTATAGTTACCAGGCTGTATATTAGATCCTTCGAACTTATTCATCACATAACTGCAAGTGTGTACATTTCGACCAACATCTCTGCATTTCCCCACCCACAGGCCCTGGCAACCATCATGCTACTCTTACTATGGCTTTTTAATATGCTTTAATATCTGGTAGGGTAAAACCCCATACTTTATTTTTTAAGGGTAATATATTGCCTCATATACAGCATAAAATATACTGATTCCAATATAAAGTTGATTCAGTTATTCATAGAACTTTACTTCTCTACGTACATTGTAGAGTAGGTTTTTTGTTTTTGTTTTTATTTTTGTTTTGAGTTTCTCACAAGATGTAACTGGAATTTTGAAGGAGGTGACGTAAGACTAAAGATTAATTTGGGGAGAATTGATACTTCTGTATTAACTTATCCAATCCAATGGAGCATAGATGAGTATGCAGATCGTCTTCTGTCCTTTATTAGAGTTTTTCTTTTCATTTAAAAAATTTGGAGATAACTACAAACTTACAATAAAATGCGAACATGCAAAATAAACACTTTTTTTTTTCTGAGTCATTTCAGAGAAAATTTCTGACCTGATGCTTTATCATCATGCCTTGGTACTTCAGTGTGTATTTTTTACAAACCAGGACATTCTCCCATGTAACACAACACACCATCAAAATCAGGAAATTTACACTGATTCATCTTTACCTTCTAATCCTAGGACTCCAAGTTTCATTTATTGTTCTAATACCATTTTATATAGCAAAAGGATCCCATGCAGAATCAGGCGTTGCATTTAGTTGTCATGTCTCTTTCATCTCCTTCAGTCTAGAACACTTTTTCTGTCTTTCCTTGATTTTCCTGACCTGGGTTTTTACGACCTTATTTTGTAGAATGTCCCTCAACTGTCTTTGTCTGATGTTTTCTTGGGACTAGATTCAGGTTATGAGTCAGGTTACGCACACTACCACAGAGGTGATGCTGTGTTTCTCTTGCTGCGTCCTGCGTGTCAAGAGGTATATAGTGTGCCAAATTGCCTCATTATGGGTGATGTTCTCTTCTCTTTGATCACTTGTCTATGGTGTTGCATGCTAGGTTTCTCTTCTGTGAAGTTATTAATTCCTCCTTTAGAATTAATGAGGGTTTGGGGGGATATTTTGAAACAACATAAATATCCCATTCCTCATTAAATGTTCAATTTATTAACTTACTTATTTATATCTGTATTGAAAAGATGTTCTGTTTTATTCAAAGGGATATAATCCATCATCATCACGATTATTTTGATGTTCAAACCATCCCCAGAATGGCCAGTGGGAGTCCCTTTGGTGAGAATTTTTTATATGTCCCCATCATTCTTTGAGCACTTCCTTGATTTCTGGCACAATGGAATGTGCCAGGACATCTCTCTGGGTACTTTCATCACCCCATTTCACCTGAAGTCTGACTTCCATTTTAGGTCACCACTCCTCCCCAGACACACACACACACACACACACACACACACACACACACACACACCCCTCACCCTGCACCAGCTGCCACTGGCTCCCATCCCCCAACCACAGAAGCTCACCTTACTCTGCCCCACCTCATGGCTAAGAACCAAATTGAGCAGGAAGGGAGGGGAGCAAAAGGAAGAGGAAGAACCTTGCTTAGAGTTTTTAAAGTTTTATCAACAGAAGTTCTGTATATTCTTGCTGTATTAGTTTGCTAGGGCTCCCATAACAAAGTAACACAGACTGGGTGGCTTAAACAACAGAAATTTATTTTCTCACAAATTGTAGAGGCTAGAAGTTGGAGATCAAGGTGTCCACAGAATTGGTTTCATTCTGAGGTCTCTCCTTGGCTTGTAGATGGCTATCTTCTCCTTGTGTCTTCACATGGTCTTTCCTCTGTGCATGTCTGTTTCCTCCTCTTCTCATCTTATATAAGGATAGCAGTCATATTGGATTAGGGCCCACCCTAATGATCTCCTTTTGACTTAATAACCTCGTTAAAGACCCTATCTCCAAGTATAGTCACATCTGAGCTATTAGGGTTTAGGATTTCAGCATATCAATTTTGGGGGGTATACACAATTCATCCCATACTATTTGGTTAAGTTAATTCCTAGATACTTTATGGTTTTGATGACTACATTGAATGCTCTCTTATTCTACTTGCATTTTTAGAAGATTATTGCTAGTATAGACAAATGTTATTGATTTTTATATGTTAACTAGCAACGTTCCTGAACTCACTTATTAAATCTAATTCTATGTTGATTGTTTCCTTCACCATCAATTATACATTTACTTCATTATCTAATAGCCTTCTCAACCAGCTTCATTTCCAAAGGGCTACCAATTCCTGTAGGAGTTCTCTCACCTTCTCCAGTTAGATTCCTGTAGACAACTCTGTATGACAGATTCCAGGGGGAACAACAAGGTCAAGAACAGGATTTCTTTTTTTCATAGTTAACTTTTTTTTTTCAGGTGTACAAAGCAACATGATAGTTAGACATTTACACCCCTCACAAAGTGATAACCCCCCTCCCCCTAGCTACTACCCCTCTGACATCTTATATAATTGTGACAATACCATTGATTATTTTCCTTATGCTATACTCCACCTCCCATGAATTTATATATATACAGATATATGTATACGTGTGTGTGTATATATATAAAATAGTTGACATACAATATTATTCTACTTCAGCTTCAGGTGTACAGCACATTGGTCAGGCATCTATACAGTCTATGACGTGATTCCCTTGATAAGTCCAGTGCCCATCTGGCACCTTACATGATCTTTACAACATTGTTGATTATATTCCCCATGCTGTATTTCATATCCCCATGACTATATTGTGACAACTAATTGCTCTTTTTAATCCATTCACCTTTTTTTGTTTTGTTTTAAGATGGAAGAGATTTAAATGGCCACAGGAAAAAAGCACTTGGTGAGAAAGAATTAAAGATAGAAGAGAGAAAGGGAGTGATTTGATACATTGGAAATCTGGAATGTTTTTTGTTTTGTTTTTTAGCAGAGATGGCAGAATTAGCCTTGGACGGGAAAAGACAAGAAAGTAAAGGTGGGTGGGGATGTGGAAAAGATGGTAGGTTGGGGATGCAGAGATAGGTTGCAAGATCTCCTCTTTGAAGGCTTCACCTGTTAAGTCACCTGTTTTAAGATAGAGGGATGTTGGATGGCCTGAAGAAGTTGGGGTTTGGATGGAGGGCTGAAGGAGAACTGTAAAGGTTTATTGTAATCACAGGGGTTTTTTTCTTCATCCTACCATGATTCGTTTACATATGTCTAATTTAAGGAATAAACCACTTCCTACTCTTACCACCATGAAAACCGAGAAAAAGTCCCTTCCAGAAAGTTCAGAAGGTAAGAGCATTCATTAAGAGATGCATAGCTCCTTTCTTATTCCTAGTAGCTTGTATTGCCTCTGAAAATTCACGTCTGTCTTTAAGAAGGAAATGTGAGGTGTGTGTTTATGTCTGTATCTAGCAGATCCAAAAATCACCCACTGAAATTGTCAGGAAAATGACTATTCATACTTCAGCTACAGTGAAAACGTAAAAGCCAACTCAGCTTAGAGAGACCATGCCCATGCCAACACTCATACTCTATACCTGGGGCTCCAGAATGTGATACGGGAAGAGGTCACATGCCCCAGGTAACCACCGGTCCAAGGAAGATGAGAAACACAACTGAATCTAACCTGGAGTTTGGAGCCCAGAGCCAAGGGCCAGCCCAGATCAGTCAAGCCAACCTGTAGACCCATTAGCATGAGAATAAAAGATTTCTCTTTCAAGCAACTGAGTTTCAGGATAATTTTTTAGACAGCATAACTGTAGCAGTAGCTGACTGATATACCAATTTATGTTAGAGGAAGCCAACTTCAGAATAGGAGAAGGATAGAGGCTGACACTTTTGAGTTACATAAGCAGAAAGTGTCTCTATTTCATCTGGTAAGCTGTATTCATTCATTCATTCAAAAGATATCTAATGAGCCTCTATTATATTTTGGACACTAGGGAAAAAACAGTAAATAAGCCCCACGGAGCTTACATTCCAGTATGTGACAGGCATTTGCTGCAGGCTTACAGGAACAGAGCAGGGGAAATAGTTTTAGAATGTCTTAACCGCGGTGCAGCCAGCTCTCTTACATGTGTTTAGCTGCTACAACTCAGGCTTTAAGCCATTCATATAACCCAAGTTAGTTCCCGTCTCTACTTCCCTTATGAAAGAAGTGACTTGCCCTGAGTTCCTACTATTTGACAAGCACAAAAACTACATTATTTTTAATCATTACAAAATCTTTAGACTGGTTAGCAGTATTCTCATTATATACACGAGGAAACTGAGGTGAGAAAGGTGAAGTAGTTTGTCCAGAGTCACACAGCTGGGACAGACACGGGATTTGAAGCCAGTTGTGCAGAGCTACAAAGCCCTGTTTTGATCAACCATATTGCCTCGCATAAGTCTGGCATTGTCCTGGAAGGTTCTAGCTTAAAAGAAAATACTCTCTAATGTCAGCTAACTTCATGATAAAATAAAAATGGTGGGGGCCAGCCCGGTGGCTCAAGCGGTTAGAGCTCCGTGCTCCTAACTCCAAAGGCTGCCGGTTCGATTCCCACATGGGCCAGTGGGCTCTCAACCACAAGGTTGCCAGTTCAATTCCTCGAGTCCCGCAAGGGATGGTGGGCTCTGCCCCCTGCAACTAAGATTGAACACGGCACCTTGAGCTGAGCTGCCTCCCGGATGGCTCAGTTGTTGGTTGGAGCGCGGGCTCTCAACCACAGGTTGCCAGTTCAATTCCTCGAGTCCCGCAAGGGATGGTGGGCAGCGCCCCCTGCAACTAAAATTGAACACGGCACCTTGAGCTGAGCTGCCGCTGAGCTCCCGGATGGCTCAGTTGGTTGGAGCGCATCCTCTCAACCACAAGGTTGCCGGTTCAACTCCCGCAAGGGATGGTGGGCTGTGCCCCCTGCAACTAGCAACGGCAACTGGACCTGGAGCTGAGCTGCGCCCTCCACAACTAAGACTCAAAGAACAACAACTTGAAGCTAAACAGAACCCTCCACAACTAAGACTGAAAGGACAACAATTTGACCATTGCTCCCCAATAAAGTCCTGTTCCCCTTCCCCCAATAAAATCTTTAAAAAAAAAAAAAATGGTGATTTCTGGGGGATACCTATGACTTCATCTTTTCCTACTAAATAAATTAGCTTCTTTTTTTTTCTTATTCACATCCTGTGAAAACGTGTTTTAAGCCCCCTAGAAATTCTTCAAATGGGTACACATCCCAGAACGTACAATTTTGATTAGCTCTTCAAATTTCTCATCCAAAATCTAATCCCAAACGCTATCCAAAAAAAAAAAAAAAAAAAGCAGAAATCAACTCTTTGCCCTGGGATAACAATCTTAGACATCAACATAATCATCAAATTTAAAGATATTGGCTCTACTGGCCAAATTTGAAACAATTTGAGCATTAAAAATAATAACGGTAATAAAAAATTGTAACATTGAACAAAACAACAAAAAGGAATCTATAACTTAGAGTTAAACTTTTTTAAAAGATGGAACAGGGCTCTTTTCAAACAAATAAATGACAGCTAATAAATGTAGAAGTGATATAATCAGAAAATCATTTTACAATAACTGATGTAATAAATGCTTTAAACAAGAATCATCAATAGTTACAAAACAATTGGGTATAAGATTGTTGGGGAACAGATACTTCCCAGTCTCAAAGTGTTACCCCTTTGATTTCTTATTAATTACAAAGGGTAAAAAGTACCTATACAATAGAGAAATCTAATGGACACCATCTGAACCAAACAGTAAAACTTAGTTTCACCAATAATGAAACAAATTGACATTATATACCTTCTGATGAATTGCAATGGAAAATATGTCCTATGTAATATTCTTGCCCAAAAAATGTTTATTCAGAGTCTGAACACAGGGAAACAATCTGACAAGTCTAGATTGAAACCATTCTACAGGACAACAGGCTTGGACTCTTTCAAAATGTCAATGTCATGAAAGACAAAACAAAAACAAAAAAACAGGTGAGAAGATTGTTCTAAATTCAAGGAAACCAAAGAGACATGACAAATGCAAAAATGCCATACTTGATGTTTGATTGGATTTGGGGGAGGATTTTAAAAGACATTTTTGGAACAACTGGAAAAATTTGGACTATATTTTAGATAACTTGTTAATGTTAAGTTTTGTGGGGGTGATAATGAGATGGCGTTGTGTAGGAAAAGGTCCTTATTCTTAAGAAATGTATGATAGATAGATAGATGGATGATAGATACATAGATAGATAGATACATAGACAGAAAGACGATAGATGATAGATAAAATAATCTTGAAAGTGTAAGAGAGAGGAAAAAAGAGAGATGTAGCCAGAAAGCAAATGCTAACCACTGTTAATCTAGGTGAAGAATCCAGGGATTTCATTGCTTTTTCTTACAACTTTATTGTAAGTTAGAAATGTTTCAGAACAAAAATTGGGGGAAGAAAAATAAAGGTGTTGGAATAAATGGAACCTCAATTCCTTACCTTGCTGGCATTTGAAAAACACCGAGATTTGAAATAAATCATCCTTGGGAGATACAGTCTTGTCTGAAGCCTGGCTCAGTCAGGTTAACTGTCCTCACTGCAAACCCACACTGAGTGTCCAGCCTTTAAGTTCCACACACACAGGAGCTGACCAAATGGGGTGCTGGCTCCCCTGCAGCTTCTCCCAGCCTGGGGCATAAGGATGATTGTTTGGAGCTGGCTTTGAATAGACAGAGGATATTAGTGCATTGCTGGGAGAGTCCCCGAAGAGTGAGTCAAGAAAAGACTGGGAAAGATGAGGGAGCAGAGATGGGATGTTTGCAGCCAGGAAACAACTGAGGGAATGTGTGGGAAATGTGGAGGAGGGGAGTCTGGGAAAGGGTGAAGGAGCAGGGGTTATCTAAAAACCGTTTAATACAAAAACAACAGGGGAAGGCTTATTTGGTCTTGTTTATTTACCTACCATGGGTTCCCACTGTGAGGTAGGCAGACAGCACTCACCTGCATTTCCTCATCCTGCAAATGAGCAGACATTCCTGCCACATTCTTTCATCCAAGGGCCGCTTTCTTTGCTAACCACTGGTCTTCTCCTAGTTAATGTGACCAAGGTACAAACAAAGAATTTTAGAGTTGGAATATGTGTGAAGACATATTGTAGAGGGCAAGGGTACCGTCCAGTTTGGAAGCTTTTACAGTCGTCACAGCGACCCATAAAGGTGGTGAGAAGCAGTCAGAGTCTGGATGCATTTGAAGGCAGAAGTCAAGCGTGTCACATTGCGGCCTTGCCTATGACATCACTGGCCTCTCAGATTTCCCTTTGGCATCCCCTATCTCTGTGGTTTATGCTCGTAGTCTTTTTTAACTGGAGGGCTCCGTTTCTTAGAGCCACAAGGCAAGCTGGAGCATGGACAGATGAAGGCAAATCCATCCCTGGTCCTGGAAACACTATGCAAAGGGCATGCCTTCCTGATAAAGATTAGTCAGCAACATCAAAGGAAATAGGGTCCAGCTCAACGTTTGACTTTCCCAGGAAGGTTTACTTCACACAGTGTGACGTCTGCCTCCTATGCAACTCAAGGGCAGCCTCCTCTTAGTAATATTATCCTATGTGACATGAGGAGAGTACTTTACAATTCTTTCACACTATTTGGAGGTCGTTCCTGACCCCTAGACTAGATTATGCCCCCTTCTGTGTTCCCAGGGTCTCTTGTTCTTCCCCAATTATAATTCTCACTATAGTTGATTGTAGATACTTGTTTAATTATCTGTCTTTCTGGCTAGTTGAAAAGATTTATGAGGAAAAGACAATGTTAACCCCTGGTACCTAACACAGTGCCTGGTTCATAAAAGGCATTCAATACATCCCTATAGTTGAATGAATATATGTGATCAGGAACTCTTTTAATTTTTAAAACTTCTTCTAAGGTGGGTGTTATTATTTGCACTTCATTGATGAGAGGGAGGAGCTGTTGAGAGATTGTGGACACAAAGTTAGTGGAAGAACTAACTGGAACGGTACCCAGGTCTCAGCTCTTTCCACTACGCTCCACCTGGAACCTGAAGAAACACAATCACTCCACAGGCACTTACTGATTCTTCCCTATGTCACGTTCTACAATATGCTCATGGGAGACATACAAAATGGAGTCAGATTTGCCTTCAGATGCTGGAAACCAAATGGAAGGAAGTGAACATGCAAATACCTAATTGCACTACAATGTGGTAAGTACCACGAGAGCTCCTAGGAGGAATGTCTAACTTTGCCTGTGTGGGGAAAGGCTTAAATGAATCCATTTGATCTCAGTTTTGGTGAGGGGAAGCATTTTGCTAGGAAGAGAACAGGGAAGGTTAGTACAGGACAAGGCTGACAGGTGGCGCTTCCAAGGACAGGTGACCTTATTTCCTGCTATGTTGCTGTCAGTCACCCATCCGCAGTAAGCCCTGGTTTCAGGAAATGGAGGAATCAGTCCCAGAAACCCAGGCATGCTGAGCTCAAAAGCAGACAATGAAACAAGAGATTCACAGTGTGCTGTCAGGTTGTGTTACAAACATCCCTAGAGCTCACCTACCTGGGCCACCATATACAGACTGAAGCAGCATCTATATGAACAGTGTTCATTGGACTCAGGCAAAGCTCAGCCCTCACTATCACACACAGTGGCCCCAACACCTCATTTCAATCAACATATAAAATCTATTTTTGCTACAAATGAAAGAACACTGCAGGTCATCTGACATAAAATAAAGTGACGCATGACTTGCTGTAAGAGGGAAGAGAGCAAGGGAAGACCACTAGTTTACTGCAACCTGCGAGAAGTTGCCTGACAAGAATATAACAAACCAGCCAGGGCAGTCAGCAGTCCTTCTGTCATGGAGACACGGCCCTGAAGGGCAGCCAATGTTCCTCTGTGGTCATTGTCATACCATATTAGGAATTTTTGTTTTTGGAGGGGGGGAAGCTATTACCACTACCATAAGCAGTGGAAGTGACAGGACATTTTTAAGTAGGAAAGTGTGGTGCTCATACACACATTTTAGAAGGATAACGGAAAGCAGTATGAATTAGGGGAATAGAGGACAGAGACAGGGAGATTGTTTTGAAGGTTAATGACAAACTACCAGTGAGAGATGGTGAGGCATCTACCTAGATCATGAGAATGAAGAGGAGGAAATGCGTTAAGAAACTATTTAGGAAATAGAGTCATCAAGACCTGGATGAGTAATTGCATGCAGGGGGTGAGAAAAGTAGGAAGAGGAGAGGATGGCTTCTGAGTTTCCGGAGTAGTTGGAAGGGGTGGGGGGGAGGGAGTGTGTGTGTGTGTGTGTGTGTGTGTGTGTAAAGAAAGTTCTGTTTTGTAACTGTTGAAGTGACTATGGACCACGGGCATAGGTTTCCAATAGGTAGATGGATGTGTGGTCTTTAATTCAGGAGAAAATTCCAGGCAGGAGATAGTAATTTGAGAGTCATCAGAGTTTAAATGGTCCGTAGGAGTGGATAAGGTAACCAAAGGAGACCATCCAGAGAGAGGAGAAGGCTGAGGAGCCAAACTTAGGGAATAGGAACATTTACGGGGCAGCTGGAAGCAGTGGCCCATGAAGAAGACTGAGGAGTAAAGCCACACAAACTCCAGACTCTAAACACCCCTGGGAGTCTTAGGTGTTCTAGCTTAGCTGGAATTGCGTGTGGCTGCATACAACACAAGCCTGAGTGCAGTGGATTCATCACCAGAGCAGTCCAGGCAGGGCTTAATGGAGTCCTCAAGACTCGCCTTCCTTTCTCCCCTTTTCTCCTCGTTGTCAGGTATGGCTGCTCCACATCCAGGCATTACATCCTCATTCCAAGCAGGAAGAAGGGGCAGGGCAAAGGGCAAAAGGCATTTGCCTAGTAGCTCCCATTTTTATCAGAAAAAGAAAACAAGTTTTCTGCGAAGCCCCATTCATCAGACTAAAAACTACCGTTCACTGGCCAGGGTTGGGGATATGAATAGCTCACTGCATGGGGACCTGGGGAGATGAGGTTGCTTGTTTTTTAACCTTTTGTTTTGAAATAATTTAAAACTGACAGAATACTTGCAAAAATAATACAAAGAATTCCTGTATACCCTCCACCCAAAATCTCCAAATATCACCACTTACCACATTTACTTTATCACGTTTGCGATCTCTCACCTGCCCATTTACTCCTACATACTTCAGTGCTTCCTAAAAATAAGGATCTTCTCTTCTGTAATCATCGTACAACGATCAACATCAGAACATTAACATTGATGAAGTGCTATTATTTCATCTACCGCTGTGGCCAATTGTCTCACTAATGTCTTTTATCGCACAGAAAAAAAATTCTTTCTGGTCCGGTAACCAACCCAGGATCACACACTGCATTTGGTTGTTGTGCTGCTTTCGCTGCTTTAATCTAGAACGTTCCTCTATCTGTCTTTATCCTTCGTGTCATGGACATTTTGGAAGACCACAGGCCAGTTACTTTGTAGAACACCCCTTATTTGGATCTATCTGATGTTGCCTCATACTCTACGTGGCACATTTTCAACTAGAACACTACAGAAATGATGGGGTGTCCTTCTCAGTGCAACCTATCAGGAGGCCCCTCGTTTTCATTTGTCCTATTAACTTGAAGAGATATTAACTTTGATCACTTGGTTACAGTGGTAAGGTGACAATATTGGTCAGATTTCCCTCCTACAAAGTTACTATTTGACACTTTGAAATTAAATTAGTAAAGAATCTGTGGGAGGCACTTTGAAACAATATAAATATGTTTTCCACCGAGTTTTCACCTACTGGTTTTCACATCTGTTGATGATTCTTGCCTGAAATAATAATATGGTGATTGCAAAACGGTGATTTTTCTAATTCTGTCATTCATTCTGTAATTTGTTAGTTTGCCTTCCATCCTATGGAAGCACTTCCTCCTTCTCCTCCTCCTCCATGTGTGTATTTCTTTGTTTCAGTATGGCCTCATAGAGTCCTAGTCTAGTCAATGGGTTATAATCCACTACTATCAATTTATTTGAGTGCTCAAATTGTCACAGATAGGACATGAGGAGCCCCATGAAGCTGGCTTCTGTGTCCTTTTGACATGTTCCCATCAGTCTCAGAGTACTTTTCTTATCTGAGGTTATTTTTAATAGGGCCCATGACCACCTTGATGAAATCAGGTTTCGGGTAGTAAGCAACAAGAGGGGAAGCGAGATTGTGTAGGCGACCCCAGTGTCTCCCACAGCAGCTCCTCATCAGCCCAGAGCTGGCCGCTTGAATCCAGGCTGACAGCCTGGCTCTGTTCTAACAAAAAAACTGTGTGCCCACATCCCCCAAAGAGCCTAGAGGCCATGTAATTCCATCCTGCCGCTACGCACCGTGATATTTTATCATCATCCAACGTGAGTGCTCCTAGGGCCAGGTCCCCTGCGTCGCACAACTCCAGGAAGGGCCATTCCCATTGTAGACTGGGAATAATGCCCTACAGCAGGGGCCTGCAAGCTTTAAGGACCAGAGAGTAAATATATCCAGCTGTGTGGGTCATGCAGTCTCTGTAGCCACTATTCAACTCTGCCATTGTAGTGTGAAAGCAGCCATAGACAATATACGTAAATGAATTAGCATGGCTACGATCCAATAAAACTGTATTGATGGATACTGACATTGAATTTCATATCATTTTCATGTATCGTGAAATAGTATTCTTACATTCAATTTTAAAAACCATTTGAAAATGTAAAAACCATTCTTAGCTCGTGAACTATATATGTATATATATATATGTATATATATGTATATGTATATGTATATGTATATGTATATGTATATACAAGGGCCCAGTGAGCTGCGCCTTCCACAACTAGATTGAAAACAGCGACTTGACTTGGAGCTGAGCTGTGCCCCCCACAACTAGCTTGAAAACAATGACTTGACATGGAGCTGGTGGGTCCTGGAAAGACACACTGTTCCCCAATATTCCCCAATAAAAATTAAAAAAAAAAAAAATGCTGGCTGGATATGGCCATAGTTTCCCAACCCCTCCCTGTCCTGCTCAGCCTGAGTTGTCAGTTGTGGTTCCCCTGCCTCCAGCCAGGTCTCTTTCTTCTCCCTTACCCTCGTCTCCAATCTGCCATCCTGCTCTGGGCTTGCGCTCCAAGTTCTGCCGTCTACCTTCCCAGGTCGTTCCTCTGTGCCCAGGAATCACCATTCAATCATACATAAACTTCTTTCCACCTTTAACCTCCTAGCTCGTTCCTTGCCTTAACTGCAAAGTGAAAGCATTCCCTAACAAACGGTCTTCCTTTGCTGAATTCTAGAAAGGATGCTATTCAATTTCCCATGCCCCCCGACTCATGGGCCTGGGAAATGCTTTTGACATTCTCCACGTTCCTTGATCCTACTTCCAAATCTTTACACTCCACCCTCTTGCAAAACCCTCTCCTCCTTTGATGCTCTTATCATCCCACTCTTTGAACAATACCTAACACACACTGAGCGAAAGCCTCACAACAACTAGGACGTTGGTACTATTATTATCCCCAATTTGCAGAGAGGCACAGAAAGGTTAAGGTCACATGGCTAGCAAATGGCAGAGCCAGGATTCTAATTCCAGCAGTCCGTGCTTATTTCTTACCAAGACGGTACGCTGCTCGTTTTCTATGACCATGTACCATGTGGATAACTATTACCCTTCATCCGAGCCTCAATATCCATTATCATTTAGGCACCTGGGAAGAAACACATGCACAGTCAGCCGGAAGAGGATTTAACAGAGGAACTATTTGTAAAGGTGTAGAGCAGTCTTTCTCAACCTTTTTTCATTACCATCCACCCTAAGGAGAAAAATTAAATCAATTTACTAATTAATTTTAGTAATTAAATTAATTAATAAGACAGACAGCTCACCTCAACCCCATCCACCCTTCTCACTATAAGTGAAAGTTGTCTTTCTAACTGGAAACAGTGGGTGTCTCTGCGGCAGGGAGCTAGATGGCTAGTGGGGGACAGGAGAAAGACCTCAGCTTTTGAGTGTTGTACCGTATGGGTGTTGTCACATAATTTTAAAATAAAATGTAACTTTAAAACTTGACCCAAAATGCAAATATGGTCATTCTTTCCCATGCTCCAAACACTTCAGTAGCCCATCTGCCGTAAAGTTAAAATCCAAATTCGTTCACATGTCACACAAGTCCCCTGGCATACTTCTTTAGCCTCATCTCCGCAGCTTTCCACCACAAACCCTGTGTCCAGACATGTGAATTACTGAAAAGTGAATGCATTCCCCAAGGAACTTTCTTCTTTTGTTGCCACTTTGCTCATAATGCCACTTTGTATCAGGTGTCTGTTTCCACATCCTAGAATGCAAAGCCTCTCCCTCCCCTCTTCTTCCTGGTAAATTCTTCATTCTTCAAGACCCAGTGAAAATAGCCTCTCCAGACAGACTGCCATGAAAATAGCTGATGACCTTCTCCTCTGTGACACTGCTGTAGAGTGTGGTGATTAAGAGTACAGGATCTGACAACAGACTCTGTGGGTTTAGATCCTGGATTTGTCACTTACCAGTTGGTGACCTTGGGCAAGTTACGTAACCTCTGTGCTTCCATTTCCTCATTTGTAAAATGGAGATAGAATAATTCTTATTTTGGAAGGAGAGTATTCATTCACCAAATATTTACTGACTACCGTATAGCAAAACAGAGAAAAATTCCTGCCCTGGTAGAACTTTCAGAGCAGGGGTTGGCAAACTGCAGCCACTGGGCCAAATTTAGCCACTTGTTTTGTAAATAAAGTTTTATTGGAACATCACCACACTCATTCATTTACATATTGTCTATGGCTACTTCCATACTACAGGGGTTGCAACGTAGACCATAGGGCCTACAGGGCCAAAAATATTTACCTTTAAGAAAAAGTTTGCTGGCCCCTGCTCTGGTGAGATTGAGTTCATACATGGAAAGTACTGAAATTTAAAAACATTGCCTGGTACTTGGTTAGCACTCAATAGATGCCAGTTTTGTTAACATTATTGCATACCCTTATGATAACACTTCACATGGGTACTCAGTAAAATTTTGCTGAATAAGTGAATAAACAGATAAGCAAAGAGGAACCAGAAGTTGGGGTCATGGAACCCACTGGATGAAGACGTTCAAGAAGGTGGAAGTGGTCAGCTATGGCAAGTGACAAATCGATATTGAAGAAAGACCATCGGATTTGGCAATCAGATGGAATGACCTAACCAAGGAACAGCATGTGTATGGTGGGGAGGACAAAATCTAGTCTGTGGTGGGTTTAGGAGAGAATGGAAATGAGGAAGAAGAAATAGGAAAGTAGAGATTATACAGCTATGTGACAGCAGGTATCAAGAAAAAAATGAAAACATTTGGTCTGCTACCTGAATTTTTTAAATCTGCTACCAAAAAATATCAGGTTTATTAGAATATTGAGGTATTTGATGGATGTTCCACTTATCTTTGAGCGGTTTGGTGTTGGGTAAAACATCAATGATTAAAATTCAAGTCTAGAACTAGCAGACAGAACTTCAGGCAGAAACTTCAAGTTCAGAACCATTAAAAGACTTATGATGGTGAAGCAGATGACGATAATATTCCTTTGTTTCTTTTGGGATCTTAGTCATTGTGTGATCTTAGCTGGTTTGAAATGAGCATTCAATACAAATAGGAGTGTAAATTTACCTACAGTAAATTTACTGACAGAAATTTACCTACAGTAATTGCCAAACAAAAACTGTACAAACATATGTTTTGCTCATTCCATAAACATTTACTGAGTACTTTGAATGCACTATGCATTCTGGTAAATATAAATCGGTGTGTATAGAACTTAGTTAATTTGGTCGTTGCCTTCCCCATCACCTTCAGGAATTTATGATTTAGTTAGCGAGAAAAGCTAGTTGAGCAAATAGGTTCAATATTTGTTATCAATGCTAAAGTAGAAGTTTAGATGAGTTATATTTGGGGTACAAAAGAATAAAATAATTTATATGAAACTATTTGCCAGCTATTTTTACATCTGTACACATGTACATTAAGACTAAATAAATTAATTAACATCAACTCACAGCTGCTTTCTGGAGAACACGGATGAGACATTTAGGGTTTTTAAAGGGACTACAGAAGAGTATCTTTAGTTTGATTCTATTTTATTAAGATATACACTATATAATATTTTATTAAATATATACTATAAATGGAAAAAGTCTATAAAGATATATGTTTAAAATATTAACAAGGGTTATATCTGGGTGGTGGGATTGCTGCAAGATTATTTTCTTCACTATACTATTTTGCACTTTAAATGTTTATACAATAAACAGGGCTTATTTTTATAATCACAAATAACAATAAAACCATTGAGTTTTAACCACAACATGTTACAAGCATACATGTATGCTTGTAAGCACAGAGGCTAGGGATTTTTATGTTTTTTTAAGACTGTCCAGTGTTTAGTTGTTACATGAATAGCAACAAAAATTTCTCAGCCTACAAATGTCAGCAGATGATATCTCAAAGAGATGTGTCTAGGAGTTGACTCTCTTGGTCCTTTTCTGCAAGGTAGCACGCCAGCCAGGCACCTGCTGTGGAAACACTGGAATTTACTTTAAAAAGGGAGTGGTGTGCATACAACAAATGAATATAGCATAAAACATTTAGTTTGGTCGCAAGTAACAGGACACTGGTAAAAAGTGGCTTAAATAATAAATATTTACTATTTCACATAACATGAAGTCCAGAAGTAGGGGGATTCCAAGTCGGGTTAACTCAGTAGCTCAGCAATTTCACGATTCCGGGTCAGCTTTCCTTCGACTCTCTTGGCTGGAGCACTGCACATCATGCCTCACACAAGATGGGGGGTCTACAGGCGGGAGATGGTGGGGCGGGGAGCGGGCATTCCTTCTTCCTCCATCCTTTTTTCTCAGGGACTGAACTCTTGCCCAGAATTTCCCTAGCAGGCATCTCCCTGCATTGTATTGGCCACTGTGACAGTTCAGTGCAAGGAAAAAGAAAACCAGGGGAAGAAAACTGCACTCAGTCGAAATTTAAAACCATAACCACTTCTAAAGCAAGAACTGGAGAAAGGAATTATCATTATTGCTCCAGATCAACAGTATCCAGTAGAATTTAATGTGAGCCATAATGCGATATATATATATATATATCAGAGTAGCTAAAAGGAAGTCTTCAGTTTCTCCTTCATGAATGAGCTACATACAACATTGCTAAGCAACCAGCATAATTAGAAGTGCCAAGTGGCATTTTCTAAGTGTCAAGGGTCCATCTGGTATTCCAACAAAGGCACCTTGGTCATGGAATTTGAACTTTGAGTTATGATTCTGGATGTGACCCTATCTGTGTGCTTTTTATTGAGTCACGTGGCTTATCTGGGCCCAAACTCCTCATCTTAAAATAGGTAGTTCTTTAATGTCCTTTGAACTCTAGTATACTCCATGATTTTATATGCCTGCTTAACTGGGGGACCCTCCCAGCCCTTATCTGACACCAGCATGCTGGGGCAGCAACACATGAGAGGTCGTTCAGAAGGGCACTTTCTCTGATGTCATGGGGCAAAATGTACTTTTAGATGGGAAGGAAGAAGACAAGGCATGGTGGCTTGTCATTCATTTACTGAGGAAGTATCACAGGGCACATGCTATGTGCCACAGTGACTCTAGGTTGTATAACAGAGAATAAGACACGGTCTTTGTTCTCAGTGAGCTTACCGTCTAGTGGGAATATAGATAAGCAGATTCGCAATTACAAAAGGTGTCGAGAGGGCTAGGACAGAGGAAGGAGAGGGTGTACATGGGGGGAGCACCTAGTCCAGCTGGGAAGAGGTGAGAGAAGTCTCCTCGGAGGGAGGGATAACCAACTGAGGCCTGAAAGAAGAGCACTTCGTTGCCCCTTCTGGCAGCATGAGAAACTGCTGGGCCTACAGTGCACCTCCTACATGTTATCCACTTTTCCTTTCTTATTGTTTTTCTATTCCTTTCTTTAATGTATTTACCCAGCTGTCTGTATAGTGTGGGACCTGGTGAGAGGATCACAGGGAAACTCTTGCAGCAAACTGAAGTTTTCTATTTCAGGTCCTTCTACCACCTCCACCACCTCATTTCCGTAACCACCATCACCACCTCCACCATCACCACCTCCACCACCATTACTACCACCAGCACTCCCACCAATGTCACCACCTCCACCTTCCTCACCTCTCAACACCTCCATCATTACCACCATAAGCACCACCTCTCTGCATCAACAAAAAAGTACACAAGTGAGGCTTGTTTTAACCAATCCCAAAACTATGTGTAAAATCTGAGTTAATATAATGAACAAAGTTAAGGGATGATTATTTGCTTTTCTAAATTATTCAATATACAGCAACCTTAAATAGTTAAGTTTCCCTAGTGTTTTTTATATGTGCTTTAGTTTCCCAACATTTTAATTACCCAGATCTTTTTAGGAATATACCTATTTTAAGAAGTAAGGCATATCAGAGACAGGATTTTCATGCTGAGAAAAAAGGGCAACCATAATAAGTAGCTCATAAGATCTCTTTCTTTATTCGTTAAATCAATTGTGAAGAGTTTTGTAACACGCACAAAACTACTAAGCATTAGGCAGTTTTAGTTACTTGCCCATAAATCAATGACTGTAAACGTTAAAGTTAATTCTATATACCATATAAATAGTATAAATAGTATACCTATATATAAATGTGACACTTTTGGTACATAAGTGTACATAATATATATGGTACATATATTTTTATGCTTATAGTGTATTTCACAAAATATTTATTATTCATTTGTATACATAAATATGCAATACTTATCAAATATATTTGATCAATGTATATTACCGTGTTACCCCAAAAATAAGATCTAGCTGGACAGTCAGCTCTTATGCATCTTTTGGAGCAAAAATTAGTGTAAGACCGGGTCTTATATTATATCATATTATATTATATTATGACATTATATAAGACCCGGTCTTATATTAATTTTTGCTCCAAAAGATGCATGAGAGCTGATTGTCCAGCTAGGTCTTATTTTTGGGAAAACATGGTATTATTATAAACATCCTTTTCTAACTGTGAAATTTGGGTTAGAGACTAAGGTAGATTGTAAAAGTGGTCACAACTTCCTCTCACCCGTGTAGCACAACCCTTGCCATGTGACTTTGCCACTCATCAAGGAAGAATCTATTTCGCTGTTCCTTGACTCTTGACCCTGAGTTGGCTGTGTGACTACTTTGGCTAATGGGATATTAACAAATGTGACGCAAGCAGAGGCATGCACTTTGGGGTTTGCCCTCTCTTGCTGATCTGGGAACCCTGCAACCTCACCATGTGATCTAATCTGGACTGGCCTGCTGGAGAATAACAGATCATGTGGCACAGCTGAGTTAGCACAGTTCAGGCCCTACTTGACCAATTAGTCTGCTAAACACCAGATATGTGAGAGACCATTCAGCCCCAGCTGAGCTGCAGAGGCCAGAAGAGCCACCAAATTGACAGGCCAGAGACTCACAAGAAATAATAAAATGTTTATTGTTGTAAACCATAAAATTTTGGGGTGGTTTGTTATACAGCAAAAGCTAACTGATACACAGACCATATCTTACTGAGTTTTGTTTTCCTCTTCTCTCTTTATCCATTCCAAAAAGCTTGGGTAAAATGTTTGGTTTATTGGAGCCACAGTTGCCACAAACATATGATCTTTCATTTTCTTCCATTTCTAAAAACTCTTATTCTCTTATAAGCTTCCTTTCTCAGTTATGGCCTTTACAGAAGAAAGGGGCTGGGGAACAAAGGTAATAAAAATGAGGCCTGATGTTAAGGGTGAGAAGAGAGCTGGAGATGTGAATTAAGGTGATGACGGTGGGACGGGGAGGTGAAAAAGAGACAGCAGTACAGCTCATAATGTGTTGAGTAACTTCCTGGGAGAAGTTCATTCTATTAAATCAGAATCTCTATGAAACTCCCTGGCACTGCCCCCAGATGTCCCCATGTTAAATTGCAAACACACATTCTAAAATTCCCCTTATGTTCCATTCCTTAGTTCCTCTCAATCTTTTTCACTATCCAAAATATGGCTTTCTATTTTGGTAGTTAGAATTATTTGGGCTGTAAATGACAGCAGCCCAACTTGACCTTAAATATCCAATATTATCCTCAGGCTTCAGGCAAGATTGAATCCGGTTGCTCACATGATGTCCTCAGGGCACTGTCTCTCCATCTCTGTCTCTAGGTTCCACGTCCCTGTGTTTTGGTTTCCCTGGATCCCTCAATCCCTTATTTTGTGGGTCCCAGAGTTGAGTGGTGGCCACTGTCTATTATATCTCTCCATCTTGGTTGACCAAGCCCTTCTTCTCCTCCCCACTTGTTACCCTATCATGTTAAAGGCACTAAGATCCATCCAATTTCCCAAGTCAAAAATTTGGAAGTCATCCCAGACTTCTCCATTAGTCCCCATATCTAATAGATCACAAAGCCAAGCCATTTTTACCCCATCTGTATCTTTGGAATTGTTTTTCCCTCTTCATGGCCATTGCCACTGTGCTTCGTCATGCTCCGTTATTCCTGTCATGGAAGAAGAAAATTTCTTCCTAATCAGTCTTTGCTTTGCTCCCTACAAACCATCCTCTGTACCTGGAGTAATCTATTAAAAATGTAAATCTGAGTCTAGCATTCCCTGCTTAAAATCTTTGGTTATATAACTTACACAAGTTTCTCCACAAATTTAGGGTACAACGTGACCCTATTTGGTGATTTTTCCAGTTGATCACGTGAACTTCCAGCTGACTTGTTGGCAGAGAGCCTAGTTAGTTATCTTAGGTTGAGTTCCCTAGAAACAGAGCCTGAGCTGAGGATAAGTGTTAGTTGTTATTGTAGGGACCTCATTGTTCACTGCCACTGGGCTGGGGCTGAGCCCACTCTAATCCACCCTGCCTGGCCTGTAACTATAATACAGAATCTTGGGGCAGAAGATAGGGGGTCGGTGTCTTTCCTCCTAAGAAGCCCTGGGCCCCTCATGTAAATTGCTGTACCCAGTAACAAGCTCTACCTACCTGGGGCTCAGAGTGGGGTCTTGATCCAGTCACAAAAGATTCTTTTATGCCAGAAGTCAAAACTCAAATGCCTATAGGAGCCAGAAGCCTGACAGACAGGGCAGCCAACCACTCAGCACCAACCAATTGTAACCAAGCAGGAACTCGGCACTCACAGTCACATCTTTAGAGTTTTTTCAGGAGGAGCCCAAGATCTTGATTTTTATGTGAAACATTCTGATTTTAAACATTTAGCTAGATTTTTGTTTTTAAAGGCAGGAAAACCAAAACTTGTCTGGGTCCTTATCTGTCCTAGGGCTGTCAGTTTGTGAATTTGGTTTTACGCCCTGATCCCAGAATAATGAATGCCCACTTGCCCTATATTTGCATAACTATAGGGGCCATTGCAATGAACTGAGTGGACAAAGGTTAGCTGTGAACCGCTACAAAAGGTTCCAAGATTTCAAGATAGTCTAACCTCCTTTAGGGTGGCCTTCTGACCTGGCTCCTACCCCTTTCTATAGCCTTTCTGTTATCCCCCACCCCCATACTGTTTCACACCTCAGGGCCTTTGTGTTCACTAGGCTATCCCCGAGAACTTCCAGTTATCTATCTGCATTCTTGCCTGCCATCGAAGATTTGGCTCAAACACCCCTTCCTCTGGTCAGCTTTCTTCTCCCTGATCTCTATTTTCTCTTCTGCTTACCCCATGTTTTAAAGCAGTTACCCCATTGCCCTAACGCTTTCTTTTCAGGGCTGTTGCCCACCTGATGGCACCCCTAGAATGCAGGTCCCTGGGTTCATTCACCTCTGTATCCCCATTGCTTCATAGAGTACCTAGCCCTTTAAATGCAAATTGAAGGACTGGGCATCCAATTAAAAAAATAACGAGTCTGACCATTGCCTTTCACACACCTTTCATCCATTTGTGAAGAACTGGTAAGTTTTATTTTGAGATATTAAGTTGAAACTTGGTGTTTGAGAGAAGGGAAGAAAACCCCTCTGCATACTTTCATTTTTAAAAGGACCACACATTTGTGAAATACAGTTGGGAAGAATAAGTTTTTAGACTTCCTTACCTTTGGACATAGCTGAGGCTTCTAAGAAGAGTTCTAGAACGAGAGACTAGCTAAACTGGCCATACTAGCTTTTCTTCCCAACCTCCAAGGTTCCAAGGGCTCTTAGAATCGTAGATGTTAGCTGCCTCAGAGGGGAAAGGGAACCAGGTCTACTGAATGAAACAGCACTTGTAGGGAGGCGGCGGCCCACGGTGGGCGGAAGAGCAGCCACAGTCGAAAGACCCTTTGCATAACCCACTCTTGAATTGACTGAGGCTTGTAGAGTTCCAAACTGAAACTCCAGAAGCAAACCCTAAGCGGTTACATTTTCTCGACAAGGTTTCTCAGCCCTGTCAATCATTTTCTGCTTTCTCTTCCTCCCCAGCGCATGTACACACACAAGCTTTGGTGGACCGCTGCCTTGACATTGAGCCTCTCTCCTACCTGAAGTGTAGCACCTCAGGAAGCCGCGAGGTTGGCGTTTCATTCATAATATATGAACTCAAAGGAGGAGGGAGGCAGGGATAAGAGCTTTTCGCCTCTGCGATTAAAAATCCCAGCATTGCAGCTGAAAGGGAAAATGACCTGGGAGTGAACTGCATCAGGGATGAAGTGTTGCACGCACGATAACGGTACGAGCCAGCGCGTCAGCGGCCCGCCCGCCGGCTATTTATACTGCGCAGATTATGCAATCTAGCTGCAGCCATTCATACCCAGACTGGGACGACGCGCGCCGGGTGTCGGGCGGGCGGGGGGGTACCATTCCCGGGCGCCGGGTCAGTTTCTAAGTTTGCATCATCCCCTTCATTACTAGGGAGCTTGGGTTTCCATTCCTGCCGGCGGGTCTTGGGGGAGACAGCTGGGCTACAAACTCACTTGGCACACACGGGCACACACGACTGCTTATTTAAACAAAATAATAAAGGCACCACAGCGCCCGAGGCGCGCAGGGCTGGGCTCCCTGCAGACCGGAAGGAACTGATAAACCGAGTGCTAATGACACCCGCTCCCTCCCCCGTCGGAAGTGTCCTTCGAGCGCCGGTCATTGAGAAATACGGAAGGGGCAGAATCGGGGTGAGATGAGGACATGCCCCCGCGCAGCTGCGCGAGCCTCGCGGGGCGGAGAGGAGGGGCGCCGCGGTAGTGGGGGGCTTCGGCGGGCCGGGCCGCACACACCTTAGCGTACAGGAGAGTCCTTGCGAAATCAGCCCACCACGCGCGCCCCGGGTGGCGGGGCAAGAGGGAATGATTTGTCGGGTCCCCCGCCACCCCCACCCCGGGGAGATCTACACTACCGGCCCTACTGGACACAGACGGGCGAGAAGTGGGAGGAAGAGGGGACGAAGGACACGAAAGAGAACGGATTGCCCAGCAGACTAAAATGTCTGCTTGTCCGGGTGCCCGTGCGGGATGGGAGGGGGCGAGGGCCGCGGCCAGCTTCCGAGTAAAACAAGACCTGCGGGTCTACTGAGCATGCCCATCCCGCGGCCACAGAGGGTCGCTCCAGCTCCGAGCTCCGGGTTTTCCTTGCGGCCGGCGGGAAGGATCCGGGTGGGGGTGCTGCCCCGCCCCGGACTCGGGATTGAGAGACTTGTAGGTGGGGGGTCCTGCTGGGGGCTTCGCTAGGTTTACGTGAAGTTGTGAGCAGATCGACATTACTTTTGAAGCTGTACGATCTCACTCTGAGTCGACACCCTTGATTTGCTCATATTCAGAGCTGCCTGTCCTGTTTTGCTAGATGTGGGGGAGAGACAGAGTTGTGGGTGTTTAGCTCTTTCAGCAATGTCATTAAATTAAACCCCTAAATCCATGCCACCCCCTATTATGGTAACAATCCAGTAGACTTTAATAACACCTTGATATTCAGATCAATAAACATATCTGAGTTGTTCACCCAATAACGCCATTCCCTGGAGCGGCTGGAGTACAGTTAGTAATTGATTGAGAGGACCAAGAGGTGACCTATTAAAAACATTTACATCAAAACACCCCTTTTGGGTCATGAACAAGGCAGAAGAGAAACTGGAAGATTTTCTTTAGAGGTACATGAAGGACTGACTGGGAATGGAGGGGGGGGAGCATCGAATAATCCAGCTGGCTAGAAAAAAGAAAGGGTTGCCATTAATTTTCTATTTGCAGTGTGCTTAACACAGTACCTTCACTGTATAGCCATTTAATCTTCCCAGCAACCCTATTTGTGGGTATTATCCTGACACTACAGACACTGAACCCCAAGCTAAGAGAAGCTAAAAACCTGCTGTAGTCTGGTATCAGGGCATCCAAATGGGGAGCTGGTGAATCCTGGACCTTGAATGCTTTTCTTTGCTCCTCTCTGCCTGCTTGGTCCCAGGGTTGGGCCAGTTATTCACTGCTATTAGCAGGGAGCTGTGTGAATGAGTGGTGATGACACCAATTCAGCTTGCCTACCTGCAGAAATCAATAATTACATTACCTGCCACCTTGCCATTTGGGCACTCTGAAACTGGAGGGTGGAGCCAAAGAGATGCCCAATAAATGGATAATTTTGATATGGACAAATGTCTGTGTTCCTGGAAGTCCAGGAATGACTGAGTAGGATCTCTTTCAGCACCTCCAGGAGAAAAGCAACAATGACCAAAGGAGAGAACTGGGTAGAAGCCCTAGCTTTATGGGCATTTAGAGAACAATGAAATCGTGCTTTGTTGAGTGCTTTCTCATAGACTCTCCAAGGCCTCAAAAACTGAGAAAGACAACCTTGGCTTTGTTATCTCTGCTTTATAAAGAAACTGAAGAATTGCCAAAAGCTTCACTGAGGATCTCAGGGCTGCTAGGAGATAACAAGAATCCAGGTGTTCCTTCCATCTAGTGCCCTTTTCACCACCTCACACTAGCACTTGGCATCAAAGGTGGGTCAATCCCAATCCATGCCCACAAAGATCATGGTTGTGCTCTGCAGGAAACCTACGGTAAACCACTAGTTTCTTTCTCCTTGACTCAAGGTGAAACTCTTACTATCTTTAAAGCGCTTGTGGGTCCCCAAATGCCATATGTAGGTATATATATATCCTTTAGGTGTACTAGATTTGAGGCATATATTTAATCTACTTTTAATTGTTCAGTGGTTGCTATTTAGTTAAAATCAGTGTAGTCTTAGCATATTCAGAAGGATGGAAAAGTCTACTGTGTTTGGAAAGCAGGAAGGGGCAGGGACTTTATCTCTTGTTCTCTAGCAAGACCCCAGAAGGAAATACCCAACAGCTCTGTAATTTGTGGGACCCACTGCAAAGTAAAAACGTGGAGCCACTTGTTCAAACACTAAAAAGAATTTCAACTGCAACAGAAGAGCATCAAACCAAGCAAAGATCCCTGTGCAACTACCCAAGTTGCATGCCCAGGAAGCTAGCCCTGCCCACTGCTCAGACAGTGCTGCTTTGCAGAGCACGGGCCCACCCAGGCCAAAGCAAGAAAAATAATTTAAAGGGTAGGGAGAGGAGGACTCTTGGAACTCTCCATCTCCCCATTTCACTGATTCCCCATTGGGCTGGCAACCTCTGGCCCAGTTACTATGACCTTCAAGGCGCTGGGACTGGGCCATCCTCCACCAACACGAGACTAACTGAATAATTTAAAAAATGCTTAGGCTTACCTTTCAACCCAAGAAAGCCCATCATTTCTACTGAAATGCAAATGTTTCTGGGCTGTTGGGATTACTTTTATTTTTTTCAATGTACAAATAAAGCTTTCTTAAAAGTGCCAGTACCACCGCCAAGACAAAAAAAAAGATCAAAAGATTCACGTGAAACGGAAAAGCCTCTGCCATTCAGAACCTTGCAAAAGGCACCTGTGCCGCTGTCACCCTCCCACCCCACTGTAGGGGGTAGTTGGTCCTCAGAGAACGAGAGCCCCTCCAGCTCTCCCTGGAGTTCTCCGTCTCGGTCCTCCCATCTCCCCTCCCGGATTTTTTATCCAGGGGTTTGGTAGAAGGGAGGAAACTAAACAGGAGCCAGATGTGTGCAAGTCCTCGGCTCCCGCCTCCTCTCTCCTCTCGGGTATTTTAAAACCCGGAGCGCTGACAGAAGAGGATTCGGAGCCAGACAGACACAGCGCAAACAACTCCGTTCCACGGCTCCCCTGGGAGTGAAAGCCAGGAGGGGCGGGGGGCGGGGGGGAGGAAGCCGGGCATGCTCAGTAGGCGGGACAAAGTTTTTTTTTTTCTCCTCTCTCTGTCTCTCTCTCTCTCTCTGTCTCTCTCTCTCTCCTCTCTCTCTTTTTTTTTCGATCGCAAGTAGGAAGCTTTTTGCACTCCACCACCTCTGGCCGCTGGGAAGACGTCATCGCTTCCGCCCCACTTCCTCCTCCTGTTGGCGGCGGTGAGAATCCAATATGGAGTAAATCGGTGGAGTCGAGAGATGGGGCTCGGACGGGGCGTCCTGCACCGCCTCCCAGGCGCACCTCCCCCGGCCGCCGACCGCTCCCCGGAACCGTGATTGGCCCGGCCCCCTGGGGGCGACCCCGAATCGAGCCCCCACCCGCGGCCGGCCCTCCCCTCTCAGCAGTCCCTGCCGCTTCACAGCGCGCTTGTTTTTCTCCTCTCCCTCACCGCCGTCCCCTGCCCAAACCTCTCCCCCTCCACCCGCTGCCGAGCCCCCGAAGCCCCCGCCCGCCCCGCGTCTCGGCGCTGCGGCGCTCTCTCGCTCCTCAGCTTTCCTTTGCACCCCTTCCCCCAAACCACCCCGTGCTCCGGTCGCCCTGCTTCCCCTTCTGCCTTTTGCGGCGCCCCCTTCATCTCTAGCCGTCCCCCCTCCCCAACCAAATCAGGCGATCTCCGGAGATGTGAAGACCGGGGTGAGCGGACAGGAAGATGAAGGGAGCAAAGCTGCCCGCCCCGGGACAGGCGTCTAGGTGAACAGGAAAATGACCGAAGAAACACACCCGGACGAGTAAGTTTGGCGGCGGGGTGGGACAAGTGTGCCCCACGGGGGCAGCGTGAGGTCCGGGGCTGAGGACGCAGGCGGGGACTCTCGTAGGGTGAACTTGGTTGGCATGGGGTGCAGCGCCTCGATGGCCTGTGGGGTTTGAGATGCTATATTTCCCCCCCTTGTTGTTGAAATGAGGAGGGGGCAAAAACTGCTGCGGGCTGGCGGGGGCGCGCCTGGGGTCGGCGGGCTGGTGGCCGCTGCAGGGACCAAGGGCGCACCGGTGACCTCGGGGCGGTCCCTGCTCCCTCTCCGGGGAGTTACAAACATCCCACCCCCCAAAATTTTCGGCGGCCGGAGGAATACCTGACACCCCCACACCGGTTTCCTGTGGTCGGTGGGTTTTTCCTTGGTGACTTTGTGCCTCTCCCGCCCCACCGCTGGCCCTGCGGTCCCTTCGGGAGCCCTCTGGGGCCGAGGCTCCGCCATTTCGTTTTCTTGAATCGCTCTTATTTGCATACCACATTTTCATTCATAAAAAACACGGCCGAGCGAGGGGAGGACAGGGCGCGGGGGTCTGCGTGTGCCCGGGTCCCCGCGCGGGCCAGCGTGCTGGAGCCACCCCCTGGGGTCCCGTGGCGCGTGCAAATGTGTGTGCGCGCGCTTATGGGCCCGGGACAGGCTCCCGGCCGGGTAGGGGCAGCTCGGGGGGCGGATCCGAGGCGTGTGCGGCGGGGGCGGGCGGGAGCGTGCGGGGCAGCGCGCTGCGGGCGTGTGTGTGTGTGCGCGCTCGCGTGTGCGCGCGTGCACAGGCGTGCGTGTCCCGCCTGCGGGCCGGAGGGGGAACAATGCTCGGGGCGCTCCGCCGGAGGGGCTCCTGGCCAGCTTCGCCGCCCCCTGCGGGACCCGTGCTTTCTCTAGCCCCGGGCCAAAGTGCAGCTCCCTCCGGCCTCGCAGTCGCGGAGTCAGCTTTGGTTTTTTTCCCACCCGCGCCCGAGGCGGTTCCAATAGCGGGTGCAAACGAGGCCCGGCCGCTGGGCTCGGCGCCTGAGGTCATCGGCCTCGGGTCCGAGCGGTCACCGCACGGCGGCCACTGCCGCTGCTCAGCGGCTGTGCCAACCACCTTTTTTTTTTTTTTTTGTGAATAAGACGCTCTCCTTTATTGTCACATGATAGCCCTCCCCTCCTCCCCTGTACATTCATAAATCCCAAGTCTGCCTCGGCTCCTTTCATTCAGAGCTGCCATTAGCCAAGGTAGCGGCGGCGCTGGTTTGGACGCAGAGCCTTTCCGCAGCCGTGGGGTGGACACCTAGAGGGAGGTCCCACGATTGTGTTGCCGGGGGCGTGAGGCTTGCGGGTAGCCGGCTCCCGAGGTCCCAGGTCTTTTGCCTACGCGAGCATTGAGACTCCGTGCAGAGAGGGGAAGTGACTCAGGGCTTGGGCGACTGAAAGGGCTTCTCCTAGAGCAGGTGACAGAATGTTGTGCTCTACTCTAAGAACCTACTCCTTTTTTTAATGCCCTTTTGTCCTTTGGCGTCTTCTGTTGCCAGTGAGGACTTGGGAGTTCTGGTCTTTGGGAAAGGGAATTTCCTTCCCGTGGGTCCCCAGGGACCGTTGATTGCAGTAACCCCTAGTCTGCCACACACCCGTCGCTGGAGAGGATTCTGGTTGGAGTGTATGTCGTGGTCCTCCCATCACATCTGTTGGTCTTGCTATTTTAGACATTTTGCTTGGCCTTCATATACAGTATCTTGAAATGGGAAAATAGAAAGTTGTGCTTCTAGCTGAAATATGGGGGCGGTATATGCTGCTGGGCCTTGCCCTCTTTAGGATTTGATTAATAACAGGTATTTCTATGGTTCCTCGTTTGTCCCTGCACATGCAAATAGCAGTAGTAGCAGGGAGGGACACTTGCCGTGCTGAGCTTTGGAATCCCCAAGATTGTTCCGACCACCCCACATCGGGTTCCTTGGCTCCATCCCTTATGAATACTGGCCTGGAGTCTCTTTTCATGGCATGTTAGCTTTGCTTCCTACCTCATCTGGTATCCAAAGCCGAAGGACATAAGGTGTGATCACCAGGAAGAAATAAGCATCTCTGGTTCAGGCTTTCAGAGCAGTTCAGCATGCAACCGCCTGCCCCCACTGCTGTCAGTAGCCCAGTTGAGACAATGCATATTTGAGGACACATTCTGGTTTCAGTTAGAGAATCAGAAAGCTGTGGCGCCTTGGCCCACTGCAGAAATGGCCTTCTCAGGATTATTTTTAATGTAATGACCTTGGCATGAGACATGAAATGCCTGGTAAGAAAGCAGGCTGCATGGGTTGTAAACTGGCATTTGTGGACACTGTCCATTATATTGTTCAACGTTATTATATAGTGACCCATCTATTTCCTTTTAAATGTTAGTGCCAGAAAGGTTTCTCTCTGAGTTAACAGAGCTTGCTGTGATTGTTGTTGTTGTTGTTTTTCTTTTTTAAATGTTACCACTGGAAGCTCAGAGTCAAAATTATTGCTTGATTTTGGTAGCCATGTTAGCCTAGGTTTTTGCTAGATTTGTTTACTTCTCTTCTATGAATTTTGATCTTCTATTTCTTCTTCTAACAGTTTCATCTTTGAGGTCCCCCGGATACCTTTTGGAAGTAGGCAAGGTGTGTTACTTATAAAGAGAATTTGTGACATCAAACTGGAGACCTAGGGGAGTTACATTTGTGCCTTAGGTAAAATAGATTTTCTTGAGAGTCCACACATATTTAAGGTTTCTATTAAATATCTGCTACATTTTACATCAGAATACAGTAAATCAGAATCTTACAACTGGTAAAATTATGCTTAATTTTAAAAAATAATGAATGTTTTGTCTTCTAATGTTCTTTCCATGTCAATTTAAAACTCCTTTCTAATAAGCACATAGTAATTGAGGAAAGCTTGTCTGCTCTTTTCATTGTTGGTCCTAAAAAATAGCTTCTATATAGAAAATTCATTGACTCTTCTTTGATCCCACTCCAGATGGAAATGTATGTTAAGATTTACAATTCACCACATTTTTTATAATTTAAAAAGTAAAGAGCATCAACAAACTACTGAAACTGGTCTTTTGTACATAGGAGTGGACAATTTTTAAAAAATTATCTTTAAATGATCTTTCAAGCATTTGATTATGCCTATGAATGGTTTGGAAATTTGAAGACAAAATGAAGAAATCCTTCTCAAGTGAGCTCTAACCCTAGAGGCATCAGGCCTTCATTCAGCTTTGTATTTTGTTCCTCTCATGAACTCCTCTGCAACACACATCTTGCTGAGAGAAAGGACTTGCAGCTTGCCTGCAGTCATATTTCAGTGTTGAAAGGTTTCCCGTTTTTTAAAAAAAGGCTTAAATATTTTTGCGGAACCATTTCAACATTAGACATCAGAACTCGTATATACTTGAGCTTGCTTCCCAAAAGATGAGGATACTCTTTGGTGAAACCATGGTACCATTATCACTCTTAACAAAATTAATAATTCCCTGATATCTTGAATACTCAGTCTCCACTGCCTGAAAAATGTTTCTTATAAATGGTTATTTCAGCCAGGGCCCAATCAAAGATCATTCATTCAATGCATTTGTGAAATACACTTAAGGTTCAAGGCTTAGCCATTTGCTCACTTTCTGATCTAAGGTGAGTTACTCAGTATCTCACCTAGGTTTTAGCTGAGTGAATAAAATGGGAATAAATGTTACTGATTTCATGGAATTACTGTGAGAATTAAATGAGATAGTTTATGTAAAGCTTACAGTCCAGCACCAAATGTAAAACAAGTGTCTTCAGTGGCTCTTTAGAGGGCACTGAGGTAGGTTTTTTTTACAGCTTGTTAATTTGCAAATAACCCTGTTAATTTTCAAATAACCCTGGGAGGAGGTGTTAACCCATTTAACTTATGAGAAAGCTTAAGTAAAGTTACTTGCCCAAGACAGCAAACATTTTTTTTTTAGCATTTCATTTCATCTTCTTAACAAGCCTATGAGGAGATGGTATTATTACTCCCATTTATAGATGGGGAAGTTGAGGCACAGGCAGGTTAATCTGCCCAAGGTCATATCCTTAGTAACTGACGGGGCTAGGATTTGGGCACCCCAGCAGTCTGGCTCAGGAAGGATTGTTTTTAACCACTGTGTGGTACTGTCTCAGAAGGGGAGAGCATGCCCAGCTTTGGGCATTCTGATTTCAGACTTCACACTTTCTGCCAGTCATGCTGTTCCTAATTCTGAATTGGTCACAGTCTGTCACTGCCATAATTTTCTCCACTTCCCTGAAAATGCAATGAGGCACATAGTGAATTAAAGTGAATTTAAATAAACGTGGGCTTGAGAATTCTGTGATACACCTGAAGATCTTAGGAGAAGGGTGAATTCAGAGTTGGTTAGTACTGTACATTCATTGGAATGACAGTTGTGGAAATTAGACCCGGTACAACAAGTATTGATCAGTTTTCTTTGTGTTAGCCTTAAAAAGGGGATGTGTTTCTGTTCTATATGAGTAGTATCCTTAAGTGTTAAAAACATGGAGTTGACGTAGCAGAATGGGAGCTTTGGTTCGTTTTTCAGAAAATCTCAAAAACAAGACAAAACAAAAAAATTTGGAAAGACCTTAACAGGCTTTGTAAGCCAGGACTTGGTAGTATAGTCATTGTCTTTGCATAAAGTCGTAGTATCAAGTGTAGTGCCTTCTGCACGGCCTTACATCTTGTTAGGTGGTAGGCCTGGACTAATGTCCATCTACTGGGTTTGCCTCCATAGGGATATTAGCAAATGCTACTACCTCCTTTCTAGCTATAGCTGGTTCCCTCTGCTTTCCAGTTTCTTTAGCCAATAAAATGTATAAAAAGTGAATCAGTACAAATACCAAAACTATACTGCTTCAGCCTGTTTATTTGTGCCCTTTACTCTGGAATTCTTTGTTCCTTCCCTTCTCCAACAAGTGAAATTCTGCTCATTCCCCCCAAGTAGCTCCGAGCCATTTCTTTTATAAGAGGTCCTCCTAAACTTTCCCCACACCCACTCTCAAAGTCAAAATCGAGGACTCTTTATAGCATTTCCCCCAATACTGTGTGGCCGGTACCACCATTTCGAGTTGGGTGTATACCCCGGGTAGAGTTTGTCCCAGAATAGGGGCTTTTTGGATTCAGAGTTACCTCTCCACTGCCTAGTTTTCTGGTTTGGCCCAGTAACAATGGTAACTTAATAAACGTTTATTGAATAAAAATGGGTCTAACTATTTAAAAATGCTTTTTCGTCCTTGTTGACTAATGTAATTACTAATTTGTAATGTAATCTAATTTGGTTAACTTAGGGTGTGTAGACTCCCTCCTTCTGAGGAACTCCCATGTTCACGTGAAACCCTTGGAATGGTTTGTGGAAACTAGGTACAGAACTAGCTGGTGGTGGTGATCGAGGATTGACAATTCAAAACCATTTTGATTGCAGTCACTGTTGTGGGAACTGGGAAGTAGAAGATGGTGAGCGCAGTCGGCCAGGGCCTGTGTTTCTGTCTCTGCAGGAGAATCTCTGCAGAAATCACAATATTAACAATTTGTAGTAGCTGCAGGATTCTGATGGAGTCTTAACACTTGAAGTTGGAGACAGCTGTGCTGATGAACTCCGGTACTGGCATAGTTCCTATGTTACTGGGCTGAACACAAATATACAATCTAACAGCAAAATCCTCTGAAACCGAACAAGATGATAATAGAGGCAGCGAGGTTTTGATGTGTGTGGTTGTTTGTTTTGGCGTGTTTTCTCTTATGTAAATGGGGCTGACTTTTTTTTTAAGACCCAGCCATATTGATAAACTTGATGACTGTGTCTTTTGAATCAATATTTAAGGCTATAACATTGATGATTTTTTAAGGCATTTTCTAGGGCTTTTAGTTGCTGGAGTAGCAAGAGTATTTTGCACTGGTGCATACAGTGCTGTGTGGCGCAAAATGCATTTTCTTTTCTTTTTCTTTTTTAAGGAGGGCGCAACTCACAGTGGCCCATGCGCGGATTGAACTGCGACCTTGGTGTTATTAGCACCACGCTCTAATCAACTGAGCTAACCGGCCACCTCCCAAAATGCATTTTCTTGTGCTTGCCCTGGGTTGGGATGAAGGATTGTTACCACAGCTTGACATGTGTCCCATGTCAGGGAAAGGAAGTCCAGCCAGGATCTTAGTGAAATCCTTGATAGTAACTGGCTTAAGAGTTGGCTAAATTAAGGAACAACTGTTGGTAACAACTCATTTCTCAGGTAATGTTTGTCAACAATATGTTCACATGTGGCATATTGCACACCTGATAGCAAATTGTGCTAGTGTTATTTATGTTCCTCTCAAAGGGTAGTTGAATACTTATGTAAAAACAATTTCTGTTTACCTGCACGTAAGCGTAGAGGTGGATTTTGACTTCAGCATTTAGTAGTTGTGATTGAAGAGGTTAGAACAACATGGGCAGCCTCTAAAATGTATGTCTGGCTCCTCTGTGTACAGAAATAATGATTTTTCAAATCTGGTTGTTTTCATTCGTAGATATAGTCCTTCTGGTCTATTCATAAATGCTTAAAACTTAATTATCAGATTCAGTGTTAAAATTGTCTTTCCTAGTTCACCTAGTAATGACATCTTTGTCTTTTCACTTTCTTTATTATTTCTTTCTCTGCTTGTATTGCTTTGGCTCTGGCTTCCAGTATTGATTTTTTTTTTCCAGATAAACACTGTTCATTTTGTATGTGCCTCCCACCTGGAATACCCTTCTTGATGTGGGAATAATAGTTTATTAACCCTTATGTCCGAAGTCTGGCAGAGTGCTGGGCCCATAGTCGGCTTTCTACAAATGTTTATTGATTGGTTAAATAATCATTAATTTAAAAATAATTTTACTTTATATAAGAATGTAAACAGTTATTCTTATTGTACTTAATCCAAAAAGACTTGGAGGTTGCTTTTTTGGTTGCCATGAGTGGCAGGCTGCCATGATTGTAGTGGGAGAAGCTTGGGGTTTGGGGTGACACCCTGCCCTTGCTCTCTACTGAGTGATTACTTAGGTTACTTAATGCAATTGAAGTTAATTCTGCTGCCTCCTTCAGAGGCTGTTAGGAAGTGGAAATGTAAAGCATTTGAGCACAGCACCTGATGAACTGGGAATTCAGTGGCACTCATCCACCTCTGGTAGGTCTCAAATCGTGTAGCAAGGTATCATTTATTTTCAGAATTTACAAGGCAGAGGATATCCATTAACTATGTTAGCTTCACAGCAACCTTTTCAAGCAGGAAACGGGGATTCTCACCTTATGCCTAAGAGAACTGAAGTGACTTGCTGGGGGAGGAGGGTTTGTGGGAGGAGAATTAGAGCCTAGAAATCGTGTTTTGCTTTTCCTTTGGCTTCCCAATGCTGTCCTGGTAGGTCCCTCTAAAATAGCAGCTTAGTTTTTGTGCTATAGTATCAGCAGTGCCCAGCTGACTGTTGGCCCCTTTCCTCAGTGGTCCTAGTTAGTTATGCTCTTTGAGATTTTATGTCTTTCAGTAGCTTGTCTCCACTTCTTCTCAGTGTACTTACCTATAGTAGCATCCTTGGGCCTCCTGCCATTCCTGTTTGTGGTCTAGAAATCATATTGCCAACGGTGTTCAAATCGTTTCTGAAACAAGAGTCAATGGGCTTGGTGGGGACGGGGGTTAAGGGTTCACTTAGGAGTAAGTTGGCTTATGGCTTGTTTCGTCCTCTGTGTCAGTGTTTGTATCTTATATTTCCAGCCAAGGAATAAAGTGGATGCTGGGCCATAGGTTTAATTTAATCATCAACACCCCAATAATTTTACTCATTTTTACAGGCCTTTGAAAGCCACATAAGTGTGAATATAGTTTTAATATAGTAATGAAATCTCTCTCCTTTGCTAAATAGGTTAAATCAAATCTGTGATTTTTCTCAGGCTCAGAATTCCAAAACAGACCTGCGCTGCCAGGGTGATAGGCCCAGGCTCAATGTTCCTTCTGGACCTGAAGGCCTAAGAGTTGCCTTCTCATTAATCTACGTGTGGACAGGTTTCAGATCAGGAGTCCTGTTTGTACACCAGCTGTGCATCTGGTACCACCCATTTTTAGATGTCTTTTACACTGAAGAAAATTAGGGGATACTAGATTACAGGTGTCCGTTTGCATCTTGATTGACTGTCTGACTGCCAGCGTGACTACCAGAGCTGTTTTTCCTTTCCTTCCCCTCTTTCTGCAGGGTTCCTCCTGGAGCTGCAAACATTGGGATTCCCAGATTTGGGGTGGGAGAGAAACTCTTCCTTCAGAGTATTAAAGGAGCTGTATGCCCTTCCCAGAGTCCCCTAACAAGTTTTTTAGGGTGAGTGTTTGTAGTGTGCACATGCACTTGTGTACTCACACGTGGATGGACTATGTCCAACACTCAAGCATCCACAAACTGTAGGCGAGGAAAAGATTCAGAGAGATTAAGTATTTTGTCTGAGAACACAGAGCAGGATTTGTTATTTTTAACCCAGGTCTTTTAACTTCAAATCTCGTGTCTGTAGAACAATATTATGTGCCATAACTTCATAGAGCTTCAGTTATCTTGTATATAAAAAAAAAATTGGGTTGCGGGTACAGTTTGATTCTATTACTGTTAGTGAGTGGAATTAGAACTCACTTAGAATACTCTAAATGCCTCAAAACTGTGAGGTGACATTTCTTCCTTGCAGTCCTGTTTAGGTCTGTGGAACAGGGAACCAGTGCCCACTTAGGTGGCTTTTTCTGTACTGATACAAAGAACAGCTCTAGAGGTACCGCTTTTGGAAAGAGAACGAGCCACCGTCGCCTTGATGGAAAGCGTTTGTGCCTGTGCTTTCACCAGTTTTGAGAAGAGGATCAATGGAATGTGCATAGGGAATCACCTGGGAATCTTGTAAAATGACGATTCTGACTCAGCTTGAGATTCTGCAGTTTTAACAGACTTCCAGATGCTGGAAGTTTGGACCACACTTTGAGTAGCAAGGGCCTAGCGATGGTTGTGGTGGTTGGCAATGCGCTCACAGCTGCCAGGTTCGTGTCTTCAAAGGCGACTTCACATACTCTGCGTTTGGAATCTGTTGAAGACGCTCATTGGACAACCTACACTGAGAGATAGTATCAAGCTCCTGCACTTCCTATCCCTGGCAGGATCTCCAGCTTTGAGATATACGAGTAGCTTGATTTCAGATGGGAATGTGCCAGAAGACTTTTTTTACATATGGCTTAAAAAAAGTTCTTGCTGGATGCCAGGAGACCCAAGAGTTCCGTCACTTAAAAAGAAAGATGAGTTGCAGCACTTTGTCATGTCTGATAGCTGGCACTCTGCACCTTCCAGACAAATCAGGCTTGTATGGGAAGCCTGCCGCCCTGGGAAGCAGGCACAGCGCAGCCCTAGAAGAAATCACAGGAAGTAATTAAACAGAGAAGGTCAGAGAAAGAGGAAGTGGTTGTGTTGTTTCTGATGCGAATAGCATTGTTGTTCCTGGGGAATCAAGATCTTGATGTTTAAGTCTTCTGGAATGTGACTGCTTGGGGATTTGATTGTATTTAAATTGCAGCCCTTTTAGTTTATTCTTTTAGACAGCAATCTAGTTAGGAAATGAATTGCTTTTAGGTCTTATCAGGAATCCCCACGTGCCTAAGTCGAAGTCTTAAGCAGGGAGTTGCTTATAGCTTGGCAAATTGCACTTAAATGAAATGAATGTCAAGACTATTAGAGGTTAATTTTAGGTGTCTGGAGTTCTCCCTAATTCTCCTGATTAAACACTTTAACATAATAGTTTCCTTAATTGGAATAATGATAGAATATTAGCATGTATGTTAAGCCATTTACCCCAATTTGTATATGTGCCGCCAAAGCGAGCACTCATTTACCCCAATTTGAATAGGGTTAAAATGCAAATTATCCATCACTTGTCAGTGCTTACTCTTTAGAGATAGTTCATGGTGAGAGATGGGGGAAGAGACTGGAATTTGAATGGGATTGGGGCTTTCTCCTTGGGGAGCATTGCTAAGAGCACTGAAGTCAGAGACCCACCCCCACCCAGAGAGGTGCTAAAAATACCAACGCCTGCGATCATGGCAGCTCCAACATGAGGTAGATGCAATGGGAAATCTGAAATAAGCCGACCAGAGACCCTCTCTGGCTATACTTTCATTAGCCTGTCATATTTTTCTTTCAGAGGAAGGTGATAAGAGACTTAAGGCCCCTTCCCAGCATTTAGATTCCCCCTCTGAAGTCTTGAACTGATGCCACTACCTAGCGGTTCCCAAACGAGTGGCTGGGAACAGTAAGCCCTCCCCGTGTTGTTTGTGAACCGAATACATTAATGTCTCCATATATATGTATTACTCTCTTGTCCTGTATTTATGGAATAATAAACTACAATCTCATTAAAATACTACTGAATTTATGGTGGATGTTTGTCATATGTTTCTCAACTCACAGTTATTAAAAAGTACAGCCATAGTCCCTGGGGAGGGAGGCTAGTCGCTGAATTTTCTCTCTTTGAGTCCCTATGCTTAGAAAGTTGGGTGTCGTTGCTGTGACCCTCATTCTGGATGGAAGAACAGAAGTGTGGTCATTCTGTAGGTGAGGTGTATGAAGAGGGTGTGTTCCTACTCCAGGGTGAATTGGGTGGAAGGTCTGAAGGAAAGCAGGACAAGTTTAGTTGGAGGTTTCGGGGGGTGGGGAGGAGTTAAAAATAAGTCGGGACACCTCCCCTAGAGACTTGGCATCAAGTTGGGTCTTCTCATAAAAGGAGGGAGCGATGGGGGATTGAGTCTTTTCTGTCTTCCAACTCTGCCCTCTTGTAGTCAGCATTTATCAAACACCTGTGCTGTGTAGCACACAACTCTTTATTGTGGAAAAGAGGATAAAGCCAGCACTAGAAGCTCTTGATGGATACCAAGTAGCAGAGAAGATGGGTACCCAATTACAATGTGTAGTAAGTTCCGGGAGTTAGGAAACTTAGGTTCCCATCCCTTCTTTGCCACCACCCAGTAGTTCCCAAACGAATGGCTGGGAACCGGTAAACACTTCAGTGGGACCTGGATTGAGTAAGATCCTGGTGTGGGACCTCAGGCAAGATGTTGAGCTTTTTCTCTGGATTCAGCTTTTCATCTCTAAAATAAAGCGATTGAATAATAGCAGTATATTGGAGAACAAAACTCTTCTCCTTCCGAATATTGCAAGGATAGTCCAAGTTTAAAAAGCTTATTCTTCGAATAATATTCTTTTTAAAAATAGAGACAAATAACAAAAAAAGAAGTTAAAATACTTCTTGCTGTACCAGCTGGGGGGAGAGTTCACTTTCAACAAGGTGGGATTTGAGTTGAGGTTTGGAGGACTCAGCTAAGGATGGTGGTGGTATTCTGGGGGAGATGGGCGGGGCAGGCAAGTTGGGGAGGAGCCGTATTGTGGCCAAAGGTTTCTTCCAGAGGCAGAGAAACTCAGAGAAAAAGCAGGTCCAGTCAGTTGAGGCTAAACTTGGGAGGTTATTGCGTGCCTGGCTAACAAAGTAGGTATTCGGACTTTTGTTCTTTAGGTATAATGGAGCTATTTAAGGTTTTGGAGCAAAGAAATGATGAAACAATGTATTGGTAAATTCATAGAGGGCAGGGTGTAGGCGAGGCTGGGGCCCAGGAGACCACCAACAGTGGTGACCCCGCCATATCTGGGCAGGAGGACTTTTTCCTCCGGCTTTAATGAAATGCATTAGGCCTTGCTATAGGAACCTCTGTTCCAAAGAGGTTGTCATTACGTTTATTAGAAGATGCTCAAGGGGGCTGTGAAATTCCGAACAGAGTTAACCAACTTACTTTGTAGATCAAACCCAAGTGAGGGTTTTTCCTTTTTTTTTTTTTCGGTATTGTTACTTCTGCAGGAACACAGTACTTGGTCAACTGAAATTGCCCATGTGAAGTGGAGAATACATCGTCTTTTCTAAGTAGAGTAAAATGGTTTCAACTTGACCACAAAATTGTAGAACTGGAGAGGATCTTAGAAAAATACCAGCTCAGCTCCCTTCTTTTACACATTGCAATCCAGAGGTTGAGTGATGAACCCAGGGTGACACAGCTAGTTGGTGGTTTGGGATATGTCAGCAAGCAGATGTCACTGGCCTTGGTTTCAGTCCTGTTTGGGGTCCTATGTTAAACATTCGTGATAATTGCTACCCTCGAGTGGTTGAACCCTCAGGAGAGAGGAAAAAGATGGTGGAAACTTATTCAATTCAGATAATCATGGCCTGTGTTGACAGTGAACCATCAAGATTGCTAGCCTTGGTTAGCCCCTGGACGAGGTTGATAGATGAGCTTTCCAAATGCTGTCCCTGTGTGTCTCCCCTACAGATGGCAGGTGGAGGTCCCAAGGGATGGCTTCCCCATGTTGTGTTTCAGGGACAGCCAGGTAGGGAGTGGAGGCAGAGGAGGGTCTCCTTAGCTCACCATCCTGGGAGAGGAGATGATGAGCCCGTAGATGAACATGTTGAAATACAGGTGATGTTCCCAGGTGTTTGCATCTGGGCACCAGCAAACGAAGTGTATGAAACATTACCTGTGCGTGTTCTTCCTCCCCAGCTCCAGCGCCTTCTGTTCTCCCCCATGTGTTTGTTTTGATGTGAACTGCCAAGGTGGTGTGGTCATAGATAGCAGGAAGTGGAGTTGACGTGCAGGTCTCCTGGGGTGGGGGTGATGGATGCCAGGATGGGAAGGGTGGCGGTGTGGGCACATTCTTGTGAGAACTCTGCACACTTCTAAGCCCACAGGTGCTGTTACGGCAAAGAGAGGAAGGGAAGAGTTGACCAGCTGGTCATGTAATGAACGTTTTTTTGTGGTAGCTTTTTACTTGAAGTTTTTATAAAGTTGCTATCCCGTAAGTGAACTCCAGATAAAGTCAGGATTACCCTCTGTACCAAATCACACAGCTCAGTAAGTATTGTGGCAAAGAACATGTAAAACCTAGGCTTGAGAAAGACTGAAAACAGTCCCCAAACCAAGACATACTCTGCCTGAGAAGCAGCAGACAGGCTGGAGGGCACCCCACGGCGAGACTTGATCCATTTCCCAATCCTGCTTTGAAAGTATAGTTCTGTCAGGACTCCTCTTGGGATAGCAAGATTCATACTTTATTAAAATAACTAAATTCATATCCTGCTTGTGTAGGATAGGAAACTCATATTTTTAAAAAATTTCATTTTCTTGAGGTTCTACACTGCTTGCATTTTGTTTCCCCTTAATCCCCATCAGATGGGCATCCTTCTTACAGAGTAAAAGGGCCCCTTGTGAGCCTGAAGATGCCATTGTGGAGTTTCAGGCCCCTCGTCCCAGCCCTTCTGGACCATCCAAATGGTCAGGGTGGTTTAGTTATATAAACGGCTTACCTGCAGATTCCCCCCCTTCCACATTCTTCTTGTTTCGAATTGAGCAGTACAACAGTGACCAGGAGAATTAGACAGGTGTGGCCCACCCCCAGCGCTGGCATGCAGCCTGAAGCGGAACCCCTCCCTCACTGTCCTGTCAAGGACGCAAGAGGAGCATATCCGGCCTTGGTTTGGGATGCTGTCTGGGACACCACGCCCTCTGTCTTTCCACACTTACCTTCCCTCCCTCTGTGTCAGTATTTTAAAAATCCCGGAGATGCTAATATACCATAGACTAAGACAGGGTTTGGAAGAGGGTTGTAACCAACCCAAATGGCATTGACCAGGGAGCTTTGACTCTTTTTTAAAGATCCCCCTGGGTGATGGATGTTAACTAGACTTATTGTGGTGGTCATTTCACAATATATACAAATGTTTGAGTCATGTTCTACCCCTGAAACTGATGTAACGTTATATGTGAATCCTGATTAGTCCATCATCTCAGAGGGCATTCACTACCAGTGACCGGGAATGTTCTGAGGAATGTTATTCCTTCCCTTCCCACACTTTCCTCTAAGTGCCATCTCATTCCGGTTAGATAACAAATCTCTTACGGAGGAAGATACCACATTGATGTTAATGTGAAGTGAGAGCATAAGAGACAATAAAAAATGAGTCCTGACTGTGGATCCAAGAGGACTTTTATTTAATAAAAGAAAATTCTAAAGCACACGAAAAAAATCACCTACAGTTGTCCAAGATTATGACTTTTTTATTATTTTTTTTAAAAAGGTTTGGCTGAAACTTTGAAAGCCGTACTGCTTTTTTTCCAGAAGTTTTCCTTGGTGATGTAACATAGATGCCTTTAGAATACGAATTTAGCTATTTTAATAAAGTAGTAAACGTAGAGGAGTTTTTTGTTTTGCCTTCTTTTCTTTTTTTGGTGAAGTGGGGCCATTTGTATTACAGAGAACAGTGTGGGGCCTGTACTTGCTCAAATTTGAGGGAGAACAGAGTTATAGAATCATATGCTTTTACCTAGACATGAAAATACATGGACTTGAAACAGATGTCTCTAAGAAGAACTGATGCCAGGTTTTAAGATTATTAGTTGTCACCCAGAAGTGTGGCACCACATGGGAATGTGGGGAAGGCTGAATAATTGTTTTTTTTTGTTTGTTTGTTTTTTAAGGAGGGCGCAGTTCACAGTGGCCCATGTGGGGATGGAACCGGCAACTTTGGTGTTATTAGCACCACGCTCTAACCAACTGAGCTAACCAGCCACCCCCTGAATAATTGTTTTAATATCTGGGGAGAAAATGTGAAACAGTCTTACACAATGTGAGTGTATCTAATGCCACTGAACCATACACTTAAAAATGGTTACAATGGTATATTTTATGTTATATATGTTTTGCCACAATTGAAAAAAACCTCAAACCAAAGAAATGGGACCAAAGTCAATGAATGACTTTGTAAGAACTCAAAGACCTCTTTCCAGAAAAATTGCAGGCTGAACACAACCTCCTGGGCTCCTGGGCTTCAAACGTCAAATCTCCTGTTTCACATCGTCATCTGTAGATTTCTAGCTTCCAGTAATCCCTGCCTAGTCCCCTGTGCTGCCTTCTTCTCCTCCTCTCCCCCTAAAAGCTCCCTTCACAGAAGTTTGAGGCAAATAGACTTTGAGATTAGGCCAGTAGTGCCCAAAGTTGTGTATCTCCTAAAGGTTCCTGCAGTTGACCGAGTATGTGTGTTTCTTCATATACTAATATGTCTTGACAAAGGGTCAGAATCTCTGAGCAAGTTCTAGAGATTCAAACGGCTTCTCAGTAGAGCTCAGACCAGAGCTGGTCTTGGTTGTGGGTGGTATGGGTGATGGGCCCTTCCAGACACAGACAGCAGGGTTTAGGGGAGGCTCACTGAATGGTGACCAACTGATACGGCCTTGGGCCAGCATTCACGTCCACCGAGCCTGGGTCGTTCTCAAGGGGAGCAAAAATGCCCGACTTCAGAGGTTCTGACAGACAGGGGATAATAATGCGAACGTGTGGACTGCGCTCCCATGGAAAAACCAAACAAGCAAGTCGGCCCTTCCTCCCACTCGCAGGAGTCACAATCTGGCAGGTGAAATGAAGAATCACGTTCAAACAAATGTGTGCAAATGAGTATGTGCTGTAGTGTGTGCCTGTGAGAAAACGACTTGTTCTTCGAAAATGTAGGCCCTGTTTTGTTTTTAAGATTTGACGTTTCTCTCTTCCAGTAGTTTTACGAGTAGCATGTTGGTGTAAATTGGACTGTTAGCGTTTCTGAGGTGGCATGTCCCTAGGGTGGGAATATTAGCAACTTCGTATATAGCTTTTGTGACTTTTTCAGTAAAACCACACACTAGCTATTACCAACAAGTACTCATTCTTGATTGTTGAAAATTTCTACTCATTCACAAACTGTTTATGGATTTGACACTTTCTGGCCTTGAGAATATTTAAGTCACCACATTTGATACTTAATTTGGCAACCTCTACGCCCAGTAGAAAAAAACAAATGTAATGAACTGCTCTGATAAGCTTTGGGGACAGGGTTATTCGTGGTCGAAGGCATATTTGTTCATGTGAAAGCACACAGCCCCCCGCTTCCCCCCATCCCCCCGAATTGAAACACAGGATCTAAAGATCTTAACCAATTCAGGGAGCTGAGAAGTATGCTCTGTTCTGCCACACCGGATGGCCCTTCACTTCCTGCTTGGACACTCCCTCGATAAGGAGCCCAGCAACTTGCTTCTGTGGCTCCGATTGTCAGCGAGTTCTTCCACGGAACCACTGGCTTCCGCAGCCGTGACAGCCGGCTCCCTGTTCTGATTCCCCCGCGACACACAAATGCCGTGCTGCCTCTCTTCTCTTCCTCGGGCCAAACAGCCTGGTCTCCTTATCAGTGTTCACGTTGAACCATGGCTCTCTTAAAATGGGGGCCCAGAACTGGAGGTTCTTTTCCAGATGCCACAGCTCTTTGGATAATGTGGGCATTTGCCTCTCTTCGCGCAGTCTAGGGTGGCGTGGCGGCTGTGGTCAGTGTGAAGGCACCACGTTGTTTGCATGGATAATGCATGCTGCCCATGCTGAGCCTGCACCCTCGATTTTCCTTTTACTGGATATGTCCATTACCATCAGCTGCTGTGGGTTTTAGAGGAATAGACGTCGCTCCCTTTGAGAGGGCAAAAAGAAGGGGCCAGCCCGAGCACCTGGCATCCTGGTGGCTCTTGGTGTGCGGGGTAGGGAGGGGGAAGGACACTCCTCCTGCGCCAAAGGAACTATCCACTTCTAGGTGAAGGACTCTAGTCTTGTGTATTCCCTGGCCAGGTGTATTCCTTGGTAGGGGCCCAGAAGGCCAGGCGCGAAGGTGAGTGAACTGCTTACAGCCCTGAATCATGGTTTCTTAAAGCTGGGCCTGGGCCACCTACTCAGTCAGTAGTCAGAAGGCCTTGTTAAAATACACATGTCTGCCGCCCACCCAGACCCCCTGGATCAGCCTGCCTGGGTGTGCAGCCCAGGGAATCTGCATTTTGGAAAAGGTCCCCAGGTGATTCCTCTGCCTGCAAGCCAGAGTTTGAGATCCGCTTCCTAAACTGTAATTACCTCTTTGATGTCCCGTTTCTTAAATGTCCAAGGACTGAGTCCTCAGGAATCTTAAAGTCCACCTTTGTGCCTTATTCCAGCCACCCAGTGCTTTTAATAGTTCCTGAGTATGTGTTTACACAATCTGCATTTTATGAAGTCCATAAAGACATATTGACCCAACAAATCACCAGCTCTCCAAAGGTCAGCTTGCCTCTATTTGTATGAAAGGCACTTAACTCAAAGTCAATTAACACCAAGATAGAAGCCAATTAAGGCAAGGAAGTGAGCTGTTCATGCCCACATTCCAGCAGTAACTTTTGTCCCCAGTTGTAGCTTAGTTTTACAAGTCCCTTCAAGCCAGTTACTTCACATAACCTATGCCTGTGTGGCCCGTTACAGCATGCAGGTAAAAAGTGCCATTTGTCATGCCATCATGTGGGAGTACTGTTTAAAAAGCATGTAATTTAAGTAACTATTAAATGATGCCATAGTAGCACTTTTGCAACTGACAGAACCCCCCTTCCCTCCGCAAGCATCAGGGATATCTAGGGAGAGGGCAGGGGACTCAGCTCCCTCAGTGTTGCTTTCAGAGCCTGCTGTGGATTGAGCGTTGCCTGGGTCCAGAGCTGTGGTTTCTGCATTGGCAGCGAGCAATTCCTCAAAGAATTGCTGGAGGATTAAATGAGATCACATGGGTCACGTGCACAGCCCCAGTGCCTGGTACGTAGAAAGCAATCAATTTTGCTAAGGGTATCTGCTGCAGCTGATGATTGTTATAACGTAAAATTGAAAACCCTGAGAGAGAACCACGCCTTAGGTTAGCGGTTGCTGTAGGTCAGGAGCCTCAGCCGGTAGGTTTTCCACAGCGAAAGCACCCAGAGCAAACAGCCTCTCGTCTCCCTGCACCAGCCGGGACCCCAGCCACACACCAGCCGGATGCTCTGCACTGGGAACCACTCATCAAAGGACAGGTATGGCGGTGCTACAGGCTCCCTCCGGTTTCACTGTAGACCCTGAGAGTGACGTCTTTTAACCCAACTTCTTACCTACAAACACCTCCTCCTTGGGAGAAAAAAGCGAGGTTCTCTTTTGATTTGATTGGGAACCCTTTTCATTTCGTGAGATTAAGAATGGGTATATGTGCTGCCGAAGTGAGTGCTAGTGAGGTTAAGAATTGGGATGGTCAGTACAGGGAGTGATTGTAGAGACTGTGTGAGAAGGTTTCATCATATGCCGTAGACATGCTCAAGATTCTGCCTCATGTGGGCAGGGCAGAGGGATGGGCCTTTGCAGACGACTTATAGATTCTTTGGCATCAGCACAGAAACCGACAGTTCTTTTCCACTTAAAATTATTCTTAAAGTCTTTATCAGGAAACTAAGTCCTTGTTACTAGAAGTGAGGTTGTCAAGGTGACTTTATTTATTTTTTTTTTAGCATCCAAGGTGTAAGTTACTAAGAGCTGGGTTATTATAGGGCGGTCGTAGGGCTTCTTGGTGAAGACCATACGATTTAGACGAGTGCTGTCCAGTAGCAATATTAATATAACGTGAGCCACGTCACTAATTTTAAATGCTCCAGTAGCAGTGGGTTTTGGTTTTGTTTTTCTTTTAAATAGTAACAGATGAAATTTGAATTATCTGTTTACTTAATTCAATGTATCCAAAAATTGTCATTTCATCATGTAATCACATTAGCACTTACTTACGTTCGGCATTGTTTTTGTACTGCACCTTTGAAATGCAGTGTGTATTTTGCACTGAGTCCATCTCCCTCAGACCAGCTGTATTTCACATGTGGTAGCGACGTGGGTAGCGCCTGCTGTATTAGATAGCACATCTCTAGACTCAGATAGACCTGAGCGTGAACTTCACTCTGCTGCTTATTAGTCACGTGACCAGTGTGGTAAGTTACTGAAACCTTGCAAAGCCTTGGTGTCCTCGAAGGTAAAAAAGAGGGACCATAATGCCTACTGTTCTGGGCTGTTGGATGAAGTCGGATGATGTGTGTACATAAATATGTGGGTCTGTGAAGAGGTGTTCTGTAAAGGGCATCTGTGATTTTTGAGATATCCCCTGTTAATTGTGTAGAGTTATGGATTAAAGGGTAGCAGTTATGAAAAGCCAGTACTAGGACAATATTTACGAGCTGAAGAAGAATTTCAAAAGCCTGACAATTCCAGGGATTGGAGACTGAGATCTTGTACACTCGCATTCAAAGGGGGCTGTGCTTCTGGTCAGAGCCATTTGCTTGGAGCTCTGCCCAGTTCAGAGAAGAATGTGTACAGGGAATTCCTATAGGAATCTCTGTGGCATCATCACAACAGTCTCAGCCTCAGAAGCAGGGAAGCTGGTTTCACGTTCGGACTCTGCCCCTTATATTTGGCATATTTCTCTTCCCAAACTTTGGTTTTCTCGTCTGTCAAATGGAACTACTGTGTTTCCCCGAAAATAAGACCAGGTCTTATATTAAGGTTTGCTCCAAATGACTCATTAGGGCTTCTGTTCAGGGGATTGTCATCCTGAAAAATCATGCTAGGGCTTCTTTTCCAGTTAGGTCTTATTTTCGGGGAAGCATGGTAACGTGCGGCTTGTGAGGATTCAATTAGACACAACACCTGACAGTGCCTACTGCAGTGTCTGGCACAGTTGAGGTGCCTAATCTGTGCCAGGTAGATGTTACTGGCACCTGGAAAGCAGTTTCAACTTAAAGCCTTGTTGAGAGGGCCTGAGGTCTAGACAGAAAGGAAGCAGCTTGAAATGGAACCAGCAAGAAAGGAGAGGGGCCCTAGAGACTGGTTTTGTGAGGAACTATCTTTGGAGCTGAAAATAGAGTGATAAAATCCTGTCTAAGCCAAGTGAAATGGGCGTGGGGGACGTAGGGCCACTTATCCATTGTTCATTGAATACCAAGGTTCTCTTAGGCTGTGCTAAGGCTTTGTGACTGTGCAGGGTGCCAGGGGGGACTCTGGAAGAGACATGAGAAAGAAGAGGAAAGGGGGCATGGCATATGGCAAAGGGGTTGGTGGCATATGGCCCTCCACACAGGCTATGTAATGAGCATTTTGATAGCATTCTTTTTTCCTGTCCCTTTAGTCCTCTGACTTTCTTGCCCAGCTTTCAGAATTATTTTTTATTGTTTATTCTGGAAAGTAAAATTATTACTAGAGCACCACACTTTCTTGTGTTAGTAATATTTTAAGATAGTCCTAAAAGCCAAGGGAGAATTGTCCTCAAAATGGAGTTCTGGGGAGTTACCTGTGCTCCCAAGGTGAAGCAGGAGTGCATACAATGTCTTTGCAGGTAAAAGGACAAAAGTGATCCAGCCAGAGCATAAGTACAAGTTGATCTTTTGGTTTAAGCAAACCAGACACCAACATCTAGGTTTGCAAAACACGTGAGTGAGGGTGAGTGTGACAGTGGCTGTACCCAGACTCAGCATAAAATTGCTTTAAATAGAACTCGTACCCCCCCCCCCCCACCTGGTGCAGAGAGAAATTCTCTGCAGGCCACTCACCTACCTCTTTGATGTACCTGCAGTTCTGCATCTGTGGCCACATTGCAGATGAGAGCGCCCTCACACTGAATCTTTACTTGATGAGGACAATTTACATGGCCCTAAAGATTGTTATTTGATGGATGTTTGTTGCAGATGCTGTTTTTCTGGAATTCAGGCATACATATTAATCCCCCTCCTTCGCCCCCGGCCCCCAGGGATGTGTAGCCATCTCAAGTTCCTGTGAAGTCATTGTGATTTGGGAGTTTTTTTATTGTTAGTTCACATTAGCGTGGAGGTCAGAGACTTCCTGTCGTGGGACTTTCAGCCATGAATAAAGGAGCTGAATGCCCCATTTGAGAAAGAGACTAAAGTTTCCACTGCCCCAAGTAGTGTCTAGTGACTTGGAGCAGGAGGCCAGGCCGGAGGCTTGATGGAGGGCCCTGCCTTACTTGTGGGGCTGAGCTCTCAGGAAAGGTGGATCTTATCTCTAAGGAAGTGGCGGCTCCCTTTATCAGGCCATTCTGGTGGAACAGGTTCGCTCCCTGCAAAGGAGAACTTGATGTTAACTATTTCTGGCCTGTCTCTCACCTGCCTTCTGATTTGCCAAGCAGAAGGAAAGTGAAATACTGACACATTCTGAAGTATGTGTTGCGACCTGCCCCTGACATTCCATCCCCCCCTCCCTCAAAAAATCCTCCCCAGAGATAAAAGGTCAGGACATCCCAGGTGTGGTGCAGAGCATAGTGACCGGCTTCATATCCACAACCACTTAGGCGCCTGTTACTGCCTCTCAGAAAGCTCCTTGGCAATGTTGGAGATAAACTTGTATGCACAGACATAAGCTCATAAAATACTGGGGCCCACCTAACAAAACTGGGCTCTTTGATTTGGGGGAGGAGGGAGGGAGCGGGTCTGCTGTTGCTTTGTTTTTAACATTTCAATTCATTATTCTGGATCTCCCTGAAGAGTGAATTATGAGAAGGGGGTTGGAGGATTGAAAAGTTTGTGGGTAAGAGGGTTAGGAAATCCTGGTTTCTCATTTTCTCGGGGGTGGTGTTTGTGGCTCTGACCTTTGCTGGGCCTGGAGGACCTGCTGCCTTGGGGTGGTTGCTCTTCTGACCTCAGGGCGGCAGCATCAGCTCCAAAGGGTGAGCATCAACATCTAGGCCAGCAAGAAGCACCATTTGACAGGTGAGGGCACTGAGGCCTGGGAGTGAAACCCAGGTTACATGGGTGGGGGCAGGAGGGTCTGATTGGCCCAGTTGTTTTTCAGCAGGGATCGTCCAAATGAACACCAGGAAGAAAGTGGGGGGGGCTGCCATTGCTGGAGGGTCGGCTTGGAGAATTCATCTGGAATTGTGAAGAGTCACCCAGGAAGCGGCGCTGGGTCTGCTCGACCAGGAGTGCTCTGGGCAGGAGGAGGGGGCGGGGGAGCCTGAGGACAGCGGAGGAGCTCAGATGTAGCTGCTGAAATTAGTTCAAAGTGAGAAATGTAATTACTATACTTGCTCAAACCAAATGTCTGCACATTGTTATAAAATGAGGTGTAATCACAGAAAAGAAGATTGCAGCACAGCATCACTCCCACAAAATAGCCTTTGTGTTCTCAGGAGCCCCTGGTGCTGATTCATCTTCTGGGGGCGTTAAAGTCCCATTAAGTTCAGGTGTGTGGATTGGGCTTCAAGGGGGGGAGTTTGCGTCCTGCTCATTTGGACAATCATTCACAGTTACTTCGCATTTGTAACAAATTTGTGATGAAGGAGAAAGGAAGTCCTGTGAAACATTTTAGCTAGGAATATTTGGGGTCAGGACTTAAAATAAGATCTAAGCAAGAGGGAAAACTGAGGATGATTTATGGCAACTGACCCCTGTGAACTGCTATTTGAATGATAAAAAGGGAAGATGAAAAGGCTATTTCAGTGACTCCCTTGAAAATGACTTCCTCTAGTAGTATTTTTATGTCTGCTCTGTACTTGTCTTCAGCAAGCGGAAGAAAAGTGTATTAAGAAGGCAATTGGAGTGTTGCTTCTGCCATTAATTAGTTAGTCATGTGATGTAGAGCCGCTCACTCTAAGCCTTAGTTTTCTCTTCTGGAAAATGGGCTAATGTAGGTATGAGAACGCCTGGCACAGAGGAAAGCACATGGGAAATATTAGCAAGCTGCCATCATTATCACCATTATTGTTTCTAAGCATATTTATAGCGTTGGCCTGCACCAAAGAGAGCTGGGGGGAAAGTGGGGAATAAAAGGTCTTTTAGGGAACAGGTGCCAGGAGCTAAGTGAGGTTGGTCCAAGAAAGGTTTCCCAGGCCAGTTGTTGGGGAGGGAGGTGTTTGTTTGGCAGGAGAGAAAGGGTGATGCCCAAGCTTGGGATGTGGTGCGTGGGATGACTGAGCTGAGCCGTGTTCATAAGAAATGGACACGCAGTTTTGTAGCTGTATATCGTGCAGGGTCTGAGCTCCCGCTCCCCACACAAGAGCACAGGACATGGTGAAGCCAAAAAGGAACACCCACGGAGCCATGGATAGGGGAGTCATACCACTAGTCTCACTGGCGGCTTGGCGGCTGGGTTGGAGACACAGGAAGCAGGAGCCACACGATCCACAACCTGCTGTCTGCTTCTCTGCCAACCAACCTCCCTTGCTAACTACAACCCGCACTTGCTAGCTCAGCCACAGCACTTATATCAGTGGCTAATGGCTAACTGGTTACAGCGGATGGCCACCCAGCCACAGCGGATGACCATCTACTATCTGAGCCAGCAACTTTCCACATGAGGCTGAGAGCCTGGAAACTGCTCTCCTGTCTCCGTCCCCACAATGTGTAACCTGTACTCTGTACCCTTTGGTTTCTCCCTGATTTTGAGTCCCAAATTTGGGGGAACTGGTGGGGGGGGGGCTGTCAACTCTCCAGCTGTCAGAGACCCCAGGTCCACCTGTCTTGGCACTTTAGGGTGTAGTTACAGGAGGGCAGGGTGTTTACCTGTTTTGTTCACTGCTCTTTTCAGTGCCTGGCATAACTGGGGCTTAAGCAGTCTCTGCCAAATGAATGAATTAGGGATACAGAATGAATGAATATCTACAATAAATTACATGTGCTCCTTGAGAAAACTCGCCAAGAAAACTCAGTACTGAGACTGTTAGGCCATTCAGTAAAGAGAAGAAACTTTTAAAACAACTTGGTTTGGTCAGACAAGTTGTTTATACTTGTGCTTATACCTATTTACCATGCCGTTCATTAATATATTTAATATATGTGACTAACTTTGTGAGTATATTTGAATACAGATTTTAACTTTATTTTACAGGGTTGCCTTAAAACAATTAGGGGGAACATTCCTTCTTCAAAAACTAATTATGCTACTGCTTCTGGAGTAAAGTGTTTAAGTACTTTATTCACCTGATTATCCTCTGACCAGACCAGTGCCGAGCAAATGTCCTGGGGTCTGGGCTTCCTGGAGTTGGGGTCCTGCTAAGCTGTAGGTTCCCATTCAGCAGGCCTGGGGTGGAGGGGCTGAGAGCATACTTTCTAAGTTTGCTGTTGCTCCTGCTCTTCCAACCACACTTTGTGAGAGGCAAGCCTTCAGTTAGTTTTTCTTTTTAGTAGGTTGAGGTGTTTCTTTGTGTTCTAAAGATGTCTAGCATATCTTATTCTAGGTATTGGGCTGTTGTTCTGTGTGCACATGGTTAATACAGTACTGCCAAGTATAGCTGCTCCTAGAAGCTTGGACGTTTCAGGATTCACTGTGGACCTTGAGTGAAGTCTGATGCTTTCTGTTTGGCTTTTGGGAACGTATTTGGGCTTTTGGATGTAAATCAAATGTTACTGGGTTCAGTGTTGGCTAAAAGTATTGGATGGTGCCAACAAATTCTTTGGCAGAAGCGTAAAATGCCCCAAACATGGTAGATTCATTTCTGTTGCTCAATTTGACCAAATGTGCTCATCATTGTCTAACCCTTTTTTGGTTAATACTAAAGCAAACCTTCTGTAGTCTTGCAAAATAAAAACCTTAATTATGATTCTTTGCATGTCTGTACACTGTTTATTGATTTTAGTAATTTCAGAATTGTCAGAATTTCTTCAGATGCAGCTGCTTTGTGAAATTACGTTACTCTAATGTAGGCAATACCTGTAATATAGGTGTGAGTTTTAACTTCTAGTTGGTATTAAGATGCTGTGATTGCATAGTGAACTCTGATGGGAATTACTGTTTGTTCACCAAGGCTTCACCTCGCAGGGGCTCAGACCTATCCCCTTCTCTGTCTACAGGCCTGCCTGGGTAGCATCGAGTCCCATGGCTTTCTGTACCATCTGTGTGCAGATGACTCACAGATTGATTTCTCCAGGCTAGCCATTCCCACGACTCCAGACTTGTCTCAGCATCGCCACATGGAGGTCTAACATGCATCTAAACTTAAATGTCCAAAACAGAACTTCTGATCCCCTGAAGTGAGCAGCCCACTTCTCCAACCTTCTCTGTCTTGACACATGACATTACCATTCACTCTGGTCCCAACCTCCCATCTCATGGTATCTTTGGTCCCATGTTCCTACACCGTCTGTCACATCTTATCCATCAACAAGGGTGTCTGTTGATCAAGAAAATGATACTGTCCTTTTTTTCTTAACCTTTTTTTCTCCCTTGGTGAGGCTGCCACAATCTGTCACCTAAAGCATTGCTATAGCCCTCTGGCATCCTCCCTCACTCTTGCCCCCGTATAATACATTTTCGGGAAAGTAGCTAAATTATTATTTTTTTTGTAAGAAGTAGCTCATGTGGGGGTTGAATCGACAACCTTGGTGCTACCAACACCACGCTCTAACCAACCAAGCTAACCGTGCCAAATGATTTTTACAGAAACCACATTGCTTCATGTCTCTCCTTGTTGAAAACCTTCCAGCAGCTTTTTCTATTGGAAACTCCTGACCTGGTTTTCCAGTATCTGATTCTTGCCTCAGCCTGTATCACACGTTCTGTTCATCTGGTACCATTCTCCTGCAAGCCAGGCAAGCTCTTTCTTGTCTCAGGGTCTTTGTCTTGGCCATTCCTTCTGCTAAAATGCTCTTCCTCCTGCTTTCCCCATCATCGACTCCTTCTTGATAATTGTATCCGAGTTTAAATGTCAGGTTGTGGGTTGCCTTCCCTGACCCTAGACACTCCCTATTATATCACCCGGCTTTGAATCGATGTAGAACTTGCCACTGTTGATTTCTATGTTCATGGTCTGTCTCCCTGTATCTGAGCAGGAACCTCACGTGTCTTTTCCCTCATGTATACTTAGTGCCTAGAAAGTACCTGAACATAGAAATCTTAAGTAGGTATTGAATAAATGAATGGCTTCATCTGGAATGCAAAGAACTTCAGAGTTCTACCAGCATTGTCCTTTATTCACTACTGTTTGAGCAAAAAGTAAAATAATAAAATAAACATGTTGGTCCTAAAGATTTTTTGCTTTGTTGTATTGTAAAGAAGCAATTTCCAGAATACGTTGAAAGGTGAGGTCCTGCAACTATAGGCTTGTGTAAAGCACCTGACTTGTCTGGTGATGTGTGAGTTTCTAAGAAACCCACGTGCCTTTAGAATTACTTAAAAAAATGTAATAGATATTTGTATGTTTTAATATGCTGATTGTTTTGCACTTTATAATCTGTGATTAGTCTACATGTTAGCATTTAGTTAAAATATTGACTGTGGGGACAGAGCCAGGAGAGCAGTTTCCAGGCTCTCAGCCTCACGTGGAAAGGTGCTGGCTCAGTTATTAAATGGCCATCAGCTGTAATCAGATGGCCATCGGCTGTGACTGGGTGGCCATTAGCCACTGATATAACTGCCGTGGCTACGTGGGCAAGTTGTTGGTTGGCAGAGAAGTGGACGGCGGGTTGTGCATCGTGTGGCTCCTGCTTCCTGTGTCTCCAACCCAGCCGCCAGCGAGACTATAGTAGTATGACTCCTCTATCTATGGCTCCGTGGGTGTTCCTTTTTGGTCTCACCATATCCTGCATTCTTGTGGCGGGAGCAGGACCAGAGACTCCGCATGACATTGACCCACCATTATTGGCAAATCGTTCTTGAGCTCTCAGTACTTAGTTTTTGTACTTGACGCTAGAAGGAAAAAATGGTATGAGACATGGTGATTGACCTCGTAATTCTGTTTGTAAACATTCAGTCCTTCTGGTTAATCATAGTAAACTGAACTGTGTGTGTGTGTGTGTGTGTGTGTGTGTGTGTGTGTGTGTGTGTGAGATCTATCTATCTATGTATCTATGCTTTCTCACAAAACTCTAATAAAATGACAGTAAGGAATGAAAACAGTATAAACCCAGCAACCTCAAAGAGAGATATCAACCAAATTTTGCAAGATGGAATGCCAGTGTGTGAATGCTGATTTAGCAGAGCAGAGAAAGCTGAAGCCGAACTGCCTGCCATGGTGGGTGGTGCAAAGTTGGAGGTGGGATAGGTGGAAGTTTCTGCTACAGAATCCTAAAGGCTGGAGTTCCAGATGCAGCACTGCACCAAAAACGGAGTGAAAGAACATGCCATCAGGGCAAGGGAGAAACAGAAAGAGAACACCTTGAAATCCAGGAAGTAGGGTCCAACCCAGACCAGAAATGAAGGCAAGAAGCCCCAGCAATGCAGCCACACGTTTAGACCCTGAGAACAGCCAGTCTAGATGGAGGATGCAGGATGGATGGCTCCAGAAGGGATGGCACTGAGAGCAAAAAGAGTTTTGATCCTAGTGAGAGTTGTTCTTCAGCTCTGGTCCAATTTGCAGGAGATATACTAATTGATACACAGAAAACCAAGCCAAAAAATGTAAAAGCCGTTTTTAATGCAGGAATAAAACAAAGTTACAAGGAAGAAAATATGACCATTGAATTTTACAAGGACAGTTCTAAAGTGTGCCACCAAGTCTTGATTTAATTAAAATGTCATATAACTATTTAAGAAGGAGGAGCTCTTTGGAGGAACCAGGGTGATATGAAAGCTACACCTGAGAAAGCTAGTAGATAATCACCAAAATTGATGCCACAAGCATTGTGCATCAGTGGTCTCACTGGATTGGGATTCACATGTGTATGTATCCTCTGCAGTGCTGAGAATAGCCTTGTCAGGTGCTTTGGAGGAAGTGACATGTCAAAGAAGTCTAGCTAAGACTCCTGTCTTCAAGAAGTTGTCAATCTAGTTAGAAAAGCCAGAGTGTGTGCATTAAATACAAATACATTACGTCGTATTGTGGAAAAAGGGGTAAAACAGGTGTCGGAAACGTTGTAGGAATTTGATGGTGGGGAGAGGAAATAATCTTGGTGTAGGCATTTGAGAGTAGCGTCATAGAAGGGAATGAAATTGAGTTTTGCCTTGATAGATTGATAGGGTTTGGGTAAAAAGGAAGAGAGATATGTCCTAAGCCACAGGCTACTCTAAATGCCGATGAGAAAAGTTACATAGTACTGCTCATTCGTTCAAGATGGTGGCCACACGGGCTGGGTTTATTATTTGGCACTGTCGTTGGCTGATTTCTGCCATGCCTGGGCCATCTTGAGGATATCCATCAGTGTTAGGGTGAGGGTCTCGGAGGCTAGGTCATGTAGATCATATAAGCCTGGCGAATGGGGGTGCCGAGATGTAGTATGCATCTGCTTCTCTATCGAAGTTTTTCTGCTTTGGTATTTCATTCAAAACAAAGAGGAAAGTCAAGTCATTTTCTTTCTCTGATGGCCATGACTAAATTTTTCTTGCATGAACGGTTCTTGTGTTCTTATTTAAAAGAAGAGTTTGGCATATGGCAGACCTCCTCGAGCTATCTTTAGTTGGTTGTGGGGTGTAAGTGATTAAGAATGCAGCTGTACTTGCTACCAACACATGCTTTTAAGGAGGGAACTGCTAAGCAGACAGGTCTGGTTAGAAGTTGAGAATAGCCTCTTGGGATCAAAGATCTGATTTTTCAAGCCCATGACGTACAAGAGTCTTTCCCCTCAGGATTGAAGCATTGAGGACTGTTTGCGCCCAGAGGCAGCGCGACTTATTTATTTAAAATGGTGGCCACTCTTGGCTCTGGAGAGGCAGACATGCTTCACTTGGAGTAGACAGAAGGAGGCTGACTTCACTTGACTTTGTATAGTTTGGCTCCAGTGCTTCTTTGGAATAAAACATTCTTTACTTCTCCACTGTGCCCTGGGACAACTCCATCTCTGTCCTATTGCTCAGTTACACTGCGGTGCTGGGTCCTTAGTCTTCAAAGCTTGGAACTCCCTCCTGCCTTTCCTCCAAAAATGTGTTCTTTCACTCAGCAAATATTTACCAACTTTCTGCCATGCGCAGGGCCGTGCGGAGAACACAAAGATGAATCAGACATGGGGCCTGTCCATAAATGTTGTCCGTCAAGTAAAGGACATCTTGCAGTAGGGCAGGCACGTGGGTGCTTGTACCACCACGGGCCCCAGAGTAGCGCTGTATGTTGTATGTTTTTAGAAGGGGAAGGAGATTAGTTAGGTGGGATTCAAGTTAACCTTCACAGAGACGGTGCTATTGAAGTTGAACTTTGAAGGACAGGCTTAGCTGTGCAGAGAGGGAGGTATTTTGGGCAAAGGTATGTAACACATGGGCCATATATGTAGCAAGAGGACGGGTGGAGAATTGGAAGAAAGAGTAATCAGTGCTTACTGAGTTCTCACCATGCCCCAGGCTGAAGTATCCTCCTTATCCCATCTAATCCTCATAGCATCTTCTTTCCTGCTAAGAAAACTAAGGCATCTTCTTTCCTGCTAAGAAAACACTTTAATGATCTGCCCAAGGAGGCTCTTAAGGGGCAAGAATGGGGATTTGAACCCATTCCAAATCTCAAACTGTTGGCCTCTAAAACAGAACAGGTGGTTGCCAGAGCAAAAGATATTTGAAGGGAAATGGAGTAGTTTGAAAGGTGAAGTTTAGAAAAATGTGGTTTGGGGCAGATGGAAGAAAGAAGCTTGAATGCTGAGCTAATTACTCTGTAAGCAGCAGGGAGCCATTGAAGGTTTTTAATGGGGTGTGACGTGGCCACAGCAGGCCTCCAACTGTAAGGCAGAAAAATTTGAGTTCATCGCTCTGGGCTGGAGATTGTGCCCAGTACCTGGCCTCCCTAATGCCATTGAATCCTCCTAACAGCCCTAGGAGGTAGGTGCTGTCGATGCCCCCTTCTACCACTAAGGAAACCAAGTCAGTGTGTGGAGAGGTTTACTTTCTAGAAGAGGAATTGAGTGAGAGGTGAGGATGGACTTGCGGTCAGAGGCAGAGATCAGTCAGGCTGTGGCAGGAGTCCATGAGACGCTGGTCATGCGGGGAGGGGAGGAAAGGGACTGGGGGTGTGAGAGTCAAGGTGCAGCTCAAGGGGGTGAGCGTCCATGTGGCAGAGGTTTCTGACTTCATCTTGCAGGGCACAGCTGTCCTGGAGAGCCCTGGCGAGTGTATGCGAAAGACAGGGGGCAAATCACCTTCCTTTCCAACCCTACGCAAAGATGAGAAGAGTCAGACAGGTGGGGTGAAGGCCTCTGAGGGTGGACTTGGCGATGTGCATTTAGAGAGGTGGAGGCGGGGGAGCCAAGGGAGCCAGGGGAGCTGGGGCCATAGATGGAGCAACACAGAACATTTCGATCTGAGGCTGGAGCAGAACCTGAGATGGAATCAGAGACGTTGGGCAGGGGACGTGGATGGGCAGCCAGTCAGTGGGCTGGATGCATCGGGAGGATGGAGGGAGATGGCTGGCGGTGCCAAGTCCTGGTTACTGTGCATCTCTTGTACCCTCGAGGTGTACTCTTTTCAAGTTCAAGTGGGTTGGGTGAATGTTTGTTCCAGTGTCTATGAAACATGAGAAATGAGTATTTAGATCGGTAGTGTGTTCCTCACTCTCAGTCAGATTTGTCCCAGAGGTAATTTTGGCTTTTGGGTTTATTGAGGTTGCTTTGAAATGGGTCCATTAAGCCCTTGTACATGTCCATTCACAACGGCCTCTTGGTGTTTGTCAGATGGGAGGGCTGTGCAGGGCCCAGAAGCCACCCCCACCTATGGCAGGCCTCAAAAAGCAGCACCCTTTGCCAGATGCTTGTGAATTTCAAAAGCCCCCTGCAGATGATTTGTCTACGGAATCATCTTTCTGAATCTAATGATGTATAATTGTTTAGTTGTTGAACTATGGTTGAACTATTTCTAGCAGATTAGCTACCTGAGAGGAAATGAGAATTTAAATTGTTTGCTGGGCTTGTAAAAAATTTACATATAAGGAGACATCGCATCCACAGATGCATGTGACATAGGGAAAACTTTTTCCCCCCCAAGAAGCAGCCACTGTTGATTGACATTTTCTTGCCTGGATACTTGTCATGCATTCTTAGTGGTTCTCACAACAGTCTTTACTTGTGTGGTTTTAAATCCACTTTAGAGATGAGGAGCCCAAGTTCGAATGGTAAAGTAGCTTACCCAAGGTCCCCAGCTGGGAAGCACCACAGCGCGGATGGTACCTGAGTCTCTGACTGCACCATGGCTTTCTGCTCCCATTGTCAGGAGTAGCCTGACGATTGGCAATAATGATTATTGACTGACTGACTGAATGAATGAATGCTCCAAAAAGAATAGTCCATATTGCTCTCTAATATAAAAATTTGAGATGGTTGTTTGGAGAAGAAGGCCACAGACCAGGAGACACCAAAAAATCATCCTTATATTCAGTTAATTCCTATTATTATTATTATTATTATTAAGAAAAAATGTGGTTATTCAATACATCGATATTGAGTAAAATTTCACTCTCCAGCTCTGGATTTGGGAACCGGGTATGGCTTACAGATCCACCTGGAGGGGCAGGTTGGGGAGGTACCACGTTTCCCACAGAAGGAAGGTGCTTCCTGCAATAGCACATCTGAGTGCGGAGTCTGTAAGGTGGTGGAGTGCTACACTCAGGATTATTGTGAATAACATGCTGTCTTGTTTTTATCTCTGTAACAATAACTTTGTATAAGAAAAATAGCTGGTTCCATAATCTTTTGTCTTTTAAAAAGGAGGCAGGGAAGAGATCTGTTTGAAACTCTTGACAGGCTCCTCCTCACAGTTCTTTTTTTCCTGTCACTTAGTGGCACATGGATTCTGTCCTTCATTTCAGTCTGGGGCTGGAGGGTCCTGTCAGACCACCGGTCGCCCCTTCTCATGTGGCGCTGCCCTCTGCTTCCATCCCTTACCCCTTCCTCGCAACTTCCAACAATCCACTAAAACAGTACTTGGGAAGTCTAGGTCCTGGGGGTGGGGGGAAGGGCTGTGTGTCCCTGGCACAGTCTGATTAACCCTATTCATTGTCAAGTACAGCTTTTTAACGAGCTGATTCATTACTGAGAGTAGGTCTCATGCAAATCCCCAGTCTGTATCCTGCAGATTTAATTTCTAACAATTTCCTCATTTCAGCACAACTCCATTGTATCAAGGGTTTTATGATTTCCTTCAAATGTAGAACCTCACCTCCCATGTTATTTCAAAACTATGAGGTAAATATTAACAAAATGAAAACCTTAAAAAAATAAGCTAGAAGAACACATAGGTAGATATTTAACTCATCTCTGAAAGAGGAAGAATTGCTCACACATAAAAGTATTGGAAGGAATTACAGAGGAAATCACTGTTAAAGTTTCCAAACTTCTGTTTGTGCGATACCACAGACAAATTTAACAGACTAATGTGCAATAAAAGTTTGCTTCGATTGTGATATATAGTTAGTATAAAACTGTGAAGAGTTCAGAAAAATTACAAGAGACACTGGGACACCCAGTAGAAAAACAGACAACTTAATACTTTAAAAAATGCCAAGGTAACTGCTTAAAAGAGAAAAATATAGTATGCTAAACATTAAACAAAGTGGTTAACTCCACAAATTATTAAAGTAATGTAATGAAAATGTAACAATTTTACAGTAGTTACTCACAAATTATTAAAGTAATGCAAATGAAACAATAGCATTTTTTCAACTTTTATTATTATCAAATAGAAAAATATTTTTAAATGCTAATATGGCTTTGGCAAGGGGGCGGTTTTTCATACACTGCTGTTGGGAATAGAATTTAGTGCTCACTTCCTGGGAAGCAGTTTGGATACATACAGAGAGAGAGCCAAACAAATGTATACACATTTTAAGAAAGGAAAAAACTCTATTAAAATTGTCATACTCTATATATACGAATAACAAAAGATGAATACAAGTCACATTTGACTTCTGCAGTTACAAGAGGTGCTCAAAGTGGTTACCATCAACGTAACTTGAATACAGTTTTTTCCTTTCTTAAAATGTGTATACATTTTTTTTTTTGGCACCCTCTGTATATATTTTTAAGTTCATCTTTTTTATCCTAAAAATTTCTCTTCAAGAAATTTAAAGATAATCAGATGAAAACACATTTTATGGGCAGTGGTGTTTGAAGCGATGTGAGTTGACAATGTTGATAAGGGAGCCTAGGCGAGTGGTAGTGGTTAAGCCACATGGAAGATCCGTATGACCAGATAGTATCCAGCCTCGGAAAACAGTGTTTGGAAGGAATTATTAATAATCTGGAGAACACAGCATTGAGTGAAAACAGAATACAGAGCTCTGTACCTACATAACATGATCCCAGTTTTGCCTAAGACATGCATAACAAAAGGACTGAGAGGAACGCCACCAGAGTCGGGGTTGTGGTCATTTCTGAGCTGTGGTGTTCCGGGCATGCCTCTTGTTTGCTTGATTCTTTTCTGCATGAAGGTGACCAGCTGTTCCAGTTTGCCCAGCACGGCCCTGGTGTTAGCACTGAAAGCCTCCCCGGGACAATTGGTCACTCCGGGGTATGTGTGTGCATACTGAGGTGAGTGTGCAGGGAGGGCCACAGGTAACAAGTGACAAGTGGATGAGGCCCTGTGTGGGAGTAGAGCAGTCGATTTTCTGGTGATGCAATTATTCATCATATGGCTTATTTTAGAAAACACAAGAAAAACAAATATGCAAAAAGTTAACCAGCACTTGCACGTGGCCATTATTGTTCTAAATGCTTTTCATCTGTCATGTGTGCAGTAAGGACTGTTCTTGCATCCTCGTTTACAGAGTCACAGACATTGGGTAATTTGCCCAGGGTCCTGCACAGCTCTCCAAAGAGGCTGGATTGGAACTCAGGCTGTCTGGATCCAGATTCTGGGCTGTTAACCAGCATCGCTATAGGTCCCCTGCTGCTGCCACTCCCGTGGCTGCCCCTCTTGATGATTTTGTCCTTATCGCCCACAGGAGGCTGAGTTGGCCACACTCCACTCACTGCTGCTTCACTCCAGGCCCTGTCACGGCCAGGATGGCCACTGACCTCAAACAGAGGAAACCTCTTCTCCCCAGACAGAGCCTAAGCTGGGGATTTCCATAGCAGAGTTGCTGGCCTCTGGTGAACGACTTCTTTCAGTTTTGCCACATGATCTTGTGACAGAGGGCTGGGTCCAGGTGCAGCCTTGGTTATTTCTGGAAACACTTCTCCTTTTCCTGTATTTTGCCAAATCTGGCTCATCAGCCATTGTCCTCTCTGAAGGTGATTTTGGCTTCTCTGCCCAGACCATCAGATATTTCTGTAGGTGTTGGAATCTTCCATGAGGGTTGTGGACGGTGCAGATTTCAGGAAGAGTCTGAACACAGGGAGGGGGTGATGTGTGTCAGTATCTCTAGCCTCAGCCTTGCTCAACCAAGACCCTGTGATGGCGTGTTTCTTTGTTAGCAATGGTGATCTCTGGGCGGTGGACCACAGGTCGTATTTATCCTTTTTTGCTCACCTGCTTTAAACATGTCTTCAAACTTCCTTTACTTTCCAGTTTTTAAAAATGTATTTCCATTTGTTTTTTCTTGTAATGCAGTTTTTATTCCAACAGAATTTCCAGCTCCTTCAAAATCCGTGCATTCATGTTAGAGCAATTCCATTTCTGTACCAAAAAGAAATACCTTCAGCTATTGTCTGAACTTGTACCTTGCTGAGAACTCTGCAGGAATTTCTGGTTAATTGTTTGTTTTGTCACATTAATTGAACAATGAGAGGGCACTGGCGTTCCCCACCCATGAGGGGGAGGCACAAAAGTCTAAATTTCTTTTTAGGTGTGTCTTAGGACAGGCTGGGAATGTTTTATGCTTTTTAAATCTTAGAAATCTGTTGTTTGACAAATAAAATAAAGTTTTAGGTACTTCTTTATGGGGATGTGATGTTTAAGATAGAATACCGTTTAAATTTGGACCTTGTGTGTTATGTTTTCAAAGAATCTGTGTGTTTCTTGATCCTCTTCCCAAAATGTTCAACAGTCGGAGTCACCTTCTCCCTCCCCTTTAACACACTTTTTTGGGAGGTAAAAGGGAAGTAATGTAGCAAAATTACTCTTTCTCAATTTTAAAATTACGGTGTCTTCAGAATTTTTCGTGTTCAAGGGGAAAACTGCTTCCCTGCAAGATATTCCCTTAAAAAAACAAAACAGGCAAATATAACATTGTATGGTTTCTTCTCTGGAAGGGAGATGAGGCATCTGCTGAAGTGAGAACAGGGGAGACTTGCCTGGTGGATCCTGGAGGCTGGGGCAGAGCTGTGAAGTGAAGGGCCTCTCCTTCAGAGGAAAGAGGGATGGGGTCCTGAGAAGCTAGAGCCCAGGGATTCCTAGAGCCCAGGAGCCCACAGCTACCCCCTCCCCAAGGCCAGCATCCCTGGGGAGTTGTTAGAAATGCAGACTCTCCCTCTCTACCTACTGAACCAGAATCAGCTCTCCCAGGTGATTCACCTACACTGCCTGTGGATACTGGCTAAATTGGTGGCTGCCCAGGAGAGCAGTTGACCTGTAAGCCAAGGAGAATGTGGGGAGGGTGGGCTGGAAGGCAGCCTGAGAAAGATCATTAAATTAAATAACATCTTCTGAATGTATAATATTATAATATGAAAATTTATAATAATGGTTCGCATGCTCAGGGTTTGGGTTTTGCTTTGGGTACCTAGGAAATTATCAAGAACACAACAGGAAATGTGTGTATCTGTGTGTGGGGGGGCAATGGTGGGGTGAAGATGAATTGCTTTTTTCCACGTGTTGGTTTGGTCCCTCATCTGCACTGGTAGGGTCTTTGGAGGTCACCGAGGGACTTTAGTCCCGTTGGTAACAGTCCCTAAGAGCACATGGTAAACACCGCAGTGAGGAGACCGGATCCTTGCTATATACTCTGGGCTCAAGAAGTCACCAGAAATGGAGTCACAAACCTGTGGGACTTGGCTCATTTGAACACCGGCTAGGATGGAGTAGGAGCAGGGACCTTAGGTGGGGGGCAGGCAGGGGCTGAGTGGGGCAGCCTGCCCATATGGTGCCTTGGGCTGGTATTACCTCATCCACCCATTCAGCCATTTGTTGGTGACTGATAAAGTCTTTGGCTCTGCCCCTAATAGGAGACACACGATCCTTACCTTGCGGGCTCAGATTCAGAATTTCATAAGCTCTGGATTCACTCAGGTTGACTTCCCCAGATGCATTGTATTAAAATAAGGGACTGAACACAGCTTATGGGTGAGGCACTGGCCCGGTTCTTTTAGGCCATGTAATGCATGCACTAAACCTGGTCTCGTTGCTAACTAGTGGCTTTTCGATATTTCCCGCCCCCCCTTTCTTCAGTGTGTACAAATTCCCTTTTACATAAACTTTTATATACCGGGGGTGCCAAAAAAATGTATACACATGACTTGTATTCATGTTTTGTTAACAGTATATATTGAGTATTACAGTTTTAATACAGTTTTTTTCCTTTCTTAAAATGTGTATATTTTTTTGGCACCCTCTCTCTTTGTGTGTGTGTAGGTTACAATTGGCATTTTTAGTTAATAGTCTAAACCATTAGATCTAAGTTGGAAACAAATAGGCATTCTGTATTGCATAGAGTTCATTACTTTTAACATTTCTGATTTTGTTTAGCCAAATGCTCTAGTATCATTCCCCTGCAGTTCACATGTATGCGTTACCTAACCTTTCCAACGTAGGTCCTGTTTACTTCAAAAATAATTTTGAAGTATTTAGCATGTTTTAAAATGTCGGTATTATTTTTCACTTATTGGTATCAAAATTGAATATATTTAGCTGTAGCTCTTTGTGAAGTAAACGGAAACCTGGGCGTGCTTACCCTTATTTTGTGCAGAAACTAACTGATCGGGGTTACCTGTTATTAGCGATGAAAATGACAGACCTCTGTTGGAGTTCATACTGCCTTTGCGGTGCTCATCGCTGGAGAACAGTGACGAGGTGTCTTAAGGAGAAAACACAACCAAAGGTGACAAATCTAGGCTCAGAAGGAGTGTGTTCTGGTAGCCAGTTGGAATTTCTGCCCTCAGTGTTCTGCGACTAAAACTGAGGGACCCATCATCAATGGAGTACCTACCACATACCCCACACCACACAGGCATTTAGCATACACCCCACAAAATCACCCTGTCACAGTGGGAGGATCCCCTGGCCCCCACCTTGCAGTTTTAGATGTTTATGGTATTCGCTGACTACTTCACAATCAAAGTATTTTTTTGTAACATAAAACCAGCTTCAACTTAAAAAAAAAAAAAAGAAAAAGCTCCTTAAGAGCCATATATGGGAAATGTTTGCTGGGTGACGCGTGGCAGGGAAAGCGGGTCTCTGAAGTGAACATTGTAAAAGATGCTTTTATGCCCAGGACGTCTGAAACAATCGAGTGCCCTAAACATACAGAATGACTGTTGAAGAGCCAAAGCCTGAAATGTCCTTTTTCAGACAGGCAGCCAGACCCTGTTACTTGATTTCTCTTCCTCTCTGAAATGTGAACCGTACTGTAGGATGGAGATGATATATTTTTGACGAGTTCATGATTACATTTAAGTCCTTCCTAGGTTGGCAGCACTGTTCTGGGCCTTGGGTAATCAGAGTTGACCTTACGCTCTTAAGAGGCAGCTACACAATAAGCAGGAAAATGAGTAAATAAGAAAAGTACAGACTGTCCCCAAAGCCAGGAGAGATGTGATGGAGAAGAGCTGATCCAGCCTGTACCTAGTGAGTACTGGCTCAGGAAATGTTAGCTGCTGCTGTCACTGTTGTTGTTATCATTGTTGAATGGTCTGTGGCAGGAGGAAGGTCCCTTGACTAACTTCAGTGAAAATCTAATATCAGAGGGCACAGAAAGTTAATGCCTGTGCTTTATGATATAATATCGTCTCTCCTCCCCCTACTCCCCCCCCCCCCCTTTGCCTCACCATCTCCCATGAGCACAATCAGTTGACAATTGCTGGAAAAATCAACTGTGCCTGCATGTTGAGGAAGCTATTTGGGATTTCCAATGTTTTTCTTCCTCTTAAAGAATAATAAAGCAGGCCCCCATTTAGGGGGTAGTGGTGACCATCGTTTATCTCTTCTGCTTCCTGCCTCATTCTGCCTCTTTGCTTAAAAGAACTTCAAGAGAAACGGGATCTCATTTAAAGGTTCTAGGTAAGAAAACCCAAGGTTCTTTATCCTACTGGTCAGTGGCCGTGATAGGGAATTAATTGAAACATTGACCACCATCTTCCTCTCTGGGTTCTGCCCACCCCCCGTGTCAGATAGAATGAATTGAAAGAAGGTGGTGCTGGCAGCAGCCGGGAAGGTGGTGAGATTGCTGCCATTGTGCCGCTGGGCCACCTATGAAGGCACTGCCAAAGTCAACATGAGCAGCCTTTGTGTCTGGCCAGTGGGTTTCATAATGGCAGTTAATGGCAGTTCCTGTTGAGACGCTGTCAAGCTCATTGTGTATTCAGTCACCGCAGGACCTGGGTTTCTCCTCTTCTGTAAAAGCAAGATCTTCAGGGGATTTTTAATTTCTCCTTTAACCAGTCACTTGGCAGGTCATAGGAGGCTTTGTAAGTGGCATGGCAGGTGAGGAGCAGTATTCCTAGTGGCCATTCAGTAGAAATTTATAGCTGACCTAAAGTGTTCCAAGTTTTGTTCTGGAAAGGTAGGGGAGGGCACAGAATGACTAAGCAACGGACCTGGCGCCCTGGGACTCTTGGTCTGATTAAGGTATGGAGGAAAGACAGGTAAATAACCACACTATAAATCAGAAGCTGAGAGCTAAGGGGAAGGGGCTTCTGAATGGTTCCTGTAAGAGGGTGGAAGTCGACTTCCTTGTCTTGAAATCTTGTCTTTGAGGGGCAGCGTGAGTTTCAGTGAGGGTGAGAAGTGAGTAGGGTTCTCAGTCATGGTGGCACCTACTGCCTTCTGGGGTCCGTCTGAGGGAGGCATAGGAAAGGGGCCTGCCTCACATATGTGCAATCTGTGCGGTTACGGAGGGCCTCATGCTTAGAAGGCCCCCACGCTTGGTTTAAGGCTCAGCTGTTGCCATCTTGAAATTCTTAATTTTTGAACAGAGGGTCTCATCGATTATTTTCATTTTGCACTGGGTGCTGCAAATCATGTAGTGCTGCTGCACGTGGAGGTGGGGCTGCAAAGGTGGGTGGTGCCAGATTGTGAAGAGCTCTGTCTGTCAAACTGGAGAACATCTGGCTTTATTCTAGAAGCCGTGGCGGAGCCATGGAGAGTATGGTGGCAGGGGTATAGAAGGAAAACCGGAGAGGCTGGTGAGACCAGGGAGGCTGGCATTCCATGGAGGGAGGCTAAGCAAATCGTGCTGGGGAACAGACGTTGCAGATACCAAGAGCTACACTTGACACACCTGGTGGGGATGGGCTGGCTTTGGGCACTGGGGACGAAGGCAGACAGGATGGTGGGAGATGGCTGAGGTTTCTAGCTGGGCTGGAGAGTCCCCTCAGAAACAGAAATGCGGGAGAAAGGAGTACCCGAACCAGTGGCAGCGAGGCAGATGTTTTGCATGAGTGGGGCGAGACCCTTTCCAAAAAGACCAGGAAATCTCTGGTGGGACAGCTTGTGGAAACATGCACGGCAGCTGCTCAGCTGCTGCAAATGACCTGCAGATCAAGGTTTTTGTCAGTATCAAGAGCTTCACTAGAACAAATATTCATCCAAAAATAAACTTCCCGTTCTTCCTGTTTTTATAACTTGCCTATTTCCTCTGAGTTTGAGGCTGGTCCCCAGTTCCGTGGGTTATTAATCTTCAGAGGATGAAGACCTCTGTAGAAGTATTTCCTGTACATGTTTATCTACCCAGCCCTAAATTATTTTCTCCAAATGATAAGAGAGCTTTTCCATACTGATGTGTCAGACTTTTCCTTTGAGAGGTTTCAGTTAGGCACCCCAGCAAGTAAGGCTACACCAGACAGACTTATCCCAAAACAATGGGAAACTCAGGTAATGGTGGGGAGTGGTCTGTGGTGGGTTTTGATGGGTACTCAGCCACCTCCTCCAGGTTCAAACTGGCTTCTTTCTGGCCAGAGTCCTCGGGAGATAAAGTGACAGCTGCAGAGAGCCCTATTTGAGATTTTAAACGCCCTTCTGAATATCCACAGGGGAATAATAGCTCCAGAAATGAGTCTGCCCCTTTGAAGACTTGAAAATACCCCTCATTGGACCATTATTTGTTCTTACCGCATCTTCCAACTATAAACAGGGCCCGTCTTGCCTCTTCCTGTCCCAGACGAGGGAATAGATTTGATGCTCATGACTGTGCACAAAGAAAAAGGGGAAAGCCATGTTGACGCTTGGGCCAAGTTCAGACCCGACAGACAAATAGACAAGCTTGGTTAAGTGGGTGAGGGCGTTCTACGCCCATTGCGTCCACCTGCCCCTGGGAGACTTGCTTGGGTCTCCTCCGTTTTGTGCTTACAAAGCTAGCAAGATAGCAGGCTGGTGGGTTATTTTTTAAATGTGAGCCTTCTGGTATGACTTGCAGAGAGGCCGTGGGGACTGGCTGCGTGGGTGGCGGCTTGTGCCGCAGCGGAACTTGGAGGAAAGCCAACTGCCTTTTACTGAGGCCTTCTGAGGTGGGGCTGGGATGTCATATTTTGCACAAGGCACCACACCTCCCCCTTGGCGACTCAGGTGACTGGATTAGGAATTACGGCGCCGGACCCTGTCTGGCTGCTGCTCTAGACCCACACTGTCCAATACCTTAGCCATTAGCCTCCTGGGCTGCTGTGCACTTAAAAATGAGGGGCTCCTGTGAGCTGAGATGTGCTGTGAGGGTACAATACACGTCGGGTTCTGAAGCCTTCGTACAAAAGAAATGAATGTAAAATATCTCGTTAGTAATGCTTTCATTTTGATGACTTGTTGACACGAAAATATTTTAAATATATTAAGTTGTGTCAGCTATAGTCTAATCAGTTTTGCCTGGTTTTTATTAACTTTTTTAATGTGACTACTAAAAATATTAGGGCCTATGCATATTATGGGACTTACGTTACATTTCTGTAGGACACAGCTGCTAGTCTATACTGTGAGGTCTGCTGCCAGTTGTGGCTTTGAAGCAAATCTACTCCCAGAGGCCGGGAGGGTGTGGAAGGCTCCTCTCCCAGGCATCCTGGTTGCAGGGTGAACAAGCCCTGACTGAAGACTGCCTAGGGCAGGGGGTGGGACAGCCGACTTCTAGGCAGAGTTAATAACTTAATAAGCTACAGCAGGAATTTTAAAACATCCTTTCAAAAGCACCCCTCCTGGCTTAATTTTTTTTCTTAGCCTGCTTTGCAGACCAGCCTCCTTCCTGGAAGCCTTTTTGTCAAATTCAGAATTCTACTCTTCTGCCAGGCGTGGTGTTGTCCAGAGGGGCTTGTTGTTTTATTTTCCTGTTTAGATCGTTCTTCTGCCCCCAGGTCAGGCTGCAATAGCTGCCGGCCCCGGAACTACCCAGATAGGCCTGGGAAGATACTATTTCAGACCAGGCCTGTCCACTTGCCCCCTCCCCCCTCCTTTGGAGTGGTTACTCAAGTGTAAATACATCTTGGGAAAACACGAGGTGGCTGTGAAACTTAGGAAGCTCCTGCTCGGAGAAGTACAAAACTACAGAACCGCAACCTACCTCCTGATGTTGGGGTGATGTTTCGGGAAAAAGGGGGGTTATTGGTGTTTGAAAGCCCCAAACAATTCCCTGGTGCAAGGCGTTTCATGTTGACTTCAGAGGTCCAGGAAGAACCTGTTGGATTGTTTAGTTATCCTTTGCCAAAGGATTTTACCTGATGAAATCTCTTCGCTTTGGCACCTATGCTGGGGTGGGGGTGGGGGTTCTGTCATCAGTGACAGAGCAACCCTGCACCCGCGCACGTGGTTCCTTTGACACTGTGTCCACACTGTTTTCCGTGGCATACAGAACCTTTGCTGGAATCATAGCCACTGAGAACCGGCATTTATTAAGTGCTTGCTCTGTGCAATATGCTTTATTACATGTATAGCTCTTTGGCATCCCAAACTCCAAGAAACCCCAGAGCAGGTGCCATTGTTTTTCTATTTTGCAGATGGAGAAACGGCAGTTTAGAAAGATGAACTCATTGCTAGAAATTCATGGGGCAGGGAGTGCAACTTGGGCTGTGTGACTCCAGAGCCTTGTGTGTAAGCACAGGGTGTCACCCTGCGCTGCCCAGACCAGCCCATGTGTGCGTTGTTCCATTCTACACAAGCGTGTTTGTTATCGACTCGTCTGCTGGTGCAGGCTGGGACATGACACCCAGGGAGGGTTCAATTCTGGGTTGCTGAACCAGCCAAGCTAAGAGCTGAGAACTGTGTGCACCTCTGAGCTCTGCTGGGAAGACACCCTCTCACGTGGCTCCTAAGGTGCCATGTGCTGCAGAACCTTCTCCCCACGTGGCTGTCTGTCCGGGAATGTCTCTTCCATTTGCCTCTCCAGGGTGCCCTGCAGCTGTTGTGTTGGTGTAGGTAGGGCACCTATAGAGCTGGCCAGCTACCCTGGTGAGGTTTGGAAATGAGCAGAAGGGGTGAAGAGCTATATGCTGCGGAGTCAGAATGTTCTTTTGGTTCTACCTGTCGCAGGTTGCGTTCTTCGTTCTCTGGACTGTACAATGGGGATACTCATAGTACCTGTCTCAGAGGACTGCTGTGAGAATTAAAAAGGACACATAAAGGCGTAGCGTACTTGGCACGTCAGGTCAATGTCAGCTGACATTTCATTATGATTATCATTAACGCCGTTTAATGCTGCACGATGGATTATAGTCATAGACAACGTGTACCAGAGATAGGATCATGTGACCTGAGTTTTTTGTTTTTAAGGCAAACATATCAGAACATATCCCTTTGTATCTGAATATGTACCTTTGTACTTGAGTGTTGTATTTTTCAAAGCGACAACCTCACCTCAGGAGGCTCCCTGCACACTTGATCTGCCAACCATTTGCGTGAAACATTTTCAGAAGCCTGTTTGGAACTCTTTAAAAGAAAACTAGATGGTGATATGAAGTATTTAAATTGTGAAGGTAGGTTTTAAGTTTGGAAATGGCCTTAAGTTCGTTAGAGCTAAGATAAGTCAAGAATAAGCCTTGGTGAAGGACCCACTCTTTAAGTTAAATATCGGTGCTTCACTGAGAAGTAAGGATTGATTGGTTTTTATTTTATTTTGATGGCTGGCTCATTTATTGTAAGACTAGGCCTGAAGGTAGTTCCAGAAGAAGGGTGCCAGGCAGCGTTTGACTTGGGAAAGCATCTTTGGAGCACTAGTAGTCTCCCAGGACAAAAGCTTTAGAGGCCGGGCTTTCGGATGAGTGGGCAGTATTGACTAAGACCTGTAAGGTTCTGTTTTTGAAGTAACAAGGAGTCGTATTTGCACCTACTATATTAAGTAACACCGGCAGCTCAAGCTGGTTTTGTGTTTGGGGTTTGTGTAGCTGCCGATGCGGCTAAAGGTTTTATGCATCCAAGGAGTAGAGGCCAAAACCTGGCTTTGGACTAGGTTGCCTTGCATCCCAGGTCTGTCTGTGCCTCGTGATGTACAGAATTTAAACCCGAAAGCCTGAGTGTGTCAAGGGAGGGGCCTTAGGTCGTGTCCTCAGCCAAGACTTGCACGCTGGGCGTGTGAGAAACACTCCTCCTTCCATGTGGACTGCTGAGTGCAACAGTCAGCTGGGGTTCACCGGGGGTGGAGGGAAAGATGCATAGCCCTGTGGGAAATGGGGAAAGCACGTTCATGGATTTTGGATCTTCAGGCTCTTGATGACTAATAGGTTCACCCACGAAGGCTGGGCCAACAAGCAACCTTTGGATTATTTCGTGCAGGTGGAAATGAGAGGTGCCATGTTCAGTATATCGTAATGTTTATCTTGGAGGGCATGGCTGTGGAAAGGGCATGGGGCTTTGGACTTTGGTTGAATGAACGCTAGCTCTGCCCTCTAGTGCCGGGTTGACTATGGTGTCATCATAACTAGAGGATTTCCTGGACCTCATTCCTCTTGTTCTTTAAAATGGGAACAGTTATGCTTCAGGACTATTGTGAGGGAGAGTCAGAGGAGTTACACAGAAGGAGGGCTTCAACAGATGTAAACCCTCCACCTCTCCCAAGGCCCTGTGAATGACACCCAAATTAACCCCATTGCCACAAGCAAGTGGCACAGTCCCACGGTTGTACACCAGCATAGGCCACCTGCTGCAGGAAAACTTCCCTGGTCCCTTTGTGAGGTGAGGCTTGCACTGCTAAGGGGATGATTGCCAGTCGCTCTCTGCTTTGAAGAAGGCCAGCTGTTAGGACTCCAACATTCAGCATCTCTGACAAAGCTGCCTGAGACCCTTCAGGCCTGTAAAACAGGAGCTTTTCTGTAGCCAGCATAGGCCGGTCTCAGCAGGGTGCATGTTGGCACTTAATGTGCAGGTGGGTGACACGGAACAATCAATGGGATGCTCGATGTGAGTGCAATCCTAATAGTGCTAGCAGGTCATCTCCCATCTGTATTGAACGTAGGCTTCTGGTTTGAATCTATTTGCCAAGTCCCTAGTTTTTACTACAGCTCTGGTGTCATCCTTGATCACACTGGTAAGTCAGGGAAGCTTGGCCTTGACCCATCTTGGGGGCCCTGGAGAGACAGATAGTTAGGGCAAGGGGGTTACAGGCATGAGCAGAGGGCATCCAGCTGCCACTTACCGCTGGCTTTTTCCTGAACCACTCGGTTGGGTTCCTGCAGAACTGCTTGCGATACATTAGAATTACTGGGGAACTTTGAAAAATCCAGAAATTCAGGCTGTACCCCACACAAATCGGGCACCAATCTAAAAACCCTCCCTCCCTCCCAAGTGATTCCAATGTGCATCCCAGTCTGAGAACCAGCGTCTTAGTTGACAGATGAAACATTTTCTGATGCAGTTACTTACTGAGTTGACTTGCTTTTGTGTGGTCGCTAACTCTTGGCATTTGCTTTTCAGCTGGGCCAAGGTAGCACGCCGAGCTGGCCGTTCTGGTCAGTGGTGAGTTCTCAGGGGCATATGCCTATCACAGCCGTCTGTTTTCTTATCATGAAACCTGTTGAACTTCACAAATGTAAAGAGAATAGAATATACTGGACCCCATGTACTTACAGCAAGCAGTCATTCATGTTTTCTCTGCCCCACCACACATGCTTTTTATGTGGGAAGGTAAGCTGTAGTATTTTAAAGCAATCCCAGCCATCATTCCATCCATAAACACTTCAGTATGCATCTCTAAGAGTTAAGGACTTAAAAAAAATAATCACAATACCATTGTCACACCTAAGAAAATTAACAGTAATTCCTTAATCTCATCTCATACCAAATCCATGTTCAGTTTTCTCCGATTTGTCTCAAAAATGCTTTTGTACATTTGGTTTGTTCCAATTAGGGTCCAACAAGTGTAATTCATTTTTAATAGTTTGGCTTTAACCCCAGTGTAATTAAGCCATCATTGCGCGCGCACACGTCCATGGCTGACAAGAGATGCAAATGTTCAGCTGGTATTTACAGGATGGTCTCCTCTCCTTACCTTCCTTGGTCCTTCTGGTGGGATCTTGACCTGTCATGGAGAAAATGTTCCCTAAGGCCCCAGCCACAACACTTCTGTGCTGCTCCGCTTCTGCCTGAAGGCATGTTCCCTTTGGTAAACTTAGAATAGAACCTTCAGGATGCTTGTGGAAAGAATATGAGTCAGCTCCATGGACAGCTTAGAATTTCCTGCTCCTTAGCTGGAGGCGGAGGCTAGGAAGGACTGGAAGGGCCTGTTGGGCTCCTCCCGGGGCTCTGCTGAGGGGTCCTGCTTTGCCGGATACCTCCGGGGATTCACTTGGGACTTGTGCTCTGACAGAGGGACCAGCCAACAGCAGCTCAGCCCATTTCCCTGGGGGTGCAGATGGCCCTGTGGGTGTCACCTCCAGCCGGATCTCTGGGTTTAGGTCCAGATAATGACCAGGGAAGGAGAGGGTTACTTTCTGCCCTATGAGGTAGCACCAGATACCTCATTGTCACCGTTTTGGCACCGTGTCCTTCCTCTATGAGATAGAATGCAGTCAAAATTCCTTAAAGGGGTAGATGCCTGGATGGGTGAAAGCGGGGGTTAGGCTTTGGGGAGGTGAGCAGGGGGAAGAGAAGGGTAGAGAAAGAGTAACCTAATAATTGAACTCTGTCTCACTCCTTCAACAAACAACGAGTGCCTACGACATATGCATCATACCAAATCCAAGTGTCATTTTCCCCCCCGTAACCATGTTTTTTGCTTTAGAAGGGCTTTGTCTTGATTTTAGATAGGATTTGTAGTTGCAAGGGTTTTTTTCCTTCTTTTTCCATATACTGGTCTGGTAATTACATAGCAGTAAACAAGCATCTTAATATATAAAGGCAACTCTGGTAGGTAAAATTGATCACAGGATTGTTTTCAATAGCAAAAATTTCAGAAAAACCTAAATGTTCATTAATAAGGGACTGGTTAAATAAATCATGCTATATTCTTATAGTGGAATACTGTACAGATGAAACAGGGAATGAACAAGTTGTCTGTTCCAATGTGGAAAGATCTCTGAGGGGGAAAAAGCAAGGTCCAGAGCATGTGAATAATATATTGCCATTTTTTGTGAGAAAGGGTGAGAGGAAAATGCATATTTATATTTGCATAAACCCTGGAAGGATACACTCAAAACTTTCCAAAGGTCGTTATGATTGGCTTGTTGATTGGGAGAAGGAGCAGGGCAGATGGGATGTGGTGGGAGTCTACCGTTTTATATTTTGGTTATGAATCATGAATATATTACCTGTGCAGAACAAGTCACTAAATTAAAAAGAATAAATGCATCCATACCTACATGGTGCAGATAAACTGGTGACCTGTTATGCCCCCGTTAATCTGTTTTACTCTTCTGACCACCGCTTACCTGCACTTAAACACCCCAGAATCTGTTCCGAGATGGACCAGTGAAGCTATGACCAGCCCGTGGAATGTGTGCCATATTCTTCCCATGATGCCTTGCTCAGTAGCAGATTATAAATCTTTGGTTCTATTCTGAAGTCCATGGCCTTTTTTCCTTCCTCACCCTGAAATAGAAACCGAGCTGACAACGTCTGAAGTTTAATGAAGGGGACAGGGGAGGCAGGCTGCCTCCAGCACTGTTAGCTGCGGTCTTCTGAGGAGGAGGCATGATGGGAGTAGCTGTGGTGGGGGGCATGGCTTCCCTTCTTCCCATTCTAGTCTTTCTGTGTAGTCTTTTGCTTATCTGTTGGCATCCTGTGAGCCATATTGTCTGTGTGTTTGTATTTATTTCCAGCTTCTACTGAGTGGTAGCAAAATCCCTTTGAGCTGAACTGGTCCCACCCTGGGAGCTTGGAATGTTCTAATGTTAAGACTTGCTCTTCACATTCTTAGTATCGGGGACAGTTCCTCCAGGGCTCACAGGAAACAAATGAAATCCAAGGAACAATTTTCTCCCTCTTGAGTGGAGAAAGAGGGGTGAGAGAATCTTAGGGGAGACTTGAAACAAAGAGCATGTGGGAGTGAACCTTGTTTAAAAGTATTCTGAAAGATGAAATTCAAGGGCACTCAGCACCTATTCTTGGCTCTGCCACAAATGTACCTTTTGTATTTTATTCGTTTGTGCATTTGGAGGTTACTCTTTGGGTTTTAGTGTATAAAATAGATGGACCCCCCTTCATTCATTGTCTGTTCCTCCCACTGTTCCCTCTGAACCATCTGATACTTATTTTTTTTTATGTTTGTTTTTTCAAGCATTCTTTTTTTTTTTAATTGGAGAATATTGGGGAACAGCATGCTTCTCCAGGGCCCATCATCTCCAAGTTGTTGTCCTTCAATCTAGTTGTAGAGGGTGCAACTCAGCTCCAAGTCCAGTCGCCGTTTTCAATCTTTAGTTGCAAGGGGCGCAGCCCACCATCCCATGGAGGGAATTGAACCGGCAACCTTATTGTTAAGAGCTTGCGCTCTAACCACTGAACCATCCGGCCTCCCCTCTGGCAGCCCCGCCGTAGCTCGTTGTCTTCAATCTAGTTCTGGAGGGCTCAGCTCACTGGCCCATGTGGGAAGCGAACCGGCAACCCTGTCATTCAGAGCTCACGTTCTAACCAACTGAGCCATCCGGCCGCCCTGATACTTATTTTAATGAAACTTGAAAGCTGTCCTTTTATGTGGCAGCTAAGTGAAGAAAGTGGGTAAGCCCAAGCCTTCCTTGGTCCCTTTTCTTCCTTGAATGGGTACTACAGTGAGTACTGCTGAGGGGTGAGTACTGATCGGGTAGGTTGAGGTGTGATCAGGAACTTGTTACCTCTCACACAGGTCTCTTCCTTTTTGAGTAGAGCTGTATACACAATGAAAATCTTGTGTGGTTATAATTAGCCTTGACAGTTCTTTTAGAGGCTGGCACACAGTTTTTCACCTCTTCCCTCCAATCTTGGGAAGAATGACTGTTTTCACAGTGGAGCACCAAGTGAGGTGGTTGGCTGGCACTTAGAGTCCATGTTGAAAGATGAGTATGTACAGCATCTTTAAATGCTAAAGTCACATCAAGGGTGGCAGTGGACCAGGAGAGGCACGGGGTCCACTGCCACTCTTGTTGTGACTTTAGCATCTAAAGCTGAAAGGACATGGAGGAGCCAAATCTCAGCCAACTTCTGCAGATGTGTTCATCGAGAGGAAGAGCCTCTTCTCTCTTTGAGTGGACTCAGATTCTTGCTTCTGTTCTCTTGCTGAGCCAGTGGTGGTGAATTTGGAAAGTTAACTCTGCATCTGTGAGGCTTCCCTGTAAGGCATTCAGCCTAACGAACGACCACGCAGAACCAGGTTCTTTTCTTGGTGAGGTACTTTGGGTTCTCCCCATTCGTTCCTTCTCCACACAAGTTTTACTGTGACCACTCTTGGGGGTTCTTGAGACGGGGAGATATTTGAAGGAAGTTGGTTGCTCACCAACTGTGCTTCAGGTGAGCCAGGGCGAGGAAGTGGGTACCATAGTCAGTGATCTGTAAGCCTTATCTGGTAGTTCGCGATCCATTGACCAGCGAGCCCTAATTCAGGTTCACTAGCCCATTTGTAAAATTTCTGATAGAACTAAAATGTTTATGGCAAAGTCAGAAACAATTGTCAGAGTAACAAGTGACTTTGGCTGCCCTTGTGATGATTTATTTAATCTGGCACCTGAGAATTCTATTCTCTACTCCGTCATTTACTTTTCTTATTCTGGAATCGTCTCCAATTGCTTTTCAGAAACCAAAAAGTTAACAGTGTGACACAATTTAGGGGTTATTTTGGTTTTAGCTATGTAGGTAATTCTTAGTAAGGAACAGTGGACTCAGAGTCAGAAACTTGGGGCCCAATTCTGGCTCCTACTAATAATTTTGAGCAAGAAACTTGACCACTGGTCTTAGTTTTCCTCATCTGTCAAGTGTGGTTGGTCTAGAACTAGATATCTCTAAGGTTCGTTTTAGAATTCTAGGCTGTTCTTCTAGTGTTTTAGTTAATATCTAAGGTCAGTAAGGTGTAAAACCCATAAATTATTTGCCTCTCTGGGGTGCAGAGCTAAAGCAGGGGAAAAAAACATCTTGCTAAGCCCTGCACACATTACTTTTTGTTTTTATCAGAAATGAATAAAATAAAAAAAATATTTCCCAGTTATTTTTAATGGGGTTCAGACAGTGGCAAAGAATACGTTAAATTAGCAAGCATACATCACGTAACTATAGATGCCTATAATATTCTTAAATCCTACCACCTAGAGATCGTTTCAGGTGAATGGCTTTCTTTGCATTTCCTAAGTGTCCTACAGTAAACTTACCACTTTCTGTAACGAAGAAGAAATACGCATCACCTTTCTGCTACCATCTTTCCGTCGTTTCTTCCCTTCGTATAATCTTCATTTCCATCCCCTATTTAAGCCAGTAAAGGTTAATCTGTGTTTGTTGAACAAAGGAAAGCAACTCGGCCTGCCAAGGGCTTTACCATTTGCTGGACACTGGGCTACAAAAGGGAACAAGGAGAAGAAAGAGAACCTTTTCTTGAGAATCTCCTGTCTAATGGCAAAGGTGACATGCAGATCAGAACAAAATGCTGTGATCGTAGCCGTGATCGCCATGAAGACTGAAGAGAATGTGCTGGACTCCGTTTCCCGGTCTCTGGTCATTAGATGAAAGTCCCGTGAGGTTGTAAGGCACAGGGCTTGCACACGATACACCATAGCTAATGTTGACATTAGCTGCTGCTGCTGTTGACTAATCTTTTAAGGAAAAGTCAGTTCCAGCTTTGGGGTGAGATCCACATCCTTTTAAACTGGTGTGTTAGTTTTAGGCTGGCCTCTTAGATCCAAGGTCAGGAACACAGCTTCACCCCCAGTCCCTGCATCTTGATCGACCAGCATTGCCCAGCTCTCTCCACCTCTCTCATCTCGGTTTACTTGTATTATTAGGCAGTTTTCTCATTTAGCTGTCACCAATCCATTTCTGGTAGAATTTTGAAGCTCCAGGGACTGAACTAGTTTAAGCCCTACATTTTCTAGACAAGGAAACTGAGGCACTAAGAAAAGAAGTGACTCTGCCTAAGGTCATATAACTAGTGGCAAAGCCAGACCTAAGCTCCTGCCTCCCAACAGAATGAATTTGCAGGACTTCTAACTCCAACCATGTGTGCTATTTGCATAGGTGAATAATTAAAGAGTATTGAAAGTTCTCAGAAGAGATTTCTCTGTCCACAGCTCAGTATCTGTATAGCCATCTGTCAAACAGAGGTGGCTTCCACGTGGAAGGTTTGCTTAGTTAGGAAGCTACCATGGTCTTGGATAAGTTTTTTCGTGACCAACATCAAGGTGAAGGGTAGATTTCTCTTCTGAAGACTGCTCTTGGGATTATACAGCCCCTGAGCAACTTCAGGTCTAATTCTGGCCTAAAGCTGGGGAAACAACAGAATGGGCTAAGCTAGGGTGCTGGCAGATTTGGGTGCAGCACGCTTCGCCTGTACAGTGATATCCATGTACCAGTGCACCTAGAGGAGTAAGCCATCCAACCCTGAGCGGATTTCAAACACAGACTGCACGGTTCAGCCTGGCAGATATTAAATACACTAAACAGTCTCCCTGGAGGCACTCCCTATATTCCCTCACCAGATCTTGAGGCAGCCTCATCCCCTGAACTTATTAGGTTGGTGCAAAAATAACTGCAGGTTTTGCAATTTTTTTTTTTAAAACCTTTTAAACCGCAATTACTTTTGCACCAACCTAGTAAAATTACACCCCGAGGTCCAGGCTTGGTTTCTTTCTGCAGCCCAGGTCTCTGGGGTCAGGCCCTGTTGCCCTGTTTGCTCCCCAGGCTTGAAGGGTGCAGTGGTCTTCTAATGGACACCCAGCCTCCAACTTGACCATATACAGGCATATCTCCGAGATTTCGCAGGTTCCGTTCCAACCCACTGCAATGGGAGTATTGCAATAAAATGAGTCGTAATCTTTTTGCTGGTGGAGGGTCTTGCTTTTGGTTGAAAAACACAACGTCTTTTTCACTTTACTGTGAAGCACAGTAAAGTGGAGCACAACAAAGCAAAGCACAGTGAAATGAGGTAAGGCTGGACCCAAAATTCTGATCGCTCTTACGTTTCCCTTGCTTATCAAACCCTTGGCTCCTTCCGTAATTTTCCAGAGTGACTTTCCCATATTTCTGATATAGTTCGGATTCCTCCTTCCTCTTTGATCAGTCCTACCCTGTTTGTGTAACATCCTGTGGTCAAGAAATGTAGACTAAATCGATCTGGTAGTTCAGCCCCTATTTATCCCACACACTGGCCAGGAACAAAATTGTGGATATATTGATATAACCATATGGAGCATATGGTTACTTGGTGAATGTGTGTTCTCTTTGCCTTTCTCTAAAGAAACCTGGCTGAATCTATAAGCCTTGCTCTGAAAGGTCTTAACACACACACACACACACACACACACACACACACACACAAATCTACTTAGCACGATTGCCCGTCACACACACACACACACACACACACACACACACACACACACACATATCTACTTAGCACGATTGCCCGTATGCATTTAATCCATGCGGGTCTTCTGACTGGCCAAACTGAACATCCCCAAGTTACCCACGAGATTTGGAGGGAGCTTTATTTTCACCCGTGCCAGCTAGTTACACTTTAAGGGACATGGCTGAAAACTGACGTGGCTTAATGTGAGATTTTCATACCCTCTCTGAAATCCTGCTCTCATAGGTGACAGTAGAAATATCTACCTCCCTCCCTCTTCCTTGACCCGCCCCAGCCCTCATCATTCACTTCAGTGGTTCGCACAGGCAATTTTCCATTGGTTTGACTTTGCAAAGATGTTATTTTCCAGGAAGGCAACAAGTGACCACCAGAAAGACACTGTGTGTCTAAGTACACCCCAGATTTAATCTCTGTCCGCACAGATGGCTAAGACTTTTTTTCTAAGAGAACTAACTGAAGGCAGTTAGAATGGTTTCTTTTGTTCGCATTTCCTCTCCCAGAGACCAGTCCCAGGAGTCCCTTCACCTGCATTATCCATTAATGCTGTGGGTTCGTTTTCCCCAAATAAACAAGTTTTCCTGCCAAAGAAAATAGACAGCATGATTGGATGCAGGGATGCTTGTTGGGACCTGCGTTTGAGATGTGGTCTCCATTTCTCTGGGTTGGCCCCCAGCCTCCTTACCCTGGGCGTTTGTTGGCAGTGGTGGTCTTGGAGCAGCCCTCACTTCTGAAGGCCCCTCGTGCTGTGAATCCTGCCCGTGGCGGTCCAGCCTTCTTGAGAGCATCCTTCATCTCTGTTTGTTCAGTTTCCTGAATGCCTCTTCCAGATCATCTTTCACCTCTTGCTGCAGGCTCTGGGGACACATGTGGTTTCAACATAATGCACAGATGTGACTTGGGGGAGGGGAGGCACGGCTGTGGGCTCACACACATGAGCTGGGGTCACTGGACTCTGAAATAGGGGAGGTCATCCTCTCTGAATAGACAGGTCAGGAAGGAGGGGAGGTGGAAAGACCAGGCAGCCTCGGCTCTAGGTTTCCAGGCCGTGAGACAGACGCTGTGGGATGTGTTTTGTGTTGTAAGGGAAGCGTGAGCTGCTGCTCATGTGGACCAAATCACCATGAATAATACTTGTGTACCTGATTCTAAATTGAGACGTGAAGCAGAATAAGGGACCAACGACCAAAACTTCTAGAGGGAAAAGAACTGGTTCTTTATCCACCCAAATGTTGATCGCCAGCGGCCTACAGACTTTTGTCTGCAAAGGTCTAGATAGTAAGTATTTTCAGCTTTAGAGTCCATATGATTCTGTCGCAGTTGCCCAGCTCTGTAGCTCTGAAGCATCCATAGACAATAGGTAAACAGACCAGTGTGGTGGCTGGCCATAATTTGCCCACCCCTGACAGTTTAAATTCATAAAACTTACATCCTTATCATTGTTGTTTGCATAAATTAGTGAGTGCTCTGTATGTGGTCAGGTCCTATACCAGATATATGTGAGTGATCACATTTATCCCGTACAGAACAATTATGTAGGGTAATTAATAGTATTGTACCCATTTTACAGGCTGAGAGAAGTTAAATAACAGAAGTAAGGGCCAGGCTGGATTTTGAACCAAGGCAGCTTGACTCCAGGCTCCTGCTCTTTACAGTACAGCCTATGTCCTTCACCGATACCCACGCTTGCTTTTAGATCTTCACATTAGCCGGTATTTGGACCTTAGCCCAAGAAAACATACATACAGACAGATAATTGCTTTTAAAAAAAACATACAACCTTATACAAATTAATACATGGCAAGAATTTTAAAAGTAAGGGCATTAGTGAGTTAAAAGAAATTGGAAGCCATATTCTGCTGTGCTCTCAGGCCTGTTTTGCTTCTTAACACCCAAGGATCAATGCTGGGAGATTGGCCTGTGGAGCTGAAAGGCCAGAGATGTCCAGGCTGGTTTCCAGGTTCCCACACTCAGTGATGGGACAGTGGGCCTAGAGGAAGCTGCCGCTCCTGGGGTGGCCTCACCCACAGGCCATGTGCCTCTGACCAGAAGCACCACCACGAGCTATCACCCACTGTACATACAGGTGCAGGCTCCGTGGCTGCCACTGGTCGTGGCACAGGCCACTTTAGTGTGGGCAGGGGAGACTGGATAGTCACACAATACAAGTTGTTTGCTGACCTAAGTCAACCAAATGGAAACGTCTAGTAAAGATAGCAGAAACCAAGTTTGGGTGTCTTTTGGTGTGATAGGACGTAAAGTGTCCTGCAGAAAACTTAGAAAGAAGGAACGATCAGAAAAAAAGGTATCCCATATTTCATCACCTACAGCACTTCCCAGAGTGCTCTCTTTAGCTTGTAGGGACAGTCATAGGCGTGAGAGTTCCAGTGGTCAGATTAATTTGTCACATGCAAGACGAAACAAACTTAAACGGTATTTTTGACGATATAGTCTGTTGTTTTCCCAAAATATTTATTTGGATTTTTTTTTATTTGTTTTTGGAACCTTTTATAAAATTGTCTGCAGGGAACATCCTGGCGAAATCCTAACCCAGAGTCATTTCTTAATGTTTACATTCTGGTCCAAGATTTTTTTTAAATGGAGGAGGGTGGCGGCAGCAGCAACAATGATGATGGCTATTAAACCATACAACTTTTTTTTTTTGTAACAGGACTTATGTGTTTATGCTTAACTTTATTTTGAAATATTTCATCTTAATAGAAAAGTTGCAAAAATAGCACAAAAGGCTCCTCTGTACCCATTTTGCTGTTTGTTAACATTTTACCACATTGGCTTTATTCTCGTTCCTTCCCTCTCCGTGTGTGTGTGTGTGTGTGTGTGTGTGTTTCATTGTTATTTTGTATTTTTAAATAGTAAAACCTGAATTTTAAAATTCTTGAATGATTTATTTTTTGGATTTATTTCTTGAAAATACTTCTAAAAACTCGAATTAGGCTGGAAGTTTATTAATTCCCCCATTTCTACCTTTTGCATTAGGTAAATCGTGCTTTGCGAGTGTGTGAAAGGTTATTGTTAAATTGCCAGGGAGCATTTTGATAAGCCTATAGCTTGCAGTCCTTATGAGGGAAGAATTTGTCAGAACCAAGCAAGGCTTCAGTGCAGGCGCACACTTAGTACTAATCTGTCTGAACTCGTGAGGTTGTCATTGGGTGTTGTGTAGGGGCTATCATGACCATTTGCGGCCGGTTTGCCGCCCTCTTGGGCAGTGCCCTTTGAGAATTGGGCTTGGCTGTTGGCTGAGGTGAAAGCTTTGGCCTGACACACCCTCCTGTCCTTTCGTTTCAGAACTAAAGGGAGCAGTCCAGAGGTCCTAGGCTTTAGAGGGACCTCTGTATTTCAAGTGTCCTGTGGTGACTTGTCATACTTTCAGAACATATCAACACAGGTGGTTTTTTAAATGACATTTAGTTTCAGCAGTGGTTTCATCTAACATACACTGGAGCTTTCATATAGGGGTTTTTTTCCGGCCATGAAATCAAAGCTCTCTTCCTCCTTCAGAAGTTTTAAGTAACCCAATTTGAGCATAAAGTGAGTCGTGCAAACGCTGTACCACCTTACAGAGAGATTTGTTGATGTAAGGGGACTCGATGTGTCTTACATAACCTCTCGTGGAGTATTTCTAAAACCATATAAGGAAGCTGGAAATAGTCCTCTCTCCCTCATTATGTGAATATGGAGCTCGCGAATGAGGCTGGGGCTTGCGTCCTCAAAGAACGCATAAGGAACAACCACCAGACAGACAGTCTTGGAAGGAGAGAGCATCAAGCATTTGTTTGGGTGAGGGGTGGATGCAGCCCTCACAGTGGCCTTGGGACACCTGGATCATACCTTCAAGCTGGAAGCTCCCACACCCACGGGCCCACGTGATTGCACTGTGGCAGTGGTATCCCACTCACACATACGCGTAGGGCAGGTTCATACCTAACTGAAAAAGTGCCTTGTTTGGGTACAAATTAGACTCTAGAGACTGAAATTGGTGTTTTATTTTTTTCATTTTTATAAACATTTTATGAAAATTTTCAGAGATACCGGAAGAGTACATTACAGCCAATCCTTACATCCTCACCACACAGATGCTACAGTTATCAAGATTTTGCTACATTTCTTTATTCCCCATCCCGCCTTTTTTTTTGCTAAAATATTTTATAACAGATTCCAGATATCATATCATTTCACCCCTCACATGCTTTCTCTAAAAAGTAGGCATTTTATAAAAACAGTACCCCTGTCTACCTAAGAAAATTTATCCAAGGACCAAATTCTGATGTGTAGTTTTGACAAAGCTCCTGCAACTAGATAACCTTACAACGTAAGAATCAACGAGAGCCATACCTATTCAAATTCACTAAATAGCCTAAAAGAGGGGCGTCCTTGCTTTCAATTCAGAGCAAAATGATTTGGATTGGGGATGGGGGCAGGTGAACAATTTGCACTTGTGGTTCTACAGACTATAATCTTGGGTATTGAGCTGTGCCTTTTACTTCCTGGGCATTTCATAGTATCATCAATGATTGATAATCGTAGCTTACAGGAATTTTTTTAAACAATATTTTAATTGGAAAAAGCATCTGTCAGCTGTCAGGCTTCCAGCTTCCACTTTTGAGAAGCAGGATGTTGAATGTGAGTAATGACACAACAGGCCTATAAAATGCGGACTAACCCTCGGATGACTCATCCAGTACGATGCAGTATATTTGTCAAGGAGACTGAATCATATATGGGGGAAACCACTTCTCAGGCAGCCAGCTGGTTCTCAAGTCCGCAAGAGAGGATCCATTTTTATCGGAAGCTTTATAGTAGCAATAATGCTAATACCCAGCCCTTGGGCTCTACAATGTAGAGGAAATGGCACCGCCCGGCAGGTATGTGCTTACTGTTTACGTGAACTTTCTATTCTCCTCTTCTGCCTAACCTTTCCAGTGTTTGCTTTCAACAGTTTTTAAGGGAGGAAAAATTATTCTAATTGTAAAGAACTGAAGTGTGTGTGTGTGTGTGTGTGTGTGTGTGTGTGTGTGTGTACGCGCTCCCACGCTCAAGGACACATAGGTAACCATGGTTTTTTGATGGACATAGTTCTTGTCCACTCATCTCTCTTTCTGAAAACAAAATTCTCCTTGAATACTCAGGTAGGCCTGGTCTTCACTCATCCCCTTTATTAAGCCCTGAGTTTAAAAGACAGCTTGCAGAGGTGGTATAATACCTTTTTTTTTTTTTTGGGGGGGGGTAGCTTAAAATTAAAAAAAAAAAAAAAAAGAACAAGTAGAGATGAGGTAAAGGAGATGGTCTAATTATACCTAATGTATTTATTATGTTGGATTCTTTTTCAATATTGTGCTTTTTCCTACCCTTCAAGATGCATAACTCAATGTAAGAGAGCTTTATTCCCCTGCTGAGTGAAGACTCAGTTGTCTGGTTTTTCTTTGCAAACCATAATTTGCTTATACTGAATTCATGCATTAACTTTTTCTAGGTGGGAGAAGGGGGAGTGGGGGTTTGGTATCAACATTTAATTATAGCTTTCACGTGATCTGAAGGATTGTTCTGCATAATTGGGAGGCTGTGTCGCCTGTCTGACCCTCTCGCTTTCTTCACTCACTAAATTTAAACAATGCCTGACTAGTTAGGCACATATCTTGTTTATTTGAGTATATTAAACATTCCTCTGTGTGTTGACAGTCCATTCAGTGTCTCCTCATATTTTTTAAAAATACTTTTTGCATCCTATTTATTAGGAACAGAAGCAGTACTATTTATGCTTTTTTGGTCTGTCTGTCCGGAATGGCTGGGTTAAGAACTATAACACAACTGCCCACAATTTTGCTTAAGATTTAGCATTTGTGAAGCAGCCCTATCTGTGGTGGGAAATTCTGTTACCACTCGGACAGCGTTAAACAGATATGAGGTTACCAAGCTGGAAAAATAGGCAGTCTTTGTTTCTCTTCCTCTTTCTTGTAAAGCCCATAGTAATGACTTGTTTTCCTTGAGGTATCTGTGTTTCAAATTGTTGGTAATATACATTTGCCTAAATGTATTTAATGTAAAAACACTTGCTTAAATACATTTAGAAATTCAGATATATGAAAGCCAATATGAAGGGTGTTTGTTTGGTTCGCTTCTGTTTGTTCTGTAGCTTAAGAAGTACACTTTTTTTTTTAGAATGGCCAATTTGTTTTCGGAGACGGGACCATCTCTAAATTTCATTAATTTTGCATTCTATAAATGAGAACCACCTGTTATGCTGTAACATGCTAATTATGGTAGAAGACAATAATGAAGAAGAACAGTATTTGAAATATGTGGGGGTTTGCTAAGAATTTTCCTGCCCACATCTATAGTGCTTATTTTTATACGTGTGTATACATATTTAATAATGGCATTTGGTGATATTAAAAAAAATACTTCAGATTCAAAGTGAGGGCTCTTTTTATTCCTTCTCATTACCTTTTTTTAAAAAGTTATAAAGGACACGCTACTTTAAAAATGTTAGTTTGAACTAAAGCCTGAATTTTGTGACCTTACAGTGAACGGAGTTCTCTCTCGAAGCTTTGATGGGCGGCTACACTCAGCTCAGGGTTCACTTTGTCAACAATTATCAGAAAAATAATGTGACTTAATGATGGGGACTAAAGGCAGGATAGCTAATTTGCTCTGATTTCACTGAAATCTTAGCTTCCATTATATCTTTTTTTTCCCCTTGAGGCCTACAAAAAATTATGATGGTATATAAAATATATAAAAACATGACTTTTCAAGTTCTTGATTTATTGGCATTTTCTGTGAAAATGTCTTGCTTTCCTGTGATTTGTGTAGTCGAGACTAACTCGAGTCCTGTATAGATGATTTCAGGGCAGCATAGACTTCACCCGGCTTGGGTTACCTTACACACTCGGGCACGTGGATCACTGCCGTTCGGCCATGATAATCTCCCCTCGGGTGGGGGCCGCCCCTCCTCAGAGGCCCCTTTGCTGGTAAGCACCGTGAGTCCTCATCCAGAGTGACCACTTGGCTTTTAGATCCCTTCTTTCCCTTTTGTGGGAAAAGGAATACAGAGCCACAGCCAGTACCAAGGGTCTCATCTCATTCAACTTGGAAGCGATCAATAGATATTGAGTGAGACACTGCCTGTGTTCAGAGCTATGTGCTGGGTAGTGTTAAATTTAAAAAAAAAAAAAAGGCTTACGATCTAGGCCCAGCCCCGTCCTTGCTTTCATTCCCTCTTCAGCAGGGATTTATCATTATTGGCAATAGATTCCTCCTGGGTTTTCTTTTATTCATAGATTTACTGGAGTCTATAATCTGGAGCCACTAATTGCTCTGTGTGGAAGCGACTCTTAGCTATTCCCTTTTGGTTCTTCAGTATCTAACTCTTCTTGGATGGATATCAAGAAAGAACTGTCCTACTCAAAAATTCATTTGATAGTTTTGGTGGCCATGTTTTCTGAGCCAAGTAGAGTGACACAATCTTGGACAAAGGATTTTTTTTTTCCTCTTCTTCCTTGAGGGGAGTAGCAGTCAGGGAGAGCAATTGAATCCACAAAGCTTAGAAAGTCCAGGATATTTAGTGAAACAGGATAGCTTTTCCTAATCTTTGAGGTTTAAAGACTCCTCCCCTCTTTGGTGCCTATTAACATTATATTCTAATGACTCTACGCTATAATGAATTCAGTAACCATCTAATAAAAACAGGTTTACTTAAAATCACTATAGATTATCACCATTTTAAAATACTTAACTTGTATTTAAAGAGACCTGTTTAGTGAGTCCACAGTCTGTCCTTGCTGTCCAGGTGGATGATTTATGGACGGGTGGTGACAATGAAAGCCCCCACCCCCGGGGTGGGGGAAGGCTGGACCTGTCCATTGCCTGTTGTCCGTCGCCCACTGTTCTGCTGTTAGACATTGTCTTCCCCACATCCGGGGTTTATGGTCACTGCCTACACAGTGGGTGGGATTCATAGCACTTGTAGGTAAATCTTATAGCATTCTCTGGAAATACTGACTTTCGTTTGCAGCTCAGAAAAGCCAGAAACAAGTACAGAACAGCCTTCTTAGGGCATAAACCCCACCCTTAAGGACACATAAATGGGGTGAATGACCACTCTCTTATCAAACCGGCGTGGACTTTTATTAGTCCTGGGCATTCTTCTAGGTATACGTTTGTTGACAGCCTTTTTGCATTGACATCTGTGCCCAGATTGTTTTAGGATGCGTGAGGGACAGTGAAGGAAGCCATGCCCATTCCCAGTTGGATTCTTAATCACCCGTGTTTCTTCATGACTAATGATCAGCATCGAGAAAGCAAATGCTTCCGAGGCAGCCTGGCACTTCAGCCCTCTTCGAAAGAGCTTTTGGCTGGCATGACTGTACCTTCCTTGCTGCACCCTCTGAGAGCAGCCCAGGGAGTTACTGCATCATCTTCCTAGAGCTCGGTGTGTGAGGAACCGCAACAAGATACTAGCTCTTTCCAGATTTCCACGCAAGAGACGACTTTTAGTTCTCAATGTTAATTCATACAGTTGTAAAGGTTTTTCAGATTGGCGGTGTCCAAGCTGGGTTGGGCTTTTTTGTGGTTTCCTTTGAAACACATGTTCCTTGTACCCATCCAGTGGAAGGGATGGGTTGCTCTGGCCCCATGGGGTCTGCTGTTTGACTGGGCCTCTTGAATTCCATTAAATGGAGCGCAGACAGCATGTGTCATAAAGGCTGCTTGGGAAGGGTGAAGAGCAAAATTAGTGTCTGTGGGTGGGCATGTGTTCTCATCACATCGCCAAAGAACTGCAATGTGCAAAATCTGGCAGGAACGTGTTCCAAAGAAAAATAAAACGGCCCCTTTTTTCTGCTTTGAGAAATATTTAAAAAGCATCGCTAACCCCCACGTTGAAGAAATGGAATGGTTAGAAAATCCTTGGTGATTGTGTGTGTGTTTAAAATAATCTTAATACTGATGTTGGAACCAAAGAAATAAAAAGGGAGGAATCATAAAAAATATTTTGAGGGATTTTGTCGCCTATATTGTAAACCTGATAAGCATTCTATTAGAATATAATCGGTTGAGGATTAGGGGACGTTTTAGAGTTAACAATTAGAGGAGAGTCTATTACGAGTAACCTTCTTCTGTACTTCTCTGAGATGATTTTGCAAGAAAAGCCATGTTTAGGTCAGCAAAACCCATTACCAAGGAAATATTTGTGTTTTTCATATTTGCAACTATCTTATATCAAGAGAACAGAGCACAGGCCACATTCACATTTATATTTGAAGCACAAGATCTCCCTTTTATAGATACCTTGAAATAGTCTTGCAAATTTGTTGTTTCTCATAGTGTAGAAGAATACTACTTAATTAGGGGAGTTTGGGGTTTTTTTTTTAAGTGGTAATGTTTACTTATTAAGGACTACAGAAACGTTCTTTTGCAAAAGCCCCAAATTTATGAATTTGGGGGTCTTTCTTGAGTATACCTATTTCTGGTGGCCCCTTTTGGTTTCTCAAGGTTGTCTTTTTTGTACGTGTGGAAAAAAAAAAACACACATAAAATTTGCCATCTTAACCATTTTTAAGTGTACAGTCCATTAGTGTTCACCGCACACTATTGTGCAACCTGTCTCTAGAACCTTTCATCTTGCAAAACTGAAACTACGCCCATTAAACAACTCCTCATAGCCCGTTTCCCCCAGCAACCACCATGCTACTTTCTATGAGTCTGACTACTTTAGAATGCACAATTTAAAAGTGGAATCATGCAGTATTTGCCTTTTTGTGACTGGCTTATTTCACTTAGCATAATATCCTGAAGGTTCATCTATGCTGCAGCATAGGACAGAACTTCTTTCTTTTTTTTTAAAGCTGAAAAATATTCTCTTGTATGTATTTTTTTTATCTATTCATCCTTCAATGGACAGTTAAGGTTGTTTATACCTCTTGACTACTGTGAATAATAACTACAGTGAAGATGGATGTGAAGTTAATTGCCTTTTGCGATAGTAGTTGACTTTCAATAAATGTTAGGGTTAATTCTCTATACAAACACACAAGATCAAGTGCCATCATGTCATAATTCCTTGTGTTTATCTAGCCTTTTCAGTTTACATAAGAGCTCCCAGATACCAACTTACTCACTGTAGGAAGTAGCTAGGTATGGAGCAATTTTCAGTCCAGGATGGCATATTTACAGTACCTTCAGGGTTCGTAACTCTCCTGTAGGTGAGCTTAGTCCTGAGAGGCGGCTGAAGCACACCGGAGAATGAAGTGAGCTGTGGGTAGTTCCTCTTGACCAGTCATTTACACAGGACCCTTTTACTCTTTCCTCTGATACTAAATGGCAGCCAACAGTGGCAGCATGGCTTCAGGGTAGTATAATTGCATCTGTTTGGCCATACAGACTGCCACCTTCTCAGTAAAGCTGTCTGGTGGAAGAAGTTGGCCGTGGCTACTTGGTTGTCCTGCCTTGGGCGGGGGGCTGTGGTCTTCAGCCACTGCTGAATGAACGACCTAAAGCTTGGCTGGACTCCATGGTATAAGCATATTGGTGATGGACAGGAAAGCCCAAATTCAGCACCTTAGCCTCCAAGGGTCTCCATTATCTGTGAAGACCAGGACTCTTGCGATCAGACGGCTTCTAGTCCTTCCACAAGCTGACAGGCTTTATTATGTGGGTATAGCTCTAGTGTTCCCCGGAAACTTGCTTTGAAATCAAGCTAGAATACTCTTCTACAAATGAAACAATACTTTAAGAATATCATGTTAAACTGTGAGCAAGCTTGGGAGCTAGTTGGCCTACACATTCTCCTTACTGCCCAGCTCTTTTCTGGCAGGAAGATTGCCTAATGGAGGTACGTGTACCAAGTGGATGGCTCTGTTGTGTAATAACTCAGAAGGAAATTGCCCTCATAGGTCAAATCCTGTTCCTGTGTGTAGTCAAGAAGCCGCTGCTGCCTGATTATCCTGTGAGCCTGAAACTTGTCTTGTTCCTGCCCTGCTAATCGCACACCAGAAGTCATTGCCACCATAAAAGAACAATTTCTCCAGTGACACTTCCTGGGAATTCCTCCTGACTAATAGCATTCATTGATCCTGATCCCATGGCTATCACTTAGTGTTTTCCTTTTGGTTTGTCTGCTTGCTTGCTTAGATGTAAAGATTTCTCAACCTTATTAGCAAATGATCGTCAGGTTGGCCCTTTTTAGAGCTAGTCAAGATCCAGTTAGGCCAGATTCCAGGGGCCCCAAAATGAAGCCTACGTTGGGAGTTTAAGAATCCTCCTAATTTTTTCTCCCACCCCACACCCAGGTAGGAAAACTCGGCCAGAACTCAATAGAACTGGCCGTTCCCACTGGATGTGGGAAAGAGGCTTCGGTTATAGAGACCATCAGTGGGCAATAAAAACTATTTGGGAATAGAACTGTGATTCAGGTATTTTAGGAATTGGTTAGGCTTTCCCGGTCTGGATTGGGAATCTGCTACTCACCATTTTATATTTTTTCATGTCAGGGAAGACATTCCAGGTTCAACTGATTTACAAGAAAACTTTTGGACCCAAACTCATGTGTGACATTGAAGCAGCCTGGGCCCAACATGAAACTCGAAATGCAAAAAGTTGCTTTATCAAAGGTCTACAAGGAAATGTCTCCCCATGTTTAAGTCGAGCCGTGGCTTCATTGACTTTTCCTAACAATTGTTTTCCCTTTTCTCTCTGAATGTAATGAAGATTGGTACTGGCGTGCCTGTCTTGAGCCAGTTGGATAAAGCATGTAGGATGAACTATTTAGAAGAAAAGAGACAGATCCCTTTTCTCTTTTTTGCCTGCATTTGTTCCACAAATATGCCTTGGGGATTTGCTTCCATGTACAGAATCTCATATTCGTGTGGGGGTGAACAGCTAGATGGCTAGATTGCTGTACCTATTTTATTCAAAGGATCTTATTAAACTTATTAAAACTCAAGTTTTCTTCATTTTCTTGCTTTCCTAGAACACTTTGCTAGACCAGTTTCACTCCTGGAAACTGTATAATTGCATAATAACACTTGCACTGAGAGAACATAGCTGTTAGTTTGTCGTGGTTTCAGGTCTTTTGTGGTTTCAAGTTTTTCGATTCAGAAGATGTTTTCAGTTACAGTTTACGGCTGCAAGTGTTCTGATCTGCTTTTGTAGAATATTTGGGTAGCTTACGCTTGCGAGTGCAGGTGAAGGGCATGGAGGGCTCGGTTTTTGTTTTTCTGCTTTTAACACAAAGTTTAAAAGGGACCTCAAAGGTCATTTGGCCCTTACCCCTCATTTTATGTATGAAGAAACTGAGGCTGCATCAACCAGGAGTGAGGAGATGTGCTCCAGAGGTTAAGTCTGCTGATTTATGGCACTACTGTCACTGATAGATCCAAACACGAGGGTGGGAAACTTGCCAAGCTGAGCAGGACTTCCCAGCCCTACCATTTTTTTTCACGTGGCTGTGTTGTCAGTGATACCTCTCGATTTCTCCTTATGATTCTTTGACAATCAGTTGCCTAGCCAGTCAGTTTTAAGAGACCAATGAAAGTAACTTCTCTTATGTCCTCTAGATCACCTAGCATGGATATGGGGACCCTTGTCCCACAACACAGGACCCCTTTAAAACAAAGAGCCAGGGGAGGGGGTCAGTTTACAGAGACTGGATCTTCGTCCTTTATTTGTCCCTAATATCAGTGACCTTGAACAGGTCCCTGCTCCAGTCTGGATTTTAATTCTTCCATCTAAGGGAGGGGTCTAGAATAGATGGTTTCTATGATTCTTTCTAGCTTAAAAAGTGTGTAGCTAATTTGTTTGGGTGGCTCTTCACTGGTCCTAATTGAAGACCTAAGCTTCACTGACAGGCCCACCTCTATTCCTATCTCTACCTGGGAAACTAAGAGAGAGAATTCTGCAGGGAGAACAGAGGCCTCACCTGTGCTTTATTTCTTTGTGTTTTAAGCTTTTCGTCTCTAATGAGGAAGGTGGCAGAATCCTAGAAGAAAAGGAACGAAATGAATTGATGATTCGTGCCACCTGAAAGGCCATCCATGTCCAGTGGATCTGTCGGGACTATAAGTAGGGTGGCTCTTAAAATCCAGTCAGCCTACCGCTAGCAAACGTGCTGACTTTCTTTCCTCCCTCCCGGCGGGCGAAATTATCACCTCATTTTGTTTGAGAACAGATTTTATTAAGGACTGGCTTACAAAGGCTTTTGTAGGTGTAACATTTGGTAGTAACCTAGTTTGGTAAAGTAATTTCCTGCCCTTTTGACAATGGTTTGCTTTGGGGGTTGGGAGGGATGGCGCGTGGCAGGTAAAAAAAATGGGAACTGTGTCCTGGATCCCGTGAGAGGTAACCATTATCAGCTTCTTCTAGGTTTCGTGTCGATCTTCGTATAGAATGTCACACTATAAATTTTCTCTCTCCTTCTGAAAGTCTTCAGTTGTTCAGAAAATTTTGTTGAAGTGTACAGTCAACATTCACCAGCTCCTGTCTGCTACAAGCATTTGCTCTTACTGCTTTATCTCACAGGTACCTGTCGCTCCATCTGTCCCTCTCTCCATCCAAGATGCTGTGTTTCATGCATTTAAAGTAAGTTGCAGACATGAGTGTGCTTCTCCCTCAACATTTCACCATGTGGATCATTAAGGAAGCTCTTCCTTTGCCTTCTCCAATTCAGTGAGAAAGAAAATGAAGATATTCTGAAAAAGTCAGGCACAGAAGTTCAAGGGCTACAATTTAAAGACCTGAATTGGAAATTATTAACTTTAAATAAAGCCCCTTGCCATGTGTGTCTGGAAGCACCAATTTTTCTATTATATGTATACTTAAATGTGGTGTGAGTTCATTTTGTTTAGTAATCTAACATTTCCATTAGCTGGCCTGTGGGGGTTTACATGTGGATTATAAATGCCATTTTTGGAAGAGTGTGTAAAAACGGGGAAAATCAAAATGACTGCTTTCAGAGTAAAAAGTAGAAGACGACAGGGTTCTTCAGGGGTGGGTTATTTTGTTGGTTTTAAGTTGGTAATCCTTTGATCTTGATTAATGCTGAACTCCACTGAACTCGGGGCTCAGCAAAGCAGCAGACTGTACAAGCAGCATCGTAAACCTGGATTCAGCTGGCCGCGACCTTCCCAGGACTCCCTTATTCCCACTTCACATGGTGTAATCACCCTGAAACTCAGCCCGTTAGGACAGAACCATTTCAGTCTCTAAGAAGTAGATTTATTCTATTTTGGTTTGAATAAAATAAAAAAAATTTTTTAAAGTAGTTTACTCATGTCAAAGTTGTCTGTGTTTGGGTGATTTTTGACAAAAACTCAGAAGTCTCCTATCGATGTCTGCAGTGTTAATGAACTGTCGTGGTAAAACCTAATTTCCTAAAACGTTCTAGCTGACCTTAAAATACCCATGTTAACATTTAGAGAATCTGTGCATAATGCTATGATAGAATTAACATTTTAATGCAGAGAATCATTTGATATTGGGTGGTGGTGGTGGTTGTTGTTTTTTTAATTTTTATTGGGGAATTTTGGGGAACCGTGTGTTTCTCCAGGGCCCATCAGCTCCAAGGCATTGTCCTTCAATCTAGTTGTGGAGGGTGCAGCTCACTGGCCCATGTGGGAATCGAACCGGCAACTGTATTGTTCAGAGCTCACGCTCTAACCAACTGAGCCATCCAGCTGCCCCGATAGTGGGTTTTTAAAAAAGATTTTTTCCAAAACAATTTTTCACTTTGTTGAATTCAGTGGAATTGTAATTTTTTTTTTATTTTAAAATTGTATTATATTTACTTTGTTGTTGTTGTTGGAGGGTAGTATGAACTAGTTTAATTTTCTGGAGCCAGTGTTTTAAAACTCAAGAATAATTTAAAATGTATTCTGCAGCCTACGATGAAGGTAATTCCACACTGTATAAATACTTGACCGATCAGGATACAGAGGTCTCAGTTGATTGACCAGGAAGCCTACGTAGGATTTAAGGGGCATTATGCCTAGGAATCTCTAGTTCCCTAGACCGCCAGGGTGGGGAAATTAGGGTTTCTGCTGTGAGGAGGGATCAAAGCAAATAGTTTGCAAATTTCAAGAAAAAAGTGATTCCTTTCTTCACTGACTGTGTGTCCCCTGCGATGAACGACCAAGCCTGCCATGCCCCATCTGTCCAGCTTGACCACTCAGTCGAGCCTTGCTTCTCCTAATTGGGTGCGCTGCTCACCTCAAGAAGTACTTGCTCAGGAAAGTTATACTGACACAGGAAGAGTTGCCAAAGAGCCATTAAAAAACAAATCCCTCCTAGACAACTACAGTTGCCTTTTCGGATGCTGAAGCTAAGATTTCCTCCAGTGAACGCTTCACTGTCCGTATCTAAACCCACACGGTGTTACAGTTTTAGGTTGTACGTTACTGAAACAGCCCTAATGCGTTTCTTTATTGTGCCCTGGTTATGAGGGATCCGTCATCATGGGTGTTACATGTTTGCTATTCTCATGGTTTCTGAATTTAAGTGCTGAATTTAAATGTTGGTAAGTAAGGTCTTGTTGATTAAAAAAAGAAACAACTATAGCTCTGTCCTTAAGACATTTGGTATATTAAGTACAATCAAAAGATTTTTGTAAAAAGATTTTTACCAAAGGAAAAAAAAAAAAGAGGAAAGCAATATAAGTAGAATCTAGTAGAATCACTCTTTCCTTTGGAGGATTTATGCTTGTTCAAACTACAGGCGATAAAAGCTTAGAGGTTAAATTAAAATTTTCATTTTAAACACAGTACTGTAGAGTGGAGTGAATCAAATAGAACTTGGTAAACTTTGCTGAGAAGGAAACCCTAAAACCAGTGTTTCATGAGGTAATTTCCAGCATGCCCGGGCACCGTCGTGGACATGACCTTCCATTCACAATCCATAAAGATTTGCCCCTAGAATTGGGGCTCTCACTGAGATGGGGGCATTGGGCCACCAGAAGCTCTGACTTGCCTCTGCAGGCTGCAGATTTGAGAACTGTAGGTCCCTGATCCCAGGCTGCAGAGATGTCAAAGGAGCCCTAATTGCCTCTGATATTTCCTCAACTATTTCCTCAAAGGCCTCGTAAGCCTCTGTAAAGCTTACAAGTTTAACTTCCAGTCTCCATCTTTGTTCCTTTGTGTCTTGGCTTCGTTTCCTTTCTTTGGCCGTTATGGGTTTCAGGGCACAGCAGTAAAGAGAGGGACCAGAGTGGTATACAGCACACTGCCCAGTACCCTGGACGTGGGACAGCCCCAGAGAGCGTCCATTCCCAAAGCCATCTACTGGGTGGCTGCCTTGGCCCCGTGTGAGAGAATGTGCCAGAAGGTTCAGTGCACGTGCGCTCAGGGTCCTGGGGCCTGAAAGTGTTAGGTAGCACTTGCGAGATTAGAAAATGGGTCTATTTACAGGGCCTTATAATTTAAAGGAGAATATTAGAGGCACGTAGTATGCTGACTCAGCACTGTACACTGTATGGTAAACAAGGTCTGGGCATTTATTCTGACTCATGCAATCACTAGCTTATAAAAGTAGGAGTTTGCAGTAGTTATTCTCACGGAGCCTTTTTGTGTAAAACTTTCAATAGGAAAATAAAAACACGAGAGGCCATGTCTAATAAACTGCCACTTGCTAGGATGGGTTCTAAAGAATGATTTATAAGTTATTATAGTTAATAATCATTCCTATTTCAAACATGAATCGTGTTGGCAGTGTTCTTCCCAGTAGTAGAGAAAGCAACCTTTTCTAATATGTGCACTAGAAAGTGGTGTGTGGGTGAGTGGGTCTATTTATACCTTCAGTGTAGCTAGGTAGCATCAACAACAAAGATGCTGGTATGAGACGTGGCATGCACGGATGAGAATGGGCACGCCCCAGACCTCCCGCTCTGGGTCAGGATGGAACTTGGGCATGGAGGGTTGTGGTGACCTTGTAGTACAGCAGGACTTACTAGCTTAGGGTACAAGACTAACGTGGGGATTTCCTAAAACTTTTTGACGGATTCTGAGCCTAGTGCATAGTAAAGGAGGAAGATTCTGGGGTGCCCACAATATAAACAGGACCCCTAGCTTTCAGCCTGGTTGGTTCCTGGATAAAGGTTACATCCCCAGTCATTGCAAAGCAAGCACCCACTACCACCACCAACATTTTTGGGCACCATTTTATATACTGGGGTTTCATTCCTGGAAACTCATTACCATTTAAAAATATTTAAATTGCTTATAAAGTTAAAACATGTGAAAGCTCTGTTGTAATCTTCTGGGGGAATTATTCTGCATGGGCTGGATGCACTGCAGCCTCTCTCAGAGTAGCAGAGTCCCGATGAAGACTGGACCGCTGAGCCTGCTGTCCTCCCTTGGTCACTCTGGTCACTAGCAGAGTGCCTTGGCACCATGGGGCTACGACCTATTTGACTACATAGATTCTTTTCCTAGCAGATACTGGGAGAGGGCAGTTTCCAAGACGACTCGCCAAGTGTACGTCATGGCTGATTTCACGGGTGTTAAGTTAGTGTGAGGAAGCTTTTTTCTTAAGTGATCTTAGCCTACTTTTCAGCTTCCTCAACTCAAGCATGCACACCAGTTCTCTTTATGAAGCAAACATTTAATGTTCAGAAAATTCCTTCTCTGCTCACAGTGCCTGCCTGTCAGCATTGCGGAGGAAAGCCAGTGCCCTCTCCAGAATTGGCTCCTGCCTGGTCTAGCATCTTGAGCAGGCTTTTCCTACCTCCGTTCCTATAATGGCCTGACCAATACAAGCAATCTACACGTTTAGGTAGACATTACACTAAATGGACAGACTTTCAGTGGCTCATCCAGAGTTGAAAATCACGCTCCCACCATGCACAGAACTAACTACATGACGTGTAACTTTCCTTGCCTGTAAAGTTTGGAATAGTATGTACATTTCTAAAACGAGGGTAGTCCACTTTTAAAAAAATTCTTTAGTTGATACCTAATAATAAAACCACCACCCTAGGAACCATTACCTGCTTATATAGAATATGACTAATATCTTTAGCTTCTCAGCACATTTGATTCCGTGGAAATATTTTGTTGATTCTTTTTTAACAGATGACTAGACATATATTTCATATGCACATGCATTTTATACACATATATTTTTATATGTACATATATAATTCAATGAAATCAAGGAGCCTTCAGAAATCTGTAGATACAGGAAGACTGGGGGTGGGCAGGGTGTGTGTGATTACGAGGTGAGCCTGGGCCCGCTGGAGGACTTGGGGTTCTGTGTGGCTCAGCTGGCAGCTGGGGGTGGGGCTGGATGGAAGAGGGAGCCTGAGAGGCTGGATTTTATCTAATCCCTCTCAAGGTCTGGTGAAGTGGAGAAGGATGGAAAAGAGGGCTGGGAGGAAGTGAATGTAATGTTTAGCATAATGTAGAGATAAAGGAGCATGTAATCAGATAAGGGTTGGCTGAGGAGGGGGCTGGGAAGTATTTATGAGGGATGTAAAATTTCCAGTCTCCATCCCTGAAACGGGGAAGGAGAGGAGCAGAGGGCCCATTCACCGGTGGCAGATGGAATTATTTTCCTCTACAGGTGTGCCTGAAGTGTAGGCTGCAGCCTGGTCTTTATTAATCTGACTGGCATTGATAATTGCCACAGGTCCGTGTTGGATTTTTTCCTGTTGTCGAGGGCCTGCCAGCCTCCCTGCCACTCTACTCTCTGACAACTGAAAAAGGCAGGCCGTGGCCGGGGAGACTGGACCTGTTTTTGTAATCAAAGTCAGCCTTTCAGCAAAAAGGATCATGATGGCTACAACTTAACCAAACTTTTCTGTATCAGACATTTGACCTCTATCACTGCTTTTAACCATCAGACATCCCAGCAGGGTAGGATCCTCTCTTCGTGGGTTTTTTTTTTTCTCTCTCTTTTTTTTTTTTTTTGGCAAATGAGGAAACTGAAGCTCAAAAAGAGGCTTCTTTAGCTACTGAGAAGGTCAAGGCACTGCTGACCTGTCTGGCTGTGAACATTATTTACAGACACTGCTGCCTCGGCACCATTTCCTACAATTCCTTTGTTTACTTCTGTAACATGGCCCAGACAGGGCCTACGTTGAATCTGGAGAGAACTTAGAACATTAAGGCCCGAGATCCAAACCTTGCTGTGCCACTGTGGACTCAGCACTGCCTCCCCCCGCCCCCCCCCCCACCACACCAATAAAAACCTAGCTTTGACATTGTTCTTTCTATGCCTCCCATCTTGCCATAGGATGTCACCTACCTCTTCTGCGTGTTGAGTGATCACAGGACAGCAAGTCCTGTTTTTACAAATGAGGCCACGTGTTGGGAACACAAAGCTTTTTCCTTAACGAAACCACATTTGAATGGCACATGCCCAGCCCAATGTGTAAGAGTCAATTGTACTCAGAATGCACCTAAAGAATATGGTATTGTTTGGGTGGTGGTAGTCTAACCACCATTTGTAACGACATTGATGCTTTGGTCAGTTTAGCTGAAAATCAGACACCAGGGCTCCAGTCAGTCAGTGTTTGGACCCACCGTTTGACCTTCACCAGGTCAGTTAACTGGTTTAGCAGTTGAAACTTTCAGAAGTACTTTTTTGTTGCTGTTTTTTTACAATAATAACATCTTTGGAAAGTTTTCTAACGTATACCAGCAGCATTTTCCTCCTGCACATTTAAAAAACTAATCTACCCTTGCCCTTCCTGCTCCAACCCCCACCCCCCACACACAGGCAACCCCACATCTGGTTTAAACATGCTGTTTAATTCTTTCCAGAAAGGGGGAGGGAAGGTAGGAAGGGAGTTTTCCTCCGTTATACCTTTTGGTAGTCGAGTTCATTGTCATTTCTGTGCTGGGTGGGGTGAGATGCCGGAGCCACGTAAATACACCACCACAGATAGGAAGCAGTTGGCACGCGGCCATGCAGCTGGATTATCCAGACATCCTTCTCAGCTTTTGGTGCAACACTTTATCCCCCTGCCTTGTTTTAAATAGCCAGATGCCTCAGTTAATGCTGGCTATTGGAGATGTGGCCGGAGGAGATGTGGGGGTGGGAGTGGGGCTACTGTCCCCCCAGCCCCAACACACATATCCCATCACAGAAAAGTCTGCCCCGGGGAAGGGGTATAGGAGGAATCAAAGCAGGAAAAAGGATGCTACAGACCAAAAGCAAAGACCAAAAGTAAACAGCCTCTGTAGTCTGAAAGCCAAGGGGTAGGGTATTTTTTATTTTTTTTTTTTGGTTTCTAATAAATGATTACTTTCTGGAAATAAGTTTATGGCACTAATGTTAAGTAATGCAAACTTCCTTTTTTCATATTTACTTAATTTCCTCAAAGGAAAGGAGACCAGCACACAGCTGCAACAGACAAAAAAATAAAAGCGTGTTTTAACAAGAGGTGTGTAGAGTTTCAATTATTCACCTTGGCCGTTTCCTGTTACGGGATGAACCCCTAGTACACTCACAGAAGATTTGAGAAAGCTGTGTTTCATACTGGAGAGTCACATCTCCTGAGGACCTTTCGTTTTTCTAGAATAAATGGGGTATCAGGGAAAAAGAATATTCTCAAGTTGTTTGTGTGCAGCTCATCTAAACAAGTGTTATACAGTCTCTGTGACCTAAAGCAATGGCGTGTTGAATCCTGAGATAAATGGATTAGTGATAGAAACCATGTGATCTTTTTTTAAATTCAGTTTTCCTGTTTAATGAAAAGGAAATCTTTGCGCTACCCCAATTAAGCTACTGTGGCTCATGAGCAAATGAGTGTTGAACACTTTATATTTTCTCAGGGTTCTGTTAGCTACAAATAATATTTTTAAAAACCCGTTTATTGTGTATTTAACCCAATCACCCCACAACCTATAGCATATAAGACACTGCCCTATGCCCTAGGGATATAGGAATTAATAAAAGGGGCAAAGTCCCAGCACTCGTGGAGTTTACATTCTAGTTGGAGAAAGTGGGCAAACAACTAGGGCAGATACTGATTTAGTCGCATGTAGAAAGACAACGTAGGGTGAGACGATTTAAGAGGAGTGGACAGAGAACTCATCTCTGATGAAATAATCTTGGGCAGAGACCTGAATAAAATAAGGGAATGAGCCTAGTTTGTGTGTGGGGAGAAGAGTGGGACATGGGCTTTTAAGTAAAAGAAATATCACATGAAAAGGCCCGGGGGTCGGAGTGTGTTTCACGTGAAGGACCACGTAGAACAGTGGGACTAAAGTGGAATGAGCGAGGAGAGTGGTAAGATAAGTGCTATATTTTGACTTTTACTCGGAGTAACATAAGGAAGCTATTGGAAGGTTTGTTTGAGTAGAGTGTCATAATCGGAGTTGCCTTTCCATTTTCTTAGCAAGCTGGGCAAGCGTGGAAGTACGGTGGCCAGTTAGGAGGCTATTGCAATAGTCTGAGAGGTGATGGCAGCTGGGGTCCGAGAAGTGTTGATGGAGGTATTAAAAAGTGGGTTCTGGATATGTTTCGAAGGGAGAACCAGTAGGATAGGAAGGTGTTGGGAATCAAAAGTTCAACCTGAAACATGTTGCTGAGGTGCCTACCAGACACCCAAGCAGAGAAAGCACGTAGGCAGTTGGGTTTACTGATCTCAAACTTCGGGAAGAGGTCTGGATAGAAATGTGAATTTGGGTACTGTTAGCACATGGAAAGTATTTAAGTTGCCTTTGTTGGCCCTGGCTTGGATCCTGGATGGTTTAGCCACAGTTACAAAAGGAGAGGCGCAGAGTACTGGTACAGAGTAGCAGGTGTGCCCGTGGGCACAGGTGCAGGGTCTCCTGTGATTGTGTCTATCTTCTCAGTGAAATAAAAATGAGCTCATCCATCACCTGAGAGCGAGGGGGTAGGAGGACACGTGAAATCTTCTTGGGGACGGCCTGGGGAAATGTAGCACGATGCTGGGTGGATTTAAGGACCCGTGGAGGTTGGTGGTTAAGACTTTAAAATTAGACCTGTAAGCAAAATAGAGTGGGATTTTCCGCCTAACCAGATACAGCAGCCTGGGTGGATGCATGGCATTGAGTAGATAGTAGGGTTTCACCAGAGCTGGGGTTTCGCGAGGCAGCTACAATGAGGAAAGCAAGAACAAACATGTTCGAGTTCGCTGCAATAGAGTGTTTGATAGACCATGGAACTTGGGGAGAGAATCAAGTGAGAAGGAATGGGGAAAAAAGGTGGTCACGACACTAGATTGTTGGCCCCAGTGGGCTGAAGAATTACTGGAGTCTGGAAGGAGTGAGCTGCAAAGTCGGGAGGTGGTGGCCAGAGAGCAGGGTGCTTAAAATTGAGGTTGTGAAATGAAGGTTGTGCAGCTGTTGGTAATGACAAGTTCAAGGGTGCGACCTCGGTGTGGGTGGCTCAAGTTGGGTGTGAGCCGAGGGCACGGGAGAAGAGTTCCAGATACTGAGAGTCAAGAAATAGGAAGCATCCTCTGTGTGAATGATGGAATTATCAAAAACTGTGACGGGGATCATGGTGGAGAGATGGAGGGACAGTGAGCCCACTTGCTGATGTCTTCAAGGAAGGAGGGGGGTGACCCAGAGGTGTGTGGGAGAGTGAAGAAGGGTAATGGGGGCATGGTCAGACTTGTGAGTTGCAGAGGAACTGGAGCCAGGGCCAGCAACCTGCAGTGGGGAGGGATGTGAGAGCAAGAAAGCCGCCCATGTGCGAGGGCCTGAAGCTCAACCCAGAGCACGCCTGCTTTCAGGTTAAAGTGAAAGGGACTTACACGAGGTACCAGAAAGGAAAATGGTGACTGCTAGGGGCTGGGGCACGGGGAGAGTGGAGTTAGTACTCAGTGGGTATGGAGTTGCAGTTTGGGAAAAGGAAAAGAGCTCTAGAGATGGATGGTGGGGACGGTTGCAGAACAATGCGAATGTACTTAATGCCACAGAATTGTACAGTTCAAATGGCTAAAGTGGTCAGTTTTACATGATGTGTATTTTACCACCAAAAAAAGTGAAAAGTCTGAAGAAGTACTTGGACCTTGAGTCTGGGGGGCACAGTGGGAGGGGAATTGAGTGACAGTAGGGGGTGAGCTGCAGGAAGTCATGGAAAATCTGGGTGGCTGTGGCTTCGCCTTTGGGGGAGACTGAGGTGAGCAGGAATGTGGGGCAGACGGCCTGTCGAAAGGGTCTCTGTCCAGTTGTAAACTGTGTGGCCAGGTTCTGAGCGCTGGGCCTGCAGGGCGGGAAGAGAAGGTGCTGTGTTATTCTGCATCTTTGTTTCTCTGGAATCTGGCACAGTGCCCAGCGTATAGAAGACAGGAATACATATATTTGAATGAGTGAAAAATGAATTCTATCCAAAAAAAAAGAGAACAGCAAGTGAGAATTTAATGGCCTTGCTGAAAATCCAAGTAAATGTCCTGCAAAATGATGAAGAATGAAAAGAGACTCAAGTTGTTTGGGAGGAGAAAGAGGATGGTTGGCAAATGTGCAAAAGAACTTACTGTGAAATTGAAGTTTAGAATGGAGAAAATAAAATCATAAACAGAAGGCTACACACATGTAAAGGGTATTTGAATTGAAATATTTTCCCACCTCCATAAATGGTTGCATGGTGAACTGGGAGTGGATTGTCCCATTCTTATACTAAATCAGAAGATGATTAGCTTTATATATAAAATGTTAAAGATTGGTCATTCGTTGTAAACAAGTTTTAAGGGTTGAAACCATAATATCCTCTAAGTCACTAGATCTGTCTTTCCTAACTTACAGATACCAAACTAGAGAGGTCAGCTCATTTGTGTTACTGTTAATCCTTAAACCACCTAGGAATTAGAGAATGTTATACCTGCATGCATCTTCAAAGACGCACATATATTTTTTAATTACTGGGCGTCTTCTTTTAAATGTACTTTTATATTAAGTGTTTTGTTTTTTCCCTGCAAGTTGAGATGGGTTACTTTTTAAGGTTGCAGCCAGGCATAGATTTTCTTTTGATGAGTCCAGAAAATGCTGGCTGGTGGTCATCTTGCATTGTGAAATGTGTCATGTAGCTGCCAGACCATTGTCATGCCCCATTCTTCTTGTTGTTGTCGTTTTAGTGACAGCTATATTGTGCGTGTCAAGGCTGTGGTTATGACCAGAGATGACTCCAGCGGGGGATGGTTCCCACAGGAAGGAGGCGGGATCAGTCGCGTGGGGGTCTGTAAGGTCATGCACCCCGAAGGCAATGGACGAAGCGGCTTTCTCATCCATGGTGAACGACAGAAAGACAAACTGGTAATGGCAGACACGGAATGTTACATCAGCAACGACTGATTCCTTTGCATTAAATAATAGCCCTCTTCCCATAGATGATTTTTTTCCTTCTTTCTTTGACTTCAAATTCTTGCAAAAGCTTCAAAAATTATAACTCAGGAGCCAGTGCCAAATTGCAAAATGTAACCCTAGCTTTCCAGCAAAGTCACTTTTTACCACACACCATATAACTCAGATGCTAAGAAGTCGTATATTTGAACGTCTAGTTTGCATCATTGATTATTTAAGCCGTCTTTCTGTCACTGGAACAAGATATTCAAAACAAAAGTGTGTTCTTTATTATGAATCAGCTGGTAGTGAGCTGTGAAGTCCGTTTTTTAAAATGTAGGGTTCATTCAAAGAGCATGCCATCAGAGTTTGCTTGGTGAAAGGTGAAATGCAAAGAAAGGCCAGGTGTCGTCGGACATTTGGTTACTTCTAAAGAAATGTTTATCTAAAAGATACTGTAGCTTTTATTTCATAAGCTAATGAGTAAAACATGTTTGGAAAAAGAAAGTAACAAAAAGTAGTGGTATTACACTTCTATGATAATTCTACGTGCTTTAGAAGTATACACTTGGAGAGTAATCACAACCTCACGTGGGTGGGGATGAAGGAACTTGGATGTCCAGTTCTGTGTAATGTAGGAATCTGATATGAAGGAAAATTGAAGGTCTAAATCTATTTTTAATTGGTGGCCTTGAACCCGGAAGAACATTGCTCCTATCTGTATTTGATCATCATGGCAATGGAATGTATACTCAAAAGCCATCAGATGATTCAAAGCGTGAAAGTTGTACAGGATCTCAACAGAGAAAATACAGACGCCCCAGGAATGTGTCAGTGTTACATTTAAAACCCTTCCCAGAGGCATCTGTTGAGTTTTAGGTGCTAAATGTACAAATTTAATCTTCTGCAACTTAATTGTTTTAAATAGTTACAAAGTAGGTAAGACAAAACAATTTGTAAATGTTATCTGTGGAGTCACGGAAATGCTGTTTTTTACACGTGGTTCATTTCTGAAAATGAAATGAATGAAAATATGAAGGGAGACTATAGCTCTTGTAAGCAGTGAGTCCATTCAGGAAATTCCCTACATAATGGTCAAATAATTAAGATATTCACAATAAAGGCAATGTAGACATAACACCAATAAAAAGTAAAATAACGAGCATTTTATCTAGCATTTACCCTGTTCTAGCCCTTAGGTTGTATCACTGTGTCCTTACCGCAGCCTGTAGAATTACACCTGAAGAGACTGATTCAGAAAGACTGCTTGTTCTTGGTGACCCATCTGGGGAGTCTGGAACCAGTATTTGATGTGAACCACAGTCACATGTGCACAACCACCTTTAGCTCTTCGATTTAGTTTTTCCCCTCCTGCATGTTTTCATTTTTACATAGTGTAACCAGAGCTCGTAAACAGTTTTGTATCTAAGGCTCTCGTAAGACATCCTCCATATTCTTGGTATCAGGTTAGTGTTAGCTGTTTGTTTGACGATCTCCTTAGTGTCAAATATTAAGCTGCTTTTCCTCCCCCTTCCCCCAGTATTACCTACCTGTCTTTGTAGATACCTACCTGCATTCTCCACATTTCTTATTTTCTTGGACAAATTTGGGGGGTCAGATTTGTATGACTCGTACAAAGAGCTGCTACCAGCACACATAAGAATTCCCTCTAACACCATGAGGATCAGATATTTTACATCTTCACCAATTTGATAGAATAACAGTGGTATCTGTTGTTGATTACTAACTAATGAGATCAAATGTTTTTCTGTTTGGTAAACAGATGACTAAAGTATCTGTGAATGTCCTTTGCATATTTACCTATTAGGACCTTATTTTTCTCCTTCGTATGTATGTCCTCTTGTATAAAAAGGACATTCATCTTCATCTGCCATATTTGCTACACATATTTTTTATAATCTGTTGCTTGCCTTTTTATTTTAGTTCTTTTTCTACCAAAATTTTGAAAGAAAAAATTTTCCCTTTTATTATTATTACTTTTGTGTTAGCAAATTATCTTACCTGAATGATTATATCTTTTTAGGTCTATTTTTTTCCTGGTATTTCTATGGTTTGTCATAGAATATGTCAATCTAAAATGGTCTCATCAAGCTACTTCATTTTATAAATACATTTAAAAACTTGTGTCTTACCCCTGATTTGTATATAATAATTGTCTACTTTTACCATTTTGTTCAAGGCCCTTTACGTAAATAACCTCAGTTAAATTCATACCACATTCTGCAGCAGGAGGATACTATTATCTCCTTTGGTGGGAGAGACTCAGTGCTCTCAGAAGTGATCCATTTCCTCCGTGTAGGGCACGCAGTGTCGAGCAGAGCCAGTACTGGGAACCATTTCGTTGTGAAGCCCAAACCTGGTCCCTTCACACCAATTCTGCGTCGTACCAGGGCAGTCCTGGGTGTGGACCAGCTTGTTTGTTGCCCTCACTCTCTCCCCCATCATGTTTCTCCGTCACTCCATCCCTTTTCCTGACCCCTTTGCATTTTGTGACTCTACACTTCAGGACTTTTATATTCACTAGTACTTAAATCACACACCCATACACTCAGTTGTACTTCATCTTTCCATCCCTCACCTCGCTTGTGGCACACACTGGAAAATTCTGGACTCCTATACTTCGTGATACTTAACCCATTCCCCCTGCCCTGTCCCACAACACACATGCACACACACGTACTCACACCCTTGGGAGATACACACGCCCTTATTTCGGCCTCCAAGCTTCCATAATGCAGCATGTAAGCCCATTGGAGAGTATGAACCCACATGGGAAGTCTGCAAATGGGCAAGCGGGGTGGTTTGTTGAAGGACTCCCCCTCTAAATGGTGGAATTGTGAGGGGAGAGTGGAGATCATTTTTGGAATATAGTGGATGGATGACATCAAGGGTTCTCAGTATTCCAGCTAGGACATGAAGTACGTTTTCTGATAGAAACCATGTTGTCAATAGTTTTCCCAAAGCTGTGCAGTTCTTGAGTTCAGCACATTAGTTTTTGTTGTTGTTACATGAATTATATGTTGAGGCCTGTAAACTGAACTGCCATTGTTTCTATGAGAAAGTCTGTGTTCCAGACATCCACTCACAAGTCGTTATTTGGATAATTTTTTGAAAGTTGGGAACAATCACATTTTCCTGAGCAATTATACGTACATTTAAATTTCTGAGGTCAGTGTTATTTTCGATGGATTAGAGGAGTTTACTCCTGAAACAAATCCTGTGAGAAACCACCTTATGAAGATTTAACCACAACATCTAAAAGGGTGATCATTCCAGTTGTGGGCCCAAATGCAGATCCGTGAGTGGGACACATTTCATGGGAGTCCCAGTGGGCGAAGTTCTTTGAAAGGCGATGTGGCAGGATGTTGATTTTAAATGTACATACTATTTACCCTATCCTATAGAAATAGACGCAACATGCAAAGATTTATGGACAGCAGTAGTTCTCAAACATCTATGGTCTCTCTTTACACTCTAAAAATCTATTGAGGACCCCAAAAAGCTTTTGTCTTTGTGGGTTAGAACTACTAATAGAATATACTAATACCATATTCTAAATTAAAACTGAAATTAAAAAACGTAAATAATAGTGTTAGCATAAATGACATTTTTTAATGACAAATAACTATATAATTTTTCCAGAATAAAAATAATTAGTGAGAACAGTAGCATTGTTTTACATTTTTGCAAATCTCTTTAATGTCTGACTTAATAGAAAATAGCTAGATTCTAATGGCTACTCCCACTTTCAATCTATTGCAATATGTTGCTTTGGTTGAAGTATATAAAGAAAATCCAGCCTTACACAGATAACGCAGTTGGAAAAGGGAAAAGTGTTTTAATAGCCTTTTCAGATAATTGTAGATATACTTCTTTGATACTACACCAAAACTCGGCATGTAGTAGTTTCATAAATTTGGAATCTGAAGCCACATCAGTTAACTTTTCATATTTTGTTACATTAAAATCTGTGGATTTATCTTTCCCTTTGAACCTTGTACTCATTCCTGATTTTGTAACAGTATGCATTGGTCATGTGGAAAATAATGGTTTACTGAGTAAAGCAGATCTTCCAAATGTTGATATGCTTAACTCTCCAGTATTTAAAAAAAAAAACCACTACTAATCTCATTAGAGAAGTCTTTCAGTATTGGGAAACTGTCCACAAATTCTAACGTTCACTTGAAAGTTCAAATTTTATAACTGGCAACAGATTCCTCCAGGTGTTTTCCTTGAAGTCACAGGCTCACTATGTTCATATGCAAGAAAATGTCTGCCAGATCCACAAGGCTAACTCACCATAGTGCATCTGTCAGTGGTACTTTCAAGTCAACCTGGTGATCCATGAAAAAAGCAGGTAGTTCAACTCACAACTGCAACAGTTGCACAAGTACTTTTCCTTGAGACAGTCATCATTCTTCCATATACAGAAGTGAAAAAGCTATTAGAAATCCTCTTTCCTTTTCCATTTGTGCAAAGCCAGAGTTTCTTCATATACTTCACCAAAGTAACATTACAGCAGAGTGAATGCAGAAGCAGAGATGAGAATCCAATTGTGTGTACTTCCCATTTCATCACACAAAATAAAAGCTGTATATTCGAAGGTCAAGATTTAATAATTTTTAACTGCTTCATCAAGGACAGTCCTACGTAAAACTGGCATTTTTGACTTTGACCGTGTGACAGTGATGAGTTCGGGGCTTTTAGTACAGTTTGGAGCCACTGCACTGCCTGGGTTCATGCCACGGCACAGCAGTTTTATCCCTCATTTTTTGCCATTCTAGGTCCCCTGAAAGGGCCTGGGGGGTGCAGAGGGAGGGCTCCCAAGAGCCCACAGGCTAAACTTTGAGTATAAGGATGTTGTTGCCAACATTGTCTGTAAAGTGACCGATTAGAAATAACCTAAAAATTCCCATTAGTATGGAGAATGGCTGAATAATTTTAATACATCCACGCAGAGGAATATTATGCAGCCATTAAAGAGAATCCTTTTTACTTTCCTATATTTCTAAGACATGTTTTTAGGGAAAATAAAAGGCAAGTTCAGAGTTATTTATAGGTATGGCTATAAATTCCACACACAAACTTATATACTCACATAAAGAAGCCACCAAAAGGGAACTAGAACTGTGTCCACCATACTGGCAGTGGGTAACGAAACAAAGGCGTTGATGGTGATGAGTAAGAATGAAGCCTTCACTTATTCATCTAAATTACTTAAATCTCTTGCAACTTATATTTCTTGTGTAGATTTTTTTAAAGGCTCCAACAAGAACATATGATCACTTTTGTTTCCCTCATGCATCTCATTTAAAAAGATATTTTTAAAGGCCTTTCTCATGTTTTAAGTTAAAGCCTAAACTTCATTAGAGGGTTTATACCTCTTAGGTCCAAACTTCACTAGAGAGCTAATAACTGTATAAAGCACCTGAACTTTTTCGTTTTTGTCATGAAACTTAACATATGTCAAGATGTTATTTTGTTGACAGACAGCGATGGGATCTGATCCCCTCCCCCTCACTTAATTTAAGAGGCTGAACTTTTCTAAGAATTTATTAAACTTCTGTAACAAAATGTACTGTTGGAATAATCTTCAACTTGGAAAATGTCAATCAAAGACTAATTTTTTCACCCTCAAAATGTGGAGAAACTGGAAGTCTTTGTTTTTACAAAAAATTTATTTTGAGACTTTGAATTGAGACTATTAAATTCTAAAATAGACAACATTTGTCAGTTAAAGCCATGGTTATTTGGATTTCCTCAATTTGGAATGGGGCTGGGCTGACATTTAATCATTGTACTATTCTTAGGGGGAAATGTCCATAATAAGCAATTTAATCATAAATAGAACTGTGTGTGGGGACTATTGTCTTCTTTCAATATAATGTAATAAAGTGAGCTGCTTGGGACTGCTACTTGATATACTAATTTGACGACTATTCTCATCTGTTTATAAGTTAGGGAGCATTTAGTAGGCAGCATTTAATTTCTGTTGGCTTAATTGTAGCCTTGAAACCTTTACTTATTTAAAAATATTCCCTAATTTGAAATTATACTAATTTATGCAGGTCTTTTTTTTGTACTCTTTCCCTTCACTTAGTCTAATTAATAAGGTTTCATTTTGTTAAATATGGAGCTTGGCCAGAACAAGATCAAGTCTATTAACACGTAGCAATTATTTTGGTATACATAATGAAGCCATAGGAATAAATGTTGTCGATATTTTTGAGTGTTTTTTGTGAAGAACGGAGTTTACATTCACAGGATGGCAATGCTTCTTTTACGCTGTACTATCAAACTCATGTATCTTTATGAACAGTAGTGCTGTGCTAGACACAGAGGAAGTTATTTTATAATACATTTTGATCTTTCACAGTCTGATGAGGGGGGAAAAACTAGTATTAGAAGATAATACGAAACCTAGTACTAAATTGTGAAAGTGACAAGAAGAATTGGAGTACATAAAAGTAAAACTTGATGGTACAAATATGCTGAGAAATGAGTGTGACTGTTCAGTTTCTCATCATTCAGTGTTTTCAGAGCATGTTCATGGGTATGTGCTTATTGATAACATTGGTGTTATTTCCATTTTAGATATAAAAAGACTGAGGGTCCGAGACAAACGATCACAGTTACAGCTTAGTCAAAGGCAGTTCTGAGACTAGATTGCTAGAAACTTGGAGATTGTTCTAATAATCCAGATAAAAGGTTAATAGAGACCCAGATCAGGATGGTAGCAACTGAAATGGGATGATACAAAAGAGGTTGAAGGAAAAATGAACTGGACTTGGTGATTAATAATACAGGGAATAGAAAAAGCAGAAGAGGCCAAGATAACCACAGAGATTTTGAGCCAGAGAGAATGAAGAGAGAGGGGTTGGGGAAGTTGGAAGCAGAAACTAGTAGCAAAAATTTCAGAGCACATTAAGTTAATTTTTCAACATGTTGAGTTTGAGGTCATTGGGAAACACCCAGTAGGACGGAGGAGGGAAGATGGAGACCCACTAATACAAAGACCCTGACATGGAAGCAGTTAACCTGGAACAGAGCAAAGCCCCGAGACCTGGATCTCAGCTTGGTCCCCCCCAGTCAAGGAATGAGGAAGAGGAATGAGTGAGATAAAGAGTGTGGTTAAGGAGAACCGCAGTGCAGTGAGGCTCACCAAAGGCAAGAGGGGTGGGGTGAGGGGCTCAACAAAGACTAAATGGTCCACAGAGGCAAGCAAAGGCCTTCTAAGATGGAGAGACTCACAGACACATAAAGGCAGGGTCAGAGGGTTTTCATTAGTTGCCACCAATGATGGTTCCTAGATTTTTGTAACCAGACACCATCATGACTGTTTCACAAGTAACCAGCCTGTGTATTTCAATCCTTCAGGTGGTATTGGAATGCTATGTAAGAAAGGACTTGGTCTACACCAAAGCCAACCCAACCTTTCATCACTGGAAGGTCGACAATAGGAAGTTTGGACTTACTTTTCAAAGTCCTGCTGATGCTCGAGCCTTTGACAGGGGAGTGAGGAAAGCAATCGAAGACCTTATAGAAGGTATTTAATTTGTCACTGCATTTTTAGTGGGACTTGGGGAATATTCTGAGTTCTTTTTAATTCCAGTTGTCTACCATCATATATGTATGGTTTATTTGCAGGAGGGTCGGGGGTCAGGTCAAAACGTTGCAATATCCAAATAGAACAATTATAAAGTGAGAGTACCGGGAAAAGGAAATGGGTTTCAGAGTAAGGAGTGGCCCCAATTGGGTTTTAGACTCTGCTCTAAAAAGACAAGTTCTGGACTTCCTGATGAATGACTATTTGATGGATTTCACCTTTCCCTGACTATTACAGTGGCTCTGTTCTGATCTGTCTTGGCTCAGAAGTAGAGAACGGATTCTAATGGGCCCCCAGGGCTCCAGGCCTCCCCCCGCCCTCCTGTAATCAGAGCCCAGGTGTATAGCTGCCACTGCAAAGGAAAGGGGTGTGTCACTTTTGGATCCCTGGTTCAGTTTAGGCCTTAATCTGTGGTGAGTGCATAGTAGACATTGTGTTGCATTTGCTCCTGGCCTAGAAGGTTCTTAGGCAGTCAATTCTCATGGGCTTTTCTAGAATCCACAGAGGCAAACACACAAATTCCCCACTTGAACATATTCAGTTATCAAATCAGAGGGTTCAAGGTGTTACGACCCTCTGAAGAAAGAAGTATCAAGCAAGACGCCAAACTCAGAATTGGGGGAAATTAATAACAAAAGAATGAATGTTTCATTTGTTTAAGAAATAAAAGTATTCAGAAGTCGTTTTCTGCATCGTGAATTTGGGGGAAGAGAGAAAAAGCAAATCTTCAATGAGAAATTGCTTAACATCAGAAGACAATTCTAGTTGGAACATGAATCCGTTACTACAACCATGTGAGAGCCAAAGTGATAATAAAAACCAGTGTTCGCATCATAGGTCTGACATAAGTGGCAAATGTTTAAAATGTTATTAAACATAGCTTTTAAATGTTTAGAGAGAAAACATCTCCTATATTACTGATAGAACTTTGTAGTGTGCCCATGTACTTAATCTGAAGCTACACACAAAATTTGATTCTTACACCTAAGTTTTTTCTACATAGTCTCTACTTACCTTCTTTCAATCAAACTTGCCTTAAACGTTGATTGACTAGAATAATTCAAATAGTAGAGAAAAATCCTGAAAGGTCAATAGGAATTGCACAGAGGGCATCATAACTTAGTTTTTCCTCTTGCGATTCCCTGTTGAAAATTTAAATATTTCTTTTCCCTTTCTGAGCAATTCTTTCAATTTTTCAATTTTTATTTTATGTAACAGCAAAATACTTTCTAAACGCACATTTTTAAAGACCTAACCAACAAAAGGAGAAGCTAGAGAATAAATTTCCCTTTTGGTATACTGTCACTTACGCAAATTTAAATACTATTTCACTTTGGGCTATTAACAGTGTCAATGAAGTTGATCCACACATTACTGGGTTCTTCTGGGTAAAACGGGGAAGCGCTACCGGTTTGCATACCAGAATGAAGAAGGAGATGAACAAGATGAACAAGCAAAGAAATTGAACCCTAAATGACCGATTAATTCCATGAAGGAATAAATTGGGTTTTCTGACAGGAGGCTAAATTTTGGCCTCCAAAAACAAAAACTGATGGATGCCCATGTGTCAGTTTAAAAGGTGGCGCCCACAATCCGGTTTTAGAGTACAGTGTGTGAATTTCAGAACAGGAGGCAACCATACAAGCTATTTAGTCAAACACCCTTTTTGGATAGATGAAAAGACCAGAAAGCTAATTCCAGTTACGCAGTGCAATTGTGGCGAGTCTAACCTGGTGGTTCTCCATCCAGTGCTTTTCCCGCTATACACAGCAGTCCTCTCCTGGGGGCATCGTTGCCAGAGGCTGGTCTTGATGTGTGAGCTTCAGAGCAGTCAGCAGGCCCTCTGCCCTTCTCCGAGGTGCCTCTGTGTACTTGTTCTCCGGTGGCCAGTGCAGAAGTTCGAGGGGTTAATTGGGAACAGCCATAAGCAAAGTTAATTTAGGGAGTATCCTGGCAGGTGTCAATTAAAGAAGAGTAAATTAAAAGCATTAATTCCTGGGTCACTCGTTTTTGCTGCTGATCCACGTGCGAAAGGAATAGAATGTGGTTTTATTAAAATATCCCTTTTATATAACTAGATTTGACTTACCCTCTTTGGAAACACTTTTTATTACATTTTTTGTTCTTTTAGGCTCGACCACATCATCTTCCACCATCCATAATGAAGCTGAGCTTGGGGATGATGACGTCTTTACGGTGAGTGAGTTCCCTTTGTCCTTTGCTTTCCTTGTTAATTGGTGACTAATCAGAGAGCGGTCCTGTGTAAGGGCATGAGAGACCCTTTGCAGTTTGGCACATGCTCTTGCTGTTGGGATGCTATATGGGGGAGATCGCGGTCTTGTGACAATTTTTCCTATGCTGGGTTTGCCTTTGTTGGACACATTGCAGTGGTACCACCTGCCACATGACACGACAGTGTCAGCTCTCCTGGACCTGCCCCAGGCTCTCTCACAGTCTTCCCTCAGATTTAGGGTGAACAACTATCTGGTTTGCCTGGGACAGCCCTAGTTTTAGCACTGAAAGTCTCTAGTCTGCAAAACACCAGGCAAACCCAGACCACTGGTCACCCTACTCAGAGTATAAATACAGCCCCCTCCCTGGCAGCAAGAGGAAAAGCCAGGAGTAGCCTTGCTGATAGTAGTGAAACATCTGATAAGAAAGGCCTGAAGGCTGAGTTGAGGTGAAGCCCAAGTGTGCTCAGGCAGGAAAGGGCTTGGATATTTTGACACAGCTTCAGTTAATGGGATTTAACTAGAGACAAAATGATTTCTCAGCTTGCTTCATTTATGTCCTGGGCTTCTAGAAGTTAATTAACAAATAGCTTATTGCATGCCTGCTGTGTGTTTGGTGCAGCAAGGAGCTGTAGGGTAGCATTTTCAAACTCTTGGCCTTGACTTACAGTATGAAACACATTGACCTTGTAACGTAGGACACAAATCCAGAGACACCTGAAACCAGATTGTACTTCATGCCCTGCATTCTGGTTTTTTTCTCTTCACTTCATTTTCTTCTACTTTTTATTATGAAACGTCTCAAGCACACAGGAAAATTTAAAGAATAATCCAGTGAATACTTATGTACACCTAGATTGAGCAGTGGTAACATTTTGCCCCACTTGCTTTTTCTGTGCATGTGTGTCCTTACACACGCACGCAGGCACGTATTTTTTTTGCTGATCCAGTTGAAAGCCACCTTACAACACTTTAGCACGCACCTCCTAAGAATAAGGCATTTTCCTACATAAGCACACCAGTTACTATACCTAAGAAAATTAGTAGGAATGTCCTTTCACCTAATAGCTCCTCAGTAGCTCCTTCGTTTGTCACAAAAGTATCTCTAATAAGCTAGTTTTTATTTCAGCTTTTATAATATTGGTTGCAACCCGTTAAGCTTGCTTCCCAATGGACTCATCATGCAGCTAGTGATTTGAAAACCACTGCTTCGGGAATACAGAGCTGCGCGATCCCTGCATGGCTCCGCCCTCAAGGAGATAACGGGATGAGATTGTGAAAGGCGTAGAGACTGGCACAGACTGTGTAAAGCCCGTTGGGTCAGAGTCCTTTACAGGGAGGGGTGTGGGGATAGAGAAGACCACTAGGAGGTGAGGCGGGGCTGGACCTCCGTGGCGTTGGAACAGGCTTCAGGAAGTGGCTTCGAGGCTGGGAACCACAGGGACGAAGGCGGAAGCAGGGATGTGCGTGGTGAGTCGCCTGAGCTTTGCATATCCCACCCTGACGTGAACAGAGCGTGCGTAGGGGTGTCAGGAAATGAACTCAGCCGTCCTGCCATGGAACGGCTGGTGTGATGTGGCTCTGAACAGGCTTCCTATAGTGCTCCTAGCAGATCCTCGCAGCAGTTGGCATGTTGCTTACATCTGTTCCTTTGTCATGTTTCGAGAGATAAACAACAGCAGGCGGGTTAAAAGGTGGCTTCCTGTGCTCCAGAGCAAAACTGTCATTCGCAGCTGCTTCCCAGCTACCTGCCAGAAATGATTTATAGAAACGGGAGAGGGCAAGAGGCAGAGGGGTGATGGAAGCCAGCATCCCTCCTGGTTTTGTCCTTTAATCCACAGGGGATCAACCTGCTGCTCTAGGGTAACGCCAAATGCCTGGAAGGAAGTGTGGAAAGAGCTCTGCGGCTTCCAGACACTTGGTACTCAGTGGAGAAGCTCCACTTAATTGCATTCTGTGTCAGCCCTGATGGATATGATCAGCTGCCTTCATTCCATTTGTTTACAAACAAGAGCCTATTAATACTAGTACCTCCCTTCCTTAGGACAGGCCCGGTCAATGAGGCCATTGACATGTAAGGATGGGAGCGCCGTCGGGGGCTTATGCACCAAGTTTCCCATTTGTTCACGAGCTCCCTGTCATAAGAGCTTCTGTCCTTGACACATGAGATGTCTGAAAGCTGGAGCCAAGGAAGTGAGCAGCTGCATTAACTCCTGTCTAGTCTACAGTTTGCTGCATTCTAAAACTTTCATTGGTAAGACAGATGTGTAGAACTTGGAACTCATTTATTATAGAGTCTTAAGTGATGAGAAGACCCCCTTACAACTTACGATGGACCAGAATGATGACAATTTTCTAATTTGTCGTATGTCTAAGGGAAAGCCATTAGAGGTGTAAGTGGAGGAACCGGGAGTGTATCTTCGAGAGTGTTTCTGCTGTGGAGCCAGGGGTTTCCCTCTGTTTCAGGGGATTCCGTGGGGGAAGGAGGAAAGCAGGACACTGTGGACAATGTGCTGATGCACGTTCTGTGTGGGGGAGTGAAGTGAAGGAAAGGGCACCCCAACTCTGCGTGGAGGGGTTGTCTGCCTGGGGTGCTCACCAAGCATGGGCTGTTTCTGCTAACACTTCCCAGCCCTCTCGGTTATCCCCCCGAGCAGCTTGTCCGCCAGACTCCTCAGGATGGGAAAACCATGCTGCAGTTCCTCAGAGTAAAATTAACGTCCTCCTTAGTGTGCACACACGTACACACCTGCCCTGCCAGGTGCCAGCACCGTCGCTTCCACAGCGTCCCTCTCCCTCTCTCCATTTCACTGCCACCAGCCTGGTATGTGTCCGTGTCTTTCCCGCCTGAACCACCATCCGAGACTCCTGATTAGCAACTGTTAGGACGGCTTAGTTTTGGGCGGCTTTCCATTCCTGACTCCTAATATTTCTCTCTCAACCAACCAACTATGATTGTTCTCTAGTTTTAAAATCCCCAAGCATTCTGTTGTTTATTTCTCTCTTGCCACTTGAAAGCCTGCCCCTTTTTGGCTTTTATATTTTATTTGCTGAATGAATGAATCTTCATCCAATTAGAAGCAGGTTATTCATCATTATAGTCTCTGCCACCCTCTGAAGCTTTGCTCTATAAATGCTCAATACATGGGTGATCTGAACCCCAGATGCAGCAGGTCCTTGAATAATGTGACTTCATTATAACATGGGTGAGGTGGTGCTGTAGGAACTTAATCTTGTGGCTATCAATGAGCCTGTGGTAAAATTGATTTCGTGATACGTCGTTTTGCTAAAAGTTGCAGAACCTATCAACAGTGTTAAGAGAGGATTAATGTATAGTGTGTACAATCATAGGTTGTCATATTTTATTTGCTTAATTGTTACCTTGGGGCACCATTTAAAGGTGATTATTTTGAAGGATTCTTAGTAGCTTCGTGTCGTATTTTCCTAGCTGTGTTTTGTGCTCAGTCTACAACTAAAAGCTGAGCTGCTAGCATTGTCACCCATTATAAGCTTTGGCTGCTTCTTGCCCTCTCATCAGCTTTCTCCCTTGCACAGGGAGAGACAGTCCCCTCTACTCCATGGGAGACCTCAGTTATAATGCTTGACCCAGGTGAACACAAATACCTACGTGGCATTAGATGAGTAATGCAAAGACTATAACACAACAAGAAAAAGGTTAGCATTCTGTAAATTGCAAAGAGCACACTCTCATTGGTGCCTCTGACGGATAGCTTTTCATTTCCTTCACTTCCAAACTGGGAGACTTGCGAGGGACAGAATGGAAAGACCCTCAAGTCTGTTCCCTGTCCTGTGCTTGTGTCTTTATGGAGGAGGCCCATGTAAACCTCTGTGGATAAGCTGAGTGGGTTTGCTCCCCAACTTAGAACTGACTTCCTCCCAGGTCCCTACAGGTGAGGACTCTGAGGCCAGAGGGTTTAGAGCCTGCAAGGTAGGGATTCTGGGGGAAGAGAGTGAGTAGAGAAAATGAACTGTTGTAGAACTAGGAAGGATCTGGGTTTTGTGGTCATTTAATGAACAATTTTCCAAATTCCTGTGTTGTAGGGTTTGAGTCATTCAAACCCGGTGGTTTATTTAATGCTGCAGAATTCTAAGATCATTTTCAAATGTTCTTAGCATCTTCATAGACAGACAAGGATGATTTTAATACGATCTTGGGAGAATGCAGCTGCAGTGTGTACATACTTCTAGAGCAGGCTAACCTAGAATCTGTGATCGAGTATTGTCGGTGCTTCAGCTGTCACTGCTGAGCGGCTGGATTCTGGCTCTAAAGCTGGGGGATTAGGGACATATTTGCTTTAAAGGATGCTTGAGGATATATAAAATAGCTAAATCTTCATCTTCCATAATAAGAAGTCCTTAAATAATATCTAAATCTGCAAATCAGGAAGTAGTATAAAAACATGGGATTCAAAAATGGAGAGCAATACAAGAAGAGCCATAAGATTTGAAAGTGTATTTATGTCTCTGGGGAGTGAGAAGCTGAGCTGGGGAGGGATGAGACTGCTGTGTGAGATATTAAGTGATACACATACATGTATTGATTTTTAAAGAAAGAATGAGGGAGGTTTTCTAAGAAGCAGGGTGAGGGGTCTAGAGAGAAGGAGGAATCGAGAGAGACACCTTAATTACAGCAATCCTGATGTCCCCATCGGGGGTTTAAAGAGATTACAGAGGCGCAACAGGGGTTTGCCTCTATGACTCAGGTGCTCTTCTTCCCACTGTTCCCTGCCTGGTGTCAGGAAGCAGCATGTCCCCTGTGGAAACAGCGGCATATTAAAGGTAGGCGAAGCGGCAGGAGTTAGCTGGACATTCATTTGCCTCGCTGGGTGGCGAGGGTAGCTCTGCACAAGCCAACTGCGTAGAATAATAGGTCTCGGGATTGGAAGGATTTTGAGTTCGTATCAGATGAATCAGATGGGCGACTTGCCTAAGATCGATAGTGGAGGAGCAGTGAACACGGTCTCCCAACCTTTCCCGTTCACCGCTGCTATTTTCCTCTTCCTCTGCTGAATCATTAAATTTACGCTATTTCAGCTGTTCTATTGTTTAAATAACCACCAAATAACAGGAGTAATATTTTAGGGTTCTCTTGGACCCCAGTTAGAAAGGGGAGAGATGAGAGGATAACCGTGTGATTGATGCCCAGGTGGCCCATTCATGTGATGACGTGGAGGCCACGCAGCAAATGTCACAGCCTACAGGTCCCCAAGACAGCAGCTGGAAGCTTGACCATAGGAAGCCTGCCCTACGCATACGAGGTTTTGATTTTTCTCGCCTTCTAGGCGTGTACTACTATCTAGCTATTGTTTCTGGATTGAGCAGCCCTTCTCAATCAGTGACTCCCAGGTAAGCCCTAGCACCTTATGGACTCCATCCTTATTTAATGAGTTGGCTTCTCTCCTGTGTACCCAGAATGGTTCTATGTACTGTCCTTTGCGAAATTCAGAAAAGTTACTCACATCCTTTTGTTTGGGTCTAAATTCCCTCCTAGAACCCAACTGAAAAAGGCTAGCATTTGGATTGTGTTGTGGTGTTTCTTTGTATTTTATTTCTTTAGGTAAGAAGTCCTCCTTCACGTAGGGAAATGCCCTAGTCAGCTTCTAGCCAGGTTTTGCCCAGACTGGAAAACTTGGTTTTTCTTTGTGCCCTACGCTTAAGCCCTTGACATCTATTTATGGCAAGCTGCATTTTACTACTTTCTGGCTATTCAGAGCCGCTGGTCCTAATGACTCTCGAGCCCCTCCCTGCCATCCCAGGTGCTTTCTAACGCAGGGCTAGAACAAGTGGTTGAAACCGGAGTACTAAGAAGCAATTTTTGTCCTAGGTGGGCTTTTGAGTTTTGCAAATTGTACTTATTTTCATTCTCGATGAAGTAGAAAAAAACGAATTCTTAAATATTGTAATTATTAGCGTTTCTTTTATAGAAGCGGAAGAGTGCAGAATACCACAAAATTTCCTTTTTCTTAAAGAGTTTGTCCACCTAATCCATCCCCAACAAACATTAAAACTAAAGGCAGATCTACCAGTTTTGTAATAAAATGGGGTTCAGTTAACTGATTTTCTAAGGAAGAGTGTTTTTAAAAGCTGAGGTGGTGTGTGACCCCTGAGTTCGTGGAGTTCAAAGGTGAGGGAGAGGCCTGGATTCTAAACTTGGTGCTGCCATTAGTTATCTGCGATCCTTGATCCTTGCAACACAGACCATTCAGGGTGAACGCATTTCCTCTGAGTCTCTATCTGCTGACCCACGGGAGGGGAAGGAAAGGAAAGGAGCTGTGGTGTGGCACTGACCCAGCACTGCGGCCTGCACTTGCACACTTACGGGGTTTGGTCCTCACAACCACCCTGCATTTCTGCAGATAAAATCGCCAGGGCGCAGAGAGGTGAAGTGACCTGTGCTCGGTTCCACACTCTGCTCGCCCAGAATGTAAACCCCGTGTCGGCTTGCTGCCTTTCAGAGAACTTGAAGAAAAGGAAATTACTTATTCAATAATTTTCAGAAAATTGTATATATCAAGATATGCCAGATTCCCTTCGTTGCAGACGAACTGCCTAAATGGTGGACTTTTCAACGGGACATTGGCGTAAAACCTCAGCCATCTCTTTGGGGGAGGCGTGAGGGTCCCCATCCCTCCTTGAAAGCCCCTGTCTCCCTTTAGAAGATCAGTTGATCAAAATTCTTTCTATTGTCTCTCCCTTTGAAATGAAGGCATGGGGTTAGAGTGGAGTGGGGCCAGGATAAGTAAAGAGAAAATAGGTTGAAAATGTAAATTACTTCTGTAAAGTTGAGTGAAACCGATCTACGGTGATCAAAAAGGGCAGAAATGTTTTTGGGGGCAGCACTGCATGGGTGGCATGGAAGGTCTCAGAAGATGGATGGGAGCTGCTTTATCTTCTAAGTGACAGTTATCAAGCTCAGATTACATAGTAAGAAGAGGATCTTTTTATTTAACATGTAATACCTTACAGGGGCTAAATTAAAGCAATTAAATGCTAAGGCTCAAATAAAAGCTTTGAAATGTTCTCAATTTCAGAAGCCCAAAGGCAATTTGCTAACCCTCCCACGTGTGTCTTTCTTCATTTACACATATATCATCTCATCTTTTTAAGCTGTGGATAGTAGGATACTATTATTTCCATTTTACTAATTCATACAGAGTACATATTCAGGGTTACCTGAAACCTGGCCTTCCTGCACCCAACCCTCAGCCTTTCCAGTGAAGCTAAGCTGTGCGCTTATCAGAGTAATTTCCTTCCATATCAAAATTTCACCTAACCTCAAAATTTAGAAACAGGAAACTTTTTTTGAACATATGGGAATTTTATTTTTGTTGGTTCTCCCCGCCACCCCAATGACAGAATGCCCACTTTATCTATCATCTGGGTCCCAGAGAGGATAATGCCCTTTGGGACAAAGTTATCTCTTTCTCCCCAGCAGCTGCCTCTTAGCCCCAAACTGCCTACTAGATGAAGCCATAAAAAAGCATGTTCCTGGCTAACTTCCTGCTTTGCTTGCCTCTTTGAAACAGGACACCTGGAACCAATGTTGGCCCTTGGGACAGGTGAGCCAGGGCTACCTGTTCCCAAAGACCTGTTGACAAAATGGGTGACAGCTTCCTGTTTACCACAGGCCTGTTGGTCTAGTAGATACTGTGGGGAGGGAGTGCTTTGCTGACGAGTTAGAAACAACAGCTCATCCAAACCACGTGAGCCAGGAGCCTGTGAGGCACTAACCATCCAGTTTACTGTGTCCTGAGAGGCAGAAGCAGCCCCGAGTTTCATGTGACCAGTCTGGTCTCCCAGGCCGGGCTAGAGAGGAAGGGCATACACTTATATATAGTGCCTGTGTGTGTCCATACTTTTTTAAAAAAATGAGAAGCCCTTGCAGTAGGAAGAATATTGAATATTGCTTTGGTTGCATCAGCTGTTGAGATCTATTTGGGGTGTGGATTGCAGTAAAAATAATATAAATTGTGGTCATAACTACCAGTAAGCCATCTTCAAAAATTCAAAATATCAGCAGCATCTATAGGCAGGGCAGAAATTCTGCTTAATTATCTGAATTAATCCTGTGGCTCTTTTTTTTTTTTTTTTTCTTAAGGGTGTATAGTGATGACTTTATTTAGTCAGTTATTTATTGAGGTATATTTGACATACATCCTGTGGCGCAGATGATGAAGTGGCTGTATTTGTTTGCTTGCTTCTCTGGAGGTGGGGTTCATCCCATTTGTCTCCATCCCCAGAGGGAGGAGAAAATTGACAGTGCCAGCCTTCTCATAATCTCACCGATGTACTCAGCAAGCGTCCTACTCTGGAAAGCTGTAAACCAGGTGTCCCTTAAGAATTCCAAGTGCCCTTGCAAAAACAGCCCCGGACACACCTTTCTCTCCCATAGCCACTGTCTGCCAGCTGCTACTGCCTTTGTTCTCTACCCCCACCCCCTCCCTTTTGGAAAAACAAAGATTTAGCAAGAAAACCCAGGGGAGTTGAAAGGGTGCACATAATCCTAAAAACACTTGTTTCACTTTGAAATGCTTAGTCTGACCCACCCTGAATGTCCCCAAAAACCCTTGGTCTGCAGCCAGGATTCGATCCCAGAATGGGTAAATTTCAGCCAACTTCCTCCTCAGCTGGTCTGGCCTCTTGGTTCTTTCCCTCCCTCCTTGAGCTTCCCTTGGTCAAAGAGGTTGGCCTTCCAAAGAAAGAAGGCTCCTTCCTGGCCTGTGAATAGATGCACGTGCCTCTAAGAATTTCCAGGTAAACTCTAGGAACTTCAGGAGGACGGAAGAATAGCCAAGTTTCCAAGAGTAAGAAAGCATAGTTTACAAAATATGCCCATTCAAAGGAGGGAGCCAGCCCCAGGTGTAACATGAGGCATTGATCTTCTAGTCTCCTCTCTCCATTCAGACCAATTCCCACCCAAACCAGGCAGCACTGACCTTGGGGGAACAGGCAGCCTCAACCCAGTGTCTTTTGTACTTCAGATTTTGATTTATTGTCCGGCTATCCTAACAGTAAAGTCAATTATTCAAAAGAAAAGTCTGAATCAACTTTCGAAGTTGCATAGTTTTTCTCTCATTTGTTGTTAAATTCTGGAGAATTATAGGAAATATCTGAATTCTCAAAATAATAAGTACAACTTATGTCTACAGAGTCCAGCCATTGGAAGCTTACTCTTTTTGAAGTTTATCAGATGTTTACTGATAAACTTGGGCCTCTCTTTTTCTTCCTCTGGGCCGTGGTCTGGGTTGTCCACCGATCTAGAATGTTCCTCCTCAGGGAAGCCCCTGGCTTTGCCCTCTGCCCATGTCACCTCCTGTGTTTGTGCCCACATTTCACAAAGCACCCAGCCCAAACCCAAATACCCTTCAGAGAAGGGATGGGTGTTTGTACTACCAGAGTGGATTTGGTCAGGCTGGTCATGGCTCTTTTTTGTGTTTTGTTTTTGTTTTAATTTTTATTGGGGAACAGTGTGTTTTTCCAGGACCCATCAGCTCCAAGTAAAGTCGTTGTTTCAGTCTAGTTGTGGAGGGCGCAGCTCACTGGTCCATGTGGGAATCGAACCGGTGATGTTGATGTTATGAGCCCTGTGCGCTAACCAACTGAGCCATCCGGTCGCCCTCTCTTTTTGTATTTTTCAAGGTTGGCAATGCCCATTCTTTCATCTCAGTACCCTCTGACTCTTAATTTCCACCTCTTTTTCTTTTCTCACCCTCCTGTCCTTTCTCTGTTCTTCCTTATCAAGGTCTTGTCTCAGCTTACTGCCCTTTTAAAGGGTTTTAGGACCAGGTCACGCTAAGCTTGTTACTAGAGTTTTTTCAGCACCCATAGAAATTTGAAAATATAGTCAAAAGTCTACCTCTTAAAAAGGGACCAAACTTAGGTGGTTAAGAAACACAACTCCCAGGTTACAGATATTGTTCCAAACTATAGAAAAAGGTATAGCTCAGTGTACAATCCTAGCCTAACTCCACTATGAAACTGCGCAAGGATAGCTCAAGTCGAGAAAAAGAGACGACAAACTCACTTATGAATCTAGACACAAAGTTTCTAAGTAAAATATTAACAAACCACATCAAATATTTGTAAAACAAATTTAATGAAAGCCCAGTAGAGTACATCCCAGGCATGCAAAGACAGTTTATGCTGTTTGATTCAGACATTAATACAACAAATTAAAGGTAAGAGACTATGTAATCACCTCAGTAGATACAGAAAAAACATCTGGTGACACCTCCTATGCTTTGGTGAAAACCCGTAGCAATCTAGAATACAAGGAAACTTCTGGAACCTCACTTTACAATCACTCCAGTTATCAAGAAATACCAAATTGTACTAAAGAAGCATTAGAAGTTGTTGCGTTAAAAGTCAAGACAAGCAGGGCCACTGTCACCTCTGTTTTTCTGCATCTTGCTGGAAATCCTAGCAAAAATTGCAGTAAGACAAGAAAAAAGAGGCATAAAATCTTGGAAAAGAGACCAGCCTGCCTTTTGGAGGGTGATCCGATTTCCTTAGATAAATCCAGCGAGTCAGTAGCTGAAGCCCTTGAAGTGTCGTAAGGAGTTAAGCAAGGCAGCCGGGTACAGGATCCACAGAGTCGGTACGTTGTCGGTCATCAGCAGTAACGGTGTAGAAGACGGAAATGTTGACTCGTATTTCATTTACGCCGCAACCCTGACGATGGTGTGAGCTCCATTTGGCCGATGTGAAAACCGGAGACAGAGGTTAACTTGACCAAAGTCAGACAACTTAAAATGAGCAGAGAATGATTCACACCCAGTCTGCCTGAGCTGAGACCCTGTTATCTAACACTGTGGTACCCCATTGCATTTCTGTTGTTCGGGGCCTTGTTTTAGGTTGCAAACTTCTTGACTGGACAGCTTCTTAATCATGTGCACTGACATGGAGTCAGTCAGCTCCAAACCCAGAGTCCAGTTGAGGAGGGTACACTTGCAGGTGGCCAGGGCTGCTGCTCACTGCATCCCGGTGCAGGAGACCTCCCGAGTCGCCGGCCGTGCTCGGCCCTGCTGCCGCAGCGGGCAGCACTGAAGGCTCACTCTGACTGCTCTCTCTGGACGCGGATGCAGGGGAGCCTGTTGCCGAAGCCGCCTCTTTTAGGAACCTGAGGTCCCCGAGCTCAGAGTAGCTGCAGAGGACCTCTGCTTTTGTTGTTCTTCCGCTCGAATCCACAACAGTTTAGATACCCTCCAGAGAGCAAGGTGAGTTTAAAACGCAGCTAGCGTCTTTCTGAGTTGAAGGGGAAACTGTCAGATTGGTAGGTTGCTCAGTGTCATTAGCTTGTGCACACAAATACCATGTTTAAGAATCCTGCTTGAGAATGTATGTTTGTATGTGCATGCATAGCTTAGGGGGCTGTCTCCAGCTGTGTGTGGGTACCATGAGCGGTTAGGGAGAGCCGGTCAGAGGTGCCTGTGGGTAGGTGTTTCCCCTCGCTTTCTTGGAGATGCTCTGATAGGCACTAACCATTTTGCAAGATTTCTCTGATAGTACAGACCTGAAATAAGCCTCTTGCAGGCTCTGCTTTCCAGAGTCCAGACCAACACAGAGCAGTTTGGCAGGGAAGGCTGTGGGCGGGGCCGGGCCGGACCTGTGGGAGGTGTGCTGTGGTCGTGCCTCGAAGTTTTCTGGCCTTCTCGCTCCTTTGTACAAATCCATCATTAGATCAGGAGATAAAGAAAGCCCTTTCTCAGTCTCCTGCTCGGTGTTTCTCATTGGCTCGGGCATACCAGGAAAAGTGGGCGTGCCTCGTTTCTCAGAATGACTTTCTGCGGACTGTTAACCTGGACACGGGGTGGATGAGGGTGAACAGCTGGCTAACAGGTGACCATGATGCATTGACTGGTTTCTGAGAAGTAAATGCTGAGTAGGTATCACTTGTGTTCAATACAAGGGTGGCGTCTAACCTCAGGTGATTGCCACTAGTGTGTTGAATAAGAATTTAACCCTTGAGATGTGAGTCACACAAAGGGCCCTTCTCTGCTCATTCAGAAAGTATTTATTGAGATCTTTAGAAACCTTTGTATTATGAGACGCCCTCCCCTTATCTCCTGGGTTGGTATCAAGCCAGCTGCACCTTCTTCCGTGGAGAAGTTGTATTTATGTTAATCTCAACAAAACACCTCTCAGAGCAGGCACTGAAACGGGCTCTCCTGAGCTCGAAAAGCAGCAGCAGTGGGGGGTACTAAAACCCCACTGGGCTTGGTCAGGGGCTGCATTTCAACCCAGCTCTGCAGAGGCTGCCTGCCATATTTTCCTGTATGTGGAGACAATATTGTACCGACAGCCGTGGTCACATGTAGCCACGGCCTGGCACATTGCATGTATTCGCACAACATGAGACTATTACGCGTTCTTGGCTTTGTTGTTCTGTCCAATCGACAACCACCCATGTGTTAAAAGAGGGAGGTCCCGTGACATAAGGTTAAGGGGGGGTGACAGGAGGAAGACGAGAGGAGTTTGGAAGAAAGGAAAAATTCTTGTGTATCCGTTTGGTCTCTTTCAGTTACTGGGATTTGAGGGGTGAACAGTAATTCTTCCCCATCTGAGTTCTGAACCAATTGAGGAGGAGAGGGGGAAATAGCTTTCATGGTCGTGGCTTCCACCTGTGGGAAGTGGCTGGCCAGGACCTGCCCCGCCAGGTACAGGCTTGCTGGATCTCCACAGCCTCCCCACACGGGGCAGGCCCTCGACCTCCAAGTGGGCCGACCGCAGTGTCCCAAGGATGTTGCCAGCAGGCAAGTAGCAGATTGCACACCAGTTGCACTCCACCCATGTGAATAAGAGGATGAGAGCGGCCAGGAGAAGCCAGGCACGTGGTGCAGGTAGAACTCCTGCCACAGAGAAGGGACTGGGAGTGAGGGAAAAGTGCACCCGAGCGGTGAACCCAACACATCTGGCTGAGGTTACCAAAAGGACTTGGCTCGTCTCCCTGGGACATCCTGTCCTAGGGTGGATCGGGGTTTAGGCTTGACTGGATCCAGAAGCTCAACTGGTGTCTGAGGGGCCTTCTTCTCTTGGTCTTGCGTCAGTTCATCTTCTGAAGGTTCTTACCCTGCGCCTTCACCAGATTCCAGGCTTATGGGACCCTTAGATCTTCACTTCAGAAAGATAGCATCTTTGCTGGCCTCTCCGTCAAAATCTGTCTGTATTGCTTGAGAGGACCGTGTGTCCCTGTCTAAATTAGTCACTGTGGATTGAGGGACTGGAAACGTGTCCTTCCCGCATCACTTGGACCAAACACTGTCAGAGACAAGTCCAGGAGGCTTGGTCCCCAAAGGGATGCTGCACCTGTCCACCAAGTTTTAAAAATTAACAATCGTGTGTTGCACAACGAGTGTCTTGTCTTTTTCTCAAATACTTGTAGTCCCATTTTTCTCAGCATTTATTACTTTATAAATGGGAAGCAGGGTAAAAATAACTTCTATAAGTCTATTTGTTTTAACCTTGCCTTGCCCCCAAAAGGACTTATGACACTAACAAAACACACGTAAAATAAAAAGAGATGAATAAGCAAATGATATAAGGGGAATATAAGAGAAGCAACAGCCAAGGCGGAGTTCCTAGGTATTTGCCAGAAAGAGGACACCTAGACGCAAGATAAACCTCTTCATGTGGGGATGGAGGGGTAGTGGCTATGGAGACTGACTGTCACCTGGGACCACCTGGCCCCCTTCATTGAGTCTTAGGTGGGAGTGAAGCACCTATGTGGTAGGTATATTAGGAGATAGAGGGGGCCCCTGTGCTCTACCTGTGCTCCACTCCATCCAATATCTGATCACCTTCCAAAGACACCGTCATGGAGCCTCCAGTCTGAACTTGTCACCTCTGCTGGGAAAAGAGCTGTGTACTCATCCTCCACAGATGGGGGCCTCGTCCCTCTGTGCAGTCATCCGTCTTGCTTCCAGATTAAAAGTGAACCCCAAAGCTTGCCTCCAACCCTTCCCCCAAAACCTGGTCGCTGCTCCCACATCAGAGGAAACAAACCCAACTTTCCAGGGTCTGGTGCCTGGGTATCCCTGTCCACTGAGCCGGCCACATCATGTTTAGACAGTCTTGCTCTTCGAGGGTCCTCCCACCTCCCACAGCCAGGATACACGCAGGCTTTCGGGAAGTCCAGCAAGATGCCACAAGTCGGGGTCAACGGCACGTTAGGCTTTGGTGTGTGGGTCTGGTTTTTATTTTTGTGTGTGTGTGTTTGTTTAATTCTTGGTTAACTCCTTCTAAACAGACAGCTACAGACAGTTCTTCTAACTCCTCACAGAAGAGGGAACAACCTACTCGGACAATCTCCTCTCCCACAGCCTGTGAGCCCCGGAGGATTTATACCCTGGGCCACCTCCACGACTCATACCCCATGGACCACTATCACCTCGAACAGGTGAGTGGGAGTCTCATTCCTGAGGTCATCGGGGTGGACGGCTCCCAGTTCTGGGACGGCCTCCTTCTCACCAAGCCCAGGCCTCTTCTGTTTGACTTTGTCCCACCCCACCCCATGGGGAAGGTGGTGGTGGCCACTCGCCCCTCCTCAGAGTTTTCTGTGTGCCAGACACCTGGGAACCCCATTGTGCTTTATCGCATCGAATCCTCACCAACTGCCCCACGTGGCTGGTCCTCGGTACCCCCCGTTTACAGATGAGGAAGGTGAGGCTTAGAGGCCCTGGTGGAACAAGATTCAGATGCAAGTCTGTGCTTACCCAGGGTGCTGGGCCCATGTCCCGGTGTCCAAAGGGCCTCCTGGCTGCGTGAGAGCACAGAGCCACGCTCAGCGCTGCAGGCTGCACACTTGGCTTGTGCACCCGGGCACCTCAGGCTGCAGGCTCAGGCTTGCTCGGGGAGATGGAGCTGGAGTCTGGAATTCAGTCACTCAACAAATATTTACCAAGCGGCTGTTTTGCAGAGCAGGTTCCCAAACTGGGGGGCATGGACTGGTGCCCATGCAGGGTGCTGTGGCCACTCGTCTGCTTGGAAAAGACAAGAAAAGAGCACAGTTAACATAAAACTAGATTTATAGGAGTCTTTTTTAAAAACCCTTTTACTGTATGTGTCCTAATATTTTGGCGTTAAAATGTTCTTTTTAAAAATGACATTATGGTCGCAGTAGATGGGAAATGATTTTTTGACTCTTTTGCATTGCAAAATAAACAATTAGCAAAGCTTGTGTCAGCTCCCAAGATTTGTTTTGAAATCCTGTAAGATTGTGATTTTCCAAAGTCCAGAACACTCTGCTGTCAAGAACCTTACAGAAAGGAGGGCAAAGTATGTGAGACTTGGCCCTGCTCTCAGGGAGCTCAGGGTCTGGTGGGAAGCGATGTAAAAATTTTACAACTCTTACAATGATGATAACGACAACAGGTATGAAGCACATTCTCTGTGGCTGGCTGTGTGCTGACACTACGTAGGTTCTTTCTCTTCATTCTCACAACAGCCCTATGCAGTTTGCGAGGCAGAGAAACTGAGTCTGAGGCTTAACGACTTGCTAGTAAATTCTACAGCCCGAATTTGACTCCAGTGGGTTCTCTAGGAGCCATGCTCTTCTCCCCCTTAAAAAGCCTTTATTCCTAAGGACTTCTAAGGTGGGAAATCTCATTCTCAACCACAGCTGAGATGTGCTGTGCAAGGCAGGCTTACCTGTATCTAGTTGGTAACTATTTACTGCTCACCTGCCACCCGAGACTAGGCGCTGCTGTAAACAGTAGCAGGATGCCTGCAGAGACGACTCTTCCACCTAAGGGAACCCCAATGCAGTTGGGATTCAGAGGCTAGAGGATGTAGCTCTGGGTGTGGCCTGCCTGGGCTCCGATGCCAGCTCTGCCACCCACAATCTGGGAGAGCCTGGCGGGATTCGATCCCAGGCAGTCGACCTCTGGAGCTGCACCCTTCCCCTTGGCTTCTGCAGCATTTTATCTTCCCATGCAGATGGCAAGGGTTCCTGTGACCCGTATACTTCCTGGTATCCCCTTTGGCTTTTTTGAACATGACCCACAGAGAGACATGCATTTTATATTGTGACCCAGGATGCGTGTATTGTATGCACGTACGTAATGAAGAGTACTTACGTTTATAACATGCACTGCACTCCAGTATTCGTCTGTGTCAATGAGGGAAAAACACTGGTCTTACAAAAGAGAACATACCATGCAAAACCAGGCAAAACTAATCTAAGCTGTTGGAAATCAGCCTGATGCACACAGTCACTTTCTGGGTGGGATGGTGAGTGAAAGAGAGGTGGGGGGTGCCCTAGGAGGCCTCCTGCCTTCTGCTGCTTGACCTGGGCACGTCCAGCTTCTGAAAATTCAAACTCTATTCTTAAAATGTGCCCTTTCTCGCATATGCACACTTTCTCCTACATATGGTAATACCTGAACAAAAAGGTGGGGGGAAGCTGGCCTCAGCCCATTAACCTTGATTTCCTGACCCAGGAATGGATTGAGACTCACCATTTGAAATACATCTTTGACCCACAAGATAATTACAGGGTGGGTCAGTTTCTTCCAGAAATGCCTTTGTCAAGGTGAAAGGTGCATATTGGATTTTTCGTTTGTTTGTTTTTTGCCATTGCTCTCAAAGACTGTCTCCTTTCTCCCGGGGCAGCCAATGCCAAGGCCATACCGCCAGGTGAGCTTCCCGGAAGACGACGAGGAGATTGTGCGCATCAACCCGCGGGAGAAGATCTGGATGACGGGCTACGAGGATTACCGGCACGCGCCCGTCAGGGGCAAGCACCTGGACCCCTCGGAGGACGCGGACTCCTACGTGCGCTTCGCCAAGGACGAGGTCCCCAAGCACGACTACAACTACCCCTACGTGGACTCCTCGGACTTCGGCCTCGGCGAGGACCCCAAAGGGCATGGGGGCGGGGTGATCAAGACCCAGCCCTCCCGGGGCAAGTCCTGGCAGCGGAAGGACGGGGAGCGCTCCCGGTGTGAGTACTGCAGGGACATGTTCAACCACGAGGAGAACCGGAGGGGCCACTGCCAGGACGCGCCTGACTCCGTGAGAACGTGCATCCGCCGGGTGAGCTGTATGTGGTGTGCGGACAGCATGCTTTATCATTGTATGTCGGACCCCGAGGGCGACTATACAGACCCGTGCTCGTGCGACACTAGCGACGAGAAGTTTTGCCTCCGGTGGATGGCTCTTATTGCCTTGTCTTTCTTGGCCCCCTGTATGTGCTGTTACCTGCCCCTTCGGGCCTGCTACCACTGTGGAGTCCTGTGCAGGTGCTGTGGGGGGAAGCACAAAGCGGCCGTGTGACTCCGTGTCCCCCCGCCCCTCCCCATCCACAGCCACAAGGAAACTTGTCTCCTCCACACTCTCATCTTCTCCCCTGCTCCCTGGGACCTGGAGGCGCCATTCCAGCCTGGGAACCTTCCTGGTGGACTCTGCACTCCCCCCATCCATCCATCCATGTGCACACACACCGTGTTCTAAAAAAAGGAACCTCTACATAGTAGACTCTCGTGTATTATTAACAATCTGTAGTCAAACTGTCTTATTCCTGTGTTGATTTCCTGCCTTTCCTCCCCACCTCTTCCAGTTCAACCGCGCCTGCCGTCGGAACTGCTGATTTGGGGTGGGTTTTGTAGTTGGTTTTTCCAAGAGCATAGAAGACTTTCTCTTGGTTCAGCTTACCTGTGGCTAACGAGCACCATCACGTTCCTGCAGAAATGTGATGTCAGAATGATGAAACCCAACCGGAAGTATTTTAGCCTGCAGTCAGTTATTACGTATAGGAGGTGAGCTAGTTAACAAACTTCTACAACAAAACAAGATCGCTTTAACTTTTTTAAAGCCAAATTTCCCATGTAAGCTGCAATTTCTGTCTTGAGCCCATCATTTTCTGCCCCTCCTCCCCAAAATCTGTCAGTTATTCATGATGCAAAACCTTCACCTGTAAAATGACTGAGAATTGAGCCTTAACTTCAGATTAACTTGTGAGAATCAGGAAAATTCCTTAAATTGCATCACATCCTCTCGGGCCAGGGCTTAGAAAGGGGATGTCAGGTTTCTCTGAGCCTCCCCAGTATCCCCTATGGTAGAACTTTTTAAAATTGTGTCACCACTTCTAAAACTTCAGCAATATTAGAAACACTAATGAAGTAAGAAATTTTGCTCATTGTTTTGCAAACCAAATACTCTCTTCACAGTGTTGTCCGAACAAGTTCCAACTGAAAAACACCAAGGTTGTGGTAAATAAAACTAAGAGCTTCCCCCCACTACACACACTAATGGGGGGGGGGGGATTTTAAATGTCATAAATTTGAAGAGTGGTGGGTTGCATTTTGTTCGTGGGTTTGTTTTTGTTTTCATTTTGAACTCAATTTCACATCACCAAATTCATTTATACTTGGGGGAAAAAAAGGCCATATGTAAAAACCCTCCCGAAGCCTAAGTGTCTTTCTCCTGCAACTCCAAACCCAGACTTGCCACTTTGTGTGCACAGATGGTTAATTCAGCAGGCTGGGTCTACCTGTCGCCTCGCCACATAGGAGGCTCCTAATTAGCTGGAAAATCGTATTTTTCTAATGTATTGCAAGGAATAGCCAAATCTTCTTAGGGCAGAAAGAAGAAAAGTGAAGATGGTTACCTGTACCTAGCATAGTACAATCAGAACATCGTGGAGAACACGGGGTGGGCTTGTCAACACTGGCTGTTCTTCCTGCCATGAACTTCCTGTGGTAACGGCCAGCTGGGGGCATGGCCTGATCCCTCTCTCCCCACTTCCCCCACCCCTCCTCTATTGCACCCAGGACATCAGACTTCAAGGAAAGGGACTTTTTTCCAGTCCGCCAATCATACTGGGAAAGTGCTAGTCATGCTTACCTTCATGGGAATGTTTTTGGTTCGTCTGAGAGCCTGCCGCATTTCTTTAGTCAGATCATCGGTGTAAATACCCACTGTGCTTATGAGCTAGTTGGTAGATGTTTTCATTGATCGGAGTGACTGGTTTGGGCCTTTCAGTCTGGAAAAGGAGCAGAGAGCTGTGAATCTGGTGATAGAAGAAAAGAGAACCGCTTCCCTGCCTGGAGAACATCTAGAAAACCTCAGCCAGCCTCCAAACGTTGTGGAGACCATCTTCCCCCCCACCCTGAGGTTTTTCCTCAGGGTCTTTCTCAAGGTCTCCTCTCTACAAAGCACAACACTAATGTATGTTTTGTTAGACCTCAATTCAAGGGCCCCTATTTATTTCAGTAAGAATACGCATATCCCAGCCGCTTGTTTGTTTGTTGTCACTATTTAGTTATTTGTTTCTATCTTCCCTTACCCCCTTAGCCTTTTCCACCCCTTCGGGAATTATGCTAGTAAATCTTTCTCCGCATATACTTTTTGGTTTATGAAGGCAGCGGTTAAGGGCACAAGGACAGCCATGGGGACATTTATGTAAATACGTCTCTCTCTAATTGCCACACTGCAGCTGAACAGTGTGTAGTATTTTCCCAGTCAGCTTTGCCATACTGACGTCAATCATTTGAGAGAAATTATTCAGATTTTATTTTTGTATCTGTGGTAACAAAACATTAACCAAAAGATTGTCTGTTTGGAAGCTTCCCTCGACCCCCCAAGCTATTTGCTCACATTAACAAATTAAAGTGCCTGAAGCATAATTCATTCTTTACCTGTATACTAAAAATCCTGTTGTATTGATTTTTTATAATAACCCTTTTTACCTCTGTGTAAAAATATATATACAAGTGTATGATGTACATTTTAGTTCTTAACTTTTTTTTATGGTTTCTAATATGTATGACCAATGTAGCCATTGCTTTAAAATGTACCATGTAAATATAAACACATCCTATCAGATCTGCTGACTTTGGGCTATTTGTCCGGCCGGAGACAGGGTGGCCTTTGAGCCTCTGCAGACATGGGAGTTCTTGCCCACAGGATGGGAAGGGGTTTCCTTTGGAGAAGGATATGTGGACGCCATTCTGTTTTTGTGAGGCCCTTCCCGCCTATGGTTATGTCATAGTCCCAAGGGGAGACTGCAGCTCCTCAGGCTTGGATGGCTCAAGTGAAAGGAATGCTGCATGTCACCACCCGGGGAACACCCCCTCTTCCTCGGCCTGGCTTCCCCATGTGTGCTCCTCAGAGGGAACAGCTGTACTTCCTCCAAGTTGTTTTCCACCAATTCCTGCCGAACCTCAGAGTCGGGGGTGGGGGATGCTATATGGAGTTTGGAAGACAGTTTCCCACTGAAAACAATTGTTAAAACTGCAAGGTCTCCTCAGAGCGGTTCTATTTCAGTGACATTTGGCTCACGTTCCCTTCCAAATGGGCCCTTTGGATGCTCAAAGGTTACAGTGACAATCCGTTGAGAAAAAGTGTGGGTGTTTTTTTTTTAAGGGTCACAGAGGAAAGTTTCAGCTCCTTCCCTGGAGAACTGAATAGGGGGTCTTAAAAGGAGAAGTGTAGAGGGACCCCTGCACCTTAGTTTTAATTCCTGCCGAAAGCAATGACTTCCAGGCCACTGCAAAGGTGAAAAGCATTAGGAGATAACTGGAAGTTAGAAAGCGAGAAGAGAGAAGCCATAAGGATTGATAATTAAGAGATTACTAGAGAACTTAATGAAAACTTTCATTAGAGTAGGCGGGGCATTAACCAGATTATAGTAGGGCGACGAGTCAACATGGAAGAAATAGAAACATCAAATATAAAACATTTTTTCAAGAAATTTGATAGTAAACGAGTAATGGGATTGCTCTGAAGTAGAATTGGTGAATTAAATAAGTTAATGTCTGCCAAAACAATAGGTATGCATTTCCTTGTCTATGACAATCCTGAATAAATTGTTCTGATTAAAAGAATACATGTGAAAAAGAGAACTTGGAAAACACCAGAGCTGCAGTAGGGAAGGCACCCTAAAATCTTAATTTGACCCTTATGCCCCCAGAGGCACGTCCCTCCTGCGATCCCTGTTTACAGATGAGGAACTGAAGCTGAGTACGTAACTGAGGTAACACGCAGTCACATGAGGCAAGGACTAAACCAGACCTGACCTCCAGTGACTGACTACAGAGTTCTTACCTGGCTTTGTTCTGATATTTGCCTCCCTCCCTGTTTTAGGGCTTGAAGAGAGGACACCCGTCAAACGCCTTACCCTACCCACCCTGTTCTCCCAGGCCCCTCAGGCTGCCTCCAGAATAGCTCAGCGTGTGGTGCCCAGTGTGCTCAGCCAGGACCTGGACACACTACATATGTCAGCTCCTTTAACCCTCTGCAGAGTAGATGGTGTATTTCCATGTTACAGGTGAGGAAACAGATATAGAGAAATGTTAACTCAAAGTCACTGAACAGTCTGCCATTACTAGCCATTAGCCCTTGGGCAAGTGACCATCCTTTGGAGGCTCAGTCTCCTCAGGTATAACAAGTGGAATAATACCTACCTACAGCACAACACAAAGGTTCAATGATGTGCTATATAGTTAGAGTGAGGTACATAAGAGGTGCTTCCAAAATGCTAATTCCTTCCTCACTTCCTCCTTTATTCTGAAAAGGAGAACCTCTTTTGAAGCACGGGACACTAAAGCCATTGTGGATATTTTGTAAGTATTTAGGCCTACAACCTACATGTTGAGATTTCTTTTTCTTAACCTCTTTGCAATTCTAACTTACGTTTTGATTCCTTGCTGGCCCTCACAGCTACCAGCTGCGTGAACAGCCCAAGGGAGAACTGCAGACGTGCCCTAGGCTGGCTGGAGTCCTCAGTAGCCACTAAGAGACAAGAAAGCCATTACATAAAGGTGTCAATCCAAGAAAATAGAACATTAGTAAATGATTATACACCAAATATAGAGGCACCTAAATACATAAATATTAACAGACCCAAAAGAAGAAAGACAATAATAGTAGGGAACATTAATATCCCACTTTCGTCAATGGGTAGATCATCCAGAGAGAAAAATCAATAAGGAAACAGTGGCCTTAAATGACATATTAGGTCACAGAATGTTCTACTTAATAGACATATGAGGTCTGACAAGTTCGTGAACTTGTCACAACGATGTTGCTATCCTTTCTTGGTATAAGAGGGATTATCCATTATGAATTTGTACCAACTGGACAAACAGGTAACAAGTTTACTATTTGGATGTGCTGAAAGGCTGCGTGAAAAAGACAAAAAGGACCTGAACTTTTTGCCAACAATTCATGGCTCTTGCATCACAACAATGCACCAGCTCACACGGCCCTGTCTGTGAGGGAGCTTTTAGCCAGTAAACAAATAACTGTATTGGAACACCCTCCCTTTTCAACTTGATCTGGCCCCCAATGACTTCTGTCTTTACCCGAAGATAAATGTTGAAAGGAAGATATTTTGATGACATTCAGGACATCAAGAGTAATACAATGACAACTCTGATGGCCATTCCAGAAAAAGTTCCAAAATTGCTTTGAAAGGTGGGCTAGGCACTGGCGTTGGTGCATAGCTTCCCAAGGGGAGTACTTCGAAGGTGACCATAGTGATATCCAGCAATGAGTTATGTAGCAGTTAATTGTCATACATCGTATATAAAACATTCCACCCAAAACCAACAGAATACATATTCTTCTCAAGCACACATGAAACATGCTCCAGGACAGATCACGTTAGGCCATGTAAATTTAAGTCTTAGTAAATTTAAGGAGATATAAATCATATCAAACCATCTTTCCCAACCACAATGGTGTGAAACTAGAAGTCAGTTACAAGAAGAAAACTGGAAAATTCACAAATATGTGGAGATAAAACACCATGCTACTGAGCAACCAATTGGTCAAAGGATAAATCAAAAAATACCTTGAGACAAATGAATATGGAAATATACCAAAATGTATGGGCTGCAGCAAAAGCAATTCTAAGAGGAAAGTTCATAGAAATAAATGCCTACATTGAGAAACAAGAAAGATCTCAGGGAACACTCTCAATCTGCTGAGGTTTTGCTTCCTAGCAATTGTCAGTTTGACTCAAACTCATGAAAATTTTCTACAGGTTTGGATGTTTCTTACGTTGACAACTGTGTTACCTAACGCATGTGTCCATGAATGTTTTATAAAATTATGTAAAATTTCTCTATATTGTAAATTGATAGACATCAGTTTAATGCTAATAAATGCTTTTTTCTTTAAAAGAAAGAAACAGAAAGGAACAAGAAAGATCTCAAATGAACAACCTAACTTTTACACCTCAAAGAACTGGAAAAAGAACAAAACTAAGCCCAAATTAGCATAAGAAAGGAAATAACAAAGATCAGAGCAGAAATAAATTAGATAGAAACTAGAAAGATCAATTAAACTAATAGCTGGTTTTTTGTTTTTTGTTTTTTAAGATAAACAAAACAGACAAACCTTTAGCCAGACTCACCAAGAAGAAAAGAAAGGACTCAAAATCACAAATGGAAGAGAAGACGTTACAACTGGTACCATAGAAATAAAGGATCATAAAAGACTAATGAACAATTAAATGCCAACTGATTGGATAACCTACAAGAAATGGATTAAATTTGTAAAACATAACCTATCAAGAATGGATCAAGAAGAAAGGGAAAATCTGAACACACTTACAAAGAATCAGTAATAAAAAAAAAAAACCAAAAGTCCAGGACCATATGGCTTCACTGGTGAATTCTGCTAAACATTAACAATCCATCTCAAACTCTTCCAAAAAAATAGAAGAGGAGGGACCACTTCCAAATTCATTATACAAGGACAATATTACACTGATACCAAAATCAGACAAGGACACCACACGAAAATAAAATTACAGGCCAATATCTCTGATGAATATAGATGCAAAAATCCTCAATAAAATATTAGCAAACCAAATTCAACAGTGTATTAAAAGGATTACACACCATGGTCAAGTGGTATTTATTCCAGAGATGTAAGCATGGCTCAACATGTGCAAACCAATGTGACATACTACATGAACAAAATGAAGTATAAAAATCATATGATTATCTCAATAGATGCAAAAGAAGCATTTGAAAAACATTCAAAATCCATTTATGATAAAAACTCCAAGTGGGTTTAAAGGGAATGTTACTCAACAAAGTAAAAGCCATATATGATAAGCCCACAGCTACGTGTAACATACTCAGTGGTGAAAAGATGAAAGTTTTTCCTCTGAGATCAGGAACAAAACAAGGATGCCCACTCTTACCATGCTTAATCAACATAATATTGGAAGTCCTAGCCAGAGCAATTAGACAAGAAATAAAAGGCACACAAATTGGAAAAAAAGAAAACCCTAAAGACTCCACCAAAAAAACTATTAGAATAAAAAAAATTCAATAAAGTTGCAAGATGCAAAAATCAATACACAAAAATCTGTTGTGTTTCTAATGAGTAATGGAAAGAGAAATTCAGAAAATATTATTTACAATTGCATAAAAAAATAAAACCCAGGAATAAATTTAACAAAAGAGGTGAAAGATCTATACAATGAAAATTATAAGACATTGATGAAAGAAATTGAAGACACAAATAAATGGAAAAATATTTTGTTCTCATAGATTGGAAGAATATTGTTAAAACAACCATAGTACCCAAAGCAATCTACAGATTCAGTGCAATTGCCATCAAAATTCCAATGGCATTTTTCACAGAACTAGAACAATCCTAAAATTTGCACAGAACCACAAAAGATCCTGAATAGCCAAAGCAACTTTTAGAAAGAACAAAGCTGGAGGCATCACACTTCCTGATTTCAAACTATATTACAATGCTATCACAATCAAAACAGTATGGTATTGGCATAAAAACAAATACATAAATCAATGGAACAGAATGGAGAATCCAGAAATAAATCTATGCATACTCGTATATGGTAAATTAATTTATGACAAAGAATATACAATGGGGAAAGAACAGTCTCTTTTATTAATGGGGAAACTGGACAGATATAAAATAAAAGAATACACACACAGATGAGTAAAACTGGACCACTATCTTATACCATACGCAAAAATTTAACTCAAAATAGGTTAAGTACTTGAATGTAAGATCTGAAAGCACAAAACTAGAAGAAAATTGGCAGTAAGCCCCTTGACATTGGTCTTGGTGATGATCTTTTGGATTTGACACCAAAAGCAAAGGCAACAAAAACAAGTGGGACTCCATCAAACTAAAAAGTTTCTGCACAGCAAAGGAAACCACCAACAAAATGAAAAGGCAACCTACTGAATGGGAGGAAATATTTGAAAATAATATATTGACAAGAGTTAATATCCAAAAAATACAAAGAACTCATACAACTCAATAACAGAAACAATCCAATTAAAAAATGGGCAGAGGATAACTAGACTTTTTTTAAAGAGGACACACAGTCGCCGGCAGGTACATGAAAAGGTGCTCAACATCACTGATCAAGAAAATGCAAATCAAAACCACAGTGAGATATCACCTCACACTTGCTAGAATGGCTGTTATCGAAAGGCAAGAAAATAACAAGCGTTGACAAGGCTGTGGAGAAAAGGGAACCCTTGTGCACTATGGGTAGGAATGTAAACTGGTGCAGCCACTATGGAAAACAGTATGGAGGTTCCTCAAAAAATTAAAAATAAAACTATATGATCCAATAATTCCACATCTGAACATTTATCCAAAGGAAATAAAGTACTAACTCAAAAAGATATATGCATTCCAATGTTCATTACAGCATTATTTACAATAGCCAAGACATGGAAGCCACCTAAGTGTCCATCAGTGGATGAATAAAGAAATTGTGGTCTATGTATAAATACAATTGAATAATATTCCATCCTGAGAAAGAAAGAAATCCTGCTATTTGCAACAATATGGATGGATCTTGAGGGTATTATGCTAAATGAAATAAGTCAGAGAAAGGCAAATACCATATGATCTCACTGATATGTGAAATCTGAAAAAAACAAAAACCAAGGTCATAGATATAGAGAACACATTGGTGGTCACCAAAGGTGGGGGGGCTAGGGAGTAGGCAAAATGGGGGAAAGTGACCAAAAGCTACAAACTTCTAGTTATAAAATAAGTCCTAGAGATGTAATACTAAGCCTAGTCATTCTAGTTAATAATACTCTATTGTATATTTGAAAGTTGCTAAGAGAATAGATCTTAAATGCTCTCATAAGAAAAATAATTTGTAACTGTGTAATAGATGATAGCTGTTAACTAGATTTAACTGTGGTGATCATTTTGCAATATATACATATATCTAATCATTATGTTGTACCTGAAACTAGTATGTTATAGGTCAATTATATCCCAATTAAAAAATAAAGAAGCAGGTATCAGAATACAGCTGCCTTCTATTTAGGCAGACATTAAAGAGATTTGCAAAATCTTTTATTCGGAAAAAGTTGTTTTTTCTTAAAAATATTATGTATGTCAACACGCAAAGGGTTTGTTATTGGTACTTTTAAATGAATTTTTAATAAATATTAAAATTTCTCAGTTTCAATTTCTAGTGCAAGCCATATCAATAGCTATCACCTACTTAAACTAAAACTCTCTGGGGGTCTCAATTATTTTTAAGGATATAAAGGGATCATGAGAACAAAAATTTGTGGTCTCTTCCTCTCTTTGGTTAACAGGCTGTTTCTTAGTCAATTCTGCTCTTACTCTCTTCAAAAGCAACTTTGACTCTGGCTCTTCTTTTTGAGGGGTTACTTTGTATTATCTTCTTATTTTAGCCAGCTCTCTTTGTATCTCTTATCTCAGACTGTTTTGTTTTTCTAGTTCCTTCTTCAACCAGTTCCAGTGACACCGTATCTTCTAGCATCTTTCCGAGGACACAGGGTAGCAGTTATCTAAGATGCGCGTCTGTTGGTTGTAGCACAGTAATGTTCAGTGAGGTCAGCTGCCTCTGGGTGTTGAGGGCAGTTTTCCTCTCCTTGAGGCTCTATCTTTACATTGGCCCCTTGTTGGTATTTTTCCACTGAATGGAGAGCCCTCTCTCCAGGCTAAGCTTTGGCCATCAGACAAGGGAAAGGCAGCATGAGTAGCCTCCCACACGGATGCTGGCAGCTTCCTCTCCTGCATCTAAGCCTGCTTAGCTCGGATGTTCGTGCCTGGAGATCACTATCTGGTGTATCTCTGAGCCGGCCTATTACGGCTTGGACTGCTCAGCTCTCGGGATCTATGATTAGGCTGGAGAAGCAAAGGTAGTTTGAAGACCTTTGAGCAGCCACTCCCAGCAAGCACCCTTCCCGTTCCTTCCACTGCTGATAATACTTCCTCTAGCAATTAACCATCTGACGATGATGCATGCAAGCCTTCAGCCATTCTTCTTTCTCTCACTGTGTTGTGTGCTGGAAATTGCAGTCTTTCTTTCTTTGGAGAAAGGCAGAAAAGGAAGATGAAATTGTCTCACCTAGAAGATAATTCCTGCCTGTCCAGGTGGAAGATCACCGCTGACAAAAGGACCAAGTAAAACAAAACCATTTCCTTCCTTCCTGGGGCTTGTTGTCCTATTCTGGCTCAGAGGGGGCAACACAAATGGACAAAATCCAAGAATGTTCTTCTAAAATGCATCCCAGTAGACATTGTGGTTTGTGAAAATTCTGCCAGGATTTGGGCACGTGACCTTATCTTTTTGGCCATAGGGCTGTTGCCAGGTTTCACATCCGTGTGAGACTTTCTGGTACTCTTAGGGGATGCTGCAAGGGGGTGTCAGATGTCTGGTCCACTTCTGCTCTCACCTGGGAGTCCTTGACTGGCTCTTCCCTTTTGGGGTTACTTTCTTACTTTCTATTATCTTATTTTAGCCAGCTCTCTTTGTATGTCTTCTCTCAGACTGTTTTGTCAAATAAATATTTGTGACTTAATGCAAAAACCATCCCACGTTGTTTCCTTCTTGTCGAGCCTAGGTAATAACTACCTCTGTCTCATGCCTGCCATGCTGCCTTCGTAACTATGGTTGCCTTTTGAGTGTCTTCCAAAAAAGCCGTTCCCTGTCAAAGAGAAAATTGATCACGTCCAGCCAGCCCTGGGAGCTGACATTGTAGGCTATCACAAAACCATCTTGTGCAGCGTGCAGCAAAGGAGAAAGGGCCAGAAAGAGAAACCCGGCACCCGGGCCTGAGGTCCTTTTCTGAGTCTGGGGCCAGGATGTTGTGGTGTGGTTTCTGCATGCTGCTCTTGAATGAAAGTCTTTGCTTCCTCACTGGCTTGATAGGACAAGCAGAAGCCACTTGGAAAGTGCCTCACCCTGCCTGCCGGGGCCCAGATTTTTCCATACCGGCCTTTCATTCTGCGAACAGAGTGTGGGCCTCTGCAAATATTTTAGGCCTCCCTGCGTGCTTGCGGGCTCCTAAATGCCATTCACCAGCTTTTAAGTTTGTTTTGCAGGCAGTGAGCCCCTGAGAGGAGGCCTGACTCAGAGCACGGCGGCCCTGCTGTCTTCTGCCGCCACCTCCTACCACTGCAGACTTGGCAGGGAAGGAAGCAGTGGGTTTTACAGCTGGTGTTTAGGGTTTAGGAGAGAGGGAGAGAGAGAGAGAGAGAGAGAGAGAGAGAGAGAGAGAGAGAGAGAGAGAGAGAGAGAGAGGAGAATTTTTTCAAAAATACCTTGGCCTTGAAAAATGATACTAAATGTAAGTATATAGGCAGTATTTTGGGACGAGAGAAATTGCCTGTTTTGCATGATTCATCATTCCTCTTGATGACAGCAAAGGAGGTTTGCACTCAGCCTCTGGTATTTTGGGAGTTTGTTCCATAGGCTCTGAAAAGAGACTGGGAAGGCCCAAGCTCCTTGCCCCTTCCTCAGAAAGAGGGTCGTGTCTGGGCTAGATTAGAGCAGCATGGCCTTTTCTTCCTCTCCCCTCATCTGACTACAAGGTTCTCTTTTTTTTTTTAATCAAAAACTGGGTCAGCTGCTTCATGGGTGTAGGGTGACCAGGGTGTGAAGAGGGGAGAAAGCCGTGCTTTCCAGAGTCTGACTTGAGCCTAGAAACATGTGTTGACAGACTAGATGAGAGGGTGGCAACCAGTGCTATCTCCCAACAGGTGTGTCAGACTCCCTGGAGGCGGGGCGAACACCGCCAGGGTTGGACTGCTGGTGGCCAGGAACATACAGTCTTTCTAGGATTCAGCCTTTGCAAGTTCCCAAAACATTGTGTGCAGCTTCCAAGCTGACACATACCTTGGCAGGGGGCAATGGGGCTTCTGCCCAGAGCCGGGAGTCCCCAGGGTCAGGCTGACCTCCGGGCTGCAGCTTGGCCTGGAGGAGGGGCCCCGGGGTGGGTGTGGTGGCCTCTCTGGGAAGACTCATTCCTTAGTAGCACAGGGACCTTTACAAAGCAAGCTGACCCAGGGAGACCAACTGCACAGTGAGGGCACACGGGGAGAGTCTGGCAGTGCTTTCCCAGACTGCTTGCTGGCCGGCCCCAGTTACCTCTCATTCCTTCCCCAACATACAATGCGAGAATGAACTTCCCCACTCCCTCCGTCACAGCCATATTGCCAGTTCATGGTCAAGATTAGACAGCCCTTTATATAAAAATAGAGCATTATACCTCTGAAATTCAAAACTTGAGTTTTTCAAAGCTGTGTTAGATTCAAATTTGGTGAAACAGAATGCTGAGTCCAAAAATTAAAGCAATTAACTCTACTGTTAAGAACTGTTTCTTGCCTTGGGAGGCAGTTTCAAGAGTGTGTGCCTGATAATAATTTACTAAGGTTAAGCTCTACGTTTGTTGTGTGGGGGTTTTCTGTATGCATGTTGTTGTTGTTTTCTGTATGTGTTTTATTTGACTTTTATTTAAGAAAAATAAAAGTCCTCTACACACTGAGGACGAATTACTCGAGTAGCTCAAAAGCTAATATTGGTCCCCGAATATACTATTAACAGTACCCCCCACAGGCCTGTGGTCATTGCCCTGCTTAATGGAGCTCAAAGTCCCATAGGCCCCACCAGCCCAAGGGCTTGGCAGAGACACTTCTGTACTACTCAGGATTATCCACATGATACCCCACACCATGTTGCCCAGCCCCTGGCGGCTGCCTAATTCTGGCCAGGGGACTATGAATGGAAGTGACCTAGAGAGTCATTTAAGAGTCAGTGTGTGATCCTCCTGCAATGTCCATAGGGCATTGTCTCCTCCCCTCCCCAGTCCTGCACCCCTACCCCAGGGCAATCATGCAGGCCACCCATCAGGATGGCAAACCAGAAGATGAAAGCAGATTGGATCACTGAGTCAGTATAGGAGAACAGCTGACATGGGGAGGGGTCTGAGTCAGTGATTGATAAGTAAGTAAAAAATAAATCTTGGTATTAAGCCAAAATCGTTTTGGGTTTGTTTGTTACCCCCCAAAGACTGTCCTGACTGATACAAAGAGCAGAAGCTTATATAAGAAACATCAAACTTCAAAAAGCCAGCTTCACTCCAGTGATGGGAAGGCAAAAAGGTGACAAGAGGGTGACCCCTTCCCCTACACACACAAGGCAGGCATTACTAATCTCTCCTGCAGCCTCTCCCCTGGGCCCAGACGTGGCTTCAGGATCTTCGCAAGCCTTAGTACTAACTAAAGAAGAGACAAAGCTCTGTTGAGCAGACCTTCTTGAGCCAAGAGGAGGAAGAGGAGGAAGCAGTACAGGAGGAGATAGAAGCGCCCCTCTCCCCTCCAGCCCCGCCCCACTGCCCTCCCCACCATCTGTTTCCTGTGTGACCTTGGGCAAGCTGCTTCATCTGTCTGGAGTTCAGCCCACGCCTCCTTAGGTGAACCAGACATGACGGTCTCCACCTGCCTGAGGCAGCAGGCTTAACAGATGAACTTTACAGTTTCTAGCTGCCCCAAAGGGGAATGTAATGAGATGGTGGCTGGAGAGAGGAAACCTCTGCTTCCACTTTTTTGTTTTCATTCAGAAATGTCCCTGGGGCACCGGGTGGTCCTGGAGTCTGTTACTATCAAACCAGGAGGGTGGGGATGTCCAAAAGCTAAGGGCATGCATGGCCCCTGGCTGCCATTCCCCATGCCCTGGAGATGCTAGTAGTGCAACCCCTGAGCCAGGGACCTAGTGAGTGGCTCCAACTGTCCCTGGATGTCATCTTACTGTGTGATCAGAAGCACAATGGCTCACACACACCTGCAGAGCCATTTGCCTGAGGATGCTTATTGCCACATTGTTACTAATGGCAAAAATCTAGAAAGGAAAAAAAAAAAAATCTAGAAAGTACTAAATGTCCCTCAGGATTAGACTGGTTAAGTGCCTATACATCCATACTATGAGCCACTATGCAGCCATTAAAAGTCGGGCAGCTGTCTGTATTCATGCTAAAGACTTCCAAGACACATTAAATGAAGAAAGCAAGGTGCAGGTAATACGGACAGCCCACAACCATCTCCAGACATACACATGCAGACACACAAACATGTATACATCTGTGTGTGTGTTCTATATAGCTGGCAGACAACCAGTAACGGTGGCTGCAACTGGACTGGGGTCTGGTGAAACAGAGAGTTCCTTTTCATTGTAAACTCTTTTACCATATCTGAATGTTTTGTTTCCCTTTACGTTTTTTTTTATCAGAGAAGTAAAAGAAGGAAGCACTGCTTTGGAATCCCAATCCTAGGTTTTCCGGCAGAGCCTCGCTACGTCATAGCAGTGTGACCTTGGTTTGGGCAAGCCTCAGTTTTTTCATCTGTAAAATGGAGATACTGCTACAGCAGGCCTCACTGGGCTGTGGTGAGGCTTAAATGAGATGATGTTTAAGAGTTTAGCACAGGGCCTGGCACCCATTAAGCATTCTTGGCATCCATTCATGGCACCCATTAAGCTATTTTTGATGAAGCCCAAAGTTCACTGTCCATTTGACCACAGGGCCCAGCTATCTGACAGAATCATTAAGACCAATCCTTGAAGAGCGAGTGTTGGTATTGGTTTTAATATTTTATCACCTGGCAGCATCCTGTGGAAAATACTCATTCGTAGCCTCTTCCTGTGCCCTGCTCAGCCTGCTATTAACGGTCCCCAAAGCCTTCTTAAAAAGTGTGCTTGTCTATCTGGTTTCCCAAAACTCCTGCTCACTAGACAGGGTTGATATACAGCGGGGTGAACATCCTTTTCTCCTTGAGCTTCGACGGAGGATGTGAGGGAAAGGGCTCCTCTTACCCAACGAGGGAGAGAAGACTCTTGAAGCCATTATGTGTGAGACACCAATTCAATTACCCTATCCGTGCCCTTTTCAGCTAAGCACTCCCTAAAGTTCATTAGTGCTGCAGGGCTGACGCCAGCTGACGTCCACCTTTATAGAGAGTCTTGTCTACAGAAGAGGACAAACCTCCGTTGTGACACGTCACTGTGGCACACCTGTCTCCTGAACAAAGGGGACCTGGGGGCCTCCCAGGCTGAGTGGAGGGTCCAGATGAGGTTGTGGAACCCAGTACTGTCCTACCCCAGCCTGATTCCCACCACCCAGTTTCAAGTGATTTTTTTTTAAAAAAAACAAACTTCTGGGTTGGTGGATGCATCCACATACGGGGAGTGTGGTGCACCCCAATTCCATGGGGACAAAAGCTCCTATACTTTGGGACCTCTCCCTATGTACCTCTTCATCTGGCTGTCCATCTGTACCCTTTATTATATCCCTAATAAATTGGTTAATGAATAAAAAAGGGGGGGTGAATGAGGGGCAAAGAGTGAAGAAGGAAGAGAATTGAAGGAGAGAGAAATTTCCCTTGAGTAGCTAGAGAATGAAGCGAAGTGGAGCATACAAGGAGAGACAAATGAAATTCTATTCAACCGGTTTTTGTTTCTAGTGAAAGACTGTGATATGTGATAAATATTCTCTGGACTATAAGACAAAGAGGCGAGGCATGGAGAGGTCAAGTAATTCAAAAAGATTAAGGGACAAAACCAGGTTTCTCATCTCAGCCAGGTGATCCCTAATAGTCCTTCTACCTCAAAAAAAAGAAAGAAAAAAAAAAGAAAAAATAGACCCATTTCTGTTGTACAGCCATAGCAAATTTAGCATCTCTCACAAGAATAGAAGCAGCCTATTGCACACCTTGTTACACAGAACTGAAAATGAATGAATACGTTTTTTATTAATCCTAAAATCTGAACATTATACTAAAACAACAACTTAAGAACATGGGTCATGTAGCTTCCTCTGGCTCATCCTTTATAAGGAAAACAACTATGGAGTCTATCCCACTAGACAGAGCCCAGCCTCACCAACCATAAACAGTGCTTTACTTGTCTGTTGGACCAAAAGTTATAAAAGGCCTAAGGGAAGGGTGACTGTCCCTTATGCGTCCATGCAGCATCCATAATGACCTCGTCACTGAGAGTAGTAAGTAGCTACCAGGGAGACTGAGTTCTTAGTGGCTGTGATCCTGGAGCCAAGGGAAGGCTCTCAGAAGCCCTGTTTGGTAGGTGGATGGAGCTGCTCGCCTTTCAGGATCTTGGTATCATCCATGACACTGGAGACCAGAGACTCTTCCCCTCCCAGGCACCTGTGAGGTACTGGATTCATATGGAAACACAGAGGGAAGGGAAGACATTGCCTGCTGAAATATGACTGAGATGGAACTCCTTGCCACCATGACAAGCGGGAGCTTAGAGTCCTATTTACTTAGTGGGACAAAGTGTGATTTTTCTTTTGTATCAAACGTTGGGCGCTCAAAGTCCTATCAACTACATTTGTATCCCTGGTGCCTAGCACAGAACTTGGCACGTAGTAGATGCTCAGTAGGTACCCTGTTTCCCCGAAAATAAGACCTAGCCAGACCATCAGCTCTAATGCCTCTTTTGGAGCTAAAATTAATATAAGAGCCAGTCTTATATTATTATACTACATGACATTACATTACATTACATTATATTATATTATATATTATACCCGGTCTTACAGTAAAATAAGACCAGGTCTTACATTAATTTTTGCTCCAAAAGACGCATTAGAGCTGATGGCCTGGCTAGGTCTTATTTTGGGGGAAACACAGTATATAACAAATGAACCACCAATCCTGAGGCCTTGCAAGATCTTCAGTCATCAAATGGAAACTCAGTTACTTTTCGTAATTGCCATTATTTTCAAAGGCAGAGAGTGGGTTCTCACCATTTAGAAAAGAGTTCATCTCCTTTAGGAAGCAGAAATTCTTCCCTGTACCACATGTCACCCCCGTGCTTAATCCCTCCAGTGGTTTCCTATCTCACTCCGAATAAAATCCAAAGTCTTACTGTGACCTTCACAGTCCTACAAGATCTGGCCCACACTCTCTCTCTGACCTCATCTCTTAAAACTCTCCCCCTCTTTTACTCCTTTAAGCCACACTGGCCTCCTTGCGGAGATTCAAACATGCTCTTACCTCAGGACCTTTGGACTTGCTGTTCCCTCCACCTGAAATGCACTTGCTGTTGTCTCCACCTGAAATGCTCTGCGCAGAGATCTCTGCAGCGCTTCATCCTTGCTTCCTTTGGGTATCTGCTCATATGTCACTTTAGAAAAGTCTTCCCAATTCTTGATCTAAAATTGCATCCATCTCAGTCTCCCCATTCCATATACTCTTTGCTTATGCTACTTTATTTCTCCTCTTTGCCCTTAGATGACATATATGATACTGTAATTTGTCTACAGTCTGTTTTCCCCATTAAAGTAATAGGAGAAAAGATCTTATCATATTCACTCCTAAATCCCCAATGTCTAGAACAGTACCTGGCACGTTAGAGGAACTCGAGAAGTATTTTTTGAGTAAATGAGTGAATTTAATCAACAAATTTGACTCCCTGGGCCACCATACCCCCTAAGTATTCTCTCAAGCGAGATTCGACTGGCATGAATTTCTGAAACAGAAAATTGGAGCTGGAGAAGACCTTGAGATCAGTGACTTCTTCCTTTTCAAGGCCCTGTGGGGGCTGGGGTGTGAGCACCTGACACCTGTGGACAGGGATGGGGGGTGGCTGTCCGCTGATTGTAAGGAAGCTGCCTTGAGAGGGGAGACTCCTAGCCCAGTGGCTTTGTCATGTCTTCTCCAACATCTTTGGGCTTGACGTAAGAGGGAAATTCCACAAATGGTAAGAGCTATTCTGAGAAATTGCATTGGGAGACATGGGTTAAGATCTGCTGTCCCCTCAGGGCTATAGGGGAGCTGCTGTGCATCGTGACAATAGGTCTCATTTCTCAAACTCTTTTTTACCCTTTTTCTGGAGAACGCTTTTGTGGAATTGGTATTTCCTGGGGCACATTTTGGGCAATACTGGTTTCATTCTTTCTTCCTGACTGAAGTGCCTTCTGGAAAGATGTGTGGGAAGCTGTGGGAAAGTCGGGTGTTTTCGTCACCTAACGCACCCAGAGATGGGCCTTTCCTTCCCACGACGCCATGCTGGCCCGTTCCGTCCATCTCTCCTGCCAGCAGCTCCCAAGGACATCCCGTCCTCCATTCTGCCTCCTCTGCTCTCCCCGAGCCCTGAACCGGCTCCCTTCAGCACCTCCAGTTCCTACCGCACACACCTCACCCAGCTCATCTTTTCCCTTCCAGGTGTCACCTTCACCTAGTCCCTGTGGGGAGGGCTTCCTCCCGGAAGCGCCCCCTTCCCTGTCCTTGGGCAGCCCCCTCACGGGGCGCCATTGCACAGGAGACGAGGATCCTGAACAGTACGGGCTTGATCCAGCGCTACAAAATAAGGACTCACGCGGCGGACATACACATGTACATCTGCACGGAGAGAGAAAGCTGGGAGGCCTCCCCCCCACGAGGGGTGTGGTGGTTATTATCTCTGGGTGGGGGCAATTGAGGGGGATGTTTTTTCTCCTCTTTTGCTTAGCTTTATTTGAAAATTTTATTTTTTCACCTGTTTAAAAATACCAAAAAAAAAAATAATAATAAATAAATAAAGAGCTCGTGTAAGTGTCTCAGAATCTGCAGCTGTCGTTCAGTTTCTCTCGAGCTGTGTGACCTCAGAGTACTCGGCCTCTCAGCTTCCTCATCAGAGGTGCCCCACCTTGTTCCTTCTCTGAGATCCTCTGGGAGCCATCCCTGTTCCGTAACTAGATTGCACGCCGCTAGAGAGCAAGCGCCCGCACCTCCTCTGCATCTGCCCGCATGCCCACAGAGTGCCTTGCACGCTGCAGCGTTATTTTTTATGACTGCAGGTGCTAAATAAAGCCTCAGTGACTGAGCCCGGAGCCAAACACATTTCTCCTTGTCATCGCTCCAATTCTGCGCAGCTGGGATGGAGCCCAAGGCGCTGGAGACACAATAAATCTGCTCTGTGGGCCCCACCCATTTCTCCACCAAGCAGATGTGGTAGCTGGGAGCCAAGGTTTGGGGGGCCCGGAGCTGGGCTGAGAGGAGCCAGCGCGAGGCTCCGTGAGCTGGGGGTCCCCAACAAGGGCTAGCTGGCTTCACAAAGCCTTCCCTCCCAGGGGTGAGTGAGTCGGCTTTTGGCACTGATTTCCCCTGACCAGGTGCAAAAGCGATAGGTAAAGAGCTATGTCTGGTCTCACTCCTGCCTCGTCCCCATGGTCCCTGCTATCATGACCCTGAGCAAGTCACTTCGCTGCTCTGGGCCTCAGTTTCCTTGTCCACTAAACGCCACAACAGCACCTATATTTTGGACAGTTATGGGAATAAAATGAGATTATGCACATGTAATCTGGCACATACATAGCAAGTGCTCATAATGACCAAGGGGTACCTCTTAAGATGGTTTGCGGATCCAAAACTAGGTCCCTCATTGAGTAAGTAGCCGCCAGGTGGCTCCACATGCAGCTGGCTTAATGCCTAGGACCCCTCCCCATTGCTAACCAAGCTGCAGTGGCTGTAACTCATTTAAAGCAAGCTCGGGTTCTGACGTGGGTGGGGCCTGCCTTGCCCCTGCACTCTACAACCTCGAGGGGATTTACTAAACTCAAGCAGCTGGTGGGGCAGTGTTTGTGTGTCAGACCTCTGCTGGGTGCTTCCATTCCTATCCTTTCTCCAGAGAGGACACTTATCGGGCTGCAGAACAAGGCTGTGTGATGGGAGAGCCATCCAGCATGAGAAGTGGTAGAACCAGGGTCCAATGCTGCCACGTGACTGCACCAGAGAGGACAAGAATCTCCTCCAAACTCCACTCACCCCTATGTTGCTTTGTAGACTCTGGAATGTTCCATTCCATTTGTTTGGCGCCATTTGTAGTGAAGACTTCCTAATGCATCTTGGGGAGGAATGTGCTAAATGGTACTATATACAAATTCACTTCTCCCACATAATAGCCACACTAAGTGCCAGGCCTTTTAAAAATTCTGAGACATTCTTCTCAGGCTATTTGTGGCACTGGGAGGAAGGCTTCTTGCAGCTGTGTTCCTCTAGATTGGGGATTGTGATGGAGACCCAGAGCTGGGTGCTGACTGAAGAGAATTGTTCCTACCAAATCCTGCGGGTGACTTAGGCCCTCTCGAGTATTCCCTAAAAACTCACCATCAAATAGGAGGGGAGAAGACTGAATTCACTGGGTGCTGAGTCACCATTATCTGCAACGAGGACGCTTGGTGACAGAGTTCGGGAAATACAGCTGGAAGGATGGACCGATGCTCAGCAAGTGAGATATGCTCTAGTTTCACTTTTGACCTTTGGCTTCCCCATGAGATTAAGGGACAGAAAATGTTTCTAAAGTCATTTTCTATTTACATAATTAGTTCAAGAGCTAGGGTGGAAGTGGGGAATCCAGTGTCTACCCACACTACTTCCAATTATTTTGATTTATGCCAGTGGTGTATAGCTCGTTTGTATTATAAATATTTGGTAAACCCCTTCTACTATCTCCAATGAAATTCATGGATTATATAAGCTAGTTATACACATTAAAAAAAATAATGTACTACCCTAACTCTAACACAGGATTTTTAACCTCAGAGCTATGGATGTGGTGCCACAGAACTCTCAGGGAGCCGTCCTGTGTATTGTAGGACGCGAAGCAGAATCTCAGGCCTCTAGCCTCTGGATGCCAGTAGCACCTGGCCCCCAGATGTTTCAACCAAAAATGTCTCCAGATATTGCCAATTGTCCCCTGGGGGAGGGGGGCAAATTCACCCCTGCCCCTCCCCGTGAGAACCACTCCTCTAACATAAAGAAAAAGTGGAAAGATAATAATTTATAATAAAATAGCATGTATTTCAAAATAGAAATGCTCAAGCGTGGTTGCCCTGGAGGACAGAATGAAGCAGCCACCTGCCTGCACCTATTAGTAAATGAAGGAGTCTGGATTTAAGAGAAGTAAGAAGATCAGAAGCTGTTTGGACAAGAACAGAAAAATGGAAGGGCAAAGGTATGGATGGACTTTAGGGTAAAAACTAGTGTTTGACTAAGTAATAACGGAGAACATTGACCTAAATATAAGAAAAAGAATGAAATAACCATAATTAAAATAGAGAATATACTAAGACAAGCTACAGACTCAAAAGTCATAAATGAGCTGGGACTTATTTGTAAGTCCAGCATCAGGGTTGTTTCCTATTTTATGACCTGGGGTATTGCTCTAGTGATAGGGTATCTAGTACATAAAAAGAACTCAGGGCTGTATCCTGTGAGAGGATGGATTGAAAGAGGCCAAGTGGAGGGGAAGACCACTGAGGAAGGGATGAGAATAATGCTGAGAAGTAACAGGCAACTGGAAAATAAAGAATTATAAGGTGTAATTCTCACAACCTAGATTTCTTATCATTGTGCTATAAAACTAATATATATATGTAATATGTATATAGAATGGCAACATTATAACAATGTTTTTCAAAACAACATTAATGAAATTCACTGAAAATCCTTGCATTTCATGAGTCTGCTCATTTATATTTGGTTCACGGTCTATTCAAAGAAATCTCAAATCTCTGTTACATATTTTCATTTGGTTTCATTGCATAGTAACTGCCCTATTGCACTGAAACCTTTTCAGGAATACTTGTAGTTAGAATGCTTAATGCATAGAGCTGGCAGCCTGTACAACATGAGTAAATTACTCAGTAATTTGCAGATAAGATCTTTCTTCCACTTAAATGTCTCTCTGTGGAATGGTCTTCTAGATGACTGGGCTTTCCAAGTAACTTCTTAGAACTTATTTTCAGGATTATTATGTTCTAAGTACTGCTGATTTACATTTGTAAATGTGAGTTTAGTCTGGGGAACATTTGAAAGTCGGGTGGGACATGAGACAATTCTTCGCAAGATGCGACTCTCCCACACATTGCAGGACATCTATCTTCCTCCCCATCCCTAAATGCCAGTGGGAGTGTCAACCAAAAACCACATTTATCAATTTCCAAAATGTCCCCTCAGAGGCATCACAGCTCCTGCTGAGGTTCCCAAGCTTACATGACCACATCCCAGATGTGGGCTGCTGTCATCCAAGACCACATCGACAGCACCCACTTTGGATGGACACAAACTCATACGTCCCTCCGACCAGCCAGTGCTGGGACACAATATAGCTATTTCCATTATCTCTACCACCTCTAACATTTCTACGCAATTTTGATTTATACTCACTTAATGAGACCGTCAGTGAATGGTATTAACAAGGTAGAGCATTTGTTCAGAGTTCCCTGTGTATATCACACCTTGGGTCTGTTATTTCATTCACACTTCACAATAACCCTGTTAGGTAGATACTATTACTAGCCACATTTTATAGAGGAGAAAACTGAGGCATGGAGAGGGGAGTTTGGGTAACTTGTCCAAAGTAACCAACTAGTGAGTGTCAGAATCAGGATTTGAACCCTGGCTCTCACTCTGCTATGCTATTTCCCCAGAACTGGCTTCCCTGTGTTCAATTTAAGTAAAGAGAAGTAAATGGCAGCAAAGCATACTTTCATAAAAATTTGTATGCATTTATACCCAAACTTTATCCAGACTCAGTATACATCCACCACAGCCATCTATACCTCTTGTTCTATAGTCCTATGCACTTGGAGTTGGGGTGGAGGAAGGGCTGGTTGGAGTCTTGCCTTTGATGCCTTGAAAGATAACCTATTATGAAAGAAATATTGAGCTAAATTCACCATAGCCAGAATGGCAAATAGGTTTCACCTCAAGTGTCGATTGATTGATTGGTCATGGCTGACTAGGATTGAAAAGGATTTTAAAGGCAAGCCAGAGGTCAGTATCATGATCAATTAGTAATGTCTGCCGTGGGTAGGGAGAGGGCATGGAGTGCCCCGCCCCATGTTATGAAGTTATTGTCCCTGTTTCCCTAGGCAGAAAATTGTATAATTGAAAAGTTTTCCAAAATAGGAATAAAAATTGAAAATTTTTGGTGGAATTCTAAATTCACCAAAAAAAACCCACCCAGTTCCTCAGAATATCCTTCTCATGTGGTCATAGAAACATTAAGGTTGGAAGGAACTTCAAGATAATTTTGACTTATTCCCTTTAGAAACGCTTTTAAAAATAGGAATAGAAACAAGAACGAATTTCTGGTGGTGAATTCTAAGTTCACCAGAAAATTCAGTTCCTCAGAATATCCCATTCGTGGACCCATAGAAACTGAAGGCTCGGAAGGACATTTAGGATTAGGCACGTGGTTCTCAAATATGACTTACAATAGAATCACCTGGGGAACTTCTGAAAAATTCCGATGTCTGGGTTCTGATTCACTTGGTCTGGGGATGGTCCCAGGATCAGGCATTTTCTTAAAATTCCCCTACTGATTCTAATGCCCAGCCTGGACTGAGAACTATGGTTTTGGTCAAACCCCTCATTCTTCAGATGAGGAAATGGAGGCTGAGAGAAAAGGTTGGTTTTTCCCCGGGGACATAGTGAGCAGGAGGCAGAACAGATTCTGCCCTGCGCCCGCCATTGGCCGCTGGTCTGAGATCCCTGAGTCCTTGATGTTGCAAAGCTGGAGTCCTGGAGCCCAGGTCGGTCTCCTAATCTGTGTCGCGTGGGTCATTTTACCTACAGCTGACTCTCAAGCTGAGCATGACCAGGCCCCTCAAGATGGCCATTGTGTTGCTCCCTCCACCCCCTGCTCTTGCCATTTTCAGTGAGAACACCCCACTTTTCCCGCTGGGTCTCCACGGCACTCTGGTTTGTCCTGCCTCATGCCATATGTGTTGCATTGTATGACTTACATGCCCTGCCTATCCCTTCATAGCTCTGGAAACAACAGTAAGAGATCCACAAATCACCACCCTCAAAGTAACTTTTAAAAGGTATGAGGAATGACAAGTGCCCTCACATTTGTGGACTGCTTCCTATGCGCCAAGCACCTCATATATTTACCCTCTCAACAGCACTGGAAGGGTATTATTATTATCCCATTTTACAGATGAGAAAAGGTGGATCTGAGAGGTTAGGTAACTTGCCCATGGTCACCCAGCTGGTGAATGGCACAGTGGGGATTCAAGCCAGTTCTCACCACTGCGCTCTGCAGCCTCGTCCATTAACATGGTTTGTCCCAGTCCCTTAAAAGACAGGTGTATCACCCTGCAGGTTGTTATTTGTTGCAAGAAGAAAATGGTACCCAGGCAGTGGAGAAACCTGACCACACATTGACCAGGTGATCAAAGTGGAATAAATGATGGACCTCACCCAATATCCCTTCTGTCTTCTGGCTGCGGCTGCAGAAACTGAACCTAGTCAGTCACAAGGAAACATCCGAGGAGCCCAAATTGAGGAACGTTTTATGAGATAACTGGATCTCTGTTTTTCAAATGTTTCAATATCATAAAAAACAAAGAAAGGCTGAGGATGCTTCCAGAATCAAGAACACAAGAGAGACACGACATTTCATTGTTGTACGTGGTGCTGGACTGATTCTGCCCTGGAGTGGGGGAAATGCTTTGGGGCCTGATTGCGGGCTTTGGGGCCCCCCATTGACTGGAATATGGAGTATAGAACAGAAAAAAATTATTGTAACAGTATTAAACTGCTTGAATTTGATAACTGTACTTTGGCTAGGTAAGAGAATATCCTGTTCTTAGGAAATCTACAGTGAAGTAGTGAGAGATAGGGGGCATGGATGTCTCAAGCTACTCTCAGATGGTTCAGAAAAAATAAATATTGCTGTAATTTTCCTTACAGCAGAAAGCAAAGCCCCATTGCAGATAGGGAATTAAAAATCTGTTTTCATTTCATTAAATAATTCCAGTTTTCTGACCTCAAAGAAAACACTTTCAAAGTGGCTTTCTTGGTGTCTAACACTTCTTGATTTGGGAGAAGGCACAAATAAAATTCTCATCCTTCACAATCCACTCCCCACTCTACCCCCACCCAACTCCTCTAAGAAAGGGGGGAAAAACCCTATGGCAAATTTGTCTGATATCATTACCGTTTATAAATTCCTCCAAATTTCCTGGAAATTTGGGATTTTATTACTCTTACCATATTTGTAGGGTGAAAAAAAAACCAGAACAACTCAGCAGGATATGGCGGAGTACATTCTCTGCTTTTCTTCTGACCTTCTGCTCTTATGAAAATCTTAAGTCAGATTCTTGCTCTACCAGATGGAGGGACTGACTGGGGCCTGTCACTTGAATAAGAAAGTTGTCTTTCATTTGACAAATACTGAGCCGGCCTTGGTTATACGTGGTATACAGAGCTCTTATTATACATCGAGAGAACAAACAGATGCGGCATCACTGAACAAAATGCTCTAGAACTACCTCCAGTGTCCTTCCTTGCTAAGCATGTTTTAAAACAGAACTGCATCCTAGCCATTTTTGGGAAGGCTATACCTGTTACTCAGGCATTTCACTGCAAACAACACATTCTGCCCTGGATGGTTTAAGCAGAAAAGAGAAGAAATAACTCAGGGCTACTTGGGAGATCACAGAAGGGCCCAGAAGGCCAGAGCCCAGGTGAAGACCATCCAGGCAGGAACTCCCACCACAGCCCCTTCGGGACGTAGCCTCTGCTGCCCACACCTCTGACACTGGCACTGGATCCCCGGTGCCCTGTCTGACGGTGCCCGAAAGCCCAGGCCTCTGCTGCCCCCTGGCCAGGAAAGGCCTCGCTGCAAGAGCTGCTGGGAGGGTGAGTTAATGACTTCTGCCTCAAGAAGGCAGCACTTAGGATGTAGAAAAGCCCCTAACTATGGGACGAGAGTGCAAAAGATTCTTGGTGGCCACAAGCATTATGACCAACGTCCACTAATACAGCGCCAGTGGGAACAGTCAACCCAGGAAAGCCCCAGTTTCTAGGTTTTCTTTGCATGCATTACTCCTCTGTGTTTCTCAGTCACCATCTTCTCTCGCCTATCTGCTATTGTCCTGGCATTCTAAGGCTTCCCCTGAATATGCACCAAAAAATCTGTAAAATCCTCAAATCTTAATTCTAAAGTGACGCTTTGAGAAAGAGACTGAAAGTAATCAACTCTTCCAAGCACCTTGAAACCTGCTGTTGACAGATCAGGAAAAGGGCCTAGAAATGCAAGACTTGGCTGCGGCTACTGTGTCTATGTCAAGGGCTAGGACCAGCGCTTTCCAGAGCGTACTTTGCATAGTACTAGTAGGTGGTGGCCAGAGAGAGGAAAGGAGGGAGGGAAAGTGGCAATGACTGAGAGAGAGAGAGAGAGAGAGAGAGAGAGAGAGAGAGAGAGAGAGAGAGAGAGAGAAAGAGAGAGACTTTGCACTAGATGAAGTCCACTCAGCTTCCTTCCTGCAGGACATCTCGGAGACTTTAACATGCTGCAAGGGACATTTATGCAGCATTTTCCTGACTCATTGGACAGCAAAGCATGCTTGAGTTGTAAGGCATTTTTCTGGGGCTCAGGTTTCACAGAATTGCCTTGGGAAAATATTACACTACCCCAGCTTAGAACACTCCAGAACACTCAACTTCTTCAAATTCAAGACTCCGGAGACTTTCATGCAAATACAAGTGATTTTAAATGTCACTGGTTTCAGACCAATTTTGAGAGCCATTCTAAAAATGGAAGGAGACCAACACACTGCAGACGTTCGGTCCCTTTCAAGTTCTCTTGAATGTCTGGGGAACTTGCTTTACCCCTGTCACCATTTCATCTAGGACATACAGCTTGAGATCTTTAAACAATGGGACCCCTGATCTTACACACACGAGCCCTACGGTCAAACAGTTGTAACTAACACAAGATAACATAACATTATCCAGTGAGGAAAAAAACGATGTGATTCCTACAAAGTTGATTTAATACATACAAAATTTCAAATGTGCTTATTTTGCACAAACTGCAACTACCATTGATGTGAGTTGATTTTTGCTACTTTGTTTTTGTTTGTTGGTTCAACTTGACAGATCATCTTCAAATGAACTTAACACATATACATGTAAAAAACTTGCAAAAATTTTGGCTCCTATGCGAGCTGGCCCTCAAGCCCCTCACCAGAACAGCTGCATGAGGCTGACACTTCCAACCGCAGCATAGCATTTCGCTTTGTAATCCTTGGCCCGCTTTGTATTGAGACAATTTAGCAGTCTATTAAAATGCCCACCACTCCTACTTTTTAGAGGTGTTTGTTTGGTTCTATGCAAAGGGCCATTAAGAAGATGTTGAAAACAACCCATCTCTGAGGTGTAGCACCCAGTAACAATCGCCGGGAATCTCTGCTTTGATGCTGTGAAAGCACTGAATTGTGACAGTCACCCGGCGACAGCCCAGTCACTCTAAAATACTGTCTGCCAGAGACGCCTGCGTTTGGAATGGGTTTCGATGAACACTCAAGAGATCATTTCATAGTTTTTATCTGCATATTTGCTTCTTTTACAGCACAGCTTTTTAAAAAAAGGGATGAATTCTTTTCAACAAGATCAGAAAACCCATTTAATACTGCCACGGAAAACTAAAGGCAAACTGGCAATGTGGATGACCTTATGGCCAAACTTGAGAGATGTATTTTTAAACAATTTACGTATAGGCCTTGATGTGTGTAAACATCCAGAAACATAAGAGGAATCTGTTTCCAAGACCTCTTTAGACCAAGCCAGGCACTCCACCCTTCCGATTACTTTTTCCTTGGTCTTCCCATTTCATGTGAAAACGTTTAATCCAAGTCCTAACCCTCAACTATCCCAGGAGTATGTGAATTACAGATCCTTGCACATCTGAAGTACTTTCTGTGGCTTTTTTTGGGTCTTGCTTTGTTTTGTTTATCCTACACAACTTCCTTCCTTCCTTCCTACCCTTTGTTCCCCAGGGCTTTTAGAGATAGGCTAACCACTAATTGTGTCCTCCTGCAGCAACGACTGGGGACCTAGGGCCAGGCTCCTCCCTCTGCTTCTGGCTAAAGTGGGATGTGAGCAATATGACTGTCTTAAACAACACTGCTATTCACGGCTTGGAGAGCTGGGAAACAGCCTTGAATTCAGACCAGGACTTTAGCTGCTGCTTAAGTGACCCGGCTGCTCTGCATGGGAGCAGAGTTACCATCTCCCAGAAGGCAACGCCCTCTGGCACGTTTTAGCCTCTGCAGCCAGCCATTAGGTTGCCCCCATCGATTTCGGTCACTCTGAGAACTTGCTCCTGCACTGCCAGTCTCAGAGCATTCCACATAGGGCAAGTTCTTCTTAGCAGACTGAAGTGATTCAAATGTTTCCCCTCCCCCAAGGGCTCTTCCTAAGGGCCATTTGGACTCCAGGGGCCACTGCAACCTTATCAACGGACCGTCTTTCCATCTCTTGCTTTCCTGCTGTGAGTGCAGATTTTGAAAACTCCACTGACTAATTCGTCAAGTTCTGATCTAAATTCAGAGCCTTGGGACCAGAATGAACACCTGATATGCCTACCAAAGGAAAAAAGAAGTCCCAACTTGATAAATCCTAAACGTGTGACAAGCTCCTCTGGATCGAAATGCCTGTGGCCACCATGAGCCATTCATTTGTTCACTCCCAGAGCTGCCTCTTAATTTTCTTCATGGGAATGGTTTGTTACTGTGCTTCCCCGGAAATAAGACCTAGCCGTAGGTCTTATTTTCTGGGAACCACAGTAGCAAACCAATCAGCAGTAATGCATCTTTTGGAGCAAAAATTAATATAAGACCCGGTATTATATTATTATATTATTATATATTATGACATTATATAAGAACCAGTCTTATATTATAGTAAAATGAGACCAAATCTTATATTAATTTTGCTCCAAAAGATGCGTTAGAGCTGATTGTCCAGCTGGATCTTATTTTCAGGGAAACATGGTATAAACAGAAGAGCAAGCTCTTGTGGGACACTTCATCTCAAAGCACTTCTCTCTCTAATGGCACTTGGGATGTCATCCACTCCAGGCTGGGGGCATCCTACTCATATCTGTCTGAGTTAAATGAAGGCATGTAAAAGACAAGTGTTTTTCCCAGGGCCTCTGAGCGAAGGCTTTGAGAGACAGAACGGGGTGAGGGAAGAGGCAGAAAGGGAGCGAGAACAACCTGACTTGGACGACCACGGCACCTTCATTGGGCATTGAAGCAGTCACATAGCGGAGAGATGTTTGAGTTCAACTGTGGTGCTACAGCTTCCAGGATGTGAGCCCTTGTTCTGGTCACTTTACCCTGCCGTCTGTCTTCTCCTCTATCACGTGAAGCTAGTAGCTTCTATTTGAATTACATGAGAATGCTGGTAAAGTGCTCAAGGTACAGTGCTTGGTATTTAGTGGGTGACCACGACAGCTTTCTGTTGTGTCGTCATCATTGTGTTATTGTTCTATGTGGCTCCTTGAAGTAACGCAGAGCCTGAGGACCCCTATGGGCTCCGCTCACAGAAAGTCAAGGAACTTTAGAAGTTCAATGAACACTTGCTTAGGATGCGTTGTTTTCTGAAAGGCAGTAGTACACCACGCAGGAAAATGCACTTTTTCCAAAAGGGATTTAAAACAAAGGCCCGTTTGAAACAGATACTACTGGCAACACTTTCCTTTGTGAGTAAAATTAACTCAGTAATAAAGGAAACTGATTTTCTCAAGGTGTACAGTAAGAAAGAGGTAGGGGGGTGGGAGGGAAAGAGGGGCCAGAGAAACCAGGAGTCCAAGAATCCCTAGTCACTAAGTTGTAAGTGGGAAAGCCTTCATTTTCATTCTCTCAGAAAACTCCCAATTAAGAGAAAGCTTTGGAAAAATATACCCAGGTTTTAATCCTGTAGGCTGTAGATTAATTCTGTGCAAATTTCCCCTGGTTTCTGATTTTTGTTTTTCCAAGTGCAAAGGACCCCTTAGAAGAGTGTCACCTCAATTTCGAGAAGCGGGGCCAGGTATTAGTGTTGTAACGAGCTCCCCACAAGATTCTTAGGCACCCCTGGAGTTTGAGAACCCCTGGCCTGAGGCTGCTGGAAATGCTAGGAGAGGCAGGGGGGTGAAGGTGGGCGAGAGGGAATACCTCTGAGACTTGGAATTCTCTCGTGGTCTAACTGGAAATAGTTTACACCAATATTGTCACAAATCCAAGATATCTGGGGTAAATGGTTTCCTCATTTCTCCCCCATAAATCAGTGTGGATATTCTTGGCAAGCTCTGCTCCTTGCAGGGTGGGCAGCTGTGAGTCAAGGGAGGGGTTGATCTCCTGTCAACTTAACCCTGCCTTTGCAGGTGCAGTTCTTTCCCTGTCTGCCTCACAGCTAATTATTTTAGCAGACAAGCCCCAAGCACAAAGAAAACAGGATACATTCTTGAAAGTAATAACTGGACTGAAATTTAGTGGGAAAAGTCCCTCCCTCGGTCCCAGCTTCTGCATAAGATCAGCCGGTGGTGCGAGCTACCATTTGGTTTAGGCTGCCAGTTAGCAAACCTTGCTTTCTAAGAGTTTGAGGTGCCCTTTAGTATTTCACTGTATCACGTCATTGCAGGGAGCCTGGGGACAGCAAAGGTTTTTGTGACCTGGGCCATATTCAAGGGTTCTCCAGTCTCAATGATTTGACAGAGGGATTGGGGGTGGGAGCCACCACCATAATTCCTACCTCTTTAGACTTTTAAAACATGGGAATTGCATTCCATAAATCTTTCCCCTCACAGATTGTTCAAAAGACCCACAAATGCAAGAAAACTTTCATTTAGAAAACTCAAGGAAGCCCTTCTTATTGTTTTTAAAGCACCAAAGAGAGGGCTTTTGGTGGCTCACACCACACATCTTAGCTTCTTTTGAATGGTATGCACAGAAAAAAATGTGGACGGCATAAAAGAGTGGACATATAGGATATGGAAAAAAACATAATTTCCAGCTAACTCTTTGAAATTGGTAGAATGAACCAAAACTAAAGAAATAAACATGAAATTGTCACACCATTTTAAAAGAATAGCTTGAAGTCAGAAGATAGTTTTCCTAGCACCACCTTCACCTGTGTGTTTGAGAAAAGACAAATAGCAAACATTGATACCCCCCAAATCCACATTATAAACAGCATTCTACTTTAAGGGAACTTGTGATTTTTCAGTCAATTTTTAACTCAGAAGAAATTTATTTATAGCAATCAGTAAAATGATGATTAGTCATTATTAACAAGTAAACACTTCCACTTTGGGACAAATTTCAGGGCAAACCTTCTGATCAAATGAGGCTTCTAAACATCTGATAAATGTTTTCGGCTAACGGTACCCTCAGAGGTAGTGCTTAAAAGGCTGAAGTATATTTGCTGTGTGCTCTAGAGTGGAACTGAAAATTTAAGAAAAGCTTTCACAGCGAGAACAGTAGGAATGAAATATGCAGGAAAATGCATCCAGCGTCAACTACACACGCTCTGATAAGAGGGAATTCTAACGCTTATTCGTATGGGTTGTAGAATTAGGTTCAGAAGATACAAGTTATTTCCTACTCACCCAGAGGATCCATCAAACTTCTTCTCAGGGAGAATTCCTGCACGGAAAAGCTAACCACTTGCCTTATATGCAGCTGGTTACTTCTTTTCCCTCGTTCATGTACTCACCTGCAGCTGGTTACTTAATTTTAATATATAGTAGCTGCACGCCCCCTCCCTCCTGCTCTCCTTATTCTAAGAGTAAATGCAGGGGATAAGCTTTTGTTTCTCTCTTCTATCAACTAAAATTTTTTAAAAATTCCAAAGTTCCAAATTTTGGAACCAACTGGGTTTATATTTTTAAAAAATCAAAACTTGAAGGAACTATATCTAGGTGGTCTCCAAGTTGCATCCAAGAGTTCATTTGTATGTCAGTTGCGTGGAACTTGAAACACAGATATTTCCTCTCCAGAAGTAAAGCTACTTCTAGTAGGTGGGACCTTTGGCCAGACTACAAATCATTTTAATCTACCAAGCAGCTGAATTGTCTCACGAGCTGTACTAGCTTGAGATCAGGGCGCTGGGAACTGTGCACGTCAGAAGTGAGGAGAAAACATCTCTAAAAACGATTTTGAAATTAGTTTGCTCTGGTTATTTCACCATTCCCAGCACCCAACCCCCATCTACACAGGTCCCTAAAACATGACTTGCTTTAATAACCTCTACTTTTCCTTGGGAGTCTGCCTGTGTCCCCAGGGCACTCTGTAAGCCAAACGTGCTCTCAAATCACAGGGCTGCTAATCTTCACTAGGTGTCAGTTGGGAGTCACTGGACTTGCTTTTCATTCACACAGACGTGTAAATGACTGCTGGTGCTTTAACCTTCCCAGAAGAATCTGCATTTTGAGTAAAGGGTATTATCACCCGCCTGAACTAAGGACTTGCATGGTGGGCGAGGGGTGGGGGGGGGGTGGGGGTGGAGGGCACACAGGCTGTCCCCATTGCACATCTGAAACTATTTGCTAAAAAAGCTCCACGAGTTTCAGAAGAGCGAGGGGAGGGCAGGCAGGTGTGGGCCCAGGGGAGCGGCTCCCACGTTGGAGCCTGCTTGGCCTGTTAATACCATAGAGCAGGCGCAAGAGAGCTTTGGCGGGGGCAGGTCCGTCAGTGCAGCTGGAGAACAGGCAATTCCTCGGGCCCCAGGCCCCAGAGTCAAATTCGGTGGGTCCAGAGAGAGGCTCAGGAACAGTGCACTTTTAAAACACACCATGTGATTCTGACTTCCTAGTGAGAGATACAGGAGCAAATAATTCGAGTTTTAAAAAATGAGGTAATTTGGCCGGCCCGGTGGCTCAGGCGGTTAGAGCACCATGCTCCTAACTCCGAAGGCTGCCGGTTCGACTCCCACAAGGGATGGTGGGCTGTGCCCCCTGCAACTAGAAAACGGCAACTGGACCTGGAGCTGAGCTGCACCCTCCACAACTATGATTGAAAGGACAACAACTTGACTTGGAAAAAAGGCCTGGAAGTACACACTGCTCCCCAATAAAGTCCTGTTCCCCTCCCCCAATAAAATCTTTTTAAAAAAATTTAGGTAATTATACTCAAGCTACATCAATTTCCTATAGGATACTTAACATATTAAATTCCACCTAAAATGCTAAATAAAAACAAAACAAACAAAATGGCCTACTTGATCATCAAGGTCATTTGAGTTGTACCTAGTCATTAGTCTTAGGTTCCAAACCTACATTCATTTTTTAAAAAATAAATTTTATTGGGGAATATTGGGGCACTGCATTTCTCCAGGGCCCATCAGCTCCAGCTCATTGTCCTCAGTCTAGTTGTGGAGGGCGCAGCTCACTAGCCCTTGTGGGAATTGAACCGGCAACACTGATGTTGAGCTTGTGCTCTAACCAACTGAGCCACCCAGCCGCCCCTACATTCATTTTCAATAGTTTTTAAATTTAATGCCAGAAGCCTTCAAATGTAGGTCTATGACACAGACAATAGTTTAGTGGTTGCCAGAGGGTAAGGGGGATGGGGGGTGTGAGATGAGAGTAAGGGGGATCAAATATATGGTGATGGAAGAACTGACTCTGGGTGGTGAACACAATGGGATTTATAGATGATGTATTACAGAATTGTACACCTGAAATCTATGTAATTTTACTAACAATTGTCACCCCAATAAATTAAAAAAAAATGTAGGTCTATGAATGAAAACACACACACACTCTTTGAAGGTAGATTCAAGGTTTCAAATCAAAAGGTCAAATGTGTATTATCAACTTACTTTTGACATGTGAGCCTCAGTTAAGCCCCAAATTTCTTACTCTTCAAACATTAAGTTCGCACAAAATATAACAATCTAAAAACAGTTAATAGAATTCTCACTCAGGAAATCCTTAGATTTGGTTTTCTAATGACTGGCTTTGCAATTTTTGTGTGTGCACATTTTATGTCTAAAAAAAATCCCAACCTCTGCACATCAAGGTACTCATTTAACAAAAAGACCAAATATTGTGGCAGCTTTTAACTTCAGAATTTCCTGAATTGCTTAAAATGTCAACCTTTATTTGATATTGATATTTCAAATATTTAAATTAAGTATCAAAATATAAAAATACAAATATTTATAATTAATTTTTTATATGCATAGAATTCTTATTCTTGAGAATTGGGGCCTTCTTTTTACATGCCTCTACTCAAGGAAGGACAAAGGGGCTCACTAGTTTTCTTTTCACTAACCTTAAGAAAAAGCATTCATCAGGCAGAAGCTCAACTTGATGTTAATGGCAAAAGGCCATTGGGAATCTACCGTGGACTTGAAAACTATACTGTATTATTCGTGATTAGTTTCTGCACTTTCCAAACTCAAACATTTCAACCGGTCAACACAAACACAGTTAAAATACTAATTATTCTATTTCAAAATAAATTATTTGCAGAGTCCGTTCTTTTTTCACTCTGGTAGGTGGAAGGAACTGAGTGTAGATTTGACACAGGACAGGAACTCCGTTCTTTCAAAGAGAAATCATTTGGATTCCCCCTACCCAGTTAGATATTTTATATCTGCACATAACATGTTATAAATTGGGATACTTATAATAAGTACACATATGCTTTCTCCTCCCTCTTCCTCCACTTATCTCTGCTCTGATGAAGCATTTTCAATCTTTTAATAGGTCACAGAATTTGACCTGGAGGAAAAATAACAAATCTACAAATACCCCAGGTACTGTGGGCAGTTTGACCAGTTAGCCCAAGGGTAGATAGCATGTTACTGAGCTAAAATCGATCCTTGAGTTTATGGTTCACTTGGATAACTTCTTTGATGGTTCTAAAATTAGTACAGTGAATAAATGCACTCAATTGTACAGTGGTCAAAGTCTGTGGGTCAAAGAAAAAAAAATTAGACTTTCATTCCATTCAGAAGGACACTTTTTGCAGTGCCCAGTATTTTCTTCTTCTGTTAACATGTGGAGATAGCTATCACACTATACTTCTGGCAACTAAGAAGAGACTGGATCAAAGACACCAGAGGCAAACTTCAGGAGGTCCTGGGGGACTCTGGCCATGAAGGGAGAAGAGAGGTTCAAGCATACAAGTTCCTGAGGGAAAAACAAACACAAGTCTACTCACCAGCATCCATCCTCAAAGGCAAGTATAAAAGCAAGAAAGGGTCAGTTTAATACATTTTCATCCTTCTTTAGTTGTTTTATTAAAAATATGCCTGAAAGTCTGCAGATAAGCTAAAATATCTTTGAAAAGAGGCACAGTCCATACAGGTATAGCTACCATTCCCAGTACTATGAAAGCCTGGAAACAAAAGTCTGCTTGAGGAAAAGAAATATCTAATACAGCGGTAGCTCTAATTTGCTCTTTTTTTCCCCTTTATGTATTTAAAATTCATACCAGAAATAAAGAGGTATTTTGGTCAAACAATAGAACACTGAACTGAACTCTGCCTAATAACTAGCATAAAGTTGTCAACCCATCTTGCATTAGCAAAAATGAAAATAAAAATAAGAAAATGAAACTAAAAATTATCAAGAGGAAAACAAAGACAAAATTCAAACTTACTTTGAAAAATCTGATTTTATTTTCTGAATCAAAAAGTGTATTCATTACATTCAGAACGTTTAACTTTCCATTGATCTCTCAAAATACTTTCCAGATATTATTAACAGTGCTCAGAACTGTGTAAAGTCAACATCCAATATCACGTCTTCAAGAAAAAAGTTTAAATGTAGGAACCATTTCTAAGAAACCTTTCTCAGAGGTCAAGGCATTGGCAATTCTGATTTTAAAAGGAGAGAATTTTAATTATTACTGGAAATTTAATGACACTGGTTTTCAAGAGCTAAATATCACATCTCTTTTAAAAAGAAAAAAAATTTCTTAGGAACTCATACCAGACAACTCCAATTAAACACAATAATTCTCCCACCCCCCAAATTACTAAATGCGTTAGTTCACCTTGGGCTAGGAAAATTATAAAATGGAATTTAAAAATTATACTATATATATATATATTAATACACCATTTTAATGTCATGTTTGCTAGCAGATCATGAAATTAAAACCAAATTCTACAGTCAAGGGACAGATGATAAATAGTCTCCTTGATTTATTTAAGCGCTCATCCCACTGTTTGTTGTTTTCTACCCCCATATTTTAAAATCATGACCAAAGGCCAAGGTCAATCCATTTACCTGAAATGAACAGCTAGTAGGTACTGGTCCTACACTGTCTTTTAGCAAGGCCAGGACTCAAAAGGCCGGGGGGATTTCTGAGAATGTGATTTAGGAACACTTCAGAATTCCAGAGTGACCGACATCTATGTCCCTAAAATCTAGTAGATGTTATTCATAGGCTATGCACACGTACAAAGCATGTCCAGCATGCAAACTTCTCTCATTTGTTCAAATTGAGGTAAAACAGAGAAAAAATACTTAATATTAACAGAAGCTGCATAATTAAAACTAACCTTCTTTTGCTGCTTATTTCATATTAACTGATTTTTAAGTTTTCTCACAAAAGAGATTCTAAAACCAGTAATTTCTCCAATTGCAATCAGCCCAAAAAATAAGCTTCTCCTTTCAAAGCAAAGCTTTCTTCTTTCATTACCAGTAAAGAATGTTTTGAAATAAAAAGAAAACCCAAAAACCATTTTCCCAGAATCTGCATTTTTACTTAGCATGATACAATTTATTACTTTATTTTTAAAATTTAGAAAGAATTCAAGCCTGAATACTAGATATGTTTTCAGATATCAAGCAATTCTGACAGGATTCATAAATATGATTTTCTGACACACGCAGGAAAGTCTGCTAACATTCACAAATTACCAACAACTCTTCCTTCAAGTGTAAGATGGCTGAGATTTAGTAGTTATGATTAATTTTTCAGTACAGATACAAACTTAAATCTTGATTTTTTTTGGGGGGAGGCAACATTTTAAATAGTCAAACTTCATTCCACTTCCAGGTTTCAAATCAAAACAAAAAACTAATGAAAATTACTCAACTGGCAACAAGTCCCATATTTCAATGTTATTTTTAACCCAACAATTATAACCTACTGCCAGTAATTATTTATATGTAGCTACCTGTTTTTATTAAATAAGCACTGGTCAGTTGCTTATAAAAGAATAATTTGCAAAAATGGTACTTGGCACCGGGTTACCTTAATGCTTCTGGTATAAACAAACGTACTTAGAAAATACCAGCTCTTAAGCACATTTTTTTATCTGTAATTTGAATTTCTAAAAGCATTTTTTAAATGTTACTTTTCCATTGATAGATTTCTAAGAAGTCTAGTCCCAGATAACATGGTTGATTTTTAAAAAACAAGTCCCTAAGCCACATGGTAATGGAATACTATACTTGTTTTTTATATCATATGGAAACAGTTCCAGGCAGACCAAAAGAAGAAGAAAACCTGCCAAATCAAAGTATTGTAAATAAAGTTCATCTTATGTAGTACCCCCAAGCAGAAAAACTCAAAAATAAAAATCAAAAGACCCCCCCCACCCCTAGGCAAAACCCACCCCAAACACCTTAGTTCTGAGCCTAACATTTCCCTAAAATGTTAATACCAGAGCTTTAAGGTACTTAAATCTGTACCAGTAACCACTGCAAGACACACTAGAGGAAATGCCACCAATGGTTCAGCAGCTGCCTGCTCAGCCCTTACCACCCCCTCCCCAATAATATGTAAAAGCTCCTGTTAAGTTTTTTTCTTATGCTAATAAAGGCATACCGCCTACTGTGCTAAAACTAGCAGCGTTAGAGCAGTCAAGTGAAAATAGGAAGCCGACAGGAATGATCTCAATGCCTACTTAGAAGAAACAAAGCAGCAGACAGGACCCTTTGCCCTCTCTTGTGTATGTAGGGAAGTGGCTGAATTAAACAGTCAAGATATACCCACATTAACAAAAATTTAATAAAGCTTCCCCAAGACACCAGAATAAAACCTGACCTTTCCAGTCAAAGGGCACAGAGAGGCCTCTTCCATGTCCTGGAATTGAATGAGTTCAAAGATTGGCAATAAAGGAAAAAAGAAAGCATTAGGGGTGTGATGGGAACAAATGTGGGAGTTTATCGAACAGTCACACCAAGTTTCTCCAGCACACGGACACCCTTTTCTTGGTATTCTTGTCGGGTCATCCAGAAGTTGTCTTTGTCTTTCATGATATCTGCTAGAACTGCACCACCCAGGAACACCATGTGCTTTCTGCGGGGTGGGTCTTCAATGCGAATCTTAAATTTCTAAAGGAGAAAGAGATGATAAAACGTCACATGTGCATAGTGTTTTCTGCATTCTAAACATGACTTTTTCATATATTCTCTTGTTGCATTCTCACAAAAGTCCTGTGATGTAAGTAGGACAGCAGGATTTGGTATCTGACATATAGAGACATTCTAGAATTTGCCCAAAGCTCATAGCTAGGATATCACACATCCGTCCCCAGTGTACTTAGAATAGTCGTGATTTACACCTGTCACCCCATCATTATTCATAACAGCACCCATCAAAAGTGTTCTGATTTGAATGATAAATTCCACGATCACCCTACGGGAAGCCCAAATACCACAGTTCTGATTGTGGCAGCTTTTCCCATCAAAAGGGTGGATGACCGCATGGGTCAGTCACTCAGCTGATTGTCAAACGAAGCTTGGATAAAAGGACTTCTATGGTTTCTTCAAGGTCTCATGATTGTAGTCCCATGAAATAGAGTAAAACTGAAGTTCTTTTCTTATAAGCAAAGCTTACTTTCTGCTGTCTCAAATGCAAATGAAATAGTCTCAAAAAGACCAAATATGGTCAAAATAAATCACTGGGATATTGGAAAAAATGAACACAGTAACCAAAATGAAAGACAAGTGGGAAAAGTGTTATGCTCTATGGCCAGGACTAACTTCTAACAAGGACACACCTCAATCTGTTCGGTCAGTCAACACCTAAAAGAGAAACCTTAAAATGAGGTGCAGTTTGATTTACAGTTTCACAAATCCTGCAGAAAGAAAAGACTCCAAGTAACTATGTCATTCTGTAACTGTCTTTATGTCACGTAAATGAACTGTAGGATGACATATTAAAACACCAGTTACTTATTAATCAATTCTGAGGCTAATCTATTGGTTTAATTGTTCGAATTACTGTTTTGCTCTTAGGCAGGGGTCAGCAAACTCTTTCTGTAAAGAGCCAGACAGTAAATACTTGAGGCTTTGCAGGTCTCTCTGGCAGCCACAGATAGTATGTGACAATAGGTTACCACTCTGTAAAAGAATGGTCCTGGCTACTTATTAAAAAACCAGCAGGTTTGGGCAGAGAGCTGCGGTGGGCCACCCCTGCTCTAAGGGAGGGCTCGGGCAGGCCCCGAGGCAGCTGGCGGCTGCTTCTCTCACTGTACCTTCCTAACCCAGGAGGACTGCGTACAGGAATTTTTCTTCTTCTTCACTGCTGCTGCTGCTCTGCCTCCTCCCTACACCCCATAGCCCCTCTGAGATGTCTATAGGCCACTCCATCCACCACGCCTTGCCAAAGTCACCTACAGATCCCCAGGTGATTCCTACTTGTACCTGCTCTTACTGCAGGTGTGTGCATGCGCCATCATTTCCCGACATTGTCCTTAGTGACTGTCCTCTCCCTCACACACTCACTTGACAAAAATCCAACTCAGCTGATCAACTCTCTCCTTGTTCCTGCCCTCAAGCACCTGAACACTACAGGAGAGAAACTCAGCATCTTACTTTAAGTACATCACTTACCTCATCGGGCCCTTTAGTGCGACTTGGCAATCACATTATATTTCTCTCCTCTCTCTCTTCTCTCCAAGACAATCGTTTCACTCTTCCTCCTCTAGTTTATAAACCTCTACCACTTGCTCCCTCCTCAGAGCCTCTGAAGCTGCCTTTCTACATCCACCTTTCTTCTCCCGCCCCCACCCCCCAACAGTCTATTCACCACCCCAGTCTTAATGATCTTGGTTGAATGCATAGTATATAGTGTACTTCACATAGTCCAGTTTGTAGGGAAAAAAAAATAAATGTCAAACAATCATCAATCTTAGATACTAGCTTAAAATTTTCCTTTTATTCTACATGTCAACAACTACCAATTAAAGTCTTTTCAAAAGCTATGATAGTTGATGGGGATGCAAAAGAATTGGAGACGTGATGTTTTACCATCTGACTGGGGAGATTAAGACATGTGCAAGAAATAGCCAGAACCTAGAATCAGAAATATGACACAGTCCAAGAGTAGCATTAAAGGCTGATCACAAATCCAAAAAGATTAAAAAAACAAGCCCACCAAGTGCTGCATTTCTCCCTCCATAGTAGAGCAGGTTCTTCCTATGTACTCAGAGGCACCTCGATTCTAGGCTGTTCATCACAGATGAACCAGAACGTCTGGCCCTGGACTTAGTCGTCTCCATCCACTGAATATAGACAGAGGCGACCACAGGTCTGACCATTCTGGGACAAAGCGTTACCTTGAATCATTTACTTCTTCCTGTCTCTTCAAGGCTGTACTTGACTGCCTTAGGGATTTGTTTAGGAAGACTTCTTGCGCCCTCTGGTGGGTGTCAAGATTCACAAGCTAACCTACTTACACGGTTTTCAAAGTATGTTCAAAACAGTTGGATTATTGATTGATACTTACAGAAAGTTTTTCCACATCTCCCTTTAAAACTCGTTCTAAGTAAAGCTGTTTAAGTTCTCGCTCCAACCGTGATGGCAGCCCAGGATACATAGTAGATCCTCCAGAAAGCACAATGTGCTTATAGAATTCAGATCTAGAAAGACACACCACAATAGGTACTCATTTGGGGTTTCAGAGTTTCTGTTCTTTATGTCAGCCTCAGGGGGTTGCTGGGAAATAAATAAAATTTAACATATAAATCGCCAGGCTTAATGTTTGCTATTACTATTGTTATTGATAACAACCCCTCTTTACATATAAAATGCTATAATGTTGATAAAAATCCTTCTAAAGCATGTGACACACTTTCTTGCAGATATAATTGAGTCTTTTAATAATGACCACGGTTAACATTCCACAGTATCTGGGCTGTGTTATCAAAGGGCTTTCCTGCAACCTCTGAGATGTGGCTGTTTACTCTAATTAACCATATTCTACTAAGACTCCAGTTCTTTCGAATTTTTCCATTTGCCTTCTGTAGTTTTCCCTTTTGTTCCTTTGCCTTGAGGCTTTCGCTGTTAGTTCTGCTTAGATTGATGTGTCTGTTTCTTACAGTTCTCTCCTCCTTCCTTAAATATGCTGCTGGTTATGATACCAGACAATCAAATCTAAAATAACTACATATGTAGTAAAAGCAATATCATCTGAGGGAGGGTCTAAGGAACTCTCCTACGGAAGTTCAGGAGCTAAGGGACATCCATTTGGGCCTCATTCATTCAAACTGGCTTCCAGGTTTTTGCTTACTTCCAGGTTCTCAGTGGCTCAGGCCATTGTAATTCTAGCTTCTAGAAGAACAGTGTTTTTTGTTTTAATTGCAGAAGTATGCCTGTGAGTGCAGATATGCCAAGCAGTTAAATATGGCTCCATGTGACATGTACCCATGAGCTTTCAATATGTAGCACACACACACAAACAAAATTGGAGCTGTGCTCCTTTGCAATGCCAGGTCTGTGGAGAGGCTACTGAACTTGACTCAAGTGCTTTAGGAATGCCAAAACTTTAATCACCATCAAAAAGAATGTGCTTTTAAATACAATTTTGCTATTAATGCATTAATGCTCATTAAATCAAAGGAAAAATCATCTACCTAATTTGTTATGAGAACTTATAATTAAGATGTCTAGATGAGATTTTTGATCATCTTCCGTTAGATTTATAGCTTGTTATAAGCCAATTGCTATTTTTATTAATTTCCATTAGTATCCTGCTCCCCAGCTACTCAAAAAAATTAGGTCGATATTTAAGTCAGGGTTACAAAAACAAGTAAGCAAACATTTGCTTTACAAAATGCTTCTGAATTCCTCAATAACCTAGGTATAGAGGAGGGCTTTCTAACTATGACTCAAACTCTAGATGTAATAAAAGATTATAAACCTTTTATACAACTAAATAAAAATTTTTGTATGGCTAAAAACACCATAAGCAACAGACAAATAGTAAATCGGGAGAAAATATCTGCAACAGATAACAAAGAGCTAATATACAAAGAATTTTAAAAATTGAGGGGGAAAAAATTACAAAAATTCTATAGAAGAACAGGCAAAAGCCATGAACAGATAATTCATCAGAAAAAGATATAAAAATGGCCCTAAACATAGAAAAGTATGTTCAACTTCACTCTTAAGAGAGATGTAAATTAAAACTACACTGAGATATCATTCCTCACTTATCAGACTAGCATATAAGTAAAGAAGTTGACAAACTCTGTGAACAAGCTGTGGGGACACAGGTGCCTTCATATAGTACTTACTGGTGGGAATGAGAAATGATACAACCTCATTAGAGGGGAACTGGGTGATAACAAAACTACATCCATTTACCCTTCGACCCCAAAATTCCCCCTCTAGAAATATTTTCAGAACATACATGCCCAATAATACAAAAATACAGTGTACACAGGGTTATCAACTGCAGCATTATTTGTCAACACAAATACTGGAATCCACCTAAATAACGAGTCACTGAATAAACCACGATGTGTATACATTGAAAAAAAGAATGCAACTGGAAAAAAGAATGAAGACAATTCCTAAGAAATGGTATAGGATTGTTTAGGATATATTAAAGAAAACAAAACAAAAAGCAAAGTGTAAAAGAGTATTTATGGTATACTGCTTATACTACGTTTTGTGTAAGAGGAAATAAAAACCACGGACAGGATAAATCTGAAAGTAATGAGACGATTTACTCATAAGAGAGAGGACGACGAGGGTGGAAGACAAGCGGTGGGGAGAGTAATACTCCTAAGTATACTCTTTAAGGTAGTTTTGACTATACTGTTAATGTTCTACCTATTCAAAAAACAAAATTAAAACTGAGCCAGGGATATCCGGTGCCACAAAATGCAATGGGCTCAAAAAAATATGGGGGCACATCAAAGGACATAGGAGACTGTCTGAAGGGACTTTCATTAGCCAAATCAGGAACAAGTTGAACGTCAAAATAAATAAAGACTAATAAATTGTAACCCACTGGGAAAAAAGTCATGAATCCATACTGACAATAAACAAAACAAGGCAAAATGAAAGCACTTCCTTTTGCTAGAATGCTGACTTATATAAGTAAGGAGGAATGATGAATTTAGAAAATCACCTTTTAACTACCATCACAATAAAAATGGATTTAGACAAGAATCATCGATACATGCTAAAAGGGGTGGGGTACAGAGCTTGAGGAGGAGCAGATTTACAGTCTCAAAGTACTTTCCCACAAATGACTTACAGAACAACCATACAGTGGAGCAAACAGGAAACTGTATTAAGAGCTTGACACTAACATCACCACTAAGGAGCAAACACACATCACATCTGGATGTGATCCCTGAGGAAGACATTTCACATATGTAGTATTTTAGCCAAAAATGCGTAACCTGAATCTAATCATGAGAAACATTCAAAGCCAGATTGAGAAAAATTCTCTAAAATAATTGGCCTGTACTGTGCAAAGATGTCAATATCATGAAAAGTTGAGGAATGGTAACAGGTAAAAGGTGACTAAGAGATACGCCAACTAAATACAATGTCTGATCCTAGATTTGATCCTTTACTAAAGAAAAGAAAAAACTGTATGAAGGACATTATTAAGACAGTGGATGAAAATTGAAATATGGATGGTAGATAAAAGTATTTATCAGTAATCAATCTCCTAAACTTGATAACTGTTGCAGCTATACAAGAGAATTATCTTCAATTTTAGGAAATACAAAGTGAATATTAAGGAGTAAAGAGAATATATGCATTTGACCTATTCTCAAATAGCTCAAGAAAAAAAGAGGGGATAATAAAGCAGATATGTAGAACATTCAAATTAGTAAAACGGGAAACTGGATTAAGAGTATACATGAGTTCTCTTTATTATTCTAGCAACTTTTAAGTTTTAAATTATTTCAAAATAAAAAGTTTAAAGTGGCTGAAACACAATGATATAATGCTATCGAACATCCAGTGTCACCCTATCAAAAATCTATTTTGCCTTATCTATTCAAAAACATGAGTGAGATAACAGACTTACCTGGTATCAATGTCAGCAGCCTGGATTGTGTTAAAAAGCAATTCAGCAACACCCACTCCCTCAACATTGATCAAGTGAGGCTGGAATAAAGCTTCTGGTGCTTCAAATCTCTCTCCCCCAACTTTGATAATGCGGCCATCTGGGAGCTAGAAACCAAGAATAACAAGGTATTAGTCAGCAAACTATTTAAAAATTTTCCAGTGTTCCGTAGAACACTATGTAGTACTTTTAAACACATTTATTCTATAACCAAAATGATTATCAGCAATATATTTCTCCCAAAATACATTTTTGAAGGAAAAAAGGGAGGGTACATTTAGATCATTTTTTTTTATCATACTCTGTTCTGCTTTTAAAAACGGTATGCCATAGGGCCGGCCCTGTGGCTCAGGTGGTTAGAGCTCCATGCTCCTAACTCCGAAGGCTGCCGGTTCGATTCCCACATGGGCCAGTGGGCTCTCAACCACAAGGTTGCCAGTTCAATTCCTCGAGTCCCGCAAGGGATGGTGGGCTCTGCCCCCTGCAACTAGCAATGGCAACTGGACCTGGAGCTGAGCTGCACCCTCCACAACTAAGATTGAAAGGACAACAACTTGACTTGGAAAAAAGTCCTGGAAGTACACACTGTTCCCCAATAAAAAAAAGGGAAGTCCTGTTCCCCCCCAAAAAAACAAAAAAAAAACACGGTATGCCATGACCCAAAATACGAGGAATTTCTTGGAGAAATCACCAATGCCCGAGTGAGTGCATGATGTCCTCCGGGCATGTGCTAAGTATAAACAGGCAGCCAGCGCTGACCAACCACTGCATTTGATTATCACTGGTTATCAATGCTGCTTCTCTTACCACTCTAACACATTTGTGATTTGATGGATACTTTTACCATGTAGCATAAACACCTTCAATTAAAAATTTTAAGTAATTTCTTTCACCAAATAATTACTCTGTGAAACTTTATTATTTTTGCCACCAAAACACTTTATATCATGTGAAGAAACTTCTGTCAAATCATTTAATCTGCAAAATGTTTATGCAACACTGATCTAGACTATCTTTGGTTCTGTTGTATCCTATTAAATTTTAAACGATAGCAGATTAATATAATTTTATTTTTTTATTTAATTTTAAGTTAAGCAAATATGATTTAAACAAGTCAGATACTGTTACAACATGACCTTGTGCAGAAAACTCTTAAGTCATATCATGTTTATATTTAATTAAATGAAAAATGTTAAAAACATCCTGTCTTAAATCACCTCATAATTCACTGTACTAAACTAAGTTACAAGCATTTTTATATATGCCAGTATATGACACATTTCTATAGGAGATACCAAAGTTAGTTTTACATTAATATTTCTAACAGTATATTTATTTATTATAATTACAATAATTATATTTAGATTCCAAAATCAACTTTCCGATTCAATAAAGTCCCACAAAGCAAGTTCTTTAAAACATTTACTTCATGTTTGCTGTAATTGTTTACAGCTACGTGCAGAGCAACCATAATTTTCAAAAACTCCAGAATTGTTTTTATAAATTATATCACATTTTATAAATTATATCACTCAAACAAACAAAAAAACAACAAAAAAAACCATACCAATCCAAACATTCACCCTTTAAAAAAAAACAACCCCAAAAACTATCAGGTGAGTTTAAAAATCACCCAAGATATCTAGAAAAACTTCACATGAAGACTGTTTTTAGCAAAATCTCTGTACCTCACACTTCAGCCTCTCTGAAGGTGTGAGTTCTCTCAACTCTGGCTACTGGCCACACTGGAGCCACGTACCCTAGGAACTACTAAGACTGCATGGTTTCCATTTCTTTGCATCAGATCTTATCCTTTATTTGTTCGTCCTATCCCTCTTCACTTACTCATCGGTTTACTGTTTTTTAATGTTATTACTGATACATACATTTTTGTAATCTACCTCAAATTCTTTGAGAAAGGAGGGCATTAATAAAACATGTCCTACAGTTTTAGTTCCTTTATCCTTTGCCACATGCCACTTTCTTCCAAACAAGTCAGGTGTACGAAAAATTATAAATCTAGAGGAACTGTCAAGAAGATTTCGGGAAACAATCCCCAGGGCAAATCTGGGAATCATTAAGTTGCAAAGTAGTGGATTATTGCCCATTTGGATCAGTATCTTTAAAAAATAAAACAATGTAACTCATAAAAATGCATAATTATTTTTAAAATGACTATTTTGCACATATTTGTAATATGTAGAGCTTACATGAATCAAATGGTTTAAGGATACTTGCTTTTATTGCCTATTACTCAATTTCACGTTAGTAATAACTAGACCAAAGATGAAATCTGGAAGGACTTAATATCCAGATAGACTTACGATAGCAATACATCACAAATTAAAGTAGAATCAACTCCCCTGGTGTAAGCTATAACAAGGTTCTAAGTCTCATTAGTTACAATTTCAAATTTATGTTTGTTTTCAACATAAGTCAGGAAAAGACTGCCAACTACTGAATAATTAAAGCAATACTACTCTAGAATGACCACTTCCCAATGTTTCTTAGAACACTATTAGTCCCATGAAATGCTGAAGAGCCCAGTAATCTAATAAGGTTGAGAAACAGGTATACTGTACTCTCACAGCAGACCAAAGGCTCTGAAAGTCCTGCAGTAAAGCAAAACTGACTCCCAAACTTATTTGACAATGTGACCCCCATTTTAATTTTTGTGAAATACCCATAAACGTTTCAGGGAAATAACATTTTGTAAAATACATGTTGAAAATGCAATTCCAGATACAAGAATCTCAAAATTACATCTCATAACTAATTACATCCTAAGGTAAAAAGCAGTTTATGATTCTTGCTTTATTTCACATCATATGGTGCCCTAAAATAATTAAATCATAAAATCTTAATATAGAAAGACATTAAAGGTCACGCATATACATATTACAACACCCCAAACAAAAATACTGGATTCTAAGAAAGCCTCCTTTAAGCACACAGCAATAATCATGGTTGTCCATTTTAAAACCATATACCTATCATACACTGGAAATACTTACTGTGTAAGATTCAACTAATACTGTTGTTTCCAGGGCCAGTTTCTGCTCTTGCTCAATATTATAGCCCACGTAACACAATTTTTCTTTAATCATGCGAACTGTTTCAAAATCAGCAGAATGGTTGAAGGCGTATCCTCGCAACAGCAGCAGCTGATACAAAACAACAAAACAGTAAATTCATAATTAACCTGAATGAATTCAACTCTGCAAAAGCTATTACTGCTCACTAAATATGTCCCATCAATAACAAATGCAACAGACCGTGGATCCTTAGCTCTTAAAGAATATTTCAGAAACGGACATTACTTTGCCATAGAAGCATTTATATTTCATTTTCACAGAGTTACAGAATTAACAGTTTACGAGTAACAGGTAAAACGAGCTAGAAAAACAAGCTAGTTTTTAAAAGAGTACTGTTTGAATATTAATATGTAGACAGTTTTGATAAACAATCAAAAGTCTATTAATAAATATTATTTTAGTACCAGAGTGCTATAATCTACAATTTGCTCAATTAATGCTATGTTTATACTACCCCTAGGTCTTAGAAAGCTTTACCCCTAGTTTGTAGTATAATGTCTGACATACACTAGATGGGCAATAGACTTTGTTAAACAAATGAATGAAAAGATAATTGAATCTGCTGATAGAAAGAAAAAAAAATGCATCATAAACACAACTGAACTCTTTATATAAAAACTCTAAAAAATAAATCCCCTAATCTTAGTATTTATGTTCATAAGAACGCCACTGGAAATTCCTTTGGTGGTGACCCTAGGGCAGAATTTTGGCCTACAATGAGTATATTATAACTCTCACTAACTTAACCTCATTATTCCTCTAAATGAGACTAAAGGAACCCAGTGTCAAAGGTGAAGACGATGCAACCCAATTTGTTGCACAGATATCATCCTACAAGTTTCTCAACAGCAGGAGCAATGACATTTTGGACTTTATAATCCTTTGTTGTGGGGTCTGTTCTTTGCAGGATGTTTAGTAGCATTCCTGCAGTTTTAATATCCAAAAAATGTCTCCAGACATTGCAAAATAGCCCTGCAGTGCAGTATCGTCCCTGGTTGAGAGCCACTGACCCAGAGAAGATACACTAACTACAGAATTCAGGTACAGACAATACTCTAAACTTTCTTAACATTAAAATTGCACATGCCTCCAAATAGTAACATCATATACTTTCTCCAGCAACGTTTTAAAGAAAAGTATAACTAATTATAGTCAGAAGTACACTTTAAAATAGCAAACACTAAAAACTAGATATGTTCCATGAAAACTACTAAATATTAAAGCCAGGTACATCTGGGCCCCGTTTTTAATCAAATACCATTAATTTGCTATCACTGTATTTTGTGGGAAAGGACAAGAACAGGTAACCTAACCAAGATGACGGCTTTAATGTATATCTGTTCAAAGAAAGGTTTTATGGCAGAAAAGGCTGCCTACGTTGTTCAAGGCAGTTTTAGGGTCTCTTCCATCTTTGAAATATCTGTCTATCTCTTCCTTGGGAACAGCAAATATAATTATGTAATGCAATAATGTGTTCTCATTAGGATACCAGAGATCATGTGTGTAAATCTCATATGGATTTTTATATGAATAATTGGGTAATTGGGTCATTTCTCCACTGGTGCAGAAGATGTGCTAGAATCCTAAAGTTATACATTCACTTTGTGTTAAGTCAGTAAACATAAACTACAAAATCTAATTTCTATGACATTTTCTTTTGCTTACCTTGATTAGATATCTAGTAATATCCCTCCCGGCAATATCCAGTCTCCTGGTAAGGTGAGGGAGAGAAAAGCCTTCATACACTGGGCAGATGTGAGTTACACCATCTCCAGAATCCACTACTACTCCGGTCAACAAACCTGGGTAAGAATTAGGTTTTAAATAGAAAGCCCACTCAGAAAAATCAAAGCCAGTCAATTTCAAATATTACTACTGAAACCAAATTAGGAACTTCACCGATCAGAATGGTCTAGAAGCCAGCATTTTTTTAATTATTTGCTTGTTTGGAAGTATGTTTCTCATACACGGACACGAAAGTCAGTGTTCTCTCAACGTCTCTTGTGAGATTTTTAGTCTAATCATGGGCTACCCCAGGCGACAGGAAGAAAAAGACCTTGAGACCTAGGACTGAAAACCAACATGTTCTTAAAGCTCAGTGTACTTCTTTATTTTTCTTTCCAACTTAATCTCAATCCCTGAATTCCCTTGAAGCGAAATTTTCTAAACTATCGTGGATAACATTTACGAAAACCATTGTGAAAGGTGAGTATTACACAACTTGATAGTGAACCTGTTGAAAATAGTCCTTTGTTATTATTTTTGTCATATAGTCTAGTCAAAACTGTGCTGTTTTGGAAAATTTCCTGTTGATAGTAGGCAGCCAGAAATCTGAGAACAATTAATCATAGGTCGCCAAAGGATCACCTCAATTATTCATCAGAAACCAGAAGGACAATGTTAATTAAACCTTATAATAAAAGAACAGCTAAGAAGCTGCCTTATTTAAAAGTATAAATGACTGCAAAAGTTAGTGTTTTGCCTTTTGCATCAGGGTTAATTTTGGGGGAAACCCTCCCGCAAAAACCTTTTTCTAACTCACATTTTCTAATAGAATGCTTTTAACAAAAAACAAAGAAACAGAATATGTATAATCTGTAACTTGTTTAAGCATCCTTTTATCATTTTCCCATCCCTGAATTGGCTCTCTTCCTCTTTATTGACACCAACTTGCATGCACTATAGTATCTAACTGTAATGATTTGCCTTCGAATACATTTATTCAAACCACCTTCTTTTAAAGCTGATACAATTTATCTTTCCTTGATTGATACTGTAAGCTTCATAAAAATCATATACTGCCTTTTAATGTTGCATTCTTTTAAACAAGAGACTTTCTGTTGCAAAAAAGAGAAATCCACATTATTAATTAAAAATACTCAGTAAAAAAAAAAAAAGTACTCAGTAATAGCAACTAAAGCAGGGATTTACATTCATTTTCCAAATAGACTTTCCCATCGAATGTCACCTTATTTTCCACCACTCCCACCAGCTTACATACTGGCCTTTCCCTGTACATATGTGACCTATTTTCGGTGCCACACCCCTTTTGTCCCTGGATTATATGTTGTTGCCACTTCAATTCCTAAGGATTCTTTAAGGCTCAATCTAGTTCTTACCTTTTCTTTTGTACTTTCCCTGACCATTCTAGTCTCCAGCTCAGATTCTTTACTTTCAGTTATTCCCTCAACATGGCTGTACCATGCAGCCAAACACACCTTCCTAAATCACCACGTCATTTATTTCTCTTATTGAAAAACCTTCTGTGACTCTGAATCAGGGGTGTCCAAACTTTTTTTCAACGTTTTTTACCAAGGGCCATATGCGGTAAAATACACAAACAGCTGGGCCACTCACTCGAAGTGAAGTACGTATTGCCTCACCTGGTTTATTTAAGTAAACTAAACATATTTTTGGAATTTGCCAATTAAAATTGGCCAATTAAAAATGGATTGCGGGCCGCAGTTGGCCCGCGGGCCGCAGTTTGGACACCCCTGCTCTGAATGCTTCTTCCTATTTTTTTGTTTTAACTGGTAGCACTAGCCACCTTGTTTCAAAGGAGAATTTTACTATGACTTGAGTTCTTTTGTTTAACATTACTGGACTACCATTTCTCAAATTAAGGATTCAATAATTAAATAAAAACAGCTAAATATCAGGACATAAGACAGGGTATCTTCTTACTGGATGGAAATAAGTTTATGAATATTGCTAGAAAAAAATGTTCAAGTCAATTTTATTCAAATATAATTCAAACAAAAATGCACATTTCAGCAGAACTGTCCCATCCCCACCTCCTAAATGGAACTGTTATTATTATCAACCGTTTCAAAGCTTAGATTGAAAAAGTTTTATATGTGTTTTTCCCAAAGTATTTTCTAAAATAAATTCTGAAATTTATTATTTTTTAAAAATGAAACAAAATTACCTAGATGCAGACAAGCACTCCTTGTAAAGTAACAAGTAATTTTTGATTCTTTCTTCCAAGGAGAAACTACTCATAGCTGGATTGTAATGGTTTTAAGGGCAAGGAAACTACATCTAGCTTACTTAAGCATTGTCATATCCTTTACACTAAATAGGATGCAAGGCACATGTCATACTTGGTGAACGAATAAAGCTTTAAAAATTTAGTTCCCTTGAGCATTTTCTAAGTATCTATCTGTATGTAGTATACTACTAAAGACAGTTAAAAAAAACCCAGTATGTATTTTCACATGGTGATCTTTAATAATCCATATATATAGAAATCTGATGGATCACTTCAATATTAAAATTTGTTTTCTAAGTACTGTCATACACACTGCTTAAGTGCTAAGGCTTGAGACTTAGCTCAGGTGTCACCTTCTTCAGAAACCTTCTCTGATGTGCTGAATCAAAATTATGTCTCTATCTTTTGCCCATTAGACTTGAGATCATCTTTACATTTCAAGTGCTTACCAGACGCTGTGGAACAGATCTCACAGTCCCCCAAGTTTTCAATAAGACCATCAGAATATAAAGAGCTTCTTCGATATGGCCAATATTTTAAATCGACAGGGGGACAATGATTAATGGCAGTACTGAGAAAACATAGCAGCCTCCTCCATTAAATCTACACCTCAAAAGTTAGGAGGGTACTCTCCCAAATGTGTATCTTCTTCTTTGTGTTTATTATGTATTTGACAGCATTTTTTTTTTTTTGACTCTGCCAATTCTGAGGACAAATTCCATGTTTACTCTCCACTGCATAAAAATTTTTACTTCGGTCAGCCCCGTGGCTCAGGCGGTTAGAGCTCCATGCTCCTCTAACTCTGAAGGCTGCCGGTTCGATTCCCACATGGGCCAGTGGGCTCTCAACCACAAGGCTGCCAGTTCAATTCCTCAAGTCCCGCAAGGGATGGTGCAACTAAAATTGAACACAGCACCTTGAGCTTGAGCTGCCTCCCAATGGCTCAGTTGGTTGGAGCGCATCCTCTCAACCACAAGGTTGCTGGTTCGACTCCCGCAAGGGATGGTGGGCTGCGCCCCCTGCCACTAGCAACGGCAACTGGACCTGGAGATGAGCTGCGCCCTCCACAAGTAAGACTGAAAGGACAACAACTTGAAGCTGAACGACACCCTCCATAACTAAGATTGAAAGGACAACTTGACTTGGAAAAAAGTCCTGGAAGTACACACTGCTCCCTAATAAAAAAAATTTTACTTCAAAATAGCCTAAAAGAGGGAACCTACTATTTTTTTTTAAATAGAGAAATCTCTTCAGCTAGGAAATAAAAATTATGTATTTTATTTAACAAATTTTAGAAATTGTGAAAATATTTGAATGAATATTTGAATATACATAAAAATTCTATACTTTTTTGGAATTTACAACTTATTGGAAAATCAAATTTCTTTGACATAAAACATACTTAATAAATGTTTGCCAAATTGATTATTTAAAAGTTAACCTACCTTGAGCATACAAAGTCAGAACTGCCTGGATGGCTACATATACACCAGAAAACTGGTAAGTTTCAAACATCACCTGAAAATGCAAAAGGAAAAAAATATATGTATTAGTATTTAGAAGTTAATATTGTAAGTATTTATATGCTTTTCGCTCAAATAGAATCAAGACACCCAAGAGTCCTCCATTCTCTTTAGCTCTCCGTGCCTCTATTCGACTTCTGCTGTCAGAGCTCTAATTTGGGGACAGATTTTTGCATACAGACTAAGTCCCCAAACATTTCTTAAGTGCTACAAAGCAAAGATTTGAGTTTTTCAGTTAATGGCTAATTAGAAAGCTTTCTACATTTGAACAAGCCTTTCCTAATTGATGTCCCTTAAGGGAAATATCTTCTAATTCAAAGACAAACTATAGAAACTGCTTAACCACTGACCCTCCCTTCCCTCTCCCCCACTCTCTAGGCCAAGACTATAGCTCTACTTCCAGCAGTTGAAAAAAAAGAAAAAAAAGTAGTAAAATAGTAGGGTAGGAAGACAAAAATAAATGCAGCAATTCCTGAGTGTTGGCAGATACAGAACTGCTGAGCCCGCCCTCCTGCCTTGAGCCAAGGCAGCAGCTCCACTCTCAGCTGGAGGGAGCAGTTTCCTCGTGCCCTCTGGCGCCAACGCGCTCCTTCCCTGCAGTCCAGGTCTCCTAGGAACCTCCTGCAGGATTTTTTCTGTCATCTATAGTGAGCATTCCTTGATTGGCAGGGCTGAGTACCACTGAGTATCTAGATATTTAGGAATTTTACAACTGACCACAATGAGAATTATAGAGAATTGACATTTTATAACTCTGAAACATATTCATCAATTAGCAACTAAATACTGTAACTAGTATTGTAGTCCACCATCCATCCTTTATTCCCCTCCACAGGAATGAAAATGGAAGAGTGATGCTATATTTGCATTTATCAACTTGAAAGTCTGTTAGAACTTGTTCTTATTTATAAGACCACTATAAGTATTTGTAATACTAAAACAACATTCTGGATGAAATTAAAGTAGGGCATGATTAGTTATAGCCAAATCTGCACTCACATATAAAACAGAGTATTAAAAGTAACTAAGGTGAGACCTCAGACTGCAGTGAGACCAATTCTCCTCATTTTTGCATGTTAAAAAATATGTGTCCTAGTCAAATAATGGAAGAGACATCCAGGTATAATGTCATCTCCCTAACTTTTTATCTGAAAGAAAAGTTGGTTTTCATTCTGACATCATGTGCTTTCCTAAGGAGGTTTCTGTATGTAAGCTTCTTTTAGTTTAATGTAAAAATGTCTTTAAACTCTGATTTTGTAATGTGTTGCTAAAAACAAACAGCAATTACAAATGACTACTTATCCATCACAAAATATTAGTGGTTATAAATAATTTACAAAGTGTAAAATAAAATTAAAATATGAACTAATACAATAAAGTCCATCTTTCCCAGTTTTAGGGGTGACTAAGAAGGAAAAAGAAAGTAATAAAATATGAACCATATGCAATGATGTGAATTCTGTACCGAAAATCATGATTTCAATTTTTAAAAAAAATCTAATACAAAAATTGAGTTTTAATCTAGACTTTAAAAATATTGTCTAACAACAATCTCTTCTAAATCCCTTCCAAAATTTCCATTGTCATCTAAACATAGTCATAGAATAAAATGAAATATTTACATTAAGTAGTAACTAGAAAGCTACTGAAGTAGTTATTAAAAGTTTCTACCTCATATATAACAAAATGAAAGACAACCTTGAAAAGTTACTTATCTAAACTATTAAGAATATAGACTTCTTGCTCTCTGTGACTGTTTACCTCATTAACTTTTTCAGTCTCCTCTCCATAGCTCCTCCTATGTCCCAGGTCCTTAGGCTTCTCACCACTGTCCACTCTCACATCTTTGGTGAACGATATTAGCTATCTCCTGATGACTCCCAAGTTTATATCCCCAGCCTCAGACTTTTCTCCTGAACTTGATCACATATATACATATAAAACTATCTACTTGACATTTTTACTTGGATGTCTACTGAGGACCTGAACTCCTGATCCAGGCCCCCATCCTGCTCTACTTATCTCAGTCTTTTCCCACCAACTTCTGATGCTAACCCAATCCTCCAGGTGCTCAAGTCAAAATCTTTGGAGTCATTCCTGACTCACCCCTCTACTACCCATATCTAAATGCATCAGAAAATTCTTCAGAATAGATTCACAATCTGGCCTCTTCTCATTACTTCCACTGTTATTCCACCCCTAATCGTAACCATCATTTTCTTGCCCAGGTAGTTAAAAAAAGTCTCCAAACTGGTCTCTCTTCCACCTCTGCATCCTTATGGTCTACTCTCAACACAGCAGCCACAAAAAGCTAAATCTGAGCATGTCCCTTCCTTGTAATAGCCCTTCATTTCACTCAAAGTTTAATTCCCTGTAAGAGCCAACAAGGCCCGAAATGACCTCGCCCGGTTGACTTCTCCGACCTCATTTCCTGCCGCGCTCCCTCACTGGTTTCCTTGCTGACTCTTTAATATGCCAGGCTAGCACTCATTTGAAGACCTCTACACTGCCTCCTCCCTTTGCCAGGAATGCTCTTCCCCCATACGTCTGAGCTAACTCCCTTGCTCTGTCTTTGTTTAACCATCACCTTCTCACAGAGGGCTACTGCCACACCCTATGTACAAATGCAACCTCCCCTACTCCCCGTCCCCTTAACCTGCTCTTCATTGTTTTCCTTTAGCGTATATTATGTTCTAACAAACCATTCAACTCATAAGTCACTTTTTTTTTTGGCCTGTGTTTCCCTGCTAGAACATAAGCTCCATGGCAGCAGGATTTTGTTGCATTTACTGATATAGCCTACTTAGAAATAATGATTAGCATACAGTTAGGTGCTCAGTAAATAGGATCTGGGAGAAAACAACAATTATTTGTATTCCCTTTATCTTTAACAACAATAAGATGAAAGAACAATTTCAGAAAGGAAAAAAAAAAAAGCGGAAACACGTATCCCACCTAAACACATCCCACCTGAAAACTTACCTCTACAATCTTCTCTCTGTTTTTGGTCGGGTTCATAGGCGGCTCTGTGAGTAAGATTTTGCAGTTTCTGGTGTCTATGTTAAGTTTCTCCGGGCCGAACGTGTAGTCCCACAGGTGTTTCATGTCATCCCAATTGCGTACTATGCCATTTTCCATCGGGTAGTTAACTTCTAACATGGACCGTAATTCACTCGCCTCGTCACCAACCATAAGATCCTAGAAAATTATAATATCAAAGCTTTAGACCAGTCAAAGTTGTGTACAAAATACCTTTAGAAAATTATATTCCCATATGTCAGAAAATTTGGGAATAATTAATTTTAATCTTTCTAGCACTTTCAGATAAAGGTCTTCATTCCACAAGTTTTAATAAATCTTTTCTTTTAAGAACACTGCCTCTTACAGAATTTAATCATGAATAATACATTTTTATGTACAATGTGGTTTAAATCAATAAATTGACCTTACCTTTAATACATATGTTTCCAAAAGAAGAGCATTAGCACAAATAAACCCCACATTTTCATATTTTGGAGGGTTTTGTATGAGGTTTCATCTGTTTCTTTTGCTCAAATGTTCAAAAAATAAGGCCTGTGACATGTGAAATAGCACATCAGGGGGAAAAAAACTTGTAGAAAAAGGCTCAATGCATGCAGCACATTTCTTTGTAGTAAATATCAAAATGATAATTTTAAGTATTATAAAGCATAATGAAAGGAGCAAAAACAAAAATGATTCTTTATGATAATGCATATATGAACCATATAACTTGTAAATTTCACAAACTTCTACCTACATATGTCTGAATTAGAATTGAAACTAAGTTTCTATATATTCCTCACCAAGATGAATGAAAATTTGTAGATATATAAAATTAAGACACAGGGAAAATTCTTTAAATTATCTCATGAGCAACATTTTTTATCTTGAAGTGTAAGACTATGCTACGACACAGGAAGCAGAATACTCACAAGTCTTGTCTCCAATGAGAGCATACTTAAGATGACCCACACTTGAAAAGTCAAATTATGTATAAGGCTAATGTTTGTATAAGGCGAATGATGCACTAGAACTTAAACTTATTTTAGAAATCAGCTAGTCAAGATATTCAACAATCCTAACTTCTCCATGTACTGATGAATTAAAAATATAACATCAGAAATAGCTACTATTTGCTACAATACCTTAAGTTTAAAACATGGGGAAATGAAAAGTAGAAAAAAATAACACAAGATGTCTTAAAACAGAAGGTTATATATGAGTTTAAAACTTTCAATTTTTTAAAAAGATCAACCAAAGTGAGGACTGTATTTAAAACCAAAGTGAGGACTGTATTTAAAAAAACAGACTTCTGCAAAATCCACTGAAGCAACAAAAAGGGAAAACAAAGTTAAAGCAGATGCTAAAAATGTTCTCTAAAACTTGCACTGCCAACTAATTTTATAAAGTTAAGTTAGCATAACTTAATACTCAAATTTCTTAAATATTAACTGTTTGGAATCATCTGATAGGAAAATGCAAAACTAACAATCTATCTTTGTGAACTCTAGTTAATGACATGCATATGTCGAATTATTTAGGGAGAAGTATACTAATACTTTGAAATAAATACATCAAAAAATAAGATAGACTGATGGATAGATGAATAGATATATCAAGTATTATAGCAAACAATGTCAATCTAGGTGATGGGTTTTACATTAAAATTCTTTCAACTTTGCTGTATATGCTAAACACTATTAATAAAATGTTGGGGGGGATACCTATACTTGCAAGTACATTTACCAGGGGTGCCAAAAAAATGTATACAAGTGGACACTGGTCAACGTTGCTCAAGCAGTAGTTTGCCATAATCAGAAGTGCCTGGACGCTGATGGTAACTACTTTGAGCACCTCTTGCAATTGCAGAAGTCAAACGTGACTCGTATTCATCTTTTGTTATTGGTGTATATTGAGTATTACAATTTTAATCCAGTTTTCCTTTCTTAAAATGTGTATACTTTTTTTGGCACCATCTGTATTACTTTTGGTCGTTAATAAATTAATACACAATTGTTACTTTCCTCTAGAATATATCTTTCTTTGCATTGTACAAGGTAATAGATTAGATAATTAGATGGTTTATATAATTAATATCCATTCACAACTATATTTCAACAAATTTCATCAGAATAATTACTTTTCATTCCATGCAAGAACATAGGCTTACATATGCCTGACCCAATGCCAACTAAAAATAAAAATTTCATGTATCTACTTCTAGGACATACAAACTATAAAGGACTAACTGAAAAAAATGTCTGGCACTGAATAGCTTACCATCCCTCTGAACAAAGAGGACATTTACAATGGAAGAAAACAAGTATTAACTTACTGCGTTAGTGTAAAATATGAGTAGCTCAACCTACCTATATTTATCCATATCTAAAATTTTAACTAAAAAAGTCCTAAAACATGTAATCTTCCCTAGAACATTTCAACTTCCAAAAACCCAAAATGCTAAGTACCTTATGTGGCTTGCCCTCATACCTCAGAACCAAGTTATAAGCGATCAGATCAAGCCTCAGACTTTTACCACCCACCTCACCACTGGTCCTCAAGCCTAAATCACCACCTATTACCTGGAAGAATGAAAAATTACATAACTGTTCTGAGATGCTGTTCAAAAGCATTTATATTTTATGAAAAGCAAGCATTATAGATTATATTTGTCAAGAATCATTTTGAACAATGTCACCTCAAATTGGAAAATAGAGCAAACATACTTTAAAACCATTAAATTCCTAGCAGGAAATTCCATTAAAAAAATTTGTTAAATTATGCCTACACTGTTCTCTACAAGTACACTCTCTTCTTAAATCTGCCTAGGATTTTAAAACAAAGGCATGATTTTTTATTTAGGATAAATATAGGAATTTCCACTTTTAAATGTTTTTGTTTATTCAAAAGAAAACTCCAAAGTTACTGTTACTACATATGTATCACTAGAATTGCCTGATATTCATCTTTGTAAGCAAAGCTGCTTACAAATAATATTAAAAAGAAACTTGAAAATACCTACTATCAAAGCATTTAGATTATCACAGAAAAATAGGATAAAAGAATCAACAGTCTGGGATGCGCCCTGCAGGCGTCTAGTTCAAAAGAAAAAGGTGCCACACAATGGTATTTATTTAGGGGGAAAATCTGCTGTTTATGGAAAAATCTTAAAAGACTTTCACCTTTTTCTTATTTACCCTCAGATTATATTGTAAAACCTGTTCTTCAATAAGGATAATAAGGTATAGGAAATTCTCCCACCTCTTACTATCTATAATTCATTTACATATTAAAATTGTATTCAGTTGATTAAAAACACATGATACGGTACTGGATACAAATATATATACAGGCTACGATAGGAAATGTTCAATTTAACATTGGTCAATAAAGTGAATTTATCCAAATGTAACAACTTCACCCCAATTTTCTGGATCACACATATCCTCTATAAAGCCACTTCGTATCTAATATTATGCACACCACATTCCATTTTAATTACAACATTCTTCTACAAGAAACACAAGGAAAACAATTCAAAACTATGTTAGTAATCAGTTCTGGTTTGGTCCATTGTATGCAATCAGGAAAGTATAGAACTTAATTAGTTGTTACCAAATTGAAGCAATGAAAGAGGTTAAAAAAATCAAAGTACTTAAATTAAAATATGGAATTACCCCCCTCCCCAGTACTAAAGGGACACAAAACAACAACTACGGTCCCACCAAGCAAAAGTGGAAAACAAACAGAGAGCATGTGTGTAACCTCACTTACCATCTTTTTGTTATTCTACTTCAACAGGTCAAGAAAGGTGAAGAGAGAGAAGGTAGAAGTAAGAGTCAGAAAAGGCCTAAATAAAATCCTTACTGAAATTTTTAAACATACAAGCAATAGAGACAAATTAGGTCGAGGTCAGATGCAGTACTACTACATTGTACGGAGTTAATAATTAGGGCCAAATTAACATGGACAGTTATTATTCCTGAATGAAAATTTACTCATTAAACAATTTAAATTTCTAGCTTTGTTTTTGCTTTTTTTTTAAGTCTACCACCACATTTTATCTAACAAGACACAAAAAAGTGTAAGTCAATCTCCTAGGCACAGGAATTCCAAAAGTAAAGTTTCTTTACTCCTGAATGAAAATTTACTCATTAAACAATTTAAATTTCTAGCTTTGTTTTTGGATTTTTTTTAAGTCTACCACATTTTAGCTAACAAGACACAAAAAAGTATAAGTGAATCTCCCAGGCACAGGAATTCCAAAAAGTCAAGTTTCTTTAATTCATTACTGAATTTAAGGACCTTGATTAAGGAAAATAAATGATAACAGGAAAGGTCTAGTTGGGTAAGCAGAGGGCAAGATAAGGGCTGTTTTTCCAAGTTCTAGAAGTAAAGTTCAATTTAACACAGGTCTCTTTTACTGTTTTCTACTGGAAGAACAATTTAACTTGAAAGACTTAAAAGACTGAACAGACTGAACAAAATCGAGCGAACAGAACACAGAATGACAAACCATACAAGCAATGCTATTGGGGAATGCCTCAGTAAAAACGTCTCATTAGTAGATTGACTAGTTTCATTTCTATCACTTGGCCTTAAAAAGCAAGAAAGTGGGAGTTAAAATATATGTAATTATTCGTGCCTATGTGGGAATAAAAATGGCTATATGTGATGTATCTTAATACCTCAAAAATGTTACTAACCATAAAGTATATAAAAAAGCCATTCTTTTTAAAAGCCTGATACTGACTAAAAGACTTCCAACTCCATTTAGAAAGTTTATCTTTTTTACTATTAACTAAATTTTAAGTTAAAGTTGATTTAAGATTGAATTTAATCAGAATGAAAGGAGTTCACAAAAAGAGAATAAGGAATCCCATACATTTCCCAAAAGAAAAGACCCTAGAGTAAAAATACCCATATTTAGTGTCCCATTTGATTGTTTGTAACATTACAAAACAGAGGCTAGAACTATTCACTATTTTAAGTGTTTGAAAAAATTAACACAGAACCCGTTTCAATTCGTATTTTTATTCATTGTGTAACTTAACTCTCTAATGCCAAGAGCAGAGAGCTACCAAGTAGCAAATCTCTACCGCCTACTACCATCTTCCTAGAGAGCTCAACCAAATGTCCCAAAGAGGTTCACCTTAACTCCTATTTCAAGTGACTCATAATCTTAACAGTTCACTGAAGCCTTGCCAAAGACTCTCCAGATAGGACCAACAATGCTAGCTTGTTCACCAACCATTCAGTTAAGGAGCCCCTAAATTCTATCGCATTTTGTATAACCTGATCCCTAGGCCACCAGAAGAATTTAAGTCAATTGGTGACCACAGTCCTTTTGATTGTTCTGTTTCTTTATTCTTCTAAAATATCATAACTCCCACTTGATTTTTCAATCCTTTTAATAAATGGGAGAAAACCCTGTCACACTTAATGTTGAGTTTCTCATGTTAAATGTGGTGAAGAGGCGATGACAACCTTCCCTCCTCTCTTTATGAATAAGGTAAATAATGCAAGGCCAAATAAAGACTTGTACGGCTTCTTCCTGCACATTATACACATCAGTTATTACATCAGTGAAAAAAGGAAACAATAAGATTTACAGCCTGTGATTTCCTGACTAGCTACATAAATAAGTGGGGGGGATCAGGCCATGAAAACATGGAGAAGTCTCAAGTCCCAAAGGAACACTAACATACATAATGACAAATATATGGAATTGAAAAACAAAAATGCCAGGCTAATTTCTTTTAAAAATTATATTATGTATTAGGACTTGAAGTCACTAACACAGCATTCACATTCATATAAAAATCTGATTAAGTATTTTACTCCATTCAGAGAGTAACGGCATCAAGCCACACTTAAACAAAGTCGATGAAATTAACTTCATTTTTTGTGCCTTTCTTCAGGTGTTGACATAAATTAAAAATACAAGAAATTCTGCCCTCCCCCTTTCCTTTTCATGGTATTATATTTTAAAACTACTTAATTCAAAGGACATATCATAGATTTTGATCCTTATTTATCAATAAATAAAATATTACCTTGATTTCAATGTTTCCCACTTTGGTGGTTGATCTGATAATAGGTCTTCCAACCAAAGCTGGGAAGATGTGTTCTGGAAAGTTAGAGCCTGCATAGCCACACTTCACAAACTGGAAGAGAATAGTAAAAGTGGGTTAGTGTCAAGGTATTTACCATATCCATTTAAAAACAGCATCTGAGAAACACCATTTTGCATTTATACACTATTTTAAACTTTTGGTGCTTTCAAATTACCCAAAGTAGTCATCCAATCTATAATACCGCCTTTCATTTCCTTTATGGCATTGACTACTACCGGAGTTCATGTTTATTACCGGTTAACTGCTTATTTAGTGTTAAGTCCCATTCACCCCCTGTCCCACCCCCCTCCTCACACCCACCCCTTACAGGGAAAGCCTCAGGAGAGCAGGGAGCTGAGCTGAGCAGTTTATGCTGGAGCCTGATGCCTCGTAGAGGTCCTGGCACAGTGGTCCCACATAAGAAGTATTTGAAGGGAATAGACAAATTCACTCAACAAATGCTAAGTATTTTTAAAAGAGAAATGTTAGAAAATGAACAGAACTAAAGCTTAATCCTAAAGCAGGCTTTCATTCATCTCTGACAATTCACTTAAGCAAACTCATTTTCCAAAATGGGAAAAATCAAGTGGTACCTGAACTAAACATTTATCAGGCATTTTTAGCTATTTACATTTTTATATTTAGATAAATGTATTTAGTGATACCAGGTAACACAATTTCATATTCAGAGCGTGTACTTCTCCAACGAGGGCATATCACTGACTCTGATAACACTCCAATTTTATGCACAAGAAACTGATATACTAAGAAACTTAACAACTACAGTAAAACCAAAAATAGAACCAAGGGTTTTTAAATTCTTATAACAATAACATAGTCTGTTTAGTCTTATTTTTAAGAGCAGATATTGCAAGAAAAAGGCAACTAAAAACTTCAGAGTAGGAGGAGGAAGCTATATAAGAAAGAAAAGGAACCACAGTAATCACAGTCTTTACCCTCCCCCTATATTCAATGTAAGCCATACACTGTGTAAGGATTTTTGTGTCTACTGATGAATCCCAAGTGCCGAGAGCTGTGTCTGGCACATAGTAAGTGCCTATTAAATAACTGAGCTATAAATACTAAGTTTTGCTATTGACTTCACAGTAAGATATCATTATTTTAATATAGTGAATATGTTTAGTGCTGAGAATAAATGTATTGTTCCACGGCTCCAGGCACCATACATTCTCTTAGGAGAATTAAGGAGTATCTGAATGTGACCTGTGACAGTAATAACACAAAAGTGGGCAGAAACTATTAACCTGCCCCTTGACAGAAAGCCACTATGTACAAGGAACTGTTTTGTTTGATGGTGGTAAAACTTAACAATCTTAAATTCACTGACTTTTGACTAACCTTCTAAAATAGAATATTTTTATTTTGTTGATGAACCACATTTAATTATAAACAGCCTAGAACATTCTACTATCCAGAATTTAAAGACTACATAGCTTTTAAAATGTTAGTCATGACTTAAGCAGATTAATGCTACTTTTATGAAAATAAAATCTGTCTGAAATTAGGAAGTTTCATATTCCCTATACCAGCTGAATTCCTATCCTCTCAGCTCATGTGTACAATTTAGAACTTAGATAAAACATACTATTCAGATATGTTTTCTTCCAAACCCACAAAACCTAGTGCTGGTCAGTTTACCATTGAGCCACCAGGCCAGGGCATTTTTCAGGTATAGCCAGCCATTTCTAAAACCGTAACACAACTGTTACTGGATTACCTTTCAAGGCAGAAGTTAGTGTGATATGATATCACATGCAATAATAACCTGCTTGCTCACACCTACCTCTCCATTTGAATAGTGTTTGATAGTGAAGATCCAGAACCTACTTCCCGCCCTAAACGTGGTTCAACAGAATTCAGCAGCGCTAGCCCATTCTTCCACAACGTTTTCTCAAAAAATGTATCAATGTGACCCGGAAAGAGGTGGACAATTACCACAGAGGAAAAGAATAATATCTAGTATAATCAAACTAAAAGAAAGAAAAAACAATAACCTCTCACACTTCTCTAAATCATAAACTCTCTTTTGTCCTTACGACAAAAGCCAGCTCACTTGATATGCACTGAAATGATCCAGAAAGGTACAGAATCTCATTCCTACCCCAACCTTTCTGACTATTTCGACATAAATAAAATTTGTCAGGATCCCCAGCCTAACATAAGCATTAGTCATAATTTATACACATATTCCAAATATAGAAATACCATGTGGATATGAAGTTCTTATGTTTACCTCAAAGTAATGAACAGATATGAATGGACACTGGATGGGTCCAGGCTACCAATGCTCACTTATGTGAGTATAAATGTTATCAAGGGAAATTATAGAATGAATGACTGAAAAATCGATATGTTTGTAAGGGTCATTTTCAGCATATAGTATGTAAACAAATGATTTAGAGAAATCATAATAGAAGTTGAAGGTGGGAGGAAGAGCCTGCCTGGGATGGGACAGAAGTCAAGTCCTGGTACAGGGAGGAGGCTAGCAAGTTTGATATGCCTCCGCTTTCATTCTGAGCCAGCCATTCAGAAACACGCAGCACAGCAAATCTGTGAACCATCACATCACGCAATGTTTTCTGATTACAATTGTTCAGAGGGGTAATTCGTATCTTAAAATTCTTGTTTGAGTATATTTTAAGGGACAAAATATTTACCAAGTGCCTGACGCAAGAAGACAAAAATTGAGACCCCCTCATAATTACAAAAAACAATTGTAAACCTACTACTCCTGTGCTTTACAAAAAAGGGAAATTTGGCTTTTAACTCAAATTAAAGATATCACTCACTTATTAATGAAATTATTTATTCTGCTTAAGTAGTAGTTTATTGGAAACATTTGCTGCCATAGTAATCCGGTGCTAACATTCCTACAGGGTGTCAGACATTCGATCAAAATGGCAATAATTGCACTATTTCACATTATTTCAAATGTGAAGCATTAATAGCTATAATAACAAGAATGTAATTAAAATAACCTGTTTCTCAATAATATAAAAGTAATAGACAATCTGGCATTTCCTTTCTTGCAAAAGAAGTCAGTATTCAAAAAAATCTAAACCACGATGTGATAAAATACAAAGAAAATGTTTTCTCTTTGGTATATTTTAATCCTTGAAATTCCTCCCCCACTCCAATCATTTTAAGACTTGGTGACTTGGTTCTCTCATGATGTGCAATAAGGCTGTGTTTAAGAAATAGATTTTACCATATATAGTTTCCTCTTCATAGCACTGTGGTTTAAACTGGTTCCCTTACTTCCCACTGAGTCATCAACTGGTGAGAACATGAACAGTAAGTATAATGTTCTCTCGAGCAACATGAAGAAAACGTCCATCTACATTTGCTCTAAAAGTACCTTTCCCCTCTCAAAAAGATAAACGGATTTATAAAGCTTCACTTGGGATTGTAGATGTATTTTTCCTTTATTAATTTTATCTGAAGGTACTGATGCATTAATTTAATTGCATAGTGATTATTTTGCTCTTACATCACCAAAATACTTATTCTATATATTCCAAAACATTTTGCAGGGTAAAGCCAAGTTTGTTTTTGGTTTATTTCTGTTCCAAGTGCTTATAAATTAGCATAAGCCTGATAAAGCAGGCCATAATCATGAATTATAAATGAAAATAGAATTATCCTAGCACTATAAGCTACAGTGTATCACTAGACTTTAAAAACTGTATCAGTCACACAGCAGGCAGTTGTCTTCACTGTAGTAGGTGCTCACTGCTGATGAAATCACCCAAGTTGGGTGACAGAACATACACCAGGGGCCTGGGCAAAACTCTTAAAAGGCACCTAAACCTAAGCCGATCTCCAGATTTTCACCTATCTGGCCATGTTCAGTGGCTCTATTGTAGGTGGTAGGTTTGACTGGTTATGAGCATGAAATAAATAAATTATTGGAATTGGATGCGTTTTCCTCCTCTAGGCTGCCCGAGACTCTGGTCTAGTTGGGGGCTAGTGAGGAAGAGGAGCAGGACCAACATCTAGCACGTGATCATAAAAACTCACCTACTCTTCAACTTAAGGCCTGCCAGAGGAGTTAAAAAGAAAAAAATCATCAACTTCAAATATTGCTTATAATTTTAACCTAAAACGTATAAGAAGCATGCTGCTTTAGGGTAACAACTATTCCCACAAATTTTTAGAAATTAAATTTGAATATCTTGTTTAATATTTAATTGTAAAGTAATCATACCTTTACAATTAAATATTGTAAAGGTATGATTAAATAAAATCAGATACCTCAATAAAATCAGGAAGACTATGAAACAAAATATAGAATCTAAGTGGTTCCTAATGCTCTAAATTTTCAGAAATATCACAGCATTCCATATTATATCAGTGTTTCTTCAGTTGAAGTTAATCATGTCTATACAAAATCCAAATATAATTTTAAAAAAAGAAATTAACACCAAATATATAAAATTTTGTTTGAACTAAATACACTTTTCATATTTATTCCATAGCAACTGATCTTTTGTCTTAAGGAACAAGATTCTTGAATCATGGATTAGAATAAGACCAATAATATACAATCAGCTTCCTAACATAGCTAAGTTGATGAAATAATAACATAAAAATGAGCTTATGGTTAACATTCCTATTCTAACAGTATCACAAAACTCATTACAAAAACAAGGTTCATTACCCTTCGAAAAGGAGGAATCCATTAAAATATAATTGGCTCAGATTTCTAAAAAGAATATCAGGCATATTCGCAAAACAAAACGTTTTAAATTCAATTTTCAAATCTTTAAATTTATTTAGAGATCAATTTGAGACTAATGTCTTTTAAAAAGCACCTTTAATTGAATTTTAACTGTAAAAGTAATAACTTTATAGTTTCTTTAGTTTCAAGATAGTTTAACAATACGTGTTTTGTTAAAAAACAAAATCCATTTTTCCAATAGTTTGGAAGAGTCATGAAGTCTTCATCTTCCCTCACACTTTATCCCTAGTCTCACAGATAACCACTATGCACATTTCTCACGTATCCCCCCAAAACTTACACATACAGGTTTGTGGACATATAAATATATTTAATAAAGAACACACACATAAATAGGATCATTTTTTAAACTTAACAATAAATCTTAGATATGTTTCCATAGAAGTAGATGGGCCTTTTTTTTAATTGAAGTACTCCATTTTGTAAGGATGTCCCATTATAACACTCATTACTCAAGTCCATTTGAGATAAACTAGTATAATTATTGCTTGTGAAAAGTCTGTAACAAATTCAATCAGGAGAAGTATTATGGCAGTGAATATTAGCTCTCTCCACCACAACCCAGTTTCCAAAGTGTTTTAAAAGTTCAAGTAAAATCTATTTTAATTCATATATGACATTTATGAAAGGGAAAGAAAAGTGACCAATATGCAACTACAAAACGGTTAGGCATCACTGTAATAATATACGGGAAAATGATCACTATGGAACTCATCCAAAATAAGTAACAAAACGGATTAACTTTCCCCAAGGCCAATCAGTAGAACTAACATTTGGGCCTTGACGGGTCCTAGATGTCCCAAGATCATTCAATGGAACATGCTGGTCTCCGTGGGGCTGCACCTGGGCCAAAATCCCGGCATGCAGAACAAAAACTAAATGATGAGCAGTCGACCTGACCTCTCTTTTCTTAAAAAAAAAACACACAAAAAACACACACTCAAAACTGCCAAAGGGCTGAGGCTTGCACTGACAGCACTTCCCTTTTTTTCTTTAAACCCGTTTCCTGCCTCCCGTTCAGTATCTATACAGGAAGAGGAAGGCCTCTGGGTCTTTCCCCTTTTTATACACCGGCGATCCTGGGGAACGGAGCCCTTCTCGAACATACAAACTTAGTCTTTTACCCCTCCGACCCTTTAGCCAAATTGCCCCAGCAGGAAAGCGGAGCCCGTCCCCGCCGAGCAGCAGGCGAGATCCCCATCCAGTGCCGGCCTCGCCCGCCGCCCTAACCTGGAGGGCTGATGGGGATGTCAGGCTCGCGGAGACCAGGCCGGACCCTGCCCGCTCGCTCCCCACGCCCGCGGAGGCGGAAAAGGGCTGCACCGAGCCCCTTGGCCCCAGTGGCCCGAAGGCCCAGGGGTGCAGCCCCCGGCGCCGAGGGCCCGCGCGTCCCCCGCACATCCCCACCCCGACCTATGGCCACCGCGGCCTCCTTGCCCGGCGCTTACCCCCGTGCCGTTGTCGCACACCACCACCTTCCTGCCCTGGCTGTCCATCGTCCGCCCGGAAGAGAGCCGCCGCTGCTGCTACTGCCGCCGCACAACCTACAGCCGCCGCCTACAGCCTCCGCCGCCCGGCCTTTTCCTCTTCCTCCTCCTCCCTCTTCTCAGCCCCTCCTTGGGCTCTGTTCTCTTCCCCAACCGGAAGTCGCCACCCGGCTCCGCCCCGCCCACGGCCTGCGCGGAACAGGCGGGTAAGGGAGGGGGAGACAGAGATTGGCAGCGGTGAGCCCCAATAAGAAGCGGAAGAGCTCCAAGTCCTGGCTCGCAGCTCCGGCTCCGGCTCCGCCCCCCGCCCTCACGGTTGCTCCCTACTGGGATGATGCTCGCTGGGTATGGTTTCCGGCGTTTAACGTAGCCGAGCTGGTGGGTGCTGCAGCTTTTTCCCAGAGTCGTCGCGGGAGTTGAGGACACTCTTACCTGGCTGCAGAAGGCGCAGGCAGGAACACGGGTCTGTCGCGAGATGGCAGTGGAATGTGGCGGAGAAGGCAGCCCGGAACGGGAGCAAACCTGCAGGTTCTTGCCAATCCCACTATTGAAAATGGCTCTGTGTGCTCGGTTCTAGGCCTTTTCAGTTGATAGAGCTGGAATGGATACACATACGTATTTGAAATCCAGCGGGCATACAGATACTTCTAATTCCAGCCCAATATTTCTTGGCTCAAACTGCCCTTAAATGAGAGTGGGTGCCTACATTTCCAGTCTCATCACACACCACCTCCCCCTTCTCTCAGCACCATGTTGCTTCACACTTCTTCAGAATACGTACCTACTTGAACCCAGAACCTTGGCTTTAAAATAAACCCCCGTTTCAAATCTAACCCTACCACTCAAGAGTTTTGTGATCTGGGCATCCCCTTATCTGTGCCTGCGGATAATATGGTTGTTGTGAGGATAAAATTATGTGTGTGGAGTAAGCATCCAGTCAGTGATAACTTTTGTCAACCAAACTCGCAAAAGGTCAGGAGACTTGGGCTATAAATGACAAAAAGTTGCTCGAGGTCTTAGGGTTTGCAAACTGAAAACACAACTAACTAGTTAATACCCAGAGTGTTCCAAAGGTGAAAGAAAAGGTGAGTTCTTACAGTAAAAAGTACATTCTTGAGAACAATCAGTCATGCATATTTAGCCTCTGGGTTGGTCTAGGATGATAATCTTCCAAGTGTCTGGTGGTCTGGATAATGGAACATTCTTTCCTGAGTTGTTCAGATGGTTATCTATGGAAATAGTGTACATGCAGGCATTGACACACAACTGAGAAATTTAAAAAGTTTAAGTCCTCAGGCTAGTTAAAGCAAGAATAGAAGCATTTCCTCATGCCTCAGACTACTTGATTCTCGCAATTTAGCAGCTTGACCATCATGACTCCATTTTATTTCTTCACTTTATTCCTCACTGTTTCATACTTTCAAACATGCAGTTCTATCTTTAATGCCCCTATCTTTTTTCGTTTTAATCAATGGGGAGACATCTACTCATGCTCTAAGATCCAGTTGTCACATCTCTGAAGATTTTGCTGATAACCCTTAAGATGCTTTTTACTCCCTTTATTTGCTATTACTTTACCATGGATATATGAATAACATTGTGTTTATTGCACTCAACAAATATTTATTGGATGGATGACATTAAAATTCATCTAGAAAAAAATGCCATCGTTTTTGAGAGGTAAGAACTAAAATTGTGCCTTCCAAATGGCTGTACATGACTAAAATAAAACTTGGATCAAGAAACCCCCCTCCTATCCAGTATTACAATACTAGGCTGCCTCTCAGTTTTAAATTTGTTCTTTCAAACTTTTATAAAGGCATAAAATGCTTTCTTCAAATTTAACTTTATATGGGATTTTACTAACAATTGTCACACCAATAAAAAAATTAAGTCTAAAAAAAGAATTAAATCTAGCAAGGTCATAAGATATAAGATCTACGTAAGAAATCAGTATATTTATATATGCCATCAGTGAACAATCTGAAAATGAAATTAGGAAAACAATTCCATTCACAAGAGCCTTGGAAAATCTGAATACATTAATAAAGTAATTGAAGATCTATATACTGAAAACTACAAAACATGGCTGAGAGAAATCAAAGAAGATCTAGGTAAATAAACATGCCATAATCATTGATTGAACACTCATTGTTAAGATGATCATACTCTCCAAATTGATCTATATATTCAATGTAATCTCTGTCAAAATCCCAGCAGGTTTAAATTGACAAGTTTGATCCTAAAACTTATATGGAAATGCAAAAGAACCAGAATAGCCAAAACAATTTTGAAAAAGAAAAGTAAAGGTGGTGGGCCTCTACCACCTGATTTCAAAACTTATTATAAAGCTATACTAATGAAGACAGTGTGGTATTGGCATCAGGATAGCTAGACATATAGATCAATGGAACAGAATAGGTAGAGCAGAAATAAATGCTTAGATTTATGGTCAATTTATCTTTTTTTTTTAACCTTGAGTTGTATTTTCTCTCCTTGTCTATTTTCTTTACATGCTAGAAATTATATTCTTAAGGATGTATACTCCTTCAGGCAAGGATGATAAGAGAAAGATTCAATACTTAGAGTGTGAACATATAATTGAGAAGTATTTACCGCTACCGTTTAAAAATAACAGCTACCATTTAAATTATTTGGGGGAAAGTTAGTTTTACATTATAAAAAAAAAAAAAATTGTGGTTTCAAGTTCATTGGTAGTAAATATATTAACTTTCAGGATCAAAATGGAAAGCCTTTCAAGATAAGGAGCTGTGCAGTCACCTAGTCAGGATAGCAGGAATCCGGGGTCAAGCCTGTTTCCACCGTTATGGTCTTACCACCATTCAAAAGAGCACTTTTGTAGCACTCATTTGTGTAGCACTTGTTTCTGTCACAAATGTAGCAGGTCTCATTGTCTTTATCACAGACATTTCTCTGGGTGACAGTAACTACTTGATTATCCAGGTCCACTTCTGTAGGATCACATTTTTTACAGAGGTCAGACAAATGGTACACAAATTTGGTTCTCAGTTGGTAAGGTGGGATCAGAGATATTCTCTCTGTTGTTCAGAGGAACATTAATTCTGATGTTTCCCTCCACAGTGCCTTGACTAGGCTCTTCTACAGATGGGATGATCCTAGAAGTAATGTGGACAGACGTACATTTGTTGTCAACAAGAACAGTCCTTTCACTTCATCTTGGGCTGTCACAAGAACAGGCTTAACAAAAATAGCCAGGACTCCCCAGAAAAGCAAGTGGTTCTTCATCTTGACTTTACTCTTTTGAAAACTGGAGCTCTGAGTCTCCCCAGGCCGCGGACTCCCACCCAGCCCGGCCTCTCCAACTTTCCCAGGGCCAGGTGCTCATCCTCACCCTGGTCAATTGATTTTCAACATACGTGCTAAAACAATTCAATGAAAAAAGGGTAATCTTTTTAACAAATAGTGCTGGGACAATTGGCTATCCATGTGGGGGGTGCGGGGGAATGGTGACGAACTTTGACCCTAACCTCACACCATACACAAAAATTAATTCAAATGTATCATAGACCTAAGTATGAAAGAGCTGAAACTCTCTAAATTCTGGAAGAACACGCGAGAAAAATCTTTTGACGTTAAGTTAAGCCAAGATTACTTACATATGACACTATAATCCTGATCCATAAAAGAAAAAGTCGATATATTGGACTCAATAGAAATTTAAAACTTTCAGTTCATGTATTAAGAAACCAAAAAGACAAACCATAGACTAGGAGAAAACATTTGCAAGTCACATATCCAACAAAACACTTGTATTCATAACAAATTAATAAATCCATAATCCATAACATAATAATAAGACCAATACCTATTTTAAAAGTGGGCAAAATATTTAAATAGACATTTTTACCAAAGAATATTTATGAATGACTAATAAGCACAAGAAAAGATGTTCAACTTCATTAATCATTATGGAAATTCAAATTAAAACCATAATAAGATACCACTTGATACTCATTAGAAAGGCTATAATGGACAGAAAATAACATGTTAGCAAAAATGTGGAGCAACTGGAACCCTGATACATTCCTGGTGGGAATGTACAATGATGCAGCCGTTGTGGAAAACAGTTTGGCAGTTTTTAAAAAAGTTAAATATAATATTACCATACCCAGCAATTCTACTCCTAGGTACCCAAGAGAAATGAAAACATATATCCATAGACTTGTATACAAATGTTCATAGCAGCATTACTCTTAATAGGGAAAAAGTGGAAACAATTCAAATGTCCATCAATTTGTGAATGAGTAAACTCTGTGGTATATCCACATAATGGAATAGTATTTGGCAATAAAAAAGAAACAATCCATGCTATAACATGGATGAACCTAAAAAACATACCAGATGCAAAATACAGACGCAAAAAAAATATTGTATGATTCCATTTATATGACATTTCTAGAAAAAGCAAATTTGTAGATACAAAAAGCAGATCAGTGATTGCTGGAACTGGGAGCCACGTTTGGCTGCAAAGAGTCATGAGAGAACTTTTTGGGTGATGTTCTAAAACTAGATTTTGGTGATGGCTGCACAACTATATAAATTTACTAAAAATCATCAAACTGTACATTTGAGACATGGGTATTCTACCTTGTAACTTCAACAATGCTGTTTTAAAAATTTAAGTTACCTGCTCAAGTTTACTTATCATGTATGAGAACTAGGATTAGGCACAAGTGTGCCTGACTCCAAAGCCCAAAGTGCTTACTCAGGATTTTTGGAAACTCCAGATCTGCCATGAAAACCTGAATCCCCAGATAGTATCCCAGTTGGGGATGACTCCTGGAGGGATTCTAGCATTTCACTTGGCCCTGATTTAACTTCTGTGCTTTAATGGAAAGGAATGAGTATGTTTTCAGGGTTATGGATAATTCCATGGCTGTTAAAATACACCACTTCTCATAGATATGTATCATACTTGAGAAGGAAAACAGTGTCCACTAGTAATTGAAGTAAAATAATAAAAATAATTAACTTACTTATCTCCAGAATTTATAGGTAAGAATGATTTATTTGAATTCCCTTAAAATGCAGTTATTTGTATCTGTCGCCTCAAAGTTAACGAAGTTAATGAGCACAGTGGCTCCTTGGGGATGTTTCCAGCAGAACTTTAATTCACTCCAAAGATGCTCACTCATTTTAGAAACTGATAATGTTACCACATGTATTATACCTTATTCTCTACTTGAAGAACTCGGGGAGAGGACAGCCACATCATTTATTTAGTTATTTGCTTTAAAAAGTCACTGTCAAAAATTTTGCACTTCTCCCAGAAAAGTACTTCTCTAGTTTGTCAATTATCAAAAATGTTCCAAGTTATTCTCATTTATGTTGCTAAGATAAATGTTTATGTTAGCACTATTAAATCAAGTTAGTTGGAAGTGAGTTCATCCCTTTGCAAGCGTTTCAGAAATCATGTTACTTCGCTCCTAAATTCTTCAGCATGCTCATTTTAAATGGAGTCTCTTACAAAACCATAATATCGTTATCATATCTAAGAAAAATTAGCAATAATTCCCTATCATCTACTACCCAGTCCATATTCATATTTCCCCAGTTGTCCCTAAAGTTTTGGGTTTTTTTTTTTTTTAAGATTTTATTGGGGAAGGGGAATAGGACTTTATTGGGGAACAGTGTGTACTTCCAGGACTTTTTCCTCCCTAAAGTATTGATAGCTGTTTTTCCCCCAACCAAGATCCAATCAGGGTATAGTTTTTATATTCCATACATTGTTTTTGTTGTCATGCCTCTTTAATCTCTTAATCTAGAATAGTCTTCCCACTTTTTTTTCTTCATGACATTTCTTCATGACTTTTTGAAGAGTTCCTGTCATTTGGCTGTAGAAATGTCCCATGTTCTCCATTTGTCTGTTTCCTAATGGTTAATTAAATTTTAAGTGACATTTATAAATAATGTTATGACACTTGATACAATAGAAAGGGAGTAGCATACGGATATTCTTTGCTTTTGAAAGTATAAAATTAATATTGTATTGACATCAGAACCAAGTGAAAATCTTTCAATACTATAAATATTGCTATTGTCCTGATTTAGATGTAGCCTAGGAAGAGTAAAACTGTTATGCCAAAATAAAAAAAATAGGGATCTGTGATCTGTAATTCGGTATCTATGCTTGGCAAAGGGAATAAATATTAAAATATTATGAAAGTTAGAAGTTAAATGAATATTTTGCAATCCAATTTCCTAATTTCATTTTGCCTCTTGCTTGCTTTTAGATTCCCTGTATACATAAATACATTTTTAGGATTGGAGGAAAATAATTCGGAATAATTTATATGTGTTTATACTTTAATAGTTTTAAATTATTTTTAAAGTAATAATCAATTTACTATTTTTGTGGAAATTTTCAAACACACATAAACGTATAGTAAAATGAACCCCAGGAGCCCATCACCTAACTTCAGCAGCCATCAGCTTTCTGCTGTTTTTCTTTCATTTATTTCCCTTCATACAGTTTTGTTCTTCTTGTTTGCTAGCGTATTTTAAAGCAAACCTCTGGCATCATTCTCTGTCTTTTTAAAATGCTTCTGTATGTGTTTCTAACAGACTTTAAAAACATAATCACAACATCATTATTATAGCCAACAAAATTCATAAGTTCTTATTTTTTTCTAATAATCCATGTTTAGTTTTTCCCGAATGTCTCAAAAATGTCCTCTTATAGTTGGTATTGTTCAATCAGGATCTAAACAAGTTCCTCACGGTGGTTTGGTTGATATGTCTCTAAGACTGTTTTAGTGTATAACACTTCCCTCTGTCTTTTTTTTTTTTTTTTTCAAGTGGTGAAAGAGTAATTTATTAGAAGAGATAGTACACGCCAAAGAAATAGGAGCAGACCTGAGCAGCAGAGAATGGCTCAAGGCCCCTGAGCAAAAGCAAGGCTCAAAAGGCTCAAAGGGCCCCCTCTGCCTTTTTTATACTTTTGTTGTTGTTGTTAAAGAAACTGGATCACTTGTCCTGTGGAATTGCCTACATTCTGGACCAACTGTATCCCACACAGTGTTGTTTTTCTTGTTCCTCTAGCCTCCATATTTTCTATAAGTTTGTAGTCAGATCTAGAAGCTTGATTAGATTTAGGTTCAATTATTTTGGCAAAAGTACTTCATAACAGTAGTATGTATTTTTACTGCATCACATGTGAAGGAACATATGTCTGGGTGTCCCATGTTAAGTGACGTTAAGATTATTCAGTGGATTTTGGTATTATTGGATGATCTATTACAGAGTTCCCCATGAACTTGTCACTTAACAGTTTAAGCAGCCATCAATGATTTTTGCCTGATTGGACCAGAAAACCATCAAGTACAGTTTGCCTGACCCACAATTTCTCATTTCCAAATCTGATAGATTTTGACCTAATTAGCCACAGCAGTTGCTTTCAAGTAGAAGAATTATAGTTTTGAAACTAGGTTAGTTAAATAATTTTAAAATTAAAAAACAAATCTCATAGGCACTTAAGTATGTGAAGCTATAATTTTAGTTAGCATTTTAGTTATGATATGTCTTATTCAATAGGTTAATCTTCCCTCTCTCCCCACCTCACCAAATACAAAAATTAACTCAAAATGGATCAAAGATGTAAATTTAAGAGCAAAAGTCATAGAAGAAGATATAGGGGGTAAATCTTCATAACTTTGGATTAGGTAATGGTTTCTTAGATGTAACACAAAGGCACAACCAACAAAAGAAAAAAAAATAGATAAAAATTGGACTTCACCAAAATTAAAAAAATTTGTGCTGCAAAAGACACCATCAAGTAAGTAAAAAGATAACTCACAGAATGGGAGAAAATATCTGCAAAGTATATACCTGATAAAGGCCGTGTATCTATCATGTATCAAGAACTCTTAAAATTCAATAAAAAATTTCAATTAAACAAATCCAAACAACCCAGTTTAAAAATGGGAAAAGGATGTCAATAGACATTTCTCCAAAGAAGACATACAAATGGCCAACAAACACATGAAAAGAAGCTTAGCATCATTAGCTTCAAAGAAATCATCAGGTCAATGCAAATCAAAACTGCAGTGAGGCTCCACTTTATACTCACTAGGATGGCTGTATTAAAAAAGACAGATAATAATACGTGCTGTTCAGGATGTGGAGAAATTGGGACCTTCACATATTGCTTGTGGGAATGTAAAATGATACAGTGACTTTCAAAAGCAGTTTGGCAGATCCTCAAAAGGTTAAACACAGAGTTACCATATGACTCAGCAATTCCACTCCTAGACATAAACAATATAGAGCTCCACTATAATAAAATTATATCATGTATAATATATATAAAAGTAAACATATATCCAATATAACATATATATGATAAAAACTTATGTCTATAGGGCCTATTACATAACATATATCATTTTAGTGAAGATTATTAGAAGTTTCTTAGTGAGATATTGTTGATACCCTGCGTTACTGAAAGAAGCAATGCAAAGTCTGCTAATCCAGATAGTTTTTAAAAGAGCACAGAACTTAAAATACACACAGTGATACTATATATTTTCTATATGTCTTTACTTAGTTATATAAATGTATGTAAAAAGATAAACTGATACCCTCTTGAGAGAGTATAAGAGTTGAAAGGGAGCAAAAAGGACTTAACTAAAATATTCCAGTGTTGTTTTTTTAAACAGGAGGAATGTTTTTATGTGTTTATCATGTAATTAAAAATTAATGTTTAAAAAAGTATATAGAATTTAAAATAAATTTTGAGGTATAATTCACATGTAGAAAAGTACACAAATTATACATTTACAACACAAGACATCACTAAGTGAACACAAATCTGTAACCACACCCAAGTCAAGAATTACAATATTACAAGCACCCCAGAAGATACCCCCACACCTCCTCTCAATCACTGCCTCACCTCTCCACCCCAAAGGAAAACACTACCCAGCTTCTAACAACATAGATTAATTTTGCCTGTTTTGATTTTATGTAAATGGAATCATTACAGTATATACTCTTTTGTCTCATTTCTTTCATTTAATGTTATGTTTGTGAGATTCATTCATTTATGTTGTTGCCTGAGGCTGTCAATGCTCTCAGAATTTGACTATTAATAAATGACTTTTTAATAAGGGTCTAGCGCCCTTAAATAGTTTTTTAAATAACCAAGTAGGTCTGAGTTTCTCTACTCAAGTGATTTAGGGGGGCAAAGTGTGCCTGACAACAGTATCCAACATCAAAATATAAGCTCCTGACCTCCAAAGGATCTGTCATCACTGAAAGAAAAATAAATGATCCAAAGAGCAAAATTTCAATTTAAGAATCATTCGAATTATCTAGATCAAAATGCATAAAATTTGATTAAACTCAGAATTGATATATCTTTAACCTAAATAAGATATTGTTACCTCAACCTTGTGATTAAGATCTCCTGTTAATCATTTGTTATTGAAAAGAAAAGAAACACAAGGCTTATGGGGGCAATGATAAATTTAGATCTCTAATGAAAGATTAAAAAGGGAGATATTCATGGCCAAATCCCCCAACAGTCAAGTGTAGAACAGCATGAGCTTTTGTCACATGCTGTTTCAGGCCTTGAAGCCTAACAAACAAGTCACATGCTGTTTCAGGCCTTGAAGACTAACAAAACAAAAATATGGGAGTTCATAGAAATAGAAATAAAACCTAATAAGACTAAGCACAAACCCTGCCTCTTGCTTTGGCCTGGAGGCCTAAGGTCTGTTTTTTCTACCTTCCAGGATGACTTCTTATCTGTATTACGGTCTTTTATGAGTCCAGTTGAGATCTTCACCTATCACTCCCAGATGAAGGCACAACCCTCTTCAAACTCTGACTCATCTCCCAGTCCTAGCTTTTCAGATAAGGGGTAGACAGCAAGAAGAGTGAGAGGGAATTAACTCTCTTTCTGCCACTGTTAAAGCAACACAGCCATCCAGTCCAGTGGTTTCCATTGACTATACTTTGCTGCTTAATTTTGGCTATTGCTCTGAACTGTTGCCAGGCAGAGCACGTAATCTGCGTGTCTGACATGTGCTTCAATAATTGTTGTGACACACCCTTTAATAATCAGTATCACAATTGTGAAATAGCAGTATCACTGTTCTTTTGCAGAATATTAAAAATAGGCCTCAGATGCCAGTGACCACCTTTAGATTTGTTACAACCCCCTTATTTTAAAGATGAGTAGACTGAGGTACAGAAAAGTTAAATGATGAATAATTAATATACTTATATCATGGAATAACGAATTTAGTGGAAAGCATACTGAACCATGAATTAGACCTGGATTCTGGTCTTCACTTTAAGAAGCCTTAGCTTTGTGATCCTGGCCCCTTTTTAAAACTTTTCTCACTTTACACCATTCTGTTTGGTTTTTGCCCCCAATAAATGAATTACTCTTTTAATTTATAAAATATATGACTGTCTATTATAATTACTTTACAAATCACAGTTATAACATTAAAACTCATGTTCCCTTTTATTGTTTCATTTGTGATGTTCTAACTAAGGTGAACATTAAGATGATCAGATCTCATACTTGTTTCTTCCTTACTCCCCTTCCCTCGTTTCCTTATTCTCCTTAATTACCAGAATAAAAGTCACCATGTTCACCCAGATGGTCTGCATTAACATTTCTAGAAATGTGATCATTTCCTTATATTTGTTCAGGTAAACAAAGATAATTGAAACATTAAAGTTGAATTGAGTTCCCGCCCTAAATTACAAAAGCAATGGGTTGGCACCTAAAAGTGTTGTCATTGATGATGGATGGATTGGTCATCTCCAATGGCAAAGAAACCTAAATATGCTCAAGTGGACTAACTCATATTGGACTACCTCACATAATTTTGGTAACATGGCATCTCCATTTATCGCATAGTGCAGAGAATTTGAATTTCCTTTTGAATATCTGGATGAGATTTTATCTTGGAATGTAAAGTTGCCACAGAGAAACAGATAGACCTGTTCAAACCCGTTTGGGCATTCTTAAGGATAAATGATTGCTGTTTACTCTTTGGTTAAGATTATGAGACAGGAATGCTTTCCATTGCTGATTTGGTCTGATAAATCTCAGTGTTGTAGAAAAAGGCTTTGTTAAGCATTATAGATATTTTCATAAATTTTGAGGACCTCAAGGAAAAAGAGTTTACTAGAGACTTGTTAGTGTTGGCTTTCCACCACCTGAAAGTGTAATTTATTACTCTTAGAATAATAGAGTTCATTACTCACTACCCAGAGATAACCACTGTTAAAATTTAGGTGCATTTTCTTCTAGTATTTTTCTATGCGTCTTTTGGTTCAATTTTCATAATTAAGATGAAAAGCTATATATAACTTTGTGTCCCACTTTCACCCTTTGCATATATAGTATAAGCGTTTTTAAATATTATCATGCATTTTCTTAACCATCATATTTAATAGTTCATTGAATGGTTATACACAGGCTGCATTTGATGCCTGTCCTCTGTGCTCACATATTGTTCTGCTAAGATTTCTAACAAGGCATTTATTCTGCATGACTTTTTTGTGTGTGGGCAAGGTGCAGTCTCCTCCTGTACACCAAAGCTGACACAGTGCTCAATACATAGTAGACACTTAATAAATGTTTATCTAAATTAAATGAAAAATTGACACTTTTGGGGGGGTTGTTCAATTAACTGCATGTAATGGTCCGTGTTACTTTCTTTTGCCATCAAAATATCATGAAAGACCATGTTGGATTCCTTCATTGAATTGGCCTTTTACTGCATGTCTCGTTTTTTTGTCTGTTAACCCAATCAACAATTAAAATGACTTCTCTTAATAAACCTCTACTGGTTCCCATTGCCAACCACCCAGTATTAGAACTTACCAGGTGTTCACATATTGTCTATTCTAAAATTGTGCTGGGGATTAACACCAAACCTGTTTGTCTGACCTTCCATGAATTCTTCACAAGAGGGCCACAAAATTGTAACTAAGGTGAAAAATTAATATTTTCCATAACTGAGTATATACACGGTCATGGTGGTGCCTGTCTGCCATGACCTGAAGCCAAGTAGGTGAAGTGACAAGGCACAAAGCAACATCTAATTTGCTTTAAGGGAAAGTGCTTATAATGTGATGAACAGCAGGCACCAAAGAAAGATTCCCTGTATCTCAGAATATTAATAAATTAGCTACAGGAGAATAAGATGGTCAAAGAAAAATCAAAGGACAATTCAAACAATGAATGATTAGCGTGCTATTTTATTTGTATACGAGGAAGATAAATTGACAGATTGATTCTATCTAATAAAAAAAGAACAGGATTTGTATAAGGAAAATGGGAAAGAGGTGAAAACAAAAACATATTTGGGGCAAAATGAGCTGTTTTCCTTTTCTTAGGTAAATGCTGATTAGAAGAAGCTTGCAACCATGTGAGTTATTTATGAATTCTCTAGAAAACCTTAGAGGTTAGCTGTGGAATATTCATGATGGACTGTCTCTGATGTCTGCCTGTGTCCTTTTTTAACACCTTTTGTTCATTTTAGGTTTGTTCTGCCCATCAAAATTTCTCCAGGGCTTACAAGTCAGAAGAGTAAATGGTTCTACTCCAATACATATGTAATAAAATAATTCTCTTTTCATTTGTTCCTATGTCCTTTGTCCATGGAATTCTATTTGAAGTAAAAAGGACTTTGAAATCAACCTAGTATAAAACTTGGAGAGAGAGAGATAAAAATGCGATTTGGTGAGAGAAAGCAAAAGGGAAGAGAGAAAATGATAAAGTAGAAAATATCATAATATTTTAAAAATTCTCATTGTTCAAACATCTTACAGGATTAAATAATTTTTCGAATTTTCTCATTGTCTTTAGGTAAGGTTAGCTGCAAACACTATATTCTTTGACATTTTGAATTACCATTTAATCAATATCCTTTTAGAAATTTATAACTCAGTTCTAGTTTTAAACAGATTTATTGAGATATAATGTGCATACTACACGATTCACCCATTTAAAATGTATAATTCAATGGCTTTTTAGTATATTCACAGAATTGTGCAGCCATCATCATTATTGATTTTAGAATATTTTATTGCCTCCAAAAGAAACCCTATATTCCTTCACTATCACCCCCAACCCCACCCACCCACCTAGGCAACCACTAATATACTCTCTATCTCTATAATTTGACTTCTCTGGACATTTCATAAAAATGAAAGCATACCTTTAATGGCCCTCTGTGACTGGCTTCTTTTATTTAGCGTGTTTTCAAGATTCATCCATGTTGTAGTATGTATCAGTGCTTCATTCATTTTTATCACTGAATAGTATTCTATTATATGGTATAACGCATTTTGTTTACCCATTTATTAATTGATGGACATTTGAGTCATTTCAACTTTTTAATTACGATGAATATTGTTGCTATGGACATTCATGTGCAAGTTTTTTTTTTTAAAGATTTTATTGGGGGAAGGGGAATAGGACTTTATTGGGGAACAATGGTCAAATTGTTGTCCTTTCAGTCTTAGTTGTGGAGGGTTCTGTTCAGCTTCAAGTTGTTGTTCCTTCAGTCTTAGTTGTGGAGGGCGCAGCTCAGCTCCAGGTCCAGTTGCCGTTGCTAGTTGCAGGGGGCTCAGCCCACCATCCCTTGCGGGAGTCGAACCGGCAACCTTGTGGTTGAGAGGACAGGCTCCAACCAACTGAGCCATCCGGGAGCTCAGCGGCAGCTCAGCTCAAGGTGCCGTGTTCAATCTTAGTTGCAGGGGGCAGAGCCCACCATCCCTTGCGGGACTCGAGGAATTGAACTGGCAACCTTGTGGTTGAGAGCCCACTGGCCCATGTGGGAATCGAACCGGCAGCCTTTGGAGTTAGGAGCACGGAGCTCTAACCGCCTGAGCCACCCGGCTGGCCCCCATGTGCAAGTTTTTATACATATTTACAGCTGTGCAAACATATGTTTTTATTTCTCATTTTTGTTAGGTAAATACCTAAGAGCAAAATGGCAGGATCACGCAGTAACTTTATGCATAAGCTGTTGAAGGACTGCCAGACTGTTTCCCAAAGTGGCTGCATCCTTCTACGTTCCCACCAGCATTAGGTGAGGGTTCTCATTTCTCCACCTCCTTGCCAACACGTTATTATCTGTCTTTTTTATGACAGCCGTCTGAGGAGTGTGAAGTGGTATTTCACTGCGATTTGCATTTGTGTTTACCTGATGGCTGATGATAGTTGAGCACCTTTTCATTGTTTATTAGCCGTTTGTGTGTTCTTTGGAGAACTGCCTACTCAGATCCTTTGCTCATTTTTAATTGGGTTACTTACCTTTTATTATTAAGTTGTAATAGTTCTTTATATATTCTAGATACAAATCCCTTTATTTTGTCTTTTGTTGTCTGTGCTTTAGATGTCACATTTAAGAAGCCATTGCCGAATCCAAGGTCTCAAAGATTTAAGCCTATGTTTTCTTCTATGAGTTTTATATTTGTCGCTCTTATATTTAGGTCTTTGATCCATTTTGAGTTAATTTTTGTATATGGTATGTGGTAGGGAATGAACTTCATTTTTTTGTGGGTGGATATCCAGTCATCCCAGCACCATTTGCTGAAAAGACTATTTTTTCGCCATTGAATTATGTTAGAACCTGTGCTGAAAATCAGTTGACCACAAATGTGAGGATTTATTTCTGGACTCTTAATTATAGTCCATTGATCTATATGTTTATCTTTATTCCAGCACTACATTGTAGCTTTGTAGTTAATTTTGAAATTGGAAAGTGTGGATCCTCCAACTTCATTATTGTTTTTCGAGATTGTTTTGGCTATTCTGGGCACCTTGAATTTCTCTATGAATTTTAGGATCAGTTTGTCAATTTCTGCAAAGAATCAAGCTGGAATTTTGATAAGGATTGTGTTAAATCTGTAGATCAATTGGAGGAGCGTTGACCTTTTAAATATATTAAGTCGTCTGCTCCATGACTATGGGATGTCATTCCATTTATCAAGTGTTCTTTAATTTCTGAGTAGAGGAAGAGAGTCTTCAACTTCTTGGCCATCTTCACCAGGAATTTAGCCCCTGCAACTTAGAAATGGAGACACTAAAATGCCGGGGGCACCTCCTGGTGATATACTGTATCCCTTGACTATGAACTAAGGGGAAAGAAAGTCCTGTTTTTTTGGTCAAATGTACCTGGAGTGGCCCTTCCATCAAGCTGAGCTGGAGGAGGGGAGAGAGGAAGCAGGTTGCGGCTCAAGTACCACAGACTCTTGCTCTTCAGACTGAAATTTAGTCGATTTCCTTGAATAAATATTGCTTTGTTTGCTGTATTGCCTTCAGATAATATTCAGAGACTTTAAATGGGTGGTTTTTGTAATTTTCACCTGTTTTGGTTATTTCATAGATGAACAGATCCATGCATAACCTCATACTGCCATTCTGGAAACGGAATCCCTTGAATTTTAGCTTTTGCAAATAATCTAGAATAATTAAAATAACTGAAGTCTTGAGAGGAAATGGTTCTTATTTGTAAGTGAATAACTACTACACACTCAATTCTTTTGCAAATAATTCTATTGGCTAGATTAACAAGCATTGTCATGAAAATAATGTTTTCTTTTTAAAGCAGCAGAAGGTGATACCTGGATCTGTTCCCTCATTTGTATTTACAAACCCCATATATAAAAACCTATTTCTCCTTTATGAGGTGGACTTAAACCGATTTTTAAACCTAAAGCTAGTGATGATTATAAAATACAATGAAACTATAAGGCTTTATGTTTGTTTTAAAACAAAGATATTCATAGGTAATTGTGTACAAATTAAACTTTCATCTACTAGGTTGAATTCATCTGCCCAGGATGTGTGTTATTTATCCTTTCCCAAAAATTCCTTCAGATTGGATTGTATGAAATATGAATTAATAGCAACCACATTCATTTCACTTTAATGAATTATTAGTTTCTTTCTTAGGTTTTGCTCTTATTTTGATGATTTAGCTTTTCGTAGCGCAAGCATGTGCAAGAGAAGAGACAGAGCATTTCTTTGTAAACTTAGAAAAGCTGTGAACTGTGCTAATTCTTATTTTCTTGAAGGTTGGCCAACAATCAATAATCCAGGACATCCTACTCATAAATACAGAAAACACCAGAAACATACTTAACCTCTTCCCTTTTCAAAAACATAGAATGTGTTAAGCCAGAGATGACAGGAGTTACTGATGGATAGAACGTGGGGTGTGAGAGAAGACGGAAGCATGACTTGATGACTTTGGGCCTGAGCTAGTGGAGAGATGGAGCCACCATTAAATGAAGTAGGCAATTCTGCAGGGAAAGCAAGTTTTGGGGTATGGAAAGTTCATCAGGCATATATTAGTAATTAAAATGTTTGGGCTAGTGTCTTAATCCCAACTCCACACTCATACCTAATTTGAACTTTGTCCCCTTCTTTCAGCTCTGGCCTGCTTTAGGCTGGAAAGGCAGCAGTCCGGGAGAGGGCATGGTCAGCTTCTGGGTCTTTATTCCCACGGTGGTTCTTCTCTTCCCCAGCCTTCACCAGACAGTCTCCAGCTCTTCCTCCTGGACAGGAAGAGACAGAAAGATCTCACTGACAGGTACCTCGTGGATGTGCCCTCTGGTGGAGCTCCTGTAAAGTTCCTCAGAGATTCCTGTGCTGGGCTCTTTGGTGACAGCTCCCTAGACTCTGGAAATACCCCTCCTCTGACTGCTGTTTTTGAGTGCTCCCTTTCATCCTTCAGGCCACCTTTCTATTGGGATCTCATGGCCTCTCCAGGACTTGAATTTGGCCTATAAGAACCATCATGCTTTGCCCTGCCCTCAGAAGGAATGTAGCCCACATCCAGTGCAGCCCTCTTTCCTCTGCCACCACCTGCCTCTTAGGCCTGGAGAACTTTTTCAGAACTAGGTTTGGCACTTCCCTCTGTACCACAAAACTTCCAAGGGGCCGGTCAAACTCTCCAAGGAGTTCTTTTGGAGTTCCCTCTGTTGTTTGGCTAGCATGAGAGGACATAAATACTAGAATACAAAACAAAACAATAACCTTACAATATCAAGCGTTACTGAAAACTGTGGAACAACTAGAATTATCATATATTGCTGGTGGGATACCTCTTTGGAAAAAGTTTGACAGTATATACTTAAAGTAACCTGGCAATTCCATACCTAGTTAGATACATACCACATACATACGTATATACATACATGCATGCATATATACATACATACATACATACAATCAACAGAAGACATATAGAGAGATGGTCATAGCAGTATAAAACTCATAAACTGGAAAAAAACCAAATGCCCATCAGCAGGAAAGTGGATAAATAATGGTTGCATATTTTTTAAATGGCATTAAAGCAAAAAGGTATGAACTACTGCTACATGCACTATGGGTAACTCACAGAGATATGTTAAGTCAAAGCAGCAAACTACAGAAGAGTAAATGCTGTTTGACTCCATTTATATGAGGTTCAAAACAAAACTAATCTGCTGTCAGAAGTCAGGACAGTGGTTAGAAGTCAGGAGAGTTGAATAAGTAGTGATTTGGAAGTGGGCAAGAGGGAGGTTTCTGGGTTGTGGAAATATTCTATATCTTAATATGGATGATGGTTAAATTTTGTAATATAATGGGTTTATGCATCCTAAAATTTCATCTAGTCATACAATTAAGATTTTTGCATTTTATAACGTGTATGTTATATTTTACTAAGAAAGTAAAAACAAAATTTATGGAGACATGTTCTCCCAAATATTCATGCATTGCATTTTCATTATTTGATAACATGAGCCTGGGATTACTTATGAAGGATGCTTTAGTTGAGAGGACATTCTAAGCCAAAATACCCTGGCAGAGACATTTTGGAAAGTGAAAATGTTCTAAGTGAAAACAGCCCTCTTCCTTTGCTGCCTGTGGCTGCAGTTTTCCCTGTGCTTCTTAGGGTTCCACTTAGTCAGCAGCTCAGCTCCCAGAACTTACCAGCAGGGGTCAGCACTGTACAAAACCCACAATCTTGAACCTGCGGTGAGTTGGAACTTTCTTCCCAGTTCAGTCAAATTGCCCTGGCTTTATCAGTTCTCTGACTTAATATCTCCAGCTACACTTTTCTGTTACCACCACTCACTCCCATGGTCATAACGTAGATCAGAAACTTCACTGCCTTCCCCACCCACCCAAATACACTCACTCATCCTTCCACTTTCTCAACTAACCCTCCAGCAGCACTCCTTTCACCTTATCAAGCCCTTCAGACCAGTGACCTGATGTTTCTCCCCATCCTTCACCAACCGCTATCCAGCCCTGACATCATGGGTCATCAGTGTAATCATTTTTGCGAACACCTTCATTCAACTCTTTGACCATGCCAGACCCAGCTTTTAACCCATTAATGATTTCCCACTGCACTTGGCATAAAATACAAAAATCTATCAGAGAGCCCCTAAGACCCTGCATGCCCAGCCCTAGACTGGTACCTCCCTAACCCCACACTTTCAATTCTCCCCTCACTTCCTCCAAGTCCACCCTCTTATTCTCTTTCCTGACAAGGTGTTTATTTCCTTCAAGATACAATTTAAAAATATACCCATATTTGTGTACTTGTTTGTTTAATGTTTGTTTTTGACTTAAAACTGTGCACTCCACAAAGGCAGCAACTATTCTGGTTTGCTCATCTTGTATACAAGTGGTGCCAACCACTTGCTGGATCCACAGTCGATGCTCAATAAGTATCTGTGAATTAGAGTATCAGTCTAAACCTTGACCCCACAAAGACAGGAGACAGATGTGGGGCCCTCTGTTGCTTTAGAAAAAAACCAGCACTTTATATTTGTATAATATTTGTCCTATCAAATCACTTCTCATCCACTTTCTCAACTATCCATTATGATAATAATTGTATAAGGTAGGTTGCATAAGATAGATATTATAATTCCCATTTGATAGATGAAATAAATGAGGCACAAAGAGAGTTGACTAAAATGTCAGAGTAAGGATTAAAGCCAAAATCTCTAACCCACCCATTAGTGCATCTAAACTAGTATATGTAAATGTTCAGTCTCTTGATCAAACTTGTAGTGGAGAGGGTAGCTTAATAGTTAAATGCTCAGACTCTAAGGACAGACTGTTAAGGTTCCAAATCCAGATCAAACACTTAAGTTGCTGTGCCCTTGGGAAACTTACTTAACTTCCCTGAGTTTCAGTCTCTTCATCTCTACAGTGGAAATAATACTATCTCATGAAGTTGTAGTGAGGTTTTGAAGATATTTATATATCTTCACTACAATATATATACAGAGATACCATATGCACAAGCGCTGACCATGGTACATGGGAAGCACTCAACCAAAAACAGTTATTTATGGAAGTCTTTTGAGAATAATAATTATGTTTCATACTCCTCTGTAACTCTAACAATTAGAGCAATGCCTTTCATAGTGATTTGTTTTGTTTTGCTGAGAAAAGCTTTATTGTTTCAATTTGGTCCACGGCATGGGCGAGGGCTCAAGGGTGGTTAGAAGGCTGCCTAGCGGTTGCAGGGAGAGGCTCAGGCAGAAGCCCAATGCCAGGGGGACACAGAGGGGCCCCTCAAAGGCCTCTGGGCTCCAAAGGCTCTCAGTCGAGCTTGAGGGTGAGCCTTTTGAAGAGATATACTCGTCAAGCCCGGCCTGGGGGCTGGCAAGCATCTGGAGGTTAGTCAGGTGGTCGCCCATCTTCTTGATGAGTTTCACCTTTTCATCCAGGAAGTGGTTCTCCCGGAAGTGACAGAGGTGTGGGTCTGTGCGGGCAGCACCCAGGGCCTGCAGATCCAAAAGGGCCTGGTTCAGGTTCTTCTCCATGACCATGGCGTCTTCCATGGCATCCTGAGTTTTGCCCCACTCATCTTGGGGAGGCTTCTGCAGGTCCTAGAAGAGGGCGTGGCCGTCACGCTGGTTTTGCATCTTCAAGAGACGCTCAGAGGCCTCATGCTTCTCCTTGGCCAACTTGTGGATGAAGTGGCCCAAGTCCTCCAGAGCCACATCGTCTCAGTGGAAATAGAAGCCCAGAGAGAGGTAGGTGTAGGCGGCCCGCAGATGCAGGTTGACCAGGCGGCTGACGGCAGCCTCCACCTGGGTGGAACAATTCTGATGAATTTGGGAGCTCGTGGTTGCTCAGTAAAAGAGTTAGGCTCAAACAACGGTGTTGGCTGGTCTCAGAGGCCAAGGGTGGCTGAGTTGTTTCCGAAGGTTGAGACTAGAAAAGAGGTTCGAGGGTGGTCGGAAGGTGGAAGAAGGGGCATCCCTGGGTTTGTTCCACCCAAACATGGTTGAAGCAAGAGACAGATCCAGGGGACTGCTGAGGGATCTCACAGTGATGTTTAATACAAATGTTTGACAAAACCTGGCAATACTGGGATTTCTGTTTTCTTGAATTTATCCGTATCTCTGAATACTGCTGCCTTTGAGGAGTGAAAAAAAAAAAGTGAAATATGTACCCTTGGTGTTACCATTCCCATGTGCATACCCTTTAAGACCTGAAAATGAGGAGCAGGCTTCTAGTTGCCTGTTCTGTGTTAGTTCTCTCATTTTAGTGTCCATTTTCCTGTCCTTCTTTGGAAGAGTGTAATTGATATAACTTGTCCTTTTAAACCCCTTTTATTCTGGGATGGGTTATATACTATAACCATGGCAGTTATTGTGATTTAACCTAACAAGTCTAATGGGCTAATGGGTTAATCTCCATCCTCATAGGAGAGGATAAAAAATTAAAGAGTAGGATGCAAAGTAGGCAGGTCGGTTCTCTTTATGATGTTTTCTAAAGAAGTTTATCAGAATGGAACAATTACATGCCATTTGAAAAATTCCTTTATGCAGGATAAAGTGATAATTTAAAATAAATCAACAAGAAAGAGGTAAAGGTCATGACATTTTATTTACTTTGCTTGGGTCCTTTTAAAAATGTGTTTTGTTGTAATATTTTTGTCTACTGCAGTTATGAATACAAATATATAGAAATAATGGCCCATAATGAAACTTGTGAAACACATGAGTGCAAATTTAATGGAGGTTTCCCTGGAAAAAGAACACAAATGACTAATGGGTTGCAATATGTTAGAACAGACTAAAATGTTTTTGTTTAACTACATATGGTGTTGCCTCTTTCTCGGTTTTTGTCATCATTTATTAACATTTATTACATAGTCACTTGAGGTTATGAATCTGCAGTAAACATTTGTTAAAAGTACAGTGAAAGCATTCTTACCTATTCTGTTTCTTTTGTAGAATTCAGTAAACTATTAACAGTATAGAACAGAACAGTCTCCATCTCAACGTTCAATAATCCAAAGTAATGAGGTCCAGCCTTCCAGTTTTAGTTGAAAAACTACAAATTATTAGCTTCAATAGTTTCTCTTGTACCTACAGTCCATTTTTTTTAGAAATGTTTGATTCTTTCCTTTTGTTTACAACTTTTCAAAGTAATGAGTTGGTTCTCTAGCATTCTCCAAACATGACCAGTGAGATTTTTTTTACTATATAATTTTAAACTTACTATTTATACAGTCTTAATGGTTTAATTCATTACATCTATAATTTCTATTGATAATGAAATTGTCCCCTCTTTGGTCAGTGGGAACCTCTTCATGTTTGCTCCTGAGTCATTCTGATATGACCCTATTAATCACTGAAAACTGCTTTCTGGTAGACTAAGATGGTCCGTGGCTCCTCATGTATATATTTCCTGCTTCAGACCTGGAATTAGCCATTTCTTCAAGAAGCTTGGTTCTTTTTGATAGAAAACTATATGTAGAAACTACAATCTAATTGCTAAAGATGTTCATTACTACTGAGCTAGTCATTATTTGTAGGCTTCTTCAGAAAGGTACTTTTACCAAAAATTCTAATTGATCCATTTGATGTATGTTGTATCTCATTCTATCACCTCACTTTGGAATGTCTTGTTTTCCCCAAGTTCCCAGTGACTCCTTTTATGGACTTGAACACTCATCTTTCCATCTGGTTTTTTTGGGAAGTACCCTCTTCTTCTCTAAAAATATTTAATTGTTAGAAATTCATCAATTTTGAGCTCCTTCTACAAGGAGACTGTGTAGCATAATTCTCAAGGAAGCAGCATTTGAAAGCAGGTTGCCTGGACTTTAATCCATAATGTGGGACGTTAACTTGATGCAGTGATGGCTTCCAAGCATCCTACCAGGCAAGCTCTCCTAAACAAGGTCATGGTGCAGTAAGGCTCGCAGATCAAATAAAGATGCTCGAATCACACAGTTTGTCAAATCACCTTAAAACATACAGCTAGCCATACTACTTGAATCCTGTGTTACACAAAGTTCTAATGTTCTCTCTCTCTCTTGCTGACATATCAATCTTCCCTGCTAATGGTACAATTACAAAGACCAAAGCCATGATTGAACAAGGGTGCTTAACAAGAAGTTACCTGAAGCAAACGTACACTTACTTTTTTGGAAAGAAGCTGGGACAAGCCGTTCTGGCCAAAAGCTATAGCTTGCCAATTAGTCGGCTGAGCAGCCATGGATTTTATCTGCATCGTTTGGATTGAGCACATGTGGAGCCAGAGTGGGACTGTAATGGGTGTCATCAGTGGGTGCCTGATTTTAGACATGATACTAAGGTATGATAAAGATATCATGGTTATAGTCAGAAAAAAATTTTTAAGAGATGTGGGTTTGAAACAAAGAAGGAGAACTTGATAGTATTATTTTAGCACTTGGGGTTAGTAGAGAGCAGTTGCCTTTTACTTCTGCTTCTTGGTTCTGTATTCACACTAGCAATTCAAAGTGGTGTACGGAGTGTGATCTTCAGAACTGGGCTCCCTGGGATTTCTCTAGTGCTCCATGGGGTTGAGGAGGCAGTGGGAGACAGGGAGTAGAAGTTAAGGGTACAGGGCTGTGGAAGACACCACCATGTTCACCACCACAATGAGTTGAAGGCCTTATGGGCAAACATGCCTATGCTTTGAAAAGTCAGGGTTGAACCACCTTAAATCACATTCCTAATTGCAGGACAAGTTTATGGCACCAAGGAGAAACATTAAATCTATAACTATGATTTTCAATACGTTCTATCCAACTTAAAAACAAAGTGTTGTTTTTGTAAACATTGCTTCAGCCAGTGTGGAAAACAGTATGGAAGTTCCTTAAAACATGAAGAGACGAGCAGTCATATGGTCCAGTAATTCCTTTTCTGGGTATTTATCCAAAGAATATGGAAACACTAATTTGTGAAGATATGTGTACCCCTGTGTTCATCACAGCATTATTTACATTATGGAAGCAACTTAAGAAAATGTGATATATATACTATATAATCACTCAGCTGTAAAAAAAGATGAAATGTTGCCTTTGAGACGACATGAATGGATCTTAAGGGTATTATGCTAAGTGAAATAAGTCGGACAAAAACGGTGTGATGTCACTCATATGTGGAATATAAAACAAAAAAGTAACAAACTAATAAACTCATAGATGCAGAAAACAGAATGGTGGTTACCAGAAGGAAAATGGGGAAAAGGGAAGGCGAGTTGGGCAAAGGGGGTCAAATATATGGTAACAGAAGGAAATGAGATTTTTGGTGGTGAGCATGCAATAGAGCATAAAGATATTGAATTATAATGTTGTGCACCTGAAATTTATATATTATTAACTAATGTTACCTTAATAAATTTTTAAAAATTGGAAAATAAACATTGCTTCTTCTGACAATCCCAATGTATCTAGGCAAGATATTTCAAGTTAATATGACCATTGGTAGAAAATTTAAAATGTGAAACCTCTGATAATGTATACGATATGAAAATTTGAGAATAAGCTTTTTATTTATAAGATAATTTATAAAATATAATTTTAAAATATCCACAAAATTACCACTAATACAATTATTTTTAAATTTTGTGCTGCTTTTTAGTTACATAGATAATCCTTAAAGAATTATCATAAGATTTTTCTATTCTACATTCTGCTTTTTCATGTTTCTAAGTCTTCCTAATTATCATTTTAATACCTTATATTTTACTTTGTTGATACGCCATAACTTACTAAGGTATTCTAATGTTGGATCCTTAAGTTACTTTCACTTTTTAAAATATATCATAGTCAGTGCCACTGGGAAAAGCTGTATTAATGTTTGTTTTTGCTTTGCTTAAATATTTTCTTTGGGATAAATTTTTAGAAGTGAAAACACAATATCATGCATATCTCTGAAAGCCAATCTGATTTAAACATTCCCTACATGCTATCTTGTCTCTGTGGATCACTTTTTTCGTTTTTCCTTCCAAGGTTATCAGAAAAATCCGAGTGCTATCCAAAAGGAAGTTCTTTGCTGCTCCTTGTATCAATAATATACACGCACGTTCTAGAATGGTCCTGTGACACAGCATTAAGCTACATCATCAGTGTACAATAGCTGACTGGTTTAGAAAAACAGACTAAAATGCAGCCTTGCAGTGGCATATGACTTTTACCTCAGTTAGATAAATCATTAACCCAGACACTCTGTGGTACAGGGGATTTAACTAACTTTGTAAACCAAGTCAGGAAGCAAAAGTAAGGAGCTGTGGCTGCCTTCCTTTCCGAAGGAAAAATGGATGAGAAATAATTTGGTGAGGGGTTCCAAGCAACATGTTGTTGGTGATCTCACCAAACATGTCTTCCCTGCCATCGCTAAGGGAAAAATATGCTTCAAGAAAGGATTTGAAATGACTGTAAAGAAAAGCCCAACCAAAATATCCCCCACCTCCCAATTAACGCATAGGAGACTTTTAGGGGAGTTGAATGAGCTGGTGTTGGTTTACCTACTATCAAACGTTGACCATATACCGGGGGTTGGCAAAAAAACATATACAAGTGGACACTGGTCAACGTTGCTCAAGCAGTAGTTCGCCGCAATCAGAAGTGTCTGGATGCTGATGGTAACCACTATGAGCACTTCCTGTAATTGCAGAAGTCAGATATGACTTGTATTCATCTTTTGTTATCAGTGTATATTGAGTATTACAATTGTAATGTTTTTTTCCTTTCTTAAAATGTGTATACATTTTTTTGTCATCCTCTGTAGTTTATCTGATTTCAGACTGTCCCAACAAGGACCAAAATACACCACCACCCTTACCTAAAGCAGTCACCTTGAGCTAACCTGGAAGAGTACAGAGTCTGTGCTTAATTTGTTAAGTGGTGGAGAGACCTACTCAATGTTTTTGAGGCAGTTTCACCCTAGCTTACTTCAGGTAGTTTAATTTGGCAGCCACAAATGGGATACTATAAACAGAAGGTATCTGACTTAATTGAAACCTTCGGTAACCGTTTCTGCTCTCCCACTTTTGGTTGAGTAAGCTCACATCACTACCTGGTTCATTTTATTCATCGCAGCTGCCCACAAACGCAGATATTGATGTAGAAATTGTTGTAGGTCAAGTGAGGGGAGAAGTGTCTTTTTCGTTTTGGGAAAAGACATTTAAAGTTCCCTTAACTCATTTTTCAACATTTGGTAGTAGGTAAACCAACAACAGCTCATTCAACTCCCCTAAAAGTTTCCCATGGGTTAATTGGGGTTTGGGGGTATTTCAGTTTAATATGGGCATTGGTTTCAGAGGTGTGCTCAGTTTATGAAAATTCGCTGAGATATATACTTATGTACATTTCAATAAAAAGTTAAACAACAACAAAGTAAAAACTACAAGGCAATATCACTTCACAGCTACCAGAATGGCTAAAATAAAAAAGCAGAAAATAACAAGTGTTGGTTAGGATGTATAGCTACTGGATTGCTCACATGTTACTAGTGGAAACTTACCTTAATACAATCCCTTCGGAAAGCTGGCATCATCTGTTAACAGTGAAAATATGTGTATCCCATGATCTGATAATTCCACTCATAAGTAGACATACCTGGCAGAAATTTGTCTGTATTGTTGCCAAAAGATATATATATAAAATTTGTATGATACCATTTGTTCAATATATTTTAACAACTTTATTGAAATATCTTTGACATATAAAAATTGTATATATTTAATGTGTATGTTTTAATGTTTTGATATATTGTGATATCATTTCTAAATCATCAGATTGAGGAAAGAATAAATTTTGGTATATCAAAGATATGAACTTTATACAAATTATATATATATATATATATATATATATATATATATATATATATATATTTGGTGGGATGTCCCTGAGAAGTTAAGTGAAATAAGTTATTTATAGACTGACCTCATTCTTGTAAGGATTAAAAAAAACAAAGACAAAACCCCTTTTATGTGCATCTATGTATGTAAGAGCAGGAAGAAAAGACTATAAGTAAACAGATCAAAATATGGGAGGCTAAAATTAAATGGGAAAGGAGGAGAGAGATGATTAGCTTTTTTTTTAGTCAGCTCTGTATTGTCTGATTTGCTAAAACCAGAATTGTTACTAGCTAATTTTTCTTTTTAACTTTGTTTATTTAAGTGTGTTTTTCCAGCACCCATCAGCTCCAAATCAAGTAGTTGTTTCAGTCTGGTTGTGGAGGGCGCAGCTCACATTGGCCCATGTGAGGATCGAACTGGCAACCCTATGGCTAAGATTACTGTGCTCTAACCAACTGAACTAACTGACTAATTTATTATTTTTGATTGAGATATAATTCACATACATTAAAATTCATCATTTTCAAGTATAAGTTCAGTAATTTTTAGTACCATATAGTGTCAAAATTGTGCAAGCCTCACCACTATCTAATTCCAGAACAATTTAAACACTCCCCTGGGCCCCTCCAACCAAAAATTCCCCTGTACCCACTCTCCATCACTCCCTATTCCTCCTGCCTCCCAGCCCCTGGCAACCACTAATCCACTTTCTGTCTCTATGGATTTACCTGTTCTGTACATTTCATATAAATGGAATCATATAATACATATGTGACTTTTCATGTCTGGCTTCTTTCACTTAGCATAATTTTTCTGAGATTCAACCATGTTGTATCATGTATCAATAGTTCATTCATTTTTATGGCGGAATAAAGTTTTATTGTATGGCTATAACACATCTATCCTTTTACCAGATGATCGTCATTTACATTGTTTTTACTTTGCGGATATTATGAATAATGCTGCTATAAACAATTGTGTACAAGTTTTTATGTGGACATATGGTTTCAGTTTTCTTAGGAGTGTAATTGCTAGGTCATACAGTAACTCCATGTTTAACCTTTTGAGAAACTGCCAGACTACTTCTTAAAGCAGCCACATCATTTGACACTCCCGCTAGCAATGTATGAGGGTTCCAATTTCTCCACATCCTTTGTTCACTTATTTTCACCATAGACCCCCTTACCCATGGTTTTGCCTTCGGTAGTTTCGGTTAGCCAGTGTCAACCAAGGTCTGAAATATTACATGGAAAATTCCAGAAATTAATAATTCATAAGTTTAAAATTGCATGCCATTCTGAGTAGCATGATGAAATCTCACGCCCTCCTGCTCATGGTGTCCAGAACATGAATCGTCCCTTTGTCCAGCGTACCCATGCTGTATATGCTACCTGGCTGTTAGTCACTTAGTAGCCATCTTGGTTATCAGATTGACTGTTGTGGTATCGAGGGCTTGTGTTCAAGTCACCCTTACCCTGAGAAGGTCAGTAGTAGCCTACCGCTACATACGATGCCTATGTCACTGACCTCACTTCATCTCATCACTTAGGCATTGTATCATCTCACGTCATCACAAGAAGAAGAGGGGTACGTACTATACAGTGAGATATTTTGAGAGAGAGACAACGTTCACATAACTTATTACATATTGCTATAATTGTTCTTTTTTATTATTAGTTATTGTTAATCTCTTACTGTGCCTAATTTATAAATTAAACTTTATCATAGGTAGGTACGTATGGGAAAAACCGCAGTGTGTATAGGATTCAGTACTATCCACGGTTTCAGACATCCCCTGGGAGACTTAGAATGTATTTCCTTCAGATGAGGGGGAGTGTATCTATCTTTTTTTATTATGTCCATTCTGGTGATTATGAAGTGTATCACATGTGTTTTGATTTGATTCTCCCTAATGCTAATGATCTTGAACATCTTTTCATGGGTTTATTGGCTGTGTGTATAACTCCTTTGGCAAAATGTCTATTCGAATCCTTTGCTCATTTTTTTATTTGGTTATTTGACTTTTTATTTTTGAATTGTAAGAGTTCTTTATGTACTCTGTGTGGAGGTCCCTTGTGAAATATATGATTTGCAAATATTTTCTCCCATTTTGTGGGTTGTCTTTTTATTTTCTTGATAGTGTCCTTTGAAGCATAAAATATTTTAATTTTGATGAGTACAATTTACCTATTTTTTTCTTTGATTTCTTGTGCTTTTGATGTCATATTTAACAAATCATTGTCTAATCCTAGGTCATGAAAGTATACACTATGTTTTCTTCTAAGAGTTTTATAGTTTTATCTCTTAAATATAGTTCTTCGATACATTTTGAGTTAAGTTTTGTATATGGTGTGAAATATGAGTCTACTTTCATTCTTTTGCATGTGGATATCCAGTTTTCCCAGCTTCATTTGTTGAAAATCTATTGTTCCCCTTCCCCCCCATTGAATTGTTTTGGTAGCTTAGTTGAAAATTAATTGATCAGAAATGTATGGGTTTATTTCTGGACTCATATTTCTATTCCATTAATCTATATATTTAGACTTATGCCAGCACCACATGTCTTGACTACCATGTAGGTAATTTAAAAAAATAATAAACCAATTTAAACAATATATTTGATTGAATTTAGTCGTATAACATCAAATACTCATGAAAGCTCTCTCTGGGGATTTTATTCTGTTTTAAATTTTATTAATCCATGTATTTGTTTTCTGTTGCTGCTAAACAAATTACCACAAACTTAGTGACTTAATGCGAAAGAAATTTACTATGTTATATAGCTGTAGGTTGTAAGTCTGACATGGGTCTCATTAGGCTTAAATCAAAGGGTCAACAGGGCTAAATTATTTTCTGTAAGTTCAGGGGGAGAACCTGTTGCTTTGGACAGCTTTTAGAGGCTGCCCTTCCTTCTTCAAAGTCAGCAATATTGCTTCTCTGGCCATTCTGCAGGCACATTTCCCTCTGACTCTCTTCTGCTTCCCTCTTCCCCATTGAAGGAGCCTTGTAATTATATTGGGCCTTGTAATTACCTGGATACTCCAGGATAATCTTCTTTTAACGTTATTTGCCTAGCAACCTTAATTCCCCATTGCCATCTAAGCTAATATAGTCACAGGTTCTAGAGATTAGGATGTGGACATCTTTTCTCAGGGAGTAGGGAGAGGTGTTATTCTGCCTACCACATTCACCATCACAAATGTTGAATCAGAATACAAATTTTTCTTCAGTGTTATTGAGGTGTAATTGACAAATAAAATTGTAAGATATTTAAGTGTACATCTTGTTGATGTGATATATGTGTACATTGTGAAAGGACTCCTCCCATGTAGCTAATGAACACATCCATCACCTCACATACTTATTTTTTTTTAAGTGAGGATATTTAGGTTGTACTCTCTTAGCAAATTTCAATTATACAATAGTGTTATCAACTCTAGTCACCATGTTATGCATTAGCTCCTCAGACCTTATTGATCCTATAGCTGAAAGTTTGTACTCTTTTACCAACCTTTTCCCATTTTCCCCACCCCTCAGAACACAAATACTTTTTAATAGTTTTCATTGATGTTGGTTAAATGAGTTGCATTTAGCTCATCCACAAGTAAATAACAAGGCTGGGGAGAGGACACAGGTGTTTTAATTCCCAGTGTTATAATCCACTTGCCTCATTTTTCATTCAAGAAATGTTTATTGAGCATTTAGATGATGTGGCATATAACCTATGCTGCTTTAATAAAGGCATTTTAGGCTTAACCAACTTGTTAGGTTTTGAGTTCAAGAGCTGAAATTTAAAAATTTTAAATAATTTTCAAAGAAAATTTAAGGATGGCTGATTGTTTATAAAGAACAGACAGTACAAAGCTTACTAATCAAGTGAAGTCAAAAGTCATTCAATGACCAGGATGGTGCTATCCAGGCCGGAAACGCCAGAAAGGTTGGTAAGAAAGGAACAAAGGGAGGTGGAAGGCAGTCACTGTTAGGTTGCCATTAACATTGCAGGGCTGTTCACAAAACGGACTTGCAGCTTTTACAAGAAACATGTTTTCACATCTACACTAGATGCTTTGTTACTGAGGAAGAGGTTGAGAAAAAGGGAAATGTATCCATGCAAGAGCAATAAAGGAAGCTCCATATGTGGCCGAAACAAGGGAAAAAACAAGAACTATTACAGAGTGAGTTCTTTCATTTTCCAGTTATTCAACCACATAAACTCCAGGCATTGTGCTGTCAAGAACATGGTTCTGCACAAGGCACAGAACCCCAATGCAAGCCCCTCCCTGGCCAGGTCCTCCCTCACTTGGGTGCTGCCACGCAGAGAAAGGATGGGGCTGAGAAGGCTGAGCGCATCCGAGTCTGCCTCCTACTCTTCCACGACCCCACTAACAGTAACACCCCATGCCCTGGCCTCTTTAGTTCTCTGTGTCTCCACCCCCTGTCTTCTTCCCACAGGGCTTGGCTGTTCCCATCCTTCCATCACCTTCCCCTCCCCAACCACTAGGATAATCCTCAAACCATAATAACCCCAAACGGTCCATTTCCCAGGCTGAGTTTGTCAAATAACCATATTGGGGTGAGGCAGGAGTGGTATGCAGGACTGGGAGAAGCGAGGAGGGGAGGCGTACAGGGAAAAGTGGGAAGCAGGAGCAAGGACCCTCCAGCTCCTGTTCTCTTAAGAGGGCAGTGTAGTGAAGTGGTTAAAATCCTGGTGTCTGAAGGTCCAGATTGCCTGGGTTCAAGCCACTTGCGACCTAAACCACCTCAGACACGTCCTTTAACCTCGCTGTATCTGTTTCCTCATCTATAACGTTGGAGGAATAATTCTTTCATAAGTTGTATTCATAATATTGGTAAATCACTCAGAGCAGTATCTTGCACACAATAAATGTTCTATGTTAGCTGAAAGCATGATTTGGGGAAGCCCCTGCCACAGCAGGTGACATCAAGGTAGACCTGCTCAGTTTTCTCAGTTCTCCTCTGTAGCTCTCTCTATTCCTGGTGGCCCTTGGGTGGCTCTTGGACAAAACCCAACATACTCAATGTTTCAAGACTAACAAGACCTTCTAAGGTCAACAGTCTAAATTCACATTAAGGAGAAAAAGGAAGTTTGCATCAAAGGGACAAATCTGCAAAGGCTTCCAGGGTCCCATTGTAGATAACCTCTGAGGTTATTATGCAGAGTGGTTTCTTTCCTCTTTTTCTCAACTTCCTGCTTCTAGACTTGGCCCAGAGGCCCACCTCTGCCTAACAACACCCATTTCAGAGTCTTTCCAACGAGATAAATCTCTTGGCAGCCCTCCTAGAATGTGCATGCAGCTCATTTAAAAATAGAATCCTTTTTTCCTTTGGTCCTTCTACATTTAGTATATAGTGTACTGAGTGGAAAGATAGCATAGTCCTTCCTCCCATTTTCTTCCTTTCTCTCCGCCCTTCCCCTTTTCTTCCCTTTTTATTTTCTTTGCTCTTTGTTTCCCTGAGGCTCAGAATGGAGCTGATATTGTCCTGGATTTGACATTGTTCTGAAGCAGGAACAAGAGGTTCCTAACTCTAGGAAATAGTAGTTTCTTCTCCGAAGTTGGTGCTTGGCTGAAAAGGGAGAGAGAGGAGGCTCTTGGGTAAAGAACCAGAGCTCGTAACAGAAGCAACTAACTCCAGGAAAGAGACATTCCCTGAACTGATTAGTTCATTTCTGGAGCAATCACTCTTCAGCTCCTCAGGAGTGGCCAGACTTCATTTGTCTAAACTCTTGAATAAAATGCTTGATGCTGGACCCACGCCTTTTCCTGGTCTTCAATCCAGTGTCTTTTATGTCTCTGTTTCAGGCTATAGCTAACATCAACTGTCTTTATCATTTAAACAAATTGCCTGCTGATCTTGGATCTACCTACATATGATTTATTTTGTTGGTTTATTTCCTCAGTTATGGATGGAGGTGTTCCATGTTCAGGAAGCCCAAGAATGAATGAGATTAGCTTGATCTCTGTAGCAACCTCTCTCTAAAAATGAATCTTTTCAGAGTTATTCTCAGGGACCAGGACCAGGGTGGGAATTTGCTCTTAATTTACAAATACCCCATTTATCTCAGTCGTGGTTAGACTGTGAAAAATATTTCAGAGGAAACAAAATACTTTCAGTTTTTAACCTCAGTTTATTTTGTGTAGGTAGATGTGAGTAGCACCTTTTTAAAAAGGTTAGCTGTGTGATTCAAACAAAAAAAAATCAGGTTGTCATTTAAGTTCTTTATTTTGTAAATTAGTCTCTGAATGTCATTGGTTTGTTTTGAAAACTGAATTGTTTTTATTTTTATTTTTCCCCCCACCAATTCAGATAGCAATGTTGTGACTTGGCCTCTTCATTCTGTAGAAGAGAAAAAATAATTTTTCTTCTACTCATCTGCATTCTTGGCTGAGACTTTATGATAAAAAACATTAGCAAGAGAAAAACAAACAGAAGTTGATTAACATGTATACCTTATATATACAAGGGAGATACAAGGAAAAAATGCGTAGCTCCCCAGGTGCTTTATAATTCAGGATTAAATACCATCTTAATAGAGAAAAGGGATGTAGGACTCCTAACGAAGGGTAAATGATCTTTAGAAAAGACGAATGGGCCCTTAGAAGAACAGATGTGAAGTATGATAGTTTGTGATTGCATTTGCCTAGATGTGGCGTCCACTTCTAATATCCTCTCCTGTGATAAGAGTCCATCTTCCTTGGTTGATGAGATACCTAAGGAGGGGATTTATGAGAGTAGAGTTCTTTTTGGAGGACCTGTCATCAGGCAGGTAAGGGGAGTTCAGAGAAAGCCTCTCTCTGAATTTTCTATTTTTCAAGTGCCTTTAGTTCAAAATAATCAATATACCAAAGCAGCATATTTGGGGTGGCATATTCTACTACCCTTCAATCCTTTAGAGTCAATGGCCTGGAGTTTCTTAGGTTGCTCATTTAAAACAATCCAAGGGAGTTATTAGATTCTTTGCATGATTACTCCAGTATTATTTAGATCAAGGAAAAATAAATTTCTAAGTTTTCTAAGTGTAAAGGAGAAACTCAAGTTAGAAGAACAATTCCCATCTTCCCACGAATGACTTTTGTATCTGACTCTCTTCATTTTAGTAAAGTTAAACAATCAGAAGAGACTGTCTACCAGCTCGACACTATACCCCCTCTCAGTTTTCTCCCTCAATCGTTGCTCCTTCCAGGTTCTTCCTCCTCTCCCAGACCTCTTAACCTTGGGGTGCCCCAGGGGAATGAATGCAGATAGTAGCCCTGTTATCTCATTTAACCTTTTGACTTTATGTTCCATTCACTCCTGTGTTTGGGAGTGAAGAAGCAAGATGTCTGGGGAGGGGGGGATTGCTCAGAATGAGTCACGAAGATGTACCTCTGTGGTATGCAGCTTGTCTTGAGCGAAAGGCAACTTTAGCTGTGGGCTCAAGAGAATCTTCTGCCCCTTCCTTAAATACCTAGAAGAACTTGAATTAGGGGACTTGCCCATAATAATAGATGATCAGAGATAACCTCTTTTGTCCTGCGTATAGGGGAAGACAAACTTCTATTTTCTAAGCATCTGCTCTTCTTACGCTGCAATGACCCTTTGAAACCCCCAAGGCTCTTACCTCGTCCTAGCTCAGGATGTTTTATAGACACATTTCCTTTCTGTCTCTGAACTTCTTGTGTATGCAGGGTCTCTGACTCTCATGTATGTGGGATTCTGTACATATGTTGGTATTAAATTTGGTTATTTTCTAATCTATCTCTTGTCTATTTGATTACTAGACAAGCAAAAAGAACCTGGAGGGAAAAGGACAGTTTGTTCCTCCCCATCTCCAACTCTCAAATGGTTCCCTTAAACAAATAACATAAAAGCATGTATAAATAGAGAAGTATAGAGCAAATACGGCAAAATGTTAACAATTCTTGAATGGAGGTATATGTACTAAAGATATGTACAATTCTGTAGGTTTGTAAAGGTACATGTTAATAGAATGGAAATAAGTCTGACAACTCCCAAATTATGTTTTCCTGCCCAGACCTCTCTCCTGAACTCCAGACTCACATATCCAACTGCTCACTGACTTCCCCATTTGGATGTCAAAGTAATAAACCCCAAACCAAACCCCTGATCTGCCCTCCTCCCCACAAGCCTGCTCTATCAGCAGTTTCCCCACCGCAGTTGATGACAAGTCCATTTTTCGTAGTTGTTCAGGCCAAAAGCTTTGGAGGTACTTTGACTCTGTCTCCCATACCACATTCCAACCTTTAGGGAGTCCTGTTGGTTCTGCCTGCAGAGCACAGACTTGGATCCCTTTTTACTGCTGCCACTGTACACCCTGATCTAAATCCCTCCAGCTCTATCTTGGATCATTGCAGGAGTCTTCCAGTTGGTCTCCCTGTTTCTGCTTGTCCTCTCAGTCTATTCTCAACAGAGAAGCTAATGAGATCCTTTTAGGATGAAGTCAAATTGTGTTCCTTCCCTACTCAAAAGCAGGGTCTCATCCCGAGTAAACAAAAAGAGAGTGGAAGCTGAAATTCTTCAGTAGCCCCAGGCTCTACCTGGTCTTCTTCCACTTCCCTCCTGGCTCATTGTACTCCAGCCACTCTGGCCTCCTTGCTGTTTCTGGGATAAGCCACGATGTTCAAGCCTTCTTGGAACTCTCTACTGGCTGTTGCCTCTTCCTGGAAGACTCCTCCCCCAACATTTGCATTTTTTGCAAGACTGCTTAGTTACGTCTCAAGAAAGCCTACCCTGATGGTTGCGTCCTGCTTCTCCACCACACACGATCCATCTAACTTTGCTCTTGTTTCCCTGTAGCCCGCACCACCTTCTAACATGCTACCTAATTTACTTACATATTCTATTAGTCATCTGTCTCTCCCACTTGAATGTCAGCTCGATGAGGATAGGAATGTTTTGTTTGCTGTTACATGCCGTGTCTAGAACAGTGCCTGACCCAATGTGGGGCCTGGCATGCAGTAAATATTTGGGGAATGGATTGAATGAATACTCACACATTGGTTGTATTTCTTGAGCAAAGAAGCTATAATTTGAACTTTAAAATGCCACAAATGAAACTTAAGTCAAAACTCTTTTAAACCCAAAATCTTAAGCGACATTTTTTTTTCATTCCAGTTTGTTCTTCATTTTCTTACTAAGGTGGTACTAAGCTGTCTATAAATGGCCTTTTCTATGAATTATTTCATTGCTCTTTTTATTCCGCACGTTGTAATTCTTTGAATTCTTTCAATTCAGCTGTTTCATTGCTTTCACTTAGTACTTCCCTTAAAATGAAATGACATTACTCAGCACGTGAGAATCAGTAGGTCTCAGAGTCAGCAAAAGAATAACTTCCATTTGAACTGGCAGAATTTAAATGTGTCCCATGGGATATGAAGATGCACCATTGACAGCCATTCTCCCTAAAACTCACCCCCACAATCCTCTATATTCGATTACACTCCAGGTTCTTCCTAAATGTTATTAGTCCCTTGGATGAGACTGAAAATTTTTTTTATCACAATAGTTTTCTCCCAACCTTTCTTGGCTGATTCCTTATGTAGCAGAAGCAGAATTATCATTATGGTCCCAGGAAGAACAATTTGTGTCATGCAACACCATTCTTTTCTGTAGTAATTCTACTAAAAATAGTCCCTTTTAGAAGGTGGCTCCATTTTTTTTCCAGCTTGACCATATTTATAGACATGTTAATGCCTTTCTTAGTTTCTCAAACTAAATCTCATAGTTTTAAATGGATGAAAACCCAGTGGTTACTGAGTCGAATAAATTCATCTTATCTTCTCTATTCCACCTCTTCTCTATTGGGACATGAAAATTGGTGACTTGAGAGAGAAAAGACAGTTAATATAAGGCACTGAAAGGAGATGAATTGTACAAAAGTAAGTTGAACAGAGGTTTTATAAACGGTCTGGTGCTTGAAAGAGAGAATGATAAAGTTAATGTGGCAAAATCTTAACAATTGGTGAATCTGTACAAAGGATACCTGGAAGTTCTTTGCACAAAGAACTTTTCATTAAGTTTGAAATTGTTTCACAATAGTTAAGAAAAGGTTGGATCCCCCTCCGGGCTCAATACTAAGTATTAGTAAATAAGAAATCAACAAGTGTTAAGCATTTAATAGTTGCTGGAGACACATAAAGATAAATAACATGTGGCTCTTGTCTGCATATTGTTCACAGTCTGGAAGGGGAGAGAGACATGTAAATAAATTTCACAGGATTATAAAGTGGGGCATTTCTGTCTCAGCTTGAGGTATCATTGAATACGTATCAGTGTAACAAAGTAAGTTGAAGATAATCATCCCTTTCTCCCATGCAGAATTTACACAGGGAATGAAAGATAGCTTGTTTTACAATTCTTAGGCTCCTTGGTCTGATAAGTCTGTATTTTCTACCCAACTCCAACCCCCAAGAGAAGAGAGCTGAAACTTGACCTTAATCCCGTGCTTCAGGGGTACTCCAAGGGGATACCTTGGAGAGCTTTCAAATGTGTTTCTTCAGAGAGAATAAACAGAGAACAAAACATAAAATGGCAGACTGAACATCATCATTAAATGTAAATGGGCTAAATACACCAATTGAAACACAAAATGTGGGGGAGTGGGTAAAATACTCGATCCAACTATATGCTGTCTACAAGGAATTCACTTCAAATATAGGTGGGTTAAAATGTGTTTCTTCCAGTTGACGGATGCAGAGCTCAAACCTGAGAAATTTCAAACATACCACAGAACAGGGTTTGATTCCCATCCTGGATAATCCAGTGAGAGAGAGGGGTGCTGCTTTGGTGGTGGAGCCAGGAGACTGGGATTTGCCCATCGGAATTGCCCTGCACTCCCTGTTATCTGTCCAGTGGGACTGATTGCCTAGAATGGAAAGAGGCTGGAGGGGGGCCCAGAGACCACTGGGCTGAGAATGGAGGCAGAAGTGACTCTCCAGAGAAGCCGCACATTCTCCTGTGCAGGAAAATGGTGAGGAAAGGGCCCATTCACCTTTTCCCCAGACCCTGCCATGACCGTAGTAGGGGAGGAAATGAACAAGGAGAGGGTGTTGTGGGGTTTCAGCCCGTAGCAATTTATATGAATGGCATCCTATAACTGGCACATGATAACTTCGTAAAGAGACAGAAATAAAAAATTATTGTTTTTTCTTATATTTCCAGAACAAATAACAGCAGTAGATTGCCTCTAGTTGTATTGATGATCCAGTGGATTCCAAAACAACTACACATGCAAACTGACTCTAATAAACTTGGCAATATAAGAGGTCCCATTATCCAGCACTGCTAAAAGTATACAACTTTTATATAAACTGAGAAAATACAAGTTTATAATTCAGATTAGATAATGTTAACAAATGTGCGATAGTTTTCTTTTATTTTCATGGCTTTGGAGGCAGGCTAACTTGGATACAAATGACAGTTTTGACATTTTCTACTTCATTTTCCAAACCTACTGAGTTTTTTATTTTTACGTTTAACTTCCAGGGCCATTCTATGAATGCTGTTTGCTTTTTCTCCTAGTAGCATCCTGTTGCTTTTTCGTGGTTGCTGATTGTCTTCTCCCTGGTTTCCTGTGTCCTATAAGTTTCTTTTTTTCTGTTTGCTTGTCCTGGTCCTCAACTTTGATATTAGAAGCTTCTTTCTGATGTCTTAACCTTCAGGTGTCTGCTCTTATTTGATTAGGTTGTCTTTTTGTTGTTGAGTTCTAAGAGGTTTTTTTTTTTTTAATACTCATTTCTTTTTTATTTCTTTTTTTATTTTTTAAGATTTTATTGGGGAAGGGGAACAGGACTTTATTGGGGAACAGTGTGTACTTCCAGGACTTTTTTCCAAGTCAAGTTGTCCTTTCAATGTTAGCTGTGGAGGGTGCCATTCAGCTTCAAGTTGTTGTCCTTTCAGTCTTAGTTGTGGAGGGTGCAGCTCAGCTCCAGGTCCAGTTGCCGTTGTTAGTTGCAGGGGGCGCAGCCCACCATCCCTTGTGGGAGTTGAACCGGCAACCTTGTGGTTGAGAGGACGCACTCCAACCAACTGAGCCATCTGAGAACTCAATGGCAGCTCAGCTCAAGGCCCCGTGTTCAAATTTAGTTGCAGGGGGCGGAGCCCACCATCCCTTGTGGGACTCGAGGAATTGAACTGGCAACCTTGTGGTTGAGAGCCCACTGGCCCATGTGGGAATCGAACCGGCAGCCTTTGGAGTTAGGAGCATGGAGCTCTAACTGCCTGAGCTACCCGGCCGGCCCTAAGAGGTTTTAAAAATATTCTAGATACTAGATCCTTATCAGATATCTGATTTACAAATATTTTCTCCCATTCTGTAGGTTGCCTTTTCACTTTCTTGACAGTGTTCTTTCATACACAAAAGTTTTCCATTTTGACATAGTCCAATTTATCTATTTTTTCTTTTGTAGCTTTTGTTTTTGGTTTCATATCTAAGAAACCATTGCCTAATCCAAGGTCATGCAGATTTTCCTGTTTTCTTCTAAGTGTTTTATACTTTTAGCAGTTACGTTTAGGTGTTTGATCCGTTTCAAGTGAATTTTTGTGTGTGGTGTGGGGTAGGTCTAACTGTTTTCTTTTATATGTGGACATCCCATTGTCCCAGCACCATTCATTGAAGAGATTATTCTTTCTCTCATTGAATGGTCTTGGCACTTTTGTTGAAAATCAATTGACCATAAATGTCTGGATTTATTTCTGGACCTCACATCTACTCCATTGACATATATGTCTATTTGTATCCAGTACCACACTTTCTTGATTATTGTAGCTTTGGAGAAAGTTTTGGAATCAGGACCTGTTGAGTCCTCCAAATTTTTGTTTCCTTTTTCAAGATTGTTTTGGCAATTCTATGTGAATTTTAGGCTAAGCTTTTCCATTTCTGCAAAAAAAGGCTGTTGAGATTTCGGTAAGGATTGCATTGAGTCTGCAGATTGCTTTGTGTAGAATTACCATCTTAACAATATTAAATTTTCTAATCCATAGATGTAGGATGTCTTTCTATTTATTTAAGTCTTCTTTCATTTCTTTCGGCAATATTTTTAGTTTTCAGTTTACAAGCCTTGCACTTCCTTGGTTAAATTTATTCCTAAGTATTTTATTCCTTCTGATCCTATTGTAAATGGAATTGTTTTCTTAACTTTATTTTTGGATTGTTCGTTGATAGCATATGGAAATACAGCTAATTTTTGTGCGTTGATCTTGTATCCTTTAACTTTGCTGAACTTATTAGCTCTAATAGTTTTGTGTGTATGTATGTATGGCTTCTGTAGGATTTTCTATATATAAGGTCATGTCATCTGCAAATAGAGAGATTTTTACCTCTTCCTTTCCAACTTGAATGCCATATATTTCTTTTTCTTACCTAATTACTCCGGCTAGAACTTCAAGTACAATAGTGACTAGAACTGGTGAAAGTGGGCATTTCGTTTTGTTTCCAATCTTACAATGCTCTCATTTGAAAGAGAGTGTGGGGAAACTGAAAATCTGTCTTGAAGCTTTGGGTACATCTCTGTAGTTGATCTGGCTGGGCCAGTTAGTTGGGAGACCTTCAATGTCATTACCTTTAGGTTTCTCTGTTCTGCTAAATTCCTTGCCCCCTACTTTCCAGCTTTCAAAATTATGTTGCTGTTGTCTCTTTGCCCATTCTCCTGTCCTTGTGGGTTTATGCCTTAAAAAAAAAAAAAAAAAAAATCCTCTGCATTGTATTACTGTTGTTTTAAGAGGCAAAAGTATTTACCCTCTTTCCCTGAGACTCCAAGACTGAAAGTAATATTTTGTGCCATGTGTTTTTGGTCATTTGTAACTTAAGCACTCAAGGCTAATTCAGTTCCATGGAAAAAAAATATGCTTTTCACTTCTCAGTAGACTTTCAGAGTTTGGAATGGCTTGACCTTTCTCTTAAAACCATTTAATATGCCAGAGACACCACTGCCATGACCTCCTGGCCCTGTCAGGTGTTGTAGCGGGCTGTGCCATAGGAACACCCGGGTTATCCAGCAGTGTGGAAGGTGTCAGTGACCAGCTAATGGCAGCTTCCAGTGAGGTTTCCAGCCTCGTTCACTGTTCTTGTGCTGTTTTTGCTGATCTGCACCACAAAAACGATTTGTGAATTGGCCTTATATCACATCAGGAAGAAGTGTTTCTAGTACTCTAGGTTATCAGACAGCTGTGGCACCATGAAGCCACTAAAGGGTCTTCAGCAGAGCCTTAGTTAGATATCTGTCTTCTGCTTGGGTCTGGAAGTCACTGGTTTCACTGGTTTTAGGGCACAGCCTCTGAACCCTGACTGCATGTGAGAACTGTCTTTAAAATAAACTTACATTTTTAAAGAACTTTTTAAAGAATAAGCTTGTCTTCAGTCCTCACTCCAGACCAATTAATTCAGAGTATCTGGGGATGGAGTGCAGACAGTGGTATTTTTTTAAGCACCCTGGTGATTGTAAAGTGCACCAGGCTTAGGAGCCCTGACTTAAGGGGCCCGTTGGAGGCCAGTCCTCAGCTGGAGCTTCTGGAGCTTCTCCAGAGCTTGTTAAGGTAACTCCTCTTCTAGGTAGGGCCAAGCTAGAGGAACCCAGGCTGCCTCACTTTTACTCTGAGAGCCTGGAAATGAAGCAACAAATCTTTTCATATTTTTCCTCTGAGGAAGTTGTTTGACATGCATGCTTTTTAAAGGACTTATCCCTTGGGTGTGGCAAGGAATGCGGAGGAATTATACAAAGTCCTGGCTTCACACATACTTGAGCAGGTGATTTAACATCTCCTAGCCTCTGTTTACTCATGCACTTTTTTTAAAAAAGAGGATAAAAATCTCACAGTGATCAATAAATAACAGCTCTTCTCTTGTTTAAATAATAAGATTAAAAGCAAAATAAGAACTGAAAAATGGTACTACCGAGGTCAAAGATGCTACTTAAAGCTGTTCTGGGCAGAATGTGTCTGGTTATCTCAGCGTCTGGCAGGAATGTGGCAAGATTGATGTCGCATAACAGGGCTGTGCAAAATGTAATGTTCCCGCCAATCACCTGGGAATGGTGTCAGGATGCACATTCAGAGTCAGTAGGCCTGGGGTAGGGCTAAGAGTCTGCATTTCTAGCAAGTTCCAGGGGATGCTGATGCTGTTGGTCCAGGGACCATACATTAAAGAGCAAAGTAGAGGACATGCCATAGTGTTAGCCACACTGTCTACTGAAACTGACGATGCTTTTCCATGGTCCTCCATTCAGGACTTTTGTGAGCGGTGGGGAGAGGAAGGTATTGATTAGATCTATGGTGGGCCTCCAGCCCAAGAACTCATCCACAGCCTGGGCTTCAAAATATAAGATGATAGAGGTCACCCAGACTAGGAATCTGCACCAAAGCACAGGCCAGGCCCCAGAGGCAGCACCTGTAGCTCCCAAGCTGCCAGATAGGCTCTAGAGTTTCGTTACATGTGTATCTAAAACACCCCTTCCCCTTTCCTTCACATAGTCTGGATATATTCCCTCATTCACTCATTCATTCATTCAACAAATATGTATTGTGTGCCTACTCCAGGCAGAGTTCTGGGCTCTAAGATACACCAGATAGCAAAATAAGGCCCCTGTTCTCGCGGAGTTTGCATTCTGGTGGAAGACTTCTTGCAACCAAATAGATGAGCGAAACGCAAAAGGCATCCCACCGGAGGGCCTTCTGGGTCACTCTGCCATGTTCTGTTAAACACATGGAATGTGTTTAACCAAGTTAAGGGAGCTTGTTATGGAAGAGACTACATAAGCGAAAGTGTAAAAACATTTCAGAAGGAACAGACAAAATAAGGTATGATGGAATCTTAACTGCTGTTAATGTGTGAATTCCATATGCATTCAGGTAACAACAAAAGTGGGAGGTGTATGGAGGTACTCTTTAACCATTGAGAATTGTACTTCAGAGGGCATTTGTCTTTAAACAACCTGATCTGAACATGGTTTGGGATAAAGTATTGGCCCCCACTTTTACGCAGCACATTTTTTAATGCACTATAGAATACAAAAGAAAGACAATGACTTATGTTGAATGTGTGAACTTGTGAGAAAAACTGTGAGTCTTTTTCTATAGCATTGTCGTGCAGGAGACCCTGCTCGCTCCGCCATTTGTCGTGCGGGGCGGCCTGTGGGGTCTCTGCTCCCGCTCCCCATACAAGAACGCAGGATATGGTGAGGCCAAAAAGGAACACCCATGGAGCCATAGGTAGGGGAGTCATACCACTATATTCTCTCTGGCGGCACTATACTCTCACTGGAGGCTGGATCCACACTGTCCGCAAACCGCCATCCACGCTTGCCAGCCCAGCCGCCATCTTCTTGCTAGCCCCCGTTCTTCCTCTTTCTTCCTCCTCTTCCTAGCGTAGCCATAGCAGTTATATTAGTGGTCAATGGCTCACTGGTTACAGCTGACGGCCAACTAGCCACAGCTGATGGCCATGCAATCACAGTTGGCCATTTACTACCTGAACCAGCACCTGTCTATGTGAGGCCGAGAGCCTGGAAACTACTCTCTGATGCTCCACACCTGTCCTTGTTTTCTACATAAGAAAGCAATAAAGCATAGTGGTTAAGAACACAGGTTTTAGAGTCAAATATACTTGGGTTCCAATCCCAGCTCTGCATTTTGGTAGACATGTGACCTCAAGAAAGTTACTTAGCCTCTCTGAGCCTCGGTTTCCTCGTCTGTAAAACTGGAATAGTAATTATACCACCCTCACAGGATTGTTATAGGGGCTCAATAAAACAATCTATGTATAGTTCAACGTTGACTGACTTTTATGAATCGTTGTCTCATAAAAACAGACTCCCAGCCCCTTCCCTTCACAGTGACCCTGCATTACTGCAAAGCAACAGAGGGGTGCTTTGCTAGTGCTGGTCATGGCAGTCTCCTCATCGTCTTGTCCAGATCGGGTCCCGCTTGTGCACTTGCTGCTGTCTGTAGCTTCACGGTGATGCTCTGGATTCCCACCCCCAACCTGTGGTCTCCGGGTGCTCCCAGCATTTCCAGTCCTGAGCCCAAGAACAGTGCTGAGGCTAACAGAAGTGGGAGGAGGGGCTGCCTCCTCTTCCTTCCCTGGATGGACAGGTCTCTCAAAGCCCCTCTTGAATAGTTCCATCAACTTCTGCGTCTAGTTCCGTCTTCCCGAGTGAGCTCAAACGCAGTCCAAGGAGAGAGGTTGAGGCTGGAAAGTCCTTCTGGCTCCTTCCATTCTCCAGTTTCTCCACCTCAGCCTCCGCCCCGCTCCAGACTTCCTCTCCACATTCCCTGTTTCAAAATAAAAGCCTCTTAGGATGAGTACCCGGATGTTGGGTCAGCGTGGAAGCAGGGTGTGGTACGCTGGCAGCAACCAGACAATAAGTGCCCTGTTTTACACACAAGTGTTTGGATGTTGATTGTACTTCATCCCACAGATGACAACTCCCTTTTCCAACTTTCAATGTAATCAACTAGTGTAGAGTACAATTTTGTACATGATGTACTCTACTAGAGACAGACACTCAATTTTTATTACCGACAGAAAAAATCAATTCCACAGACATCGTGTCAAATATTTATTAATAGGATTTTGTACAAGGCAAAGAAATGGGCTGTTGCTTCCACCTTGCTTTCCCAGTGGATGAGAGAGACAATGTTTCCACTTTTAATGATCTGAATGATTTTGGAAGCTAATCAATTGAATCCAAGGTTGGGACTCTGAGCAAAAAGAATAGAGAGCACCAGCTCCTTATTTTGTCTGAATGAGCTCAGTGAGTTCCTATGGAATTGATTTGCCTCAGCAATTGAATTTCACGATTGGTTGGCCACAGTGCAGTCCTGCAGGACACCTGGAAACACATTCGACCAAATTCCAAGGAACAGTGGGTGGGTCCATGGATATCACATTGATGTCACACCCTTTACCCCGGAGAAGAGGGTTTTTTTCTGAATGAAGTATTATGGTTGCATATATTTTATATACATAAAGTATTTTTATATTGCTGAATGTTCTGATTTCATTTTTTTGTTGTTGCAAAATACACATAACATAAAATTGACCATTTTTGTCATTTTAAGCGTATAGTTTAGTGGCATCGAGTATAGTCATATTATTGTCCAAGTCACCTCCACTGTTCATCTCCAGAACTTTTTCATCATCCCCAACGGAAACTCTGTACTCATTAATTTTTTTTCCTTTTTAAAAATTTTATTAAATTTATTGGGGTGATGTTGGTTAATATAATTATATAGGTTTCAAGTATACAATTATATAATACATCATCTGTATATTGCATTGTGTGCTTCTGTACCTGTTAAACAAAAACTTCTAATCTCCCTGCTTTTTTCAGCCCCGATAATCACCATTCTATTTTATGTCTCTATGAATTTGACTATTCCAGGTACCTGTGTACCTGAGGTAGAACTGTACAATATTTGTCTTTTTTTGATTGGTTTATTTCACTTAAGATAATGTCCTCAAGTTCATGCATGTTGTACTATGTGCCAGAATTTCTTTACTTTTTAAGATTGAATAATATTCCATTTATGTATATACCACATTTGTTTATCCATTTTCTCTATATGTTGATGGGCATTTAGGTTGATCCCATCTTTTGGTTATTGTGAACAATGCTGCTATGAACAGAGGCATAGGACAAGCTGAAAGGTGCATTTCTTACGCATGGAACACTTTTCAGTTATCTCAAAGTACCTTGAAAAGTAACTTTTGCATGAGAAAATTAAAAAGAATTTAAGTAAATTCCCCAAATAATGTAGGAATAAGAAAAATATGAAAGACAATTTGTTATAAATCTAAAAGATATATAAGAAATAATTGGAAATGTTAGGAAAGTATCAAGAAATGACATTCTATGTATCATAATGAGTAGAAGAATGCTACCCATTAGCATTCTCGTTAGGCCTATGAGCCACACAATTCAAAGATAGGTATCTGCTCTTCACTGCCTGTCTGATTAAATAATTCATTTGGCATTCAAAATCAGTCAAAAAGATGAGCATGGGAAACATTTTGACCAAATTATAGAATTCCTCAATGAAAAGAATCTATATATTCTTTTCAATATATGTTCCAGTTTTGGGCTACAGCTTTTGACCTTCGGATATTGAGTCTGAAATATATATAGAACACACACACATTACCAGTGGTTCTCTCAACTGGAACTGTGTGAGACATTTGGCAAGTTTTTTGTGTGTCACTCAGGGGGGGTACTGGCATCTAGAGGAGGGGATGCTGCTACATGTCCTACAATGCACAGGACAGCCCCCCCAGAAATAAGTATGTGGTCCCAAATGTCAAATGTCAATATTGCCACTGTTTAGAAACTTAGCACTAAACAGGTAAACTATATTGAATAATTACAACCTGGATAGAATTGATATTTAAACACACTAGGTGACAATGAAGCTATATTTCCAGTTCTCATAAACAATGCTAATTATGGGGGGGCAATATTTCTTTCTCTCTCTCTCCTCTCTCTTTAGCCTTTCTCCCCCCCCCCCCCCCCCCCTCCCTCCCTCCCCCCTTCTGATGGAGGAATATTTTCCTGTGAGTCCCCAAATGATGTAGATGATGTTGGATCTGCCGGCAGTTTCTGGGTGTAGGCGGATCGTGTCTCATGAGACTGAAAAAAAAAAACACGGACCCAGGAGAGGCAAAGAGTTTTAAAAAAGAGGTTTATTGAAAGAAAGCAAAGGGTCAGAGCTAGTGGGAGGGGGGGGGAATGGGGGGGGCCCCCCCTGACTGCAAAAGCTCTTTTTTTTTTCTTCTTTGCTTTGGGGGGGGGGGGAGTTGTTGAAGAAAAAAACTGGTGCCCTTCTAATGAAATTGTCTACCAGTTTGTTTTGCTTTGCCCATCCTAAAGGAATTAGCAAAGTAACCCACTCTTATCTATCAGATCTGCTCTGTTTGTCAGGCCAAAAGGAATTTTATTTTAAACTTCAAGGCCTTTTTACATTTTTTTTTGGAGCGAAGGAGTGATTTCAAAACCTGGAGTTTTTTTTTATGGCTGTCTTTGTTTTTTCCACCAGGGACCTCCCTGTCTACCTAGGGACATGCTAACTATCCTGCCCTCCTTCCCTCCCCTCCTTCCTTCCTTCCTTCCTTCCCCTCCCTCTCCCTCCCCCCCCTCCCTCCCTTCCTCTTCCTTATGATACATATTTATCACTCTTCTCTACTACTCCTTTTTTTTTTTTTTTTTTTTTTTAAAGTAGTAAGAGAGATGATGGGGTGAGTGGTTGGTGGGTGGAAGTCAGGAAGCCTGAAAGAAAAAAAACTTCCTTCCTTCCTAAAAGATTGAAAATGTGACCACAGGCATAGTTTTCTTTTTTTTTTCTTTCCTTCTCTCTCTCTCTCATAGGAGCAATTTTTTTTTTTTTTTTGTGTGTGCTGGGTGGGGTGTGTGGTGTCTGTCAGTATTCTTTCTCATTCATTCATCATTCATTTGGGTGGGTTGGTGCCCAAACTTTTTATTTTTTTTTTATTTACATAATATAAATATAATAACTATACTAATTGGAAGACTCTTGTAAAGTAACTGAAAACACAGTCAAAGAAGAACAGCCATATAAATGTAAGGTACTAAGGAATGAAAGGGATAAAAATATGAAAGATGACAATCCAAAGAGGAAAATGTGCATGGCCCCATCTGGAGGTTGAGAGTAAACTTATTTTTTATTTGTTTTGCTTTTTTACACTCTTTGTTCCTATTACCGTTTAATCTGAGGAAAACAAAGGCCGTTATGACCTTAAATTTTATCTGAGTAATTCAAATCCTTTTTTGGTCACAGGAGAGCAAATTATGACAGAAAAGAAAAACATCTCCTAAATAATTGGGTCACCATGGCATGGATCCATGTGAGCTCTTCTGGGACAAGATTTAATCACTTCATAAATTGCGTGTGTTGATTGTGTTACAATAATCCTGTGTACCTCATTAAGCCCCAAATGCATGTCCTTGCGTAAAAGTCATTCCTTTTCTTGCCAGTTTAACTAGATGCATTGTCTTTGAAGTTGTCTTGGGAAACAGGTGCACCTGGCTCAGAGTGAGGCAGGTATGAGATGTCTCAGGAGCAGTGACATTTTATGCTCTTCAATTCTGACAATGCATACTCTAGATTAACTGTCAGGGTGTCTCTCCATTTTTTCCTTTTTCTTTCAACTGGTGAATCAATTAATAAAAATTGCCAGATAGAAAACATAGCATAGCTCCTGAGACTCCAGACAATCTGTGTTATTCTATATTTAAGACTTGAGATGGAGTTTTATGTAATGCAAGCCTGCCCTAATTTCTTCCACCAAAACGGTTTAAAACATATTGACTTGGAATGAGCCAATTTCATTTGCGGCAGTAATGAAAAATAAACCATAGAAACTAAATGGATCTTTAAAAGGTAATTAAGAATATAATAAGGAGTTTGCACCTTTCTATAGTTGTTTATTTTCAAGAGACCTATTTGCTGCAAAACTGGATAGCATGAGGTTTGCCTTCCTAGGACAGGGGTGCTACTCGAGACTGGATCCATTGACTGGTACCAGTCAACAAACTTGGTTACTTGTCCATAACAACGTAAGTATAGAAATTGAGCATCTAAGAAGTTTTATAGTAATCTAAGCATGTGATTATTTTTCGAGTACTTTATTTTCATTGCATTTGGCAAATGTGTCAGTTCATGTTGGATTGGAAATGAAAAAAATCTTGTCCTTCATTGAGATAGTTTGAGAAGTGTTATTGTAGGGAATTCTTTCAGCGCTATGCTATCTTCTCCAAGAGTGCCTGTCCTCATAATATGTTCCTAGGCAACAGAAAAATACTGTTCTGTCCTTCTTAGCTGCTGTGCTTCAAAGTCTGAAGACACAGAACAACCAGTATTTTCACCTGCTTGACAGAACCAGTTCCTTGACAGAACCAGTTTCTGTTCTTCCTGCCCTCTAGTCTCCTTAATTCTTTCCAAATCGGACTCATTTCCTCCTAGTTCTTATGCAAGATAAAAAATGTGCCCTTTATGAGGTGTCTGTGATACCCTGGCTGGGCACCTATCTTTTGATGGGTGATAAGGAATATCTGTTCTCTCTGGTTCCTCCACAGCCCTCTCTCCCATTCCAGGAGGACCTGGTGTGGTATCATTCTTGCATCAGAGATAAGTTGGCTGAGATGCGAGGTAACCTGTATAGGCTATGAGGTGAGCTTCCTTCTTCTCAGGCAGCCCTAGATTGCAAAGGAAGCCGTGCTGACTGAGGCACCCTCCTGGCCTCTTTGTTTATTCTCCTGGCCCACGTGCCCTCCCCACCCTGACGAGCACATCCAGGAGCTTCTTAAGGCTCCAGGGCTCTTCTCCCAGGCAACACAGCACCTGATTAACCCTGAAAGCTTTAGAGTTCCTTTTGTATACCTATATCTACTTTCTGGAAGGGTATGTGTGTAATAGGGGATAGAGGGGCTGGACAAACAATTTTTAAATTAAAAACTTTCAAACCCAGAATGAACAAATGCCAATTTTGTCTTTTTTTCCAGATATATTTTGTTTGCATTTAAAAAGCTGATGCATTAAGTCCTCTCCATTCTCAATCTTCTTCCCTTCCTTCCCAGTTGCATTTACTCTCTTGAAGTTGGCAGGTACATTTCCTGTCTCTGTTTTTATACTTTGCTATGTAATTTATTTTAATAAACACTCATATAACACTGTATCAGTTGTCTGTTGCTGCATTATAAACTGCCCCACAACTTACTAGCTCAAAGTAACGATGATAACTGTATTATTATCTCTTGCTGTTCTGTGGGTTGACAGGTGGTTCTTTCATAAGGTTACAGTCAGATGGCTGCTGGGGCTGGAGTCATCGTAAAGCCTTCCTCATTCACCGATCTGGTGGCTCATGCTGGCTTTTGGCTAAGACCTCACTTAGGGCCATCAGCTGGAACATACGTGCGTGTGGCTTCTTCATGTAGCTTGGGCTTTTTCACAGCATGGTCGCTGGATTCCAAGAGGAGGTGTTCCTTCCAAAAAGAGCAGGTAGAAGTCATGTCACCTTTTATGAACTACCTTCAGAAGTCACACGGCATTATTTCCACCATAGTTATAGGCCCATCCAGATTAAAGAAAACGGAACATAGATACCCCCACACCCCCACTTCTTGATGGGAGGAATGTAAATGCCATATTGTAAGAAGATCATATGAGTGGGAAATCTTGTTGTGGCCTTCTTGGAAAATACAACCTGCCATAAGCACTTTGTGATGTGCCAGGTGCTGTTCTGTGGTTTGCAAATAGTACATACCCATGATCAGGAGGTGGTGCTATTTTTATATGTTTTTAATCTTTTTATAAATGATTTCATGTGATATGTATCATTTTGTAACATATTTCACTCAGCTTTATAGTTTTGAGCTCTGCTAGCTGATGTGTGAGGACCAATTCATTTAATTGCTACTTTGTATTGTATTGTAGGAACATATCAGTTTGATCATTCCCCTTGTGTATATATATTTTTAATTGAGGTGATATAGTACATATTTACTTCGTGACATCCTTTAACAAACTATCATAAAGGGTCAGCATTTTCCCCTGCCACCAAATACTCTCACAACACAAAATTTTAGTGGCTACATTGTATCCACCCATTATATGAATGGAAAATAATCTTTAAAACTTAGAGTTGAAACTTTAGGTTATTTGTAATTCTTTTCACTATTGTACATGTTTTTTACCCCACCTTGCTCAAATAAGCCTGCCCTGACTCCCCAGGTAAGAGACTTCTCCCTCTTTTCAGAGCGCTTACCACAATTCTAATAAACAATTCATTGTGTAATTAGTTGTTATTGATCTTTCACTAGATCATAAGCTCCACGACACAGGGAACGTGACTGTTTTTTTCACTTCTATAATCCTCAGAGTCTACATTATTATTTGTTCAATAAATGAATGAATGAGTGCGCAAATGGAGAAATAAACAGATGGTTAGATGGTGATTTCATCACCCGCTTCCATGGTCTCAGTTGTCAGTATATTGGTGACAAAAACATGTATATTGCAAGTTCTCTTTCTATTTTGAAACTGAAGAATAAAATTATATTCAGGGAAAATCTCTTGTTATATTCTAAATACAAGTGCTAGAATATCAGAATTCGTGTAGCTATTTTGAAAATGCCAAATGTCAACAAAAGGGGCACACAGTTCATCTAGTGCTTGTTCTAAGAAGTCGCATGTTACTGCCCACGAAGTGCTGGGAGACAACTCTCCAGGGGTCTTGTGTTTTTTTTCATGTCTTCTGAGCAGAGGCACCAACAGTCTTCTGTGCTATCTTTTCAAGGATAGGATAGCTAGGTAAGATGGAGATAGCGTCTCCCTCCAGAACAGAAAGATTTGCTCGCTGTGCAGTATAATAAAGATAATGTCTCCCAATGGGGGCAGATGTTGGGCAATGGGTTGCCAGCTGCCCATTATACCAAACTGGAGTTTCCTAACTTTGGGTTTCCTCTCCTGAAGTGAAACCCACCACATGCGCAGGTATCACCTGGCCCTCATTGTGTCACCTGTAGGAACTGGAGTCAGGGAACTGATGCAAGAAAATGGCAGCTCTCTGGCCACTGCTATCGCCGTGAGTAATAAACTGTCCTTTGTCACTAACCCAGGAGATTTTGTCAGTATCCACAATTTTGTGGCCAACTAACTTGTTAGCTTGCAAGTGGGATACAAATCTTGAATCCTTCACAGTTCTTATCACAAGCAGCTATTTATAAACATTCATATTAATTGTTTGGTGATCCGGAAGCAAATGTTTTAAGCATTTTACATCCTAATGGGATTGATTGTCACTTATATATAGGTGTTTTTACAATGTTTTAGTTATGACTTGGAAAACTGATTGTGTGTAACTGATTATACTTTTTCCCCTTTAAATAATACAAAATTGGCTCCCAGTTTGGGTTTTCACTCAGAGTTCCTACTTTTCAGAAAAGTTTTTTGGATATTGACTAGGAGATGCCTGGGCATTTGTCCGTACTTACTGGTATATGGTTCTCGAAGTACTTTAATACATTCTATCAAGTGTAAGCTTAGCATTGCCAACAACCACCTAGGCAAGATCCATGCATGTTATTCTTTGCATTCCTCTCCCCCTTCTTATAAGGCTTGGTACAAGCTTCTGTCCAAATATTACCATTATTCCAATAAGGTAGATTCTATTTTCCAAAGATTGCTGCAGTGCTATCTCCCACCCTGCATATTGCTCTCATGCAATGTGACCTTGTCATTCTCTCTTCAAGAGGTGGAGTCTATTTCTCCTTCTCCTTGAAGCTGGGAAGGCCCTGTGACTGCTCTGACTAATAGAATATGGTGGAAGTATCACCGGGGAAATTCCAGGCATAGTCCTTTACTGGCCCAGCAGCTTCTACTCCTGTCTCTTAGAACACTTGCTCTTGAGCTGCTTCCTGTCATAATTCAGACTTCATGTTGTGAGACGCCCAGCCCATGCGGAGAAGCCTCGTGCAGGTGCTCTGGGCGACAGCCTCAGCCCTGCTCCTGACCCGCATTCAGCATCAATTGCCAGCCAGGTAAGTGAGCCATCTTGGCTGTCTAACCTAGTTGAGCCATCAGATGACTGCTGTCCCAGTTGAGTTATAACTGGAACTGCATGAGACACCAAGCAAGAACTGCTGAGCTGAACCAAGTCAACCCACAAAACCAGGGAAGACAATAATAAATTGTTGTTTGGGGGTGGCTTGTTACATAGCAGAGAACCAGAACAAAGAGATCCCTGAATAAAGAATTTCACATGACCATGTAGTTCTAAACCCATCCTCAACTTCTTAGAGTCCTTAAAAACAGGAAGCAAGTTTTACTCAAGATCCAGCATGGTAGCTTATACTTAGCAGACATTATTGAAGTAATTTTATGAATTAATTTTTAAAAAATCACTATAAAGTAGAGGTCTTAATCCCAGATTATTATTATTTTTTTTAATATTGATTGGCTCACTTATAAATCAAACACTTAGAAATAACTCTTCTTCCTTAATTTAAATTTACCTGGCCCAAGATAACCTGTTTGATCACAAGTTTGAGCTCAAGTAGGAGGATATTCTAGAACTGGTTTTGCTATTGTTGGGCAGCAATTTAAATCTGATATTATTCTGGTAGCTTAATATGGAGGCTCATTTGTCACTCTTTTTAAAGCTTTGAGAATGTTAGATCATGATCCTGGGGACACAACCTTCAGATTGCAGAGCATAAAGCCCTTTTCCTTTGTCTTGTCACTTCTTAGCAAATTTATTATTCTTTTGTTAAGATGCTATATCTATAAGCCCAACTCCTAACCACCCCTTTGAGTTACTGGTCTCTGGGTACTCCCATGTGTATGCACAATGCACTTGACAATCAATTTTGGTTTGTTTTTCTTATATTAATCTGTCTTTTATCAGTCTAATTTCAGGGCACTAGCCAAGGAACCCAAGATGGGTAGAGGAAAAATATTTTTTTCCTACCCTATATGAACATCAGCTAAACCTTGAGCGATTCTGTGAAGAAGGTTATGGTGCTATCTCCATAGGTGGTGCTATGGCAGCACCACTGGGACATAGCCCTTAAGAAGAGCCATTATTGAGATTTGTCAATCAAGGCTGTGGTTGATACAAGCCCATTTGTCACTGTTATATATACATATTAGAATACAAATTACAAGAGGACTTACTTTTTTATAAGGCTTATCTAGAAACTTCACTCAGTCAGCATTTACTCAGCACTGAAAACATCCTAGGCACTGTGTAAAGTGCTTTGAGATATAGGAATAATTTTTAAAAGGCACTTTAAAAGCCTCCTGAACATATTCCATTATGGAGAAAGATGACCAATGACCAGTGTGTTCAGTGTAATGGACTATTTAATATATGTGTTGATTTCACAAGCAAATCAAATACTAGATATGCATAGAATGTCTATTTTGGGCTAGGCCCCGGAGACACAAAGAAGTATACAATCCTCCACAAGCATACATGGAAGGGTAACTAACAACTCTCAGGCCAACAGAGTGCTGAGGGGTTCAGGACTGTGGCAGTAGAAGTTCAGAGGAGAAGGGGATCTTCCCACTCAGCGCTTAGGAAACACTTCATGGAGAGAAAGGGGGCCTTAAACTGCATCTGTCAAATGGGTAGACTTGGAGGAACGAAGAAAGGAGGTGTATGTCAGGGCTACACGCCAGGGAAGGAGGCAAGGGCAGAGGTAGCTGACAGTGTTGGGGCCTCCTCCAGGACAGGCACTCCTACAAGCATTGCCTTTGTCCAATCATCTCAGAAAATGTGGAGGATAATGATGGAAATGAGGTCCCTCCGCTCTCACGGGTGTGAGTATTACACTTAAAGTGATGAGAAACCAATAGAAGATGTTAGGGAAGAAACTGCTGGACTGAGTATAATCAAATGTGGTTCAGCTCTTGCTTCCTAGTGGATTTCTGGGAGAGAGTAGGATCCAGTGACTGAGTCCAAAAGCCCTCTTGATTGAGGCTGTAGGAGGTATGCTCTGAAACAGGTCCAGATTGGCTAGCTCAGCCCTTTCTCGCCCTGAGCCCAGGATATCTGGAAGGGTTCTGAGACCTATTTAGAAAATTATCAATCTGATTTTGACACACCTGTTGCCCTGCCCTACCCTGCTGATTGCTGAACACTGGGTGGCCTTGGCAGCACCCTGACCTCACAGGAATATTTCACACTGGGGACACATCCATGGGAGGTGGAAGTCAGGGAACTAGGCATCAGACAGAAGTTCTTTTCAGAGGATTGAAGACCTAGAGTTTGATATCTATGGCAGACATAGTACACTTTAGCCAATCCCTTTCTTTGCCCTTTTTTCCTGCTGGCCATGCCTGGATGGATAGGAACTTTTTATCTGTTATGCTTCACTGCATTTTTCCTCTTTCTGGGAAGATGGACTGAGCTTTACTTTTGGGTGAGGAAAAAAAAAAAGTAAGTAATCCTAGGGCTTACTAATAAGGCAATTGTTGCCTGAGGACCCAATCAATAAATATGTTAGATATTTATTAGGTACAAAGCGGTGTGTTAAGTGCTGTTGGGAAAGGGTACAGAGTTTGATAAGGTATCCTCCCTGCCCTCAAGGAGCTTATCGTCTAGCTGAAAAAATAACACATACATAAAAATTTATAATAGTATGTAGTGCTGTCCAGGAGAACCTTCTTCAGTGCCACGATGGAAACATTCTATAATGTTCATTGTCACAGGTGGCTGTTGAGCACTGGAAATGTGGGCAGTGCAACTGGAGAACTGAACTGAATTTTTAACTTAATTAATTTAAATAGCCATACGTGGATCATGGCTTCTGAGTTGAACAGCTTTGTATGAAGCATTACAGGAGCACTAAAAAAGAACTGAGGTAAAAACGAGGACAGAGATCGCCCACTTTAGGTTTGTTGTGGACAGGGAAGGCTCCCAGGAAGGGGTGTGATTAGAGCTAGGTCGTAGGAATGTGTAGGATTCGCATAAGGGAATAAGAAGAAAATAGTACTAGCTTTCGGGAATTTTCAGAGTACAGTTGGGGGTACCAGAGAGTAAATATTGAACAGAGTAGAGTCTTCTTCTGGTTTTCATTTCATCTCTTGTATTAAAAAGATGGTTTTGGGTTTGCTTAGAAAATTATCTCTATTTTTTTTTAATGTTTTTATCTTATTTATTTATTTATTTATTTCCCCCCCTCCTTCGCTCCGCCCCCCATCCCCCCCCAACTCGAGGTCAAGCCATTGTTCTCAGTCGAATTGTGGAGGGTACAACTCACTGGCCCATGTGGGAATTGAACCTGCGACCTTTGGTGTTGTGAGCACAGTGCTCCAACCACCTGAGCCACCCAGCAGCCCAAAATTCCCTCTATTTAGTGCTCTCTTGACACTTCCTTTCCAGGAGCCTGAGCAAATAATCTGAAGGCTAATGGGAAAAGCACTAGAATGGGAGTCAGGTGACAAGGGTTCTACTCCTGCTGTGTCATTAACTCATCCACAGGGCTTCGCTTCCTTGTCTAAAAAGAATCAATGATTCTTTAGTAAATGTTCCCCAAGGTTCTGTCTTGTACCAGTGTCCTCTGATTCCCATCACATTTTAGTGGAACAGGACGGTGTAGCCCAGTGCCACTCAGCTTGAATGAAGTCTTGTTCAAGGAAAAGAGAACTTGAGGGGGGGGGGGGGATATAGACATGCAAGAGTCTAAATCCTTTATACTTTCCTGTCTTGGAGGGAGAAAGCAGAGGTGAAGGAATGGTAAAAGTATATCTCACCGTAAGACAATAGGAGATCTTCTACAGGTTGGGGGTGACTGGGGTGGGGATAGGTAGAGTAGGAGTGGAAACATTTTCCAACTTCACAGTTTCCCTTGAGATTTTTCACCATGGCTGCCTACTATTTGTAGATTAAATGTGGTGCTTTAGAGCTATTGAAATAAAGGGATGTTTCTCACACGATCATTGGACATCTTAAATCCAGAGTGCTGTCTGACAGTACAGTTGACAAAAACTCTTTCCTTGACCAAACTCTGGTCAGGCTCCTTTGAGACTTCTTCTCAACTAGGTTTCAACCTTGGCCAATAAAAACTACAGACTCAGCACAAATGATTTTGTCCACTCACCCACCCACACACTTGACGTTTGAACTAACAACAGGATAGTTTCTAACATCTCAAGGCCACTCCTTAGGATAACCCCTACCCCCTTAAAATGCTAGCATGAGCAAGGTCAGTGCTGCCTGGAGAATTTACTGTTTGTTCCAGCCCAAACCTGGTGATAGGCAGATAGGCCCCAGAACCCCTTCTTAGAGCAGTTACTTTAGAAAGCTTGCAATTATAAATCTTTTCTTGCTTCCTGTCTCTGAAATGCAAACATTCCCTCATTCCCAGCCCAGTGCTGTCTCCTGCACCACTGCTTCCTAGCATAAGGATACAAGAAGTTTGTCTTCCAGGTAAATGCCAATTAACGAACCCAGATGGCCTAGTCACATGGACCACCCCTCTCAACACCCATCAATGCCTTTTCCTTAGCACATCGCAGCTTTTAAAAAGTCTATTTTTTGTTTTAGTGACTTCCACATCAGGGCAGCTTTAACCCCGACCTTGAACTGCATAGTGCTACCCCCGTCTTCCCCCTTCTTTACCCCACTCCAAGCCCCTCCTCCCCTGCTCTCTGACTTCGTAGGGGCCTTGGTCCCCTTGCTGGCAGGTAAACTGGCTATGTCTGGGTCACTTTTAGCTCCTCCTTTCTCTCCACACCTTCAGATGCTGTCTTCTCTCTGGAATCTCCTCGCCTTTCCATTCTTGATGCAGTTGCCCTAGGTCAGCACACATCATCTCTTGCTAAATGACTCTAATTACCTTTTAACTAATCTCCCTATCTCCAGTCTCTACAGAACTCTGAAGTGCTCCTTTTAAAACACTGAGCTGATCACCTCACTTTCCTTCTCCGAAATTTTCTTGACTTTCTATTGCCTACTGAATAAAGCTGAAACCCCTTAGCAGGCATTTGGGGGCTCCCATGATCTCACCTTCACCTCAATGTCTCCCACTGCGTCTTCCATGGAACTAGTCTTTAAACACATGTGTATCTTCATACTTCTAGGGTTATGCTCACATTCTTTTGTCATTCTGGGATAAATGACTCCCTTGTCCCCATTTCTGCCAAAGGTCAAAATTTTAAATGTCTTCAAGGCCTAATTCAAATATCGCTTCCTTCATGAGAGCATTCCCAATAGTTTGAGTTGAAATTGTTTTCCTCCTCTGTACTTCTACCTCGTATCATTTTTTTAATGTCAGATTCATAATTCAGGTATAATTTATATACAGTTAGATTCACCCTTTTATTATGTTAAATATTTTATTTAATTAATTAGTTAATTTATTTATTTATTAAGGAGGGCACAGCTCACAGTGGCCCCTGTGGGGAAAGAACCAGCAACCTTGGTATTAGCACCACGCTCTAACCAACAGAGCTGACCTTCCGTGCAGTGGAAAATTCGTGTATAACTACTGTATTCCCATCAAACAAAAAAGTTCTCTTCTGTCTCTGTAGATAATTCCCTCCTCCCACTCCTAGTTCCTGGCAATCACTGATCTGATTTCTGTCCCTATACAACTCATATAATTTTAACTTATTTTTGCATTTTCCCCTGTAGGCCTTGTTTGTGTGTACATCTTTCTCTCACTGGGTTGTAATCTTCTTGCAGAGAGCTGTAATTATTCACCTTTGTATTCCTCATGGTTCCAAGCACAAGTTCCAAACACATTTATTACATGCCAGGTCATAAATATTTGATAAAAGGAAAAGGGAAGGAAAAAAAAAAGGAAAAAGAAAGAAGAAAAAAAGGAAGAAACGAATGACCCAAAGAACAAATGGACAAACAGCCCTAGGACAGTTCAACTAATAGGACTCTTGCTAGTTTAATGAATCATTCTGAGTTACTAATCTGAACTATAAAAGTAGCTGCTCTTAAACACCTACACAAAATATATTGTCTGAATCAGAAAAACTGAGACTTTAAGTTGAGAAGGAAATCTTAATGTAAATGACATATAAGTTGCAGTAGGATGTAGGAAACAACTAGCCACCACTCCCAAGCTAAGCTGCATCTGATCTCCTTGCATTTTACACTATAAGATATGAGGCATTCTGTCCTTGGTATATAGCAAGTACACTTAAAAGTTTCAGGAAAGTTAAGGGAAGAAGAAAGGCAATGAACATTTACCAAGTGCCCCCAGTCATTGTACTACATTGTAGTTTTCTTACAACTACTCTCTCACTTAGGTTAGAAATTATTAGGAGGTATTTTTCATTGAGAAAGGAAATAGACATTCAAGGTATACCAAACAGGAGAGGGGAAGGTTAAAAATTGTATTTTTGGCTCAGGATGAGTTCTTCAGAGATTTTCTGAGTTTTCCTTCCGTGAAATTACAATAAGCAGGTAAGGACAAGAGTTTAGGTAATAAACACTTTGATGTTGATCCTTTCAGGATACTTCTGCGATAGTGACCATATTCATTTCAGGAGTCAACAATGAGGTGAAAGAATTCTAATGTACTGTTTGATGAGGTTGTCAACTGAGGCACGTGGTGGAATTTAGGAGTTAAGGAGTGTAGTTACTAGTAAATGGGTAGTAATAAGAACTGCCTTCATTCCATCACTTGGTGTCATGGAAATTTAAAGTGATTTTGCAATCACTCTTGGGGGATACTTTTCCTGGTTCTTAGACAAGTTGGAAGATAAACTTTGGACAATGTATTATACTATGCCCTTTGTAATTAAATAACCCAAGATAATGTGTTAAAGTTTAGTGGAGATTTAAATTCCTGAGTTGATTAAAGAGAGTTGTTAAGAACAACTGTCATGTAAATAAAAATGTGTTAATATTACTCCCAGTTTCTAGGTATTATATAGTGATGAACTGCAGGTTTATATAGCTGATTACTTTCCAGTCTTGCAGAACAGCTCAGCATTAAACAACTAAAAATAACTACAATTCAACTTGAAGGCTGAGACCAGGGAACACCTTGAATTTTTGGTTGACTCTGGACTGTGACCGGTTCACAGAACGTGGAGCCACTAAAAGTTGAGCGGTAGCGATGGAAGTGCAATTCCAGCAAGATAAATCTGGCTGTGTGTGCAAATGGCCTGAAACAGAGAAGAGATAGAGGCAGTTAGTCCACTCCGAGGCCACTGCAATATCCAAGCTGCGGAGGTCAGAGCAGGGCTGAAAGGGAATGGTAAGAAATCAAAAAAGAAAATGGTAGTGCCTGCGGCCAGCACTGGAAGATGACCGGACTCAGTGGGGTTAGCTGAGTGAGGAAGAAAACTGAAAGAACGGCTTCGTGTTTTCCAGAGATCCGAAGTTTTCAGCAGGGACTCCCTGACTCCTCTTCCGTTCTTAGAGCGGACGTCCTGGGATCAGCCGAAAAGCTCAAGCCTCAAGCTGGTCAGGCCAGCAAAAGGCGCACGGGAGGCAGGACCACCCCGGAGTGTCCTCCAGCACCACGTCCTTCCCCGCCTCAGCATTCCGGCGTTCCTTCGGGTTCCGACCCCTCTCTCCCAGCCCATCCGAGTCCCCGGATCTCCCCCACCCCCATCCTCCATCTGCAGCCAGCACCGCCTCCAGCCCCTTTCCTCCCCCTCCCTCGTGGGGTGCTGACTCGCCCGGCTGCCACGTCTCACTGATGACATCACTAGGGCCGCTCGGCCTTAGCCAATCCGCTAGGGGGAGTCCGAGCGAAGTCCTGGCCAGCGAGTCAGCGGGGAGGGGAGCAGGGAGGGGCGGAGGAGGGCGGTGAGAGAGTGGGGAATGGGGAGGGCGACTACCCCTCAAGTACGCATGCACCAGAGGCGCGGGGCTTGGCGGGAAGTTGAGTCCTGGCCTCCGCTCCGCACCGTCAGTTCCCAGCGCCCACATGCGCTCTAGCAACTCTCTTTCCCGGCATGCCACGCGGTGTGGCCGCCCTCTGGGCTGTGTAAAGGCCCTTCGGTCTAAGACTTCCCTATTTCCTGGTTCGCCGGCGGCCATTTTGGGTGGAAGCGATAGCTGAGTGGCGGCGGCTGCTGATTGTGTTCTAAGGGGACGGAATAGGGGAAGACGTTTGCTCTCCCGGAACAGCCTATCATTCCTCTCCTTCGATTACCCGTGGCGCGGAGAGTCAGGGCGGCGGCTGCAGCAGCAAGGGCGGCGGTGGCGGCGGCGGCAGCTGCAGTGACATGTCCAGCATGAATCCTGAATAGTGAGTGCGGGAGAACACCGGTCGGCTGGGTCCGTGGGCCAGCTTGGGAAAGCTTAAAGGGGGCGAGGAGGGCGGGGATGGGCCTCCGCCGGGGTGAGGGGAAGATGATGGGGCAGGAGAGGCAGGTGGACCGGAGTCGGGCCCCATTATCTGACGAAGGAGGGGCGGCCTCGGGGAGGGGTCCGGCCGGAGGGATGAGCCACCCGGGCCTGGACCAGGTCCGGGTGGAGGGCCTGAGGGCCGGGCTGATGCGGAGGAACAGTGTGCTGAGGGGGGTGGGGCGCTCGGGAGTCGGTGGTGGGGCGGTGGGAAGGGGTAGCTTCTCTTGGAGGCAGTGACTTTTGAAGGAGGACTTGTTTTTAAGGGGAGAGGATGTGGGGAGAGCTCTCCTAGAGGGCACTGTCAGACCCTGCGCCGGCCCCTACTCTGCGGAGCTGTCAGAATCGTCTGGGTGGAAACCAGCTTTACTTGTAAATCTTGAGCTTGTTGGCTCTCTCTCCTTCCACCCTCCCCGCCAGGTTGCAGGTAATATGGATGCTTTTCAGGACTGCGTGGGATTGAAGGGAAAGAGTAGATGGTGAGAAGTGATTTAAAATTTTTAGTTCTCTGTTTTAGTTATTTCCTGGAGTTCTTTTAAGAACTCGCCGGGCCCACTGCCTTCCTAAAAACCTGGGCATTTGGGAGAATTTTTTTTTTTTAGAGGACACTAAAGTCATTTTGTTTTGTGTAGGTCAAGGAAAAACATGATTAAAAACGTAGGAACGTCTTTCTGATATTACCAAATTAAAGAAGCTTTTACTGTCAGGTTGAAAGAGAAACGAATGGGCCCTATGATAGATCTGTAGGTTTTGTATTACCTACTTGAATGTTTGCAGATAGGGAATGAGGTTCCATGACGTGTCATGAAAAGTTAATGCATTTCTTTTTCTTGCTTACTCAAGAAGTCACCACAGCAGATGTGACACACCTGGCACTTTTCCTGGGAATTGGTGTTCACTTTCCTTGGGAAGACTTTGTTGGGCTCTCCTTAAGGGCCTTAAAAAAACAAACCCTCCAACAGTTTGCATATATAAATTAATGACTAATCAGAGGAGATTTCATTGGTATTCCTCTTTGGTGTCAGAAGGCTTTGGCGGAGAGGGTGAAATTTGTTTAAAGCAAAAGTCAGGCTTTATTCTAAAAGTTGAGTTTATTTGCTGCTTTGGTCAATTACTGCTAAACATTTTCCCTAAAAGGGTCATCCATCAGTTTAGCTGACTGTCATGTGTGTGTCACATGGCTCTTGCAAAATGCATTCTGACTTCAAGTTTTGTAATACTGTGGTTTGATGCTGACATGTCCCCTTTTTGTGTTAAACAGAAGCTATAGTTTTTGTTAAAATTTTATCAACTTTAAGTTGAGGATACTCTTCTAATAGTGCCATATTTGCTATGTTGGCAAATTAAAACTTTTTAATTTCTTTATGAAGGGCTCCAAGGACAAAGTTGGTTTTGCTTAGTTGGACAGAGTTGAACTAGAGGTCCCTAATGGAGTAGTTTTCCTGGCAACAATAAAGTAATGAAATTGCCATTTTCTGGGGATTTGTAAACCACCTTTGTTAGGACGTTTCTTCATGTATTTAGTACTGTAAATAGACCTTGAAGATTAGTTGAGCAGAACCGTGACATTATGTAGCCTCTGAATTTGTTGCTCCTTTTGTAAAATAAGGAGATAGGAGTCATTATTCCTGTCAAGGTGGTTGTGAGGTTCAAGTGTATGTGAACGAATTTGGAAAACTATAAGAACAGCCTAGGTGGTGTACATTCATTACATGTAAGATAGTCTAGTAGTGCTAGGATTTAGGAATAATAATCCTTACCCTCCGGGAACTTATAATGGAATATAAAAAATAGATTGTATGTATGTTAAATACCAGTAGATAACAGCAAGTTCCAGATGTGTGGCATGGTTTGAAGCAGTAAGATTTCAAAGGAGGGTAGTGGGTTGTGGTTGGCTAGCTGGGTTCAGGAAGGCTTTACAGAAAGACCTGTTAGGGAATTATTAGCAGTAGATTTGGAGAAGCAGAAGGGAATGAGGAAAATTTTTCAAGGGGAAAGAAGGAAGAATGGTTAATAAGTGGCAAGTATTGTAATTCTTGAGTAAATACAGTGCCAAATCATCCTTTCCTTTGAATACTCTAGATCAGGGGTGTCCAAACTGCGGCCCGCGATCCATTGTTAATTGGCCCACAGCAAATTCCAAAAATATATTTAGTTTGCTTAAATAAACCAGGTGAAGCAATATGTACTTCACCTCGAGTGAGTGGCCCGACTGTTTGTATATTTTACCGCGTATGGCCCTTGGTAAAAACCGTTGAAAAAAGTTTGGACACCCCTGCTCTAGATGAATGACCTCAACAGAATCAAACGCTGAAATCATGTTTACATTTTTTTCTGTCATTGAATATGCCAGTACCTGGCCTACTATATATTTTATATTGTGTCTAGTAAAATAATATAGGAGTTCAGGAAAACTTTGGAAAAGTATTAGTGAAAATAACGAGGTTAGAGAAAATTATGGATATTTTATTAGGGAAGGTCACAAGAGCAACGAGCAAAAAGATTTTTAGCAATCTGACTTCAGCAGTTTCTTCTTTTTTCCTTGAATGAAATTTGTTACTATCACAAAAGTAATTAGAGAAAAATTGGAAAATAAAGAAGAAAAGGAAAGAATCCTATTTTATCACCCACATATGAATCTATTTACTTTAACAGCTTGTTCTAAACTTTAAAATCTTATGTTTTTTCTTAAATTAAAACTTTTAATGGGTGGATGCTGCCTTTCATGATTCCATGATGAGTTCTTGACAAAAGGAAAAGTTTGGTTCTTAGAGGGAACAGGATTTTAGATTTATATTGGTTGACATAAGATTACCTGTTGGTAGCTTTATTACTGAATGCATTTGCCTTATGATCTTTAAGTTGTAAGCTTTTGGTTTGGGAGTGAGGAGAATAAGAAGCGTATCAATCACTGATTATTACATTTTAAGCTGTCCCTTTGACTTTTCCATGTTATTTACCTGATTTGGGAGAATTGACAACTCTGGGTTATCTTTATAGTAGAAGTTAAAGATAATGATTGACTCACTTCATTTTCAAGTACGAATAAAAACAAAACAACTGGAAGTAGAATCTGAAAAGTGGAAAAAGTAAATAGAGTCAGAACTTTCTTTCTTCTGGAAAGCTGAAGAAAGATTTTGATTTTCTGAGCTAGGTGGTGAAGCAGGCAATGATTATTTCAGCACACTGGTTAAGAAATACTTAACATTATTCTCATACCAGAAACATTTTTCCTAATCCATTAGTTTCTAGTGGGATTTTTTAGTGTCAAGAAAATCATTTTGGCTGCTTCATCTATAAGGAATGTGTTAATGAAGTATGTGTACCTATCGTGAATATACCAGGTAACTACAGTAGAATAGTCTACTTGGGTCAACTGTGGTTCTTTAATGCACGAAAATTTTTTAATATTTCCCTTGTTTATAGGTTTTTTTTTCTTTTTTAATCATGGCTCCAGATGATATTTGAGATCATGTCTCAAGATTTAGTCAGTCTTTCAAACTTTGTTCTTCTATCATGGTAGACACAAGGAACGTTTGACTTTTGTTTTTTGCCAGTATTGTGCTTTGAATAAATCTGTCTTTTAAGGATTTGAAAAGGACAACAGCAAGTTAATCAGTTCTGTTATCTGTCTGACAGTGTATTTCATTAATAAGTATATCATTACTGGCTTCCATATGATTTTTAGTTAGGATTTTTTGTTAGAAAAGATGCTGAAAATCTACTAAAAGTAAGTTGTAGTTTTGTTGGTTGTTTTGATGACTTTTTTGATGGTGTTGGCAGTGGTTTGAAAAATTCAGAAAAGTTAAAAGAAAAATAACCAGTAATTTCACTATCCAGAATATGATTCCTTAATGTCTAGAGAATCAACAACATATATAATTCTTTGGGTAATGTAAGTTTCCAGTAACTACATAGAATCTCCACGAAATGTATCTTATGTTTTGTGTCAGTGGATGATCATTTAAAGATAACTGATACATTTTGCATTTAAAAATGTCCTATTCCTTTTCATCATAATTAAGTTAAAATAAGGGATATTCATAGTTTCTTAAATATTCCAGCAAGTCTTTTAAAGTTTCTTTAAAAAAATGTCTTAAAGATGGAAGAACTTCAGAATCAAGTGTTCTCTTGCCAATTGTAGTTGGCTTTTAAAGAGAATTTTGCTTTCTGAGTAATTTTATTTCTTGGATGTTTCAGTCTTTTTAAAAAATTTTTTTTTATTTTTTATTCTGGAAGCAGTCTTAGTAATTTCCCTATGTGCTAACATCTTGTTATATTCACATCCTATTAGCAATCCTTTGGCTGTGTATGTGTGTTTTCTTGTTGGCAACTTGTAACTGTATATATACGTGATGTTTTTTATTTTTTTGCAGTTGTAATAGTTAAGTTTCACTTTTGATTAAGAATAGCTTCCTTTTGCTAATGTTATCTACTTTTTGTCTCCTAATATATGAACATATTTAAGATTAAATAAAATGCTTTTTAAGGTTTTGAGATTTTTAAAGATTTGCGAAAAGTTTTAAGATGAAGAGAAACCAAAAATTGGTATAGGATGCCAGTGCATGAGATATTTTAGATGTGTGACTTACCAGCTTTTTACCACTTTGTCTGAATTACATTTTGGAGTTTTAGTAAGAGATTCAGGCAAAATGCCCACACTTTTTTTTTTTTTTTTTTTTTAAATCTCACAGGGAGGGTGGAGCTGTTAAGACTATTCCACTGTTTTCCTGTAGAAGGTGGGGCTGAGACTGCTTCTTTGATGTCTGGAATAGAATTTAGGACGAAAACCTAGGGCTTGGCTTTTTTCTTTTTGAAACCATCCTGTGAGTGTTTTAGATTATAAAAGGGTAATGATGGAATAATGCTTGGGGGGAAAAATACTCGTGAGGCCCCAGAAGCCAGAGAACAAGTGTTTGTTGGTTTGTTGACTGACTTAAACATGTGAAGAAATAGGGTACAACTAAAGATAGGAAATGGAAATTTTTTTTGGTACTTTGTGACTGGTTGGCTTGGTTGGTCAGAACCACCTTGTTTTATTAAATCCAAGGCTGTGATAGGTTCCAGTAAAGTTGATTCTGTTCCATGTTTGTAGATTGCTAATTCTGACAAGTAGTATTAAGTGTGAGTGCCTTTGCTCACAAGGGGAACCAGTCTTTGGAAACAATTTTTCCTAACAATAATGAGTGCTTTGTGTGCTAACCACTCTGTGAGGGTCTTTACACAGGGCATTTTATGTAGTCTGCACCTCCAACCAGTGAGCTTTACAAATGAAACTGAGAAAATTGTATAATTGAAGTTTTCCAAGAGCAGTGATGGATTTAACTTGTCTGAATGTATTTCTTTTGAATAACAATAGAACTTAAGTGGAATTATTCTTTGTCCTTTCCTCTCTGTCTGTAGGTATTTTCTAGTAGCTTGACTTAGGACAGTTATTATTAACCCAGTTATGGTCATGTACCCCTAGGAGCACTGGATGGACCCTGTGGACCGGCTCCCTGTGTCATAATACTCATTTTGCATAAAGTTGCAAGCTGTTCACACTGCTTGAGCCTATTCATAAACCGCAAGTTAAGAATGCCTTATTTAGGAGATTGAAAACAGAAAAGAGAATGTTCACTACCACGCTTGAAATATGGAAACCTGGGAGTGACAAGAGTTTAATTTTAAATCTGAACTAATTGATTTTAAAATGTGAGATTTGTTTGGGCGTGGCTTTATTTTAATGACTTAGTCTATACTTGCCTCTTCCTTTCTTTTTTAAAGTGTTTACCTTTCTCTTCCTCATTAAGTTACTCATATATGGAGTGTTTCCAAGAGTCTTGAAAAAAAGGCACACACCAAATTCACAGAACAGTAGCTTTCACATTAAGAACAATAGGTCATCTCTGTAGTGTCTTTACTACTTTAAAGTCTGTGTGGATGTAGTTAGGATAAATGCCTAGCCGAGTGTAATGTAGTCTTACTTCAGTGGCTTAGATGGAACTTATTAAAATAGTTAAATATCTAGATTTATAAAAGGACATTTGAAGCAACTTGGTGAAATACACACCAGGGATAATTATTTAGTGCTTTATTTGTAGATTGGTGGCTATCACCCACCTGTCCTTGTGAAGAACATTTGGGTTCATCACATACTAAAGCTAATGAAGTCTGAACTCCTAAATTTACCATGCTCTTTTGAGCTGAGCTAACTTATTTACTAAAACAAATGTTCTAAGTTAATTTAAGCTGTGAATCACACTTTCCTTTATATTTGGTCAGGTCCTGTGTCCTAGTTCATAGATGCTTTGATTCATTCTGGTAGGTTTTATATGTAGAACTTACATATTTATGACATTTTAATCATCTGATTATATGAAATATATCGCTGATGGAATGTGGTATGATAAAAAGAACATAGCATTTGGAATGGTAATTCCTAGGTTTAAGTTCAGATTGCCACTTAAACCTCATACAAGTCGTTTATGCCTTTTGAGCCTGTTTCTTTATAAAATGTGATTAGTTTCACCTCAGTTTTGAGTCTCAAGAGTAAACTGTATAGCGCTATACAGACATTATTTGACATGTACATTCTAGTAAGGGATGTTATATGTGTAAATGGCAGGTGGTGTCAAGTTTTCCTTACACATTTAATCATTATGGATTTATCTCTGTCTTTGCTTTAACAGTTTTTTCAGTACATACTTTTAAAATCTTCCAGTGAATTTATACGCAATATATATATATATATACACACACACACACACACACACACACATGCATACATGTGCGTGCACATGTGCGCGCGCGCACACACACGGCTAAATTTACCTTGGAAGAAAGCTCGGTAAAGAAAACAGCCAGCTCTTTCTTTTTCTGTCATCAGTTAGAATATGTTAGGAGGTGAGGGGTTTTTCGTTTTTGTTTTTTAATTATGAAATGTGAACTCTGCTTCCAGGTGCTTACCAATTAGTTAAGAAGGTGACAGGAATAATCAGTATAACAGTATTAGCACAAATAAATATTGTGATACTTTTTTAGGATGGCAAGATAGCGTAAAAGATTTGGGGAAGGGACCTATGATTTCTGTTATTAACAGAAAGGTTTTGTTATGTTTGATGTAGCTGAGGAGTTCCAGAGCCCTTGATGGATGCTCGCTAGTGCTGGTCATATAATAACAATTTGAGTTCCCACCACCTGCCAGAAAATGTATGTATGTACATTACTTCTCTTAATCCTCTGAAGAAATAGTGCCCTAGTTTTACAGATGAGGAAAAGGAGGCAGAGTTGAAGTGGCTTGCCCAAGGGCATTCAGAGGAAGCAGCAGAGTTGGAATTTTAACTTAAGGACCTGTGATTTCACAGTCCAAATATGCTGTTTCCAGTTTACTGTGTGTGGTTAACTTCTAAAATTTAAAATTTAAGCCAGTTAATTAGACAGCTAACATTTTTGTTGTCAATTACTTTAAAATTCATGATTAGAGAGGTCTTTTTAAAAATGTTAAGGGTTTGTGAGTTACATATTGTGAAGGGACCTTTGACTTTCTCCTTTACATCTTGTTTTGGGTTGATATTTAAAGCTTCTTTAGGCTTGAAGTTAATTATTGTATCCATTCTCAGTTTTTCTACCCTCATGACTGTCCTTTAAATATTTATACTTGGGTCCTTAGAAATCACGGATGTCACTGTGAGTAAAGCAAACGAAGCAGAGAACTGCCGTTCTCTTGCTGGAGAGGGCACACGCTGCAGACTATGTTACTATGTATGTTGCCAAGCTTTGGGAGTTGTGATGGGTGTGATTATAGTACTTATAACTATTAGTTGGTAATTTTTAAACTTTCATTTTAAATTATACTGTAAACTCCCGTGATGCCTTGTCATCCATCATCTGAACAGAAGCTTTGGATAAGTAGCTTCAAAGTTTTTGTCTATAGCTCTTAAGATTTTTCAAGTTACCTCATGGTTTGGATGGAGGAAGGAAAAATAATTGCCACTTATTGTGCTCCTATAATATGCCAGACAACTGTGTTAAGAGGTTTTAGAGGCATTATTTCTAATCCTGATAAGAAACCCAATTGGGTGGTAGAGGATGCTAATACAGTCTTCTTACAGATGAGGAAATTGAGGCTCACAGTGGTTGAATACCTTGCCTCAATTACAGCTAGTATGAGATGGTTCCTGCATTCTAATGCAGATCTTTCCAGCTCTAGAACCTATGCAGGCTTTGAAAGGTAAGGAGTTAGAGGTCATTTACACCTCCTCCTGGGCAGGTTTCTCAGCTAAATATTTGTTGTTACATAGGTTGTAAGACCACCTATTCTTTTGTCCTCTTGTATGACTTGCCACTTCCTTCAGCACTGCCAAAATTGCCCTCATTTTCGGAATTCCAGCGTTGAATTTTTGGAAAATTAATCTATTGTCTATAAATATCAAAGAAAAACATCCCTTTTAGGTGTTGATTATGGGGATAGTTTTTAAAAAATTGCTTGGCTAATTTCTTAAATTTGGAGGAAAGACTACTGCCTTCTCAGATTCTTGGTAATTGATTATTTTGACTAACAGGTTGCTTCTGTCTCTAGCTGGATGCATATTTATATTTATTTAATCACAAAACTAACATGTGCTGTATAAAATTCAAACAGTATAGAAGCATATGAAGTAACTAAAAGTTCTTACCTCTTTTCTCCAGCCTGATAATCAATTTTGAATTTTCTGTGGAGCATACGTAAAGTAAGCAAAAAAGAAAAGTGGATGTCAAACACAATTATTGTAACTCAAGTTTTTATTAATCCTTCCATACCCCAAGGGCTAACAGAATAGTGTGTAGTTTAATAATGAATTAATAGTGAATTATATAATACAATAGTTATGATTTTGTTTTAAATTTGATACGTGAACTTAGTTTTAGGTATTTTCAAATGTGACATGTATGAAAGTTAAAAATAACGTGAAGGTAAAAGTAATATTCCTCTCATGCAAGTGAAGTAGTTCTAGATGAAAGAGAACAAACTTAGTTTCCATTGCACTTTTTAAAATATCAGGCCTTTGTTAAGGTATACTTATAGCTGACATTATGAAATTGGTATTTTGCGGGTACTATTTGGATAAAAACAACTAGACAGTATAGTCCTCCACTGTTTTACTTTGTCTTCTCATTCTTGGTATATGTTTCCAAAGGGTGGAATGTTGAAAGGTACGTGTTAATAATGTCAGTCAACTTTCTCTTAAAAAATATTCACGGACGTGAACTATGTCTGTCTGATAATCCAAATTTTATTTCATAAAAGAAAAACTGTTTATTCTAATTTAATCCAGAAAGTGACTTTATGTACTTGTGGTTATATTGAGAATATGCCAGTGCTATCTACTTACGACCTTGACCTACTCTACCTACTTAGAAATCATTTGTGTTATGGCAGGTGAGCCGAGCGAACTTGGCAAAGGTGTTAAGTCATTGAATAAACACTCTGATTAAAAAATTTTCCTGTCCCTAAGTAACCTTTTTTTCTGGTTATAAAAGTAATACAGGCTTACTGCAGACTGTTAAAAAAGTATAAAGAAAAGTAGCCATCAATTGTAATCCTACAATTTAAAAGTGTCAATTTTTCCAAATCTTTTATGTATGTGCAAAATTTTAAAAAAACAAAAATGGGTTATACTAAATAAAATGTACTATAATCTTTTCACATAACAGTGTTTCACGTAGCAGTCTCTTTTGAGATTTTAGAATTTCCAGTAGCATTTTAGAGGCAGAAACAAGTGGATTTATCCCATACTTCATGTTTAGTATACATAGTTTGGTAAAGGAAAGCAGTTACCTAAATAGAATTTTGAACTGAGATCTGTTTTAGTAATTTTTTAAAAGAATATTTTTTCATGCTTTCACAGTAGTGAGTTTGTTAAAGGTGTAGAAAATATTGGTGCTTGCATGCAAAAATGGCATAGGTATTAAGATTATGTTCATTCAGATCATAAATCATGGAAATAGAGAATCTCCAGTAATGCTAAAGTAGACCATAAGTTGACTTACAAGACGAACTGTTAGCAAAAATAATTTTTTACTTGTTATTATCTTTGATGCCCCATCATCCAATTGTGAATAGCCTGTTAATTTCCCTCTGTCTACCCCTTTCTATCTAGCTTTAATCTATGTCAGTCTTAACTTGTCTTAGTTTTCTCACTGAATTATCTCCTCTTTAAATGAAAACATGATACTTCTTTATGGTGTTATAAATTTAAGCAGTTCAAAAGAATTTTCTCTAATACTAAAAACACTTGCGCCTCAAAAGCAGCTGTCGTTTAAGTTTTTATTTTACAGATTCCAGCATAATTTATGATTCCTTGATTTAACTTGAGAAAACACAAAATATCTCATGTTTAAAAAATATTAGGAGCTAGATTTTCTAAGAGATTGTTGTTTGTACCCATTTTACTAATGTCCTCATAGGTTTTTTTTTAAACCTTGTTGAAATAAATTTAGATTTATAGAAGAATTCTAAAAATAGTATAGAGAATTCCTATATACCTTCACCCAAGTTTCCCAAATATTAACATCTTACATACCATGGTACATTTATCAAAATTAAGAAGTTAACACTGGTACATTATTAGCTAAACTATAGAGTTGTATTCCAATTTCTGTACTACTGAATGTCCATTTTCTGTTCCAGGATTTAATCCATGATACCATGTTGTATTTAGTTGTTATATCATATTAGCTTCCTTCAATTGTGCCTTGTTTTTCATGATCTTGACACTTTTGAAGAGTAATGCAAGGTATTTTGTAGCACGTTCCTAAGTTTACATTTATCTGATGTTTTTTCGTGATTAGATTGGGCTTACGGATTTTGGGGAAGATACCACAGAGGTGAAGCACTCTTCTCATCACATCCTATCAGAGGGTACATGATATCAGTACGACTTGTTACAGGTGATATTCACCTTGATCACTTAGTTAAGGTGGCATCCATTGGGTTTCTCCCGTTGTAAGTTTACTATTGTTTTCTTTCCGTAGTCTGTTAGAAAGCAGTCATTAAGAGCACACACTCCAGCCAAGGGAATTAATAAGCTCCATCTCCTAGAGGAAGGAGAATTTAAAGAATTTGTGAGCATGTTAAAACCACCACAGTAATAAGTAAATATTTTGGAGGACATTCTTTGAAGCCATGCAAGTATTGCTTCTCCTTAAAGTTGCACCCACTAATTTTAGCATTCATTGGTGGGTCCTGCCTGCAGCAGTTACTATGGCGATGATCTGCAGGTGATTTTCTGTTTCGTTTCCTCTACAGGTGTTATTTGGAATCCTCATGTAAGGAAGGTTTATCTCTTCTCTCCCACTTATTTAATCATTTATACCAGTAGACTCATGGATATTTAGTTTACTCTTTGGGTTTTAATACAATACATGGTTGTTTACTTTATGGCTCAAATTGTTCTGCTTTGGCCATTGGGAAAAATTTCAGGTTGGCTCCTCCTGTGTCCTGTGTGCCATGTGCCCGTCCATTTTCTCCCCCTATTATTTTGCCTGAAGTGTTAATCAAGGATGGCTATAGCCATTGGCTGTATCTCAGGATGAAAGAGGCTGATTAAAAACGTAAAGTTAAAATGCCCTCTGCATTTTTAGCGCATGCTTTGTAAAAGGCACAATGCTAGATTTTGGATACACAGATGAATAAATCAGTTTACCCTCACACTCAACAGGTAGGTATGTTGAATATAAGAGTAGGGGAAAATAGACTCCAGACTACTTAGGGGGGGAAGTATGAAGTGTTATAGTAAATTAGATGTAAAAAAAACTAGAGGAAGCTCTGATATGGGAACAGTGGAAAGGATTTACTAGAATAATATAGGAGAATGTTGATTACAGTTGTAACGCTAAAGATTTCTGAATTAGCATTTTTTCGCTTAAGTCAAAATTGTATTGTAGACTGAAAACCTAATCCAAATTCTTAAGGAATAAAGGAAAAAATGTATTTAAAGTCACCATGTGCTATATTATTCTTGACTCTGTACCAAAATTCTCACCGCGTGCTTTCTAATTTTAGGTGTGCACATTGTCAACATTTTTACTGTTTTGTTCTGTAATTATAGTTAAAGAAATATATTTAAGGAATCTCAAATCTCTGAATTCTCTTGAACATTCAGTATATTAATAGTTTAGAAATAAGCTACTACAGTAGTAGGTAATTTTAAATGTGCCAGTGCAAGTAACATACAAGTAACACTCTGGTGTGTATATTCAATAACGGGAGGAACTTTGTGAGTTAGACTTTGTTTGCGATTCTCCATGTCTTCTGTCATGTTAGTAAAGCAGATGGTTTGGAAGAGAACGAAATAATAGACCTTTGAACAGTGTGGAGGTTAAGGGCTCCCACGGTGCAGCACGGTCTAAAATCCCCGTGTAACTTAAGTCGGCCGTCCGCATACATGGATTCCCAACTGCAGATTGAAGATACTGTTAACCCTTAGACAATGTGGATTTAAAAAATTTGTGTATAAATGGACTCATGCACTTCAAACCCGTGTGTAAGTCTTGTTTAGCAGTGATTATTTCATTGCAGAGTACTCAACTCTTCATGTTATATATAATGACTGTGACCCTTAAATTATCCGGAACTCATAAATTAATGTTTAAAATAACACTGTAACATTTAAAAAGAATGTGATAATTGAAAAAAGGTGATTTAAAAAAAAGACTATTAATTTCTTGAAACCATAATGTAATTTGTAGCACACTTACGTAGGAAGCATTCATTACTCTGAAATAGAAAAGTTCATCTTTAAGGTAATGACTGCAACCTCCGGCGACATCTGTGGCCCAGTGCTGTCAGGTATTGTAACAGGGTCACATACAATTGATTGAGGGGATGTTTATTGAAGGTCTGTTAGATGCCTGGCACTGTGCTCGGGGACATTGGTAAATTCAGGGCATCTCTGGTGTTGAAACTTCTGTTAAAAACTAAGGAACTATAGTAGTATCATCCAATGGTGTGATTATTCATGCGAACTGAAATGTTAAGTCCTTACCATGTACTCGTCACTAATGTTCAGGATTCATCATTCTTAAGAATTTGGTCTAATTAAGGAAGAGGCTGTGAATAGTACTAAAGTCAGTCAGCAACTGGACTGCCTGATAGAAGCTGTGTGGTATTAAGTATCAATCATTAAAGGGTAAAATTTTACAGTCCTTCTCCCCCCCCCCTCCTTTTTTCTTTGGTAGCTCAAACTGGAAAGGATATTATTTAGTTCATCCTGTGCTTCAGTCACCTTAAAGACTTGTTTAAAAGCTTATTTCCTTCTATGACCTTTAGTTTGCTGCTGACTAGGGCACTTTGGATTTTTTGTTTCTTGGGATATAATTAGGGACAATAAGTCTACTATGGTACGGTAACTTGGTATAAGCAAAATGATGTATTTTAATACACATCACTGTAAACCTATGTAACAATTGATGGATATTCACAAAGAAGATTACTGCCAAAAGTTTTACATCTTGCTTACAGTGTAAATATAATTGTAATGTAAATTTAAATTGTGAGTGATACTTGGGTTACACCTGAAGTAGGTAGCATTTTTGAAAAACTAAGTCACAAAGAACAAAATTGTAACTCATGTTCCTATCTTCTAAAAAAACCCCTATAAATTCTGGTTATTTTTATCTTTTTGGGATAGCTTAAAAGAACATATAGAACTGGTCAGAGTTAGGAAGAATCTGTGAGGGATTCCTTTGGAAACCATGGGCAAAGTCTGTTGTCTTCAGGTCCATGAAGGAATCCTGTTCCATGAGGGAATCTTTGAGTCAGGCCTGGCAGTGGTCAGTGTACCTAAACAGAGCCTAACTTTCAGTGTTTTCTGAAGAATGCTTTAATACAACCATAGAATGTAAAGTTGTGCATTTGCGTAAACGGCCTTTGATTTTTTACCATATCTTCAGTTTAAAATGTTTATAATGCAGGCTTTCAGAAGTTAAATGATTCTTTTTTTAAAGGGAGAATTTTCAGGTGGATTTTAGGAAAGAATCATAAAAGCCCCTTCATTAGAGGATTGCTATGAAATAATGATTTGATCTTAGAATTTGAAGGAGATATTTATGTTTCATTGGCAAGAACAATGGAAAGTTAATTTCCTATATTCTAATACTGCAGAGGGAGTGGGATTTATCTCGCATAGTTTTTTCGGCTCTCCAAGAATATGCATCACTTAGGTTTCCTTTTATTCTTTCCTTGGAAGTGGAATGGAAGTTCACTGTTCTCAGAGATGATGGGTAGCACTGTGTATCTTTTACATAATTCTGTCCTGTTCAGTGATTCATCAAAAGGGCTTCTGCTGTTGGTTGCAATTTTGGCTTCCGTTCAGGGCTTTTCGGGAACTATAGTCTTCCTCGGTGAGCTGCTTGTTATTGTTGCTATAGTTTTGTTTTTGCAGAATTTACAATGCAATATGATTTTTATTAATGTGACTTTCTTTTTCTTTTTGCAGTGATTATTTATTCAAGTTACTTCTGATTGGAGACTCTGGAGTTGGAAAGTCTTGCCTCCTTCTTAGGTTTGCAGTAAGTTGAAATTGAAATGCCTTTAAAGAAATTAATGCTGTGTATGTTTTCTAGGTAGACGAAAGATTAAATAATTTTATTCAGAATAAATTAATTCTTCTAGAATTTATGTATTTAAAGCCTCCAAGTATACATCCCAGTGATATCTTGGAGTCCTAAATAAAAGAAATGCTGTTGCTCTTAAATTCAGCAAATTGTGGTTATAAAGTCAAAGTGATAGTTTTTGTAGAGGTCAAACAATGTTTCATTCCACCATAGATAGTGAGGTGAAGGGAAAATAGTTGGCCTGTGTTGAAAGTGACTTGATAGAAGATGAATCGTCAAGTAAAAGTTTAATAGTAGAACAAAAAGTAAAAGCAGGGCCTGGTACAAACTTTTCTGACAGTGGCACAGTGTTCTATATACTGAAATTTACAAACAGATGTATGACTTTCAATCTAATGACTAGAATTCACGGTCTCCTTCATAGTGTTTATGTGTGTTTATCAACTGCCTTCAAATTCAGTATGTTTTCCTTCTCAGTATTTCAATCATTGGTTCTCAGAGTATGGATTAAAGACCCCTGGGGATTATCAAGACCCTCTTAGGGGTCCATGAAATCAAAACTATTTTCGTACTAATATTAAGCTGTTAGTATTTACTAAGTAAATAATTACTTAGTACTAAGGCAAAAGACATTTGCCTCTTTCTCTGTGTTGACATTTGCTCTGACGCCGCAGAAGCAGTGGCGGGGTAAGAGTGTAGGTGCCTCGCATTGCTTAGCCCACACTGCTCACACTCATGGTCTTAGCTCTCTTCACCCAAAGCGGAGTGGGGGCGGGGGGGGGGGGAACCGTTTCCACTTCAGAGAGTCTGGTGAAACAGTAAAAATGAGTAAGTTTTAAAAATCTTGATCCTTGAGGATTTGTTTTTAAGCATTATGTTGTGAAGAAATGAAGAGTATGCCTAAAGCACTTCTACTGCTTAATAGAGTGTTTTGGTTGTCTCAAGGAAAAGAAAAGCAAAATTCTTTTTTTCACTTGAAAGAACAACTGACAGACAAACTATAGTTATGTATTATAGATTGGGTATTGGGCAGACATTTCTTCAAATGAACCGAGACTGTCATTTCAAGGAAAATATTTGATAGCATTTGCTGCCTGTAATAAAATTCAAGCTTTCAAGGGAAAATCAGAATTTTAGAAAACGTATAATTCACCACCGTTAAGTTGACAGCACCTCAGATGCTTAATATGACTTTTCTGATTACATGAATGATAATATTAGCGTCATTTAAAAAATATGTATACTTTTATTATATGTCATAGTTTAAAAATGAAACCATGAAGTACCAAAATAAAACATAAGTGATTCTTTAATCTTGTGAAAGTATTTTCTAACAAAAAATTAGGAAAAAAAAGATGGTTAAATTTGATGGCATTAAAATTAACATCAAGCACATAAAACTATTAGAAAACAAATGACAATGAGCAAAACATATATATGAGGAAAGGGTGATATTTTCAATATACCAGCACACCTACACATTAATAAGAAAAAGATGTCCTGATAGAAATATGGGGAAACACGTGAGCAGGCAGTTCACACAAGAAGAAATATAAATTGCCAATAAATACGAAAAAACATTCAATTTTATTTGTAATTAAAGGCTTAAAATTAGATTTTACTTAATTTTTATTAAATTGGCAAACATTAAAAATAAGAATGATTTCTAGTATTAAATCAGCAATTATAGGTAGGTGGGAAGAATCTGGCATCTCTTGATGAAAATGGCTAGATAGCCTGAGGTATTTGTGCTGCCAGGAAAATCCTCTCTGGGACACCTATTGATCTAAGTTACAGGTTTTGAGTGCTACCTACACAGTAAAATCACCTGGGAAACATTTAAAAAAATACTGATATCTGGATCCCCAAAATAGAGATGAGCTACAAAAGGTATAATAAAGAAATGCATAATAAGCTATGGGAGTACAGAAGGAAGGATCTCTTTAACCATTGGCTGAGGAATTGGAGAATGTTTGGACAATTAGTATTGCCTTTGCTCAAATTGAAGTATAAATAAAAATTGCCATATGACCCAGGGACAGGGGAATAAGGGGTATGCAGAAAGATATACTGAGAATTTGGACAGAAGGAAGAGAGCATGTGCAGTGGCTCAGAGACCTGCAGGTAAGGATCATTTAGGGATTTATAAGAGTTCTCACAAAGCATTTGTAAGTATTTCTAACAAAATACCTGGCATGTAGAAGTGCCAAGTGAATATTTATTGCATTCATTTTATTCTCTGTCCACTTTATACAGTATCTGATACTTACTAGACATGCAATTAAAAATAAATAAAAATTTTCAAAATGAGTGTCTAGTGATGATGAGCGGTTTGTCAAATTGCATTCAATTCTTTAAATATGTAATTTCCTTTTACCAAATGATTCTACATGTGCCTAAGTGTGAACATGCGAGGAAGAGAAGTCAATATAATTATACCTCTAGCCACTTGGAACTCCCTCTGATTACATTTTACAATTTTCTTTAGTTTTTTTTTTTTTTCCCCCAATCCCATATATGCATCAGAGTCAGCATTATCAAGACATGCCCACACTGGCTTTGTTAATGATTTTTTCCCCTTCTCTTTGTTGGAATGTTGTAATGCAGATCTCAAACATGTCATTTCCCCCCTATATACTTCAGAATGCATTTCTGAAACCTGGACATTTTCATATAAAATAACATTGCCATTGTTGATTTAGAAAATAAATTTCCCTCATTGTCTCAGAAGTGTTGGTATTACAGTTGGTTTGAATCAAAGTTCAAACATGGTCCACACATTCCATTTGGTTGTTTTGCTGCTTAGTCTCTTAGAGTTTTTCCAATCTCTTCCTTTTTAATTTGTATATTTTTCATGTCATTTACTTTTCGTAGAAACGGGGGCAGTTTTCCTATAGATGGTATAACATTTTAGATTTGTCACTTTGCTTCCTTGTGGTATCTTTAAACTGTTCAAATCCCTTGTGTTGCTATAATTAGAAGTAAGCCCCAAGCTGTGATTTCCTTATGGTAACTGCTAGCCCCATGCAGCTGTATACATTAAAATTAACTAAAGTTGAAGAGAATTAAAAATTCAGTTCTTGTTCTCACTGGCCACTTGGGGCTAGTGGCTCCTGTATTGATTGGCTCAACTTATAGGACCTTTCCATCATCAAAGAAAGTTCTTAATAGCTTTGGGTTTAATTAGATTTTGGCCCATTTTTGTTGGCAGAATATTTCCTAGGTGGTGCTTTGTGCTTGCTAAGATTGTTCAGTGGGTTTAGGTGGTGATAGCCTGATCTCTCCATTCACATATCTTTTCATAAACATTTTCACTTAAAGAAAAAACAGTTTTGTTTCCATTCTGGTAAAATGGTCATAACAGATATTTGAGAAAAATTAATTTTTATAAAGTTTAACATTGGGTTAAACATTGTTATATGAAAACTTGTACACAAATGGTCGTAGCAGCATTATTTCTAGTAGCCAAAAAGTAGAAACAACCCAGATGCCCATCAACTGATGAAGGATAAACAAAATAATATACCCACAGCCATCAGAAGGAATGAAGTACTGATACATACTATAACACGGATGAACCTTGAAAACTTTATGCTGAGTTCAAGAAGCCAGACACAAAAGGCCACATATTGTAGGATTCCATTCATATGAAATGTCCAGAGTAGGCAAATCTATAGAGACATAAAGCAGGTCAGTAGTTTCCAGGGTCTAGGGGCAGAGGAGGAAATGGAGAGTGACTGCTGCTGTGTAAAGGGTTTCATCACTGAGTGATGAAAATTTTCTGTAGTTAAATAGTAGTGATGGTCGCACAGCCATGTGAATATACTAAAAATCACTGAATTGTACACTTTTTAAAAGGGTAAATTTTATGTGAATTTTTAAAAGTCATAACTAGGAAATAAAATTGACTTCTAAAAAATTCCAGGAGAGTGACATGATCATTGCTTTGTGGTGAATAAATTGGATGAGGGGAGGGAGAACAAGAGTTTCACTGATTAGCAATTAGGAAAATCATTCATAATCATTGAAAATATAAAACCTTTTTCTGTATAATGTATGTAAAAAATTTGCCAAGAGATTTGGAAAAATTAAAGAATAGCTACTGAAAAAAATCTTAAAAAGAAACTACTGTTAAATACTGCTTTGTAATCAGAACACGAACTGAGTATTGGCGCAGGATGGAGTGGTTGTTCTCAACGTATTATGCCTTATAAACTATCAACTTTGTAGATAAAGTTAACATGTTATTTACTCTATTGAGCGTTAATTTTAATCATTAACTTTCTTTTCCCTTCAGGATGATACGTATACAGAAAGCTACATCAGCACAATTGGTGTGGACTTCAAAATAAGAACTATAGAGTTAGATGGGAAAACAATCAAGCTTCAAATAGTAAGTAATCTTTGGACGAAGTTTTTTATTGAAATTATTTTGGTAAACTTAGAATGTATTTGTTTTCTAATATGTTAACGAAATTAAATTTAAAGTATCTTTAAGACTCATACATCTATGATAGTGGTAGAGTAAGAATTGTTTAGATTAAAAATGATTTCTCTAAGAGTACCTTCCTCATTGAATTTTCTGTTCATAAAGCAGAGAAATTACATGTTTTAAGTCAAACTTAGTCCTAATTCTTTTTCTTGTGCTTTTACCAGCATAGTCTATGTTGAAGTTTACCTTGTCTAATAGTGAAAATATATCGAGCATTTTATTTGTCTTTTACAGTGCTCTGAATATTGTGCAATATGAAAAGAAACCTGGGGGAGGTTCTTCGTACGTGGCTTAGGTGAAGTGTTCAGTTGACCCTTAAACAACAGTTTTAACTGCGTAGGTCTGCTGATACATGGATTTGTTTCAATGACCGTGATGTTCAGTTGACCCTCACAATTGAAACCCGCATTGTCCAAGGGTCAGCTGGCGGTTGGGAATGCGCATATGTGGAAAGCAGACTTAAGTTGTATGTGAATGTTTTACTGCCCCGATCGTGGGCACCCCAACCTCTGTGTTGTTCAAGGGTCAGCTATATTTATTTAGTTCAGTTAGATTTATTAGATAGTATGTACCAACTCTGAGAAACATAGAATTTTATTGGAAAAGAACTTTGCTTTTCTAACATGTTTTACAGCTCAGAAAATGGATGCTGAGAGATTTAATGACTTGATTACAGTTACTAGCAGAGCCAAGTGATTCAAACCTTCTGTCTTCAATATTGTGTGTCCCTGTGCCATCCTAGCCCCTTATCCATCCTTACAACCCTAACGCCAAGTTAAAAACAACAATCATAGTATAGTAGTTCAATTGTCATTGCTTTAATATGGGTCTGGGACTACCAGTGTGGACATGTGGATATAGCTGTGGTCTTAAAAATATTAATCTCTGGGTATCTTTAGAGTTGACTAAAAGTATAAGGTGGCATAGAAAACCAGTGACTATTGTTTTCATGAAATGGATAATATACTGAACTGAGAGTTCCAGATTTGGAGGTAGAAAACTTGGATTCATTGTCTTCATTCTGGCATTTATTAGAGTCATGGGTTTAACTCACTTTTCAGCCTTTTTCCTGAGACAGTTTCCTATCTACATATTGAGTGTGGTGCTACTGGATTTACTAAATCATAAGGTAGTTGTGAGAACCAAATGTAGTATCTCTGTGTATGTGTATGTGATAATGTATATGAAAGCGCTTTGTAAACTTTTGGGCAGTACAGTAGTCCCCCCTTATCCATGAGGGATACGTTCCAAGACCCCCAGGGGATGTCTGAAACCACAGCTAGTACCGAACCCTATATATACTATGTTTTTTTCTTATAACTATATACCTGTGATAAAGTTTTAATTTGTAAATAAGGCACAGGAAGAGATTAACAACAACTAACAATGAAATAGAACAGTTATAACAATATAGCATAATAAAAATTATGTGAATGTGGTCTCTCAAAATACCTTACTGTACTGGACTCACCCTGTGGCAATGTGAGATGATACAGTGCCTGTGTGATAAGATGCAGTGAGGTGGATAAGCTGGGCACGGGATGACTTATGTCGGGGTGGGGTGGAGTGCCACGGCACGAGATCTTATCACACTACTGAGAATGGCATTCAATTTCAAACTTAGGAATTATTTCTGGGATTTTCCATTTAATATTTTTAGACCACGGTTGTCTGCGGGTAACTGAAACTACAGAAAGTGAAACCGCGGATAAGGAGGGGACTATTGTGTACAAATGTTACTGATAATATACCCACATGAATGGCTATGATAGGTAATTTTTTTTAGTGGCTCCCTTATATTTCTTTCCCTGGTAAGGAACAGAAAGGTACATTATAAAAGAATTGTGGATTTTGATACAAGTGAACACACATGATACTCCACATTAGGACTTGCAGGGATATAGTTATCACAGATAGCTTGCAATACTTTAAGCCATAGAACAGATTACTTTCCATATTGATTTATTTCCCATTATACATAGCACTTTATACTTGGCACCATAAAGGATTTTTCAGAAAGATGTACCCAGCTTCTAACTACTGATATGAAATGATTGTTATATGTGATCATTTGTCTCTATAGGATTTGAGTGTGTATTCGGGAAACATGCATATACTGCTACTTTCCTATGGCTGGAACGGATCTTAATAGGTCACTCACTCAGTCTTCCTTTCATCTTCAGTAGGAATTTCCTTTCCATATCTGGTGCCTTCCTTTGAACATTTTAAGGAAGCTCACCATTTTTCAAAGACGCTAGTTCCGTTTATAAATAATCTCTAATTTTTAATTCTTTATATTGAGCTGAAGCCAGTTTCCTTTAACTTCTATCTTTTATTCCTTTGCCTTTTGGAGCTGCCTGAATGAGAGTAATTCCTTTTCTGTTGGCAGCCTGCCCTTTAGATTGATTTTATCACAACCTTTACCTCTGAAGTCAGTTATTTCTTTCTGGAAGCATGTTTTCAGAACCTTTTACAATTTGAGTTACTCTTGTGTTTTATAAGTGCCTTTTATTAAGATGTGATTTCTAAAATCAAATACAAGATATAGTGCAGCCAATGTGGACTACATGAGGTAAATCCTCTCTTGATTTGGACTCTGAATTTTTTTCTCCCCGTCTTGGACTTCGGGGACTCATGGCCTTTTGTCATCATTAATCCATTCAAGGTTATTAAAAAAAAGCATCTAAATTTATCACATTTGCGCTGTCTCATTAGCCAAATTACCTACTAATTTGGCTCTTACAGCTTTGGGTTAATTTTTGTTTTTAAAAAGTCTTATACTTTGTGACTGTTTTTAAAATCTAAGTGCAAAATTTTACTTTTGCCCCATTGCATTTCATCTTGCTTGGCTTGAGTTGTTATCCTTCCAAGTTTTAGGTCTTTCAAAGTGTTTATGTTGATCTATGTTTTAATTATCCTTTTAGCTTTTCCTTTTCAAGTGTGTCATCTGGGTCTTTTTTCAGACTTAGTGATTACAAAACATTCAGCAGAGCAGGGCAAGTACAATCCAGTCCCATATAATGGAAGGCATCTTTCTATGATTGTTCCTCCATTGATGAAGTATTTATGGAAATGCTTATGTTACACCAGGTCTTCAGATAGATTTGAGGTTACAGAGATAAATGAATTATAGCCCCGGAGGAGGAGATGCCATTTAAGTGGGAGAGACAAACATGGGAAAATCAGTTACCCTGCGATTATGAAGGGTAATGAGGATTAGATACAAAGAGTGATCAGTTACAGGGAAAGGACTGTTAGGATATGGAGTTAGGAGACTTGAGTGTGGCAGGGAGATAACGGAAAGTTTACTCTTTGGATGCCATTGCTTAGTCAGCTAAAATTCTTTGTAAACACTTATTCAGAAACGATTTATTTTCTTGTGCGATCTTTGTGAAGGGGGTTAGTGGGTGGAGAAGAGAAGGAAGAACTCTCTTCTGTGTCTAATCCTCTTTACCCCTCATAATCACAGGGTAACTGCTTTTCCCATGTTTATCTCTCCCACTGAAATGGGATCGCCTGTGGGGCTGTTTCATTCACCTCTAACCTCGAATCTACTGAGTGGTGTAATGTAAACATTGAACAGCTTCTACAGTCAGGCACTGTGCAAGTAGTTTTACAGACAGTAGTTCATTTAAACCATTTAGCAATTCTATAAGGCGAGTGAGTCCTAGGATTTATAGATAAAGAAACTGTTAAGTGACTCTCTCTAGCATTAAATAACCAGGAAAACTAGATTGGGTGTTTGAAGTCAAGGTGGCTTGACTCCAAAGCTCATGCTTCTTCTCCAATGAGATCCTGAAAGACTGATGCTCCTTCTGAGCTCTCAGGCTAGTACTTTGCACAAAAAGGTAATGAAACTGGGATTTTTGTTTTACATTAGCAATGTTAACTTTATTTGCCTCATTATTTTTTCCCCCTGGAATATGTTAAATTACAGACATTAGGAGATTTACTTGAAACATATTGGGTAGTATGCATCTCTAATTTACTGTGTAACCATTATCACATTTAACAAAATTGACACTAATGCCTTAATGTTATCTAATATTCAGTCTTTATTCAAATTTCCCTTAAATTGCAACTTGTTTTTTAATAGCCTTGTGTTGGCTGGGTCTTAGAAATGATTTCACCGAGTGCTCCTGAATTTTTTTAATTTTTTATTTTGCTATTTGCTATTTAAAGCGTTAGTGGACATCAATGTCAAGTTCACTGATATACGTACTCCAAAACTTTGTAATTCTCTCCTTCTAGAAGGCTGTTGCATCTTTTTTTTCCCTTAAGGCTGTTGCATTTTAATCGCCACTCGTCTTAGGCTTCAAGTCAATTTTTTTTTTTTTTTTTTACAGTAACTGTTCTATTAATTTTCCCATCAGTCAAGACCTTTTACCAATATCTTAGGTAGCTATTCTAATTATATAATTTTTTTTAAGGCCATTGTCTAAGCAATTTAAACAAAATTCTCATTGCCCTTGTTAAAATCAGGCTTTTAAAATCTAAAAATTGAGTTTTCCTCTTGATAGTTTTAATAGTTTTTTTAAAAACTCAGACCTTTAATGTAGTAATGTAAGCATCTCTCTTTTTGGCGTTTGTGCCTAAATGGTTGAATATATGGCAAATTGCTCTTAGAATAATTTTATAAAAGTAGCTTGAATCATCTTCCTTACATTGTTTTCCCTAGGATTAAGACAGTATCTTCTGGAGATGGTTAAAGTGCTATCTTTGCTGGTAATTATCCGAATTAGGTCCTTTCAGTGCTTACTATGATGGTAACTGTGCTGGCAAATGATTTTGTCTGTGTGCGTGTATATAGTGTGCTAAAGGGGTGTTAGGCCAGTAGCCTTCCTAATCAAGTCAGCCTGTTTCTCCATTCATACTGAATGCCTCGCACAGTATTAAGGGCTGTAGGGAATATGAAAAGTATGACATCGTAGTTCCTAATCTCAAAGAGCTTATAATATTGGTAGCATTACCACAAGCTAAACTGTAGGCACTACCTTCTTTTCTGGACCTTCAGGTATTTGGCAATGACCATGCAGTTTAGTACTGTGAACACTGAGGACTGATGTTTCCATATGAAATCCCGATCATCTCCGTAACTACGTAAACTAAATTGCTCCCCTGCTCCTGTCCTTTCCCCCAACTCTGTCTTAATGGAATTGTTTGGATTTCTTGATTGTTTTGTAATAGTGGGATACAGCTGGCCAAGAAAGATTTCGAACAATCACCTCCAGTTATTACAGAGGAGCCCATGGCATCATAGTTGTGTATGATGTGACAGATCAGGTAAGTTCCAGGAGGAAACTGTGTTACAGTGACAAAGTAGGACATTACTGTTGATAACTATCAGATTCTTTCACTTTGCATATAAGCTGTCAGGATTATTCAAATGGCCGAAAACTGTCCATCCCCAAATAAGTGAATCATCCCCAAATACATGAATCACATAAAAATTTGTTTTAAAGCAATCTTTTAAAAATAGGTACATTATTTTTCTCCCCTCCATTACTAGAGTACCTAATGAATTGGTCAACCAAAATTTCTTATTTTCCTGAAATAGAAAATTCAGTAATTGGTTTTACATTTGCTTTCAAGGGACTCTGGTTATATTTATTAGCAACTAACTGATCATTTTGACAAGAGTTTATGGGGAACTGTGAGTTTGGTTTATACTATGTTCTTGGTGTTAAATATTAACAGGAATTTGCCTGGTAATTAGACTCGTCAGAATTGCCAAGAGAGACTGCAGGTCTCTCCCTATAGAGGATATGGTTCAGAAATAGGATGAGCTAGAGGAAGAGTTTGAGAGGACAATGAAAATCTGACGATTAGTTGTTGAGAGAAGGTAGGTGGATGCAGGGATAGTGTGAAGAAGGTGGTCCAAGAGCCATAGCTGGTCTCTCAATCAGAAAGTAAGAAAATTTCAGGGTTTTTTTTCCCTATCAAAAGATAAAAGATAAACTTAGAATTTATCTTTCTTTTAGCAAATGTTGAATCTCACCTCAACCATGAAATCATAGCTAATTCGGAAATAACTGGAATCATATAGACTTTAGAGTCAGTGCCACTAGAAATATTGGGTGCTATTAACAGAAAAAAATGGTGCTAATTTAAAAAATCTCAAGTCATTACCATGAAATATTTAAAAGTGAAAAATTTCCTAAATGACTGGAAAACAAGCATCTTTCCTTTGGACTCATTTAATAATATTCTTTGGCATCTCTAGTAATAACGTTTAGTAGGCTTATTCATAAACCAAGATGATCAAATTTCAAATTTATCAAATTTGCTTGAGCTACAGTTTGATGCTGAGTTGTATTTCCCTCTCGAATAAGGTGTTTTCATCCTTAAGCTTTCAAATTCTAATGTCTTACTCATCTAGGCACAGTCATTTTAATGTATCAGTTCACTTTGCCAAGCACTGTAGGTACTGTTTTGTAGCTAGAGTTGTCTCACTAGCTCTTCTTAGGTCAAGAAAGACACTTCTGTTTGTCATTTACTTCATTAGAGCACTTGTGTCCAGAACTATATGATCATTCTTAAAAATGTCTGTCTTTTTAGGAGTCCTTTAATAATGTTAAACAGTGGCTGCAGGAAATAGATCGTTATGCCAGTGAAAACGTCAACAAGTTGTTGGTAGGGAACAAATGTGATCTGACCACAAAGAAAGTAGTAGACTACACAACAGCAAAGGTATGTTTAAAGTTTGATTTTTCAACTGAATTTGAAGGTGTTGGATTTGAACTATGTATGGGTGTGGAGTCATACAATGATCACAACCATCTTAGCTTTCAAAGTACGTATGTGCACTAGAGTACTTTGAGATAACAATTCGTGTAGTGTCTGTTTGAGTAAACTTAGTCTCCTCACTGCCCATTTCAGATAGAAATGCACTAAGTGAGAAAGATTTTTCAGTGTTAATTGTGCCCTGTTATTCTCAGGAATTTGCTGATTCCCTTGGAATTCCATTTTTGGAAACCAGTGCTAAGAACGCAACGAATGTAGAACAGTCTTTCATGACGATGGCAGCTGAGATTAAAAAGCGAATGGGTCCTGGAGCAACAGCTGGTGGTGCAGAGAAGTCCAATGTTAAAATTCAGAGCACTCCGGTCAAGCAGCCAGGTGGAGGTTGCTGCTAAAATTTGCCTCCATCCTTTTCTCACAGCAATGAATTTGCAATCTGAACCCAAGTGAAAAAACAAAATTGCCTGAATTGTACTGTATGTAGCTGCACTACAACAGATTCTTACCGTCTCCACAAAGGTCAGAGATTGTAAATGGTCAATACTGACTTTTTTTTTATTCCCTTGACTCAAGACAGCTAACTTCATTTTCAGAACTGTTTTAAACCTTTGTGTGCTGGTTTATAAAATAATGTGTGTAATCCTGTTGCTTTCCTGATACCAGACTGTTTCCCGTGGTTGGTTAGAATATATTTTGTTTTGATGTTTATATTGGCATGTTTAGATGTCAGGTTTAGTCTTCTGAAGATGAAGTTCAGCCATTTTGTATCAAACAGCACAACCAGTGTCTGTCACTTTCCATGCATAAAGTTTAGTGAGATGTTATATGTAAGATCTGATTTGCTAGTTCTTCCTTGTAGAGTTATAAATGGAAAGATTACACTATCTGATTAATAGTTTCTTCATACTCTGCATATAATTTGTGGCTGCAGAATATTGTAATTTGTTGCACACTATGTAACAAAACTGAAGATATGTTTAATAAATATTGTACTTATTGGAAGTAATATCAAACTGTATGGTGATAAGTATTGTTTTAATTCTTATGGTTAAAGGGAAATAGAGCCTTGCATTAGTCTTAAAACAGCCATCTGTTGTGTGCAACCAGGGCATTGTAGACCTATCTTAGAGCAGCATCCAATACGCTTTCCAGATAATACACCCAACTGATGACATAGGGAGGCTTCTGTGCTGGGTAGGGATTTAACCAAGCTTAGTGGTGCAGGGAGATTAAATTGTATGGAAAACAAGTGTAGGATGTATGCTGTCTACCCTATTATCTCTGATCCTTTCTCTAAAATCATTTGAAATGGTTCCTTTGATCAACATTTTTTCTGTGGCAGAGGTGGAAAGCAGCATACCTGTCCTAACTGGCAAATAATCAGACTAATGCATGTGCTAGTATTGTTTCTTCCATGCTGAGTCAGATGGAGGCTATTTTATCCTTCACAATTGTATAACAGGTTGGAGGAGTTAAAGCATTAAAGTAGAAAGCCGGAAAAATTTTATTGTTTGATTGCCCTAATTTTAGAAATTATATCCCTAAAAATTAAATGAAAACATGAATGTGGGATGGGAATGATAAATGAAATATATTTATTTCAGTGGAATTTTGCACATGTGAAAATTTTGTTAAATAGGACCTTAAAGATCCTAGGGTTTGCTTTTATTGTGGGAAACCAAAATCTTTTGCTAACACTAGCATTTTAAGATGATAAAAATCACAGCCTGTTTCCTTGGGGTTGAAGTACTTGCCAAAACATTCTTTACTTAGGGGCTTGGGGTGGCTGTTGGCAACACATTTTATGGTGGGGTCTTGAATTCAATGATAAAATTTAAATTAAAAGCAAGCCAAAAATTATAGGTTTTTTATTTTCACTAAACAAGCAATTGAAATACATGGTACAAAAATAAGTGGTAAGATTATTGTACAATGAAATGGACAGAAATATTCAATTTAATTTTCCATCTATGAGAATTTCACAATAAAATCATAGTTTACTTTGTATTATAGATGTGCTTGTTGGATCTATTCATCCTCACATAAGACAACTAAAAAAATTCCTCAAGTTTACCACATAGTTATATGCGTGAAGATTTTAAAAAATGCTCAAGGGTTTTTTTGCCTTACAATACAGGATAGTATAAAGGGGAAAAGAATTCAGAAACTATTTACCACAGTAGATAAATGACAGCAAATGTCAGACACTGTGAAGCCTGTACTTCAGTTTTATACAGCAAGTTCAAACTCACTTATTCGTCGTCAGTTACAAACAACATTACATGAATTTAAGATGTAATCATATGTACATACTTAGTTTTGAAAATTCTGGTGTTCTTTCCCATTGCAGTCAAGACGGGCTTACCACAGGATGTTTCAGCATGCTCTACCATTTGCTTTTACGAATATGCCAATAAATGCAGTTTTGAAAAAAATACATTCCCATTCCTACCCCCATTTTCAAGTACACACATTTCAAACTACTATGGGCTTTAATAATCTTTTCACTGTAAATGGCTGCCATAAATTAACTCACGTAAGTTACGGCTGTTCTAAACTTAAGCGGTGTAGTCTCTGGGAAATCCTTGCAGAATGACAGCCATTCTGGTCTGAGCAGTAAGTTCTTGTTCTTTGACCTTGGACTGACATTTCCTTTAGCATACATACATGTTGCCATTGCAGCATATTTTACACCAGCCCTTTTTTATCTTCCCATTTAAGCTTCAAAACAGACATTGTCTCCATTTGCAAATGAGCTTGGCCATGGAGCTGCAGCAAGAACCCAGGTCTTGAAACTACCAGTATAACTCTTAGTATTGCCACTTCTCTGTGGACTTAAATTCTACTAATTGAAAGGAACTACTAGGAAATTTTACGACAGGTAAACTTGGGATTTCATAACCACACTTACGTTACTACTATAGGCCACCGCTGTCCTTAAGGCTAATGTGTACCACTGCACACTGGCCGGCCAGGCTGCTTGAATCTAACCTGGCCATGTCTGCTTATGGAAATGCTGCTGGCAGCATCCTCCTAGGCTGAAACAATTTCAGGTTCAGTTTTAAGGGAGGTCTTCAACTTTTTATAGCACTGCTGAAGATATAATTAGTTGTGTTGATATTCTTCAGTGGTATTCACAGCTAGGTCCAGAGTAAGCACCCTTCAGTCACACCTTATTTCAGAGGAGACAAAAACAAAAATATCTTAGATCATCTCTAGGTGAAGTACTTTCTTGGGAAAAAGGGTATTTTGAAATACTCTGTGTAAATTATAATTACTAGGCTGACTGGGAATAGAATGGCATCTTCCGCAATTACTGTAACATCGGCCAGTTTGTTTCTAGAGTTGTCATCTTTAATTTTTTTTTGCTAACAAATACAGACTTATTTTCATGCTTATCAAATACTAGTAACTAAATGGGTTTAACTGCTAAGGGTTATCCTGTAACATACTCAGTGCAAAGGCATGTACCGATTTATAGCCACATCCAAGAGAAGGGGAAATATGTCAATTGAAAAAGAGGCCCTTAGACACATCTGCCTTTTAAACCAATTCTAGCCTTTTAAGATGGTTTCACACATACAATTATTTGCTAAGGGTGTTGTCTTCTCTTTTTAAAATCTATGTATGGAACCACGATAAATATGGAGACTCATAGGTAGCATCATAATGCACGGTTTAACTCTCACATGCCCTTAATTAAACATTGTGGGAAATCCTACCTTAGTAGCAGCAGGCACTTCTAATACTGAATTTTATAATCTTTAAATGTTAGAATTTAACATCTCATTTTCCAGTGACTATAAAGTCTGAGAAATTTTAAAGCAGAAAAGTTACATTTAATAACAGGACTTTAAGAGGCGGATGAGATGGTGTTCAGATTATGTGGCTCAGCCCCCAAAACTCAAGTCCTAACCTTCATTTAAAGAAGGTAATTTTGTATTAAATGTTTTGTTCTGAGGGGATCTCATAGGTCTGCTTATAGAATAACTGCTCCAATATCACCTTTGGGTTCAAGATGACGTGTTCATTTTTTTTTTACAAACTTAAAAAGATCTTACTTTCTTAAGCATCTTCCTCCAGTGAGAATCTGGATGGAGTATGAAAATAGATCTTTAAGTGCTTATCTCACATAGACTGAAGTGTGAAGAACCTACCCTTGTCTTAGCTCACAGTAATACTAAAAACCTGGGGGGAAGTGTGCTTTCTTACATGTTCGTTCATGGCGCAGAACTTTTCTAAAGTGCTTTTTTGTTTTTGCAGCATCTGTGGTTACCAGCAATAGTCGATCATTTTGCTTTAAAAAGCTACAGTATTGATGGTTTAAAGGGATCACCCGTAAGTTTATTTCTACCAAGGTACTTACATGTCAACTCCTGAGCAACAAAGAATTCCCTTTTTTCCTTCACTATTGACAGCCTTAGTTTTTGTAGTTATCCATGCCTTTCCCTTCCCTGATCATGGACCATTCTACCACAGCAGAGTAGGAATGGAGGGGTGCGTCATCCTAGCGGTACCCTTAAGGGCAGGGGTGTCAAAACTGCGGCCCGCGGGCCAACTGCGGTCTGCAATCCATTGTTAATTGGCCCGCAGCAAATTCCAAAAATGTATTTAGTTTATTTAAATAAACCAGGTGAGGCAATATGTACTTCACCTCGAGTGAGTGGCCCGGCTGTTTGTGTATTTTACCGCATATGGCCCTTGGTGAAAAATGTTGAAAAAAGTTTGGACACCCCTGCTTAAGGAGGATAATTAGTCAATGGCCCTGCTGAAGCTCAGTGGCAGTTCTTCAAATCTCTGACACATTTTCCTTTAAGATACCAGTTAAGTAGGCAGATGGAGCCCTAAGCACTGGCCAACCATTTACTTTTTTCAGTCTCGGGTCCTCTTGTGTGCCTGAGAGTACCAGGTATTTGGTATCTTCCTTCTCATACCAGCCTTCTTTAAATGATCTCAGCAGGTGGACTAGTTTAGGAGCTGTCTGCTCTTTGTAACTGGATAGAGGGGGAAGGAAAGACCTGTAAGCCTTATTAGCATTATTTTATGAAAAACTGCAAAGCCACAAACATACTCTTTGTAGAGAAGCACCAAAAGTAAAGTTTTAGTTTTGGAAGGATTCATTTTAAATAAAAATAGTAATTTGATAGCCCTTACTTCAGGGAAGAGAAAGGCATTATGAAGCTAGTACATTAGTTAAATTTTCCCCTTGATATCAATGTTAAATGGCTCTTACAAGGACTTCGTGAAAGTTTCCCACCAGCCACGTTTTGGCTGACAGATTACATCTCTGTCTGAGAAGATGCCTGAAAGAGAAACAGAAGCATTTGTTACAGGCAGAATGCTGCACAGGAAGAAATGACAGCAGCCATCACCTGCATTCATTCTAGAACTAAAATGACTCTTACTCGAATTTCTTTGATGCAGTTACATGGAGTTCCTGCTCTTGACATGCCTGGATTTTTATCCTTTGCCTTCCTTTGTCTACAGAGAATTCTAACCTAGAAAATCCATGAATTAAGCAAGACATTTTGGTGGTAGGAGAGGCCGTTTCAGAGATAGTATGGTCCAACTGTGGAATCATAAAGGACGTCGGGCGGTGACAGTCCCACAGTGGATACCAACCCCCTCCCTCTGCTCTCTTCGCCCCCCTTTCTTATCATTCCCTGTTTGACTTTCCAAGGTCAAAAGAAAGTTGTACTGTTAAGTTTCCGGGCATGTTGCCCCTAACTGTCGCCCCAGCCCATTTGGGAAGGGAGTGGTATGGGAAGTCTGCAGAGACCCTCTGTGGGAAAGGGAGGTAAGTGGTGCTGTCAGGAGTTGCTTGGAGACAGAGTACCCAACAAGTTGGGCAAGAAGAGCCTCAAGTGTAGATGTGCAGACATAAAAAGGAGGCAGAGATAAGTTTTGTAGCTGTTGTCCTCGGGTGGTGAAGGGACTGCACAGAAATGGGAGCGTGAAGCCCTCTAATCTTCAGCAAGCAGCAGGGGTGAAACTGAGTAACGGAAAGCAGTGCAGTGAGCCTTCGTCACCACAGGAAGACCTTCCAACCTTCTTCCTGGCAGTGGTAGCACCTCCCTTGTTCAGTATCAGGGGCTTCTCCCGGCATCTCATGTGTTTCAGTAGCTCTTGGCTCAAGCTTCTAAGCAGCAGCCAACTGTTAGAGCAGGTCTGAGGAGAGATGCTCTAGGGTTACTCTACTTACCAGACTAACCCCAGTCACGTCGGCACTCCTGTGCGCCACTGGTGTGCTGTCAGGGATGAGGGTGCAGCCGGCCAGCGTGTCCAGAGAGGCCAAGATAGTGTCATACAGGTGCTCTGCGTGGCTCTCCAGCTCGCCGGGCTGCTTTGAGATCCTCCCGAGGACGTCCTGTAACACTAACAAACGAGGTGCAGAGCAATTAGGCTAAAAACATCTTGCAAGTGTATTTTCGAAAGAACGAACGATGGTGTAGCATTTTATACAAACTAGGAATATGGCAAGTTTCAGAATGTCCACTCTTTTTTAACAGTTACCCTCAAGGAACTGCTATTGCACAGAGGTCTGTTAGCTGCTGATTAAAGCTGCGAGTTTCACCGGCTCCACTTTGGAATTATGTAATTCACAAAAAGGCAGACTTGGTTCTTTGGTGACTGGTGTGATCTGATTTTTAGAGATGAGACACAGGACACACCCAGGTCCCGTGGGGCAGAACGATTAAATGAAACAACATGCCTAGACTAGGGCTCTGGGTCCTGTTCCCAGGTCCCACCAGCTTCTTGGCTGGGGGCTGACACTGAGCATGTGTATGGCTGGCCTGGTAGCATACGTGGGGCTTCTTGGGAGCCCTCTTTTGTGGGTCCTGCATCAACAGACTTCAAAAGAAAACTACCTGAAATCAGGGCAAAGACAGGGTGGGTAGGGAGGCCAGGATTCCCTCCTGCAGGCCAAGTGTTCATTTGAGGAAGGGATGGGCTAGGTTCAGAATGCATCATACACAGCAGGCTTGTTTTTTCCTCTGAGAGACTATTTTGCTTTGTTAGACACAAAGCCTGCTTTAGCTTCCAGTGCCTTTATCAGCTGTTAGCACTCTCCCTAGTTTCCTGCCACAGCTGCGACATGTGCCAGCAGCGGAAGGGAAAGGGGAAGCTGCCTATCTGCAGAGGCTGCTGGCTGGGGGCTGGAAGGAGCAGCACCGGCCCCCGGGAAGCCCCAGCACTGCACCCTCGGTCAGGCGGTGCGGCCGTGACAGCTCAGGGGCCGGCCAGACCCGGCAGAGGGATGCAGCGGGGCACAGCTCGACTCTAAGGCAGCTGGGGGGGAGGGGAGGGTCGCCCCTCCACGTTCACCAGGTCCCTTGAGTCAGTGGAATTCGGGGGACCTTTATTTTTTTCGAACTTTTACTTTAGAATGTTACAGTGCCTGGGGTTGAGTAAAAGGAAAGCTGGGAATGGGAATGAAATCTCTCCCGGTGAGATTTTTTTTTAACTGATACATGCATATAGGGTCCTGGTTCAGCTTCATGCCAATAGGTCCCAGTCATTTGACCCAGTACAATAAGGAGTTTGTGTGGGAGACAGGACTGTGAACTCATGCACGAAAATGTAGTGACGACCTGCCCAATTTCCCAGAGGAGGCCTTTGGCAGGAGCCTGAATCGGGACGTTGTGGAGGGGGAACAAATTTGGCTTCCTGTACCTACAGTTACACTGGCAGAGGAAGACAGCAGGCTCTCACAGTGTGTTCTGGAGCGAACAGGCACGCACTGAGCCTCACCTGAGACACCCCGTGAATATCAAGGGGAACTTGTGATTTTCACAAAACAGCCAGGTTCCTGACTGCCAAGCAAAGGACGGGAAGGGGCAGTGTGTCCATCTGCAAGAGCCTGGATTCCTATCTGAAAACCACAGAAACCCAAGCCTCTTATTTGGACAGTAAAATACTTCTAGACTCCTTTCAAGAGAAAGGAAAAGTGGGATATTCTTATTACAGATTAAGCACGGAGAAGTACTACTGAATTGATTTTTAAATGATGGTCGGAGAACCTGTAGCTTTCCAGAGGCCCAGTGTTACATGTGGCCTCGGGGAAGAGCTCCCTGGTATCGGGCTCCTTCCCTTCCTGCTCAGGCCCCTGCACCTCCACACACACAGCACTATGGGAGGCAGCACAGGGGCTGGAGCCAGGCTGCCCCTCCTCGTGTGGCCCAAGGCAAATTCACGACTCCAGTGAAGGGAGAGTAATAACATCTGTCTCATAGGGCTGTAATTAAACAAACAAAAAATTGATATATCAATGGCTTCAGCACAGTGTATGGCACAAACTTCAGTAAAATGCTGGTGTAACTGCAGGTAGTGGAGGAGCTGGAGCTTGGCATATTGAATTTCTGTCCCAGTGGAAACCCCAAATCCCCAGTGCAGGAGAACACCAGAAGAGAGGCCGCCCAAGGGCAGGGGACTGATTGCAAGGGGCTCACATACCTCACCCTGGATAATCACTGCCCTGTGGAAAACCCTGCAGTGGCTCCACGACTCCTAGAAACCCCTCTGCCCATTCTGTTCTCAACCCTGGTGATTTTTCTTCACAGGGGACATTTGGCAATGTCTGAAGATATTTTGGGGTGTCACAACTAGGGAGAAGATACTACCGGCATCTAATGGTAGAGGCCAGGGATGCTGCTAACATCCTGCCGTGCACAGGATGCCCGGACCCCCCACAACAAAGAACTATGCCGCCTAACGTGTTAGTGCCACGGCTGAGAAACTCCCATACGACCTCCCTAACATGCAACAGCCTCCCACTTCTGGTCAGGGAAGTGCAACCTCATTGCCTCAAGACCCGTATTTGCTTATGCCGCTTGCTTCCAGAGAAAACCCCACCTCGCCCCAAATCTGAGGCACTATACAGACGGGGCTTTTAGCACTTGGATGTCAGTCTTACAGGAATTCGAGACTGCGTTCACTGCTTTAACCTAGTTAGATTCTAGGTCATCCTCCATGTTATATCTGTCCTCAGCAAGGGCAACACCAGTCGTTAAATCCTTGCTCCCTACACGACGAGATGTAATCAAAGCCTGTAATTTTTACATTGTCTTAAATTGGGAACCCATCCTACAAAATGGGCTCAAGTTCAGTTTGTGCACCATCGCCACCCTATCCCCTCTCCTAAGTTCACTTCTTCCTTCAGTCTGTTCCCAGAAAAAAGACCGACCTCTCTCAAGTCCTAAAACAAAACCTCCCCCAGGGCAGACCAAACGGATTCAGCCTGCACTGGGAAAGGAGAGGAAGCCCTGAACGCTCCCCAAGGTACACATGCTAGCAAAAAACCAAGGAGCTGGATTAAAACCAGTATTCCCACCCAGGACACCACCAGGAAAAGAACAGAAGCAAGAGTGTCATTCTCACAGGCTGACGCCAGACTTCTACTCAGCTTACCATGACTTGTGGGTGCCTCACGGTGCGGCTGCGGGGGCAGTGACGATGTGGGGGGCTGCCAGACTGTCAGGGACTCTAAGGCAGTGGGTGCGTGTGGGAGGGGCTCCCGGGCCCCGCTGCTGAGAGGAGTTAGGCGCTGGCTAAATTCAAAGCCTCAAGCATCTCACCTGGCGTGTTATCCAACAGGCACTGAAGAAGAATCTCCCCTTTCTGTAAGACATTCTCCGTCAGGGACTGGTGCTCAGCTATGTCTTTCTTAAATTGCTTAAAGCACATCAGAAAAAGAAAGAAAAAAGCTTCGTTACTATGGCTTTGTGAAAGTTACTAAAAATGACCCCCCGCAGGGCAGCTTATGCCCCTCTAACCTGGGGGACAAACCCCCGTCTTCAGAACTCTGCAAGCTTAACTTCACCTTCTCTGAACCCAAGGTGACCACAGTCAATCCGTTTCTTCTGTTTCTAGTCTAACAAAAGAGAGTTCTCCTTGGCAAAGCCTGGCTCATCCACGGCTTGGAGTCAGGGTGTCCTTCTGTACCACACCCCATGGGGTTCTCTCTAAACTCCAGGGCTATGGGATTCTCAAAACACACATCTTCGGGACCTGGTAAGAACCGCAAGACGTGCCGTTAACTGGACCACAGGACCGGCTGCGTCCCCCCACGGCCTCCCTCAGGCTCCTGCTTTCAGGACTCAGGGAGGTGGTGGGTCTCCTAAGCAGCTGATTTGTTTTCCCCTCGCAGGTACCAGGCCTGTGTGGACTGTTTTTGACGTTCCTTTAGCTGCCATGAAGTGTACAGTCAAATCCATGACCACCGTTAGTGTAGCGTACAGCACCTGGCCCACATCCTGGAAGTTGTCATTTTACTCTTGGATTTACTACATCCCTTTGCCCTAATACCTGTGCTTATTTTACTCTTTATACTCTTTGGAGCTTATATGCTGCCGCAAACATACTGTGTTATTAGGACAAAATGTATGAGACAGTGCCACAGGTAAGAGACACGCATGCGTACCCACACGTGCGCTGATGTTAAGTGCCTGAGCTTGGGTCAGGGTAGCGCATACATATGCATGAGCCGTGCACCCTTCTGGTCCCAGTTGTGTGGGTGACACCAGGCTAGGCTTCACTGACGTGCAGGGTAACTACCAGCTCAGACCTCCGCTCTACCCACAAAACAAGATAGTTGCTTCTGGCTAGACAGCAAGTTTAGGCACAGGACGGAATGAGGGACACAATGGAGGGAATGGCCCCTGCTCTGATAGGGATGTGTGTCATGCCTGTGGAAAGGCCACCGGGTAAGTCTAACCCAGGCAATTTCCTCTCCCACAGAACCGCCCCTGGGCCTCCTGGGGGTGGGCCCTGCACAGCTGTGCACACACGCCGGGGGCTGCACACAGAGGACCCTCATACTCAGCATTCCTCTCCTTCCTCGGTGTACTCCAGGCAAGAAACTCATGGCAACCTCTACTCACAGCAGGAAACAGCATTCCCACTGGGGCAGGGCAGCTGGCCCACCCAGGCCAGGCCCTTCCCCTATATTTTAGTTGGCTCCAAGTCGGAAAACAAAGACTTCCCTCCTGCCTTGGGGTGGGGTGGTGGGAGTTCTGAGTAGGCTCAGGCCTGCGGGTGGGGCCCCTGGCACCATCACTAGTAAATCACTCCCTCCTGTTGAAGGCACATGGTCAGGTTATAAAGTAGAAATTCAAAGAACTGGCCCAGAAAACCCTTTCTAGACTAGCATCCTGCTCAGACCACCAATACCCCTGCTCCTTCAGAAAAGGTGATAAAGGCTTGGCCAACCAGACATGCTAAGTCACAGGTAGTTCAACCAAGGTTAGTGTTGTATTTAAGGTGACTGTCATCCAATTCAGAACACTTTTGGGAATGAAGGGGGATCTACTGATAATTATGCCAGGACAGCAGGCAAAAACTTACCCTAAATACACCTATCTAAAGTTGTCAACTAGAATCACAAAGAGATTTTTAAAATAACAACTCAGTGAAAAAGAGGCCAAAAACCTCAAAAAACAAAACAGACTGAGAAACAAATTAAGTCGTATTTTTGTTTAAATACCATCAAAATGCCCTGTCTATTCTGGAGTCAGTACAATTGCAGCTCAAATACTTCAACAGCGCTTTGTGACAATGGAAATGTTCGGTGTGGCCGCCCCTAGACCAGTGCGACGACAAACACCTGGAATGTGGATAGCGCACCTGAGGATTCTAAATCTTTAATTTTACTTAAATAGTCGTATGTGCCTAGTGACTCCATAACAGTGCACATCTATGCTTGTCAATTCCTGAGCTATTTGGAAAATTACATTGCTAATCACCTGTAAGTATTTTTGATTGAGGATAAATATACTGTATTCTCTCCAGACTCTATACAGTGTGGGAAATAACTCCTACATTTTAGTTTTTTAGCATTAAGAATACGAAAAGGGCCTCTGATTAGACTTCAGGTAAAAGTCAACTAAGCCACAACATATGCTTTACACATCAGTTATTTGACCTTTTACTTTGTAATCAAGTAATTTAGCCACCTCTCTTGTGAGTGGTGGCCAGAAGCCAGGACCACATATTACCCGGTAAAGCTGCAGAGAAGACTTGAGACCTGTAAGACTGGACTTTGGTGGAGTCAAGTGGTTGCTGACATCTGCTACGTTATACAGCCAATGGATCAGTTCTTCCAGCTGACAGCAAAATGTCTATAGAAAAAAGATATATGCTGTTTATATTTTCAAAAGGCTAAAAGTATCCAGGGGATTCCCAGAGATGGGAATATGCACCTTTCCAGAGCATTCCTTCACTTGAGGCTTTAGTCTCCTCTCTCCTCCCCTGCCTGACCCTACCCCACCTTGGTTCTGTCTCCCCTCAGCCTGATGTGACACGAAAAGTGCCAGGCTGAGAAAAGCCAGCCCTGAATGTGGAAACAGAGCAGCGAAGGTGAGGGCAGGGACGGGGAAGCCCAGGAGAGGAATGCCTACCACAGAAACCAATTCTTGCGTCAGCACCACTGCTAACTATCAAACTGTTCCTGGGGAAAATGTGAACATAAAATAAAACTATAATCATGACCAACCTGAATGTATGGCTGCAAACAACTGAATTAAAACTGCGTGTCCCTGTTCCGCTCCCACACTGCTCTGGGAACGGGGCCCCTAGACTCCTGCCTGCCACTCACCCAGGGAGACTGAGCCACGCACTTTACCTCCGCATCTCAATCTCGTCACAAAGGAGGGCACCTGCTAACACTTGTCCTGCCTGTTTCCCAGTTCAAATAAAATCACCCACAGGACCTGAGGGGCAGTGCTGGGAACAGTCTGTGGATGGGCTCACGGACACGGCCCTCTGGCCAGCTGCCCTCCGGCCATACAGATGCGGCGTCCATGTGCTCCCCAAGGGGCAAGTGTGGGGCTGTCAGTGTGCGAGAGCCACACCCCTGGACAGCCCCGTGTCAGGGACTGCACAAAGCCCTCAACATGAACTAATTTCATTTAATCCACACAATACCCCAGAGGCAAATCTCTACATTTTAGAAATGAGCAAACTCAAGAGACTGAGCTGAAATTCCAAAGACAGCAGTGCCATCATTCAAATTCAGATCTGCCTGACACTGACAACCTGTTCCCCTGAGTATTCATTATATCTCCAGGTCCTCCTGGGTGGTCCACGAGAGAGGGTTCAGTGGCCAGCACATCTAGGAAACGATCTATCTAATGCTCTACAGTCACACCACTTGATTAAATGGAAGCTCTGACAAGTCCCGCAGTTGAGAGCACTTACTTTTATTTAGCCCAGTGTTTCCCAAGTACAGGCCCTTCTTGTGCAGAGTGCCTCTTAATCCTCAAGGTCAAGAGCCTTGGGAAGCAGCCTGGGGTAGTAGTTACGAGCTCAGGCTCCAGCCCTTGCTAGTTGTGAGTGGGCAGGTTACCTACCCTCTCACAGCCTTTTTCTCCAATTGTGAAATGAGAAGTCCTTACTGGGTAGAGTTGTGAGGATTAAACAGGACAAGGTACGTGCAGTGCCTGGCACATAAAACGTGCTCAGTTTTACTAAGATTTATCCTAGCAGTGGACTGGGGGAAGGAGATGAGACACCTCCACGCAAAGCCTCTGAACTGCTGAGTTTACCTTCACACACTGCACAAGTGACTCTCTTCCCTGCTCTCCTCCTCTCCTGGGAGGCAGTCCTTTAGCATCTGCGTCCATGAATGGCCGCCGGTCCAACACAGCAGTGAAGGAGGAGCACGTTCTCAGTGGCCCAGAGGAGAGGCCCAGCGCATGGCTGCTCACCAGGCTGCCGTCCCCTGCGGAGTCCCTTGCATGGATGAAGGAGCGCAGCAAACGGTGGGTCTGGCCGTCAGGGTCCCCAGACCCTCTGAGGGCAGCCCCCGAGGGCAGCTGGCTTTGGCTGGAGTCCGATGGGAGGGAAGCAGGCCCATCACTGTCCGACACATCCAGGGAGCTCTGCCCTTCAGCAGCCCCAGTGGGTAGGGTCAAGGTGGGAATGGAACCTAGATACGAAACCAAGCTAGAAACCTGTGTCAGCCGAGTGGGCAAGGCAAGATACTCGTCGTCACTTTCCAGCTCCTCTTCTGGTTTCCATCCAGACTCGACGCAAGGAGGGCGCTGGGTACCCTGGCTGGCCCCCTTCTCTCTCTCTGGCCTGGGTGAGGGCCACCCTCTGTCCCATGTCCTCAGCTGGGGAGAGCCCACCTTGAGATGCTTGCCCACAGGTCGCCAGTCCTTCACGCCCCTCAGGGCTGGCTCTCTGCTCTCCCAAGGAGTGTCCTTACTGCCTGGGGCCCTGGGCGTAGACGTGAGCTGGCTACAAGATGCCATCCCCACACTGCCCTGCTGATGGGGTACTGCAGAGTGCCACTGCTTAAGGCTTTGCTCTCTGGGCCCAGAGAAGGGCAGGGCAGTGGCCTCCATTGCTGGGCAACTGTGGGAGACGTCAGTGGGTGACTTCAGGGTGCTTGCTGGCGAGACAGAAAAGCTATCCAGGTCTACTCCCGAGTCCTGCAGAATGGGGTCAGCCAGCACTCGGCTGTCCAGGCGCTTGGGGAGCAGAGACCTGGGCCTAAGTGGGTACGTATAGTCTAGCAGGTCTTCGTACTCTTTGTTTGGGTTCCAGAGAGGGGAGTGGCGGTCAGGGGAAGGGGGCAGGGAATCCGGCAGCACGCACGCCCAGTACTCGGCCTGGAAGGACAGATGCCTCGCGTCACGCCCGGAGGACATAGGCTGTGGAGACCACTGGGTCCGAGGCACTGGCCCCACCGTAGACATAGATGGGGCCGACTTGGGGACGGCCAGCTCTAGGGAGGAGGAGACGTTGGCAAGGGGGTGACTCTGAGGCTCCGCCCTCTCTTGGTGACCCTGCAGACTGCTGCCCTGCGATGAGGCAGAGACACTGCAGCTGGCAAACTGAGGCGCAGGGGCACCTGGGCTCCTCACGGAGCTCCACTGGGACGAGGAGGGGAAACCTGAGATGCGCGGCTGCCGGCTGAGGTCCAGCACCCGCGGTGACTCCACCGGGGACGGGTCCTCTTCAGTGTCAGCATCATGTCCTGAGCAAAGAGCTGTAGCTCTGGGAACAGTGAGAGTCTGAGGTAGCTCCTCTGACGCAGGAAGCCTGGTCTCCATCTGCAATCAGAAGGAAGAAAAAGCATCCAGGTGAGAAAAGGCAAACCAAATTTCTTTCTTAGATGACACATCAGTAGTTTTCTTTGGGGGGCCCAGACGACATTCGGGAGAAGTCAACATGAAGAATCTGAGCCCTGATGGAAGAATCAGAAGGGAGTGCTGCTAGGACAGCCCGGAGACTCACCCGGCTCTTGGCAGCAGACCGTCCTCCCCAGACTCATCCCACCCTCAGTCCTTTCAAACGTGCTTCCTCCAGACACCCTGCCTGTGAGTGAGCAGAATTCAGAGTGCTCTGTCACTCTGCAGCTGCCTAACCTCTGAGAAGTGTGTCCTGGGCAGATGAAACTTCTATCATTCTGGCACAGACAAGAGACACGTCCAAACCCAGCAGGCCCCACCCGGCTTGGCTCACAAGCCCATGGTAACTGAACACTGGCAAAATGAGTCACTCATCTCAGCCTCTTCACTTTGAATTTTTAATTTGCTCCATGAAGAACTTGCCCTGAGGGAGGCCGGATAGCACAGTGGGTAAGGGCACGGGCTTTGGAACCAGAGAGACCTGGCACCAACCCCTGCCACTTTCCAGATGTATGACTTTGAGCCTCACTTCCCACACCTGTAAAATGGGGATAATAATAGTACCACTTCCCCAGGACACGGGGAAAAGCAGAGTGCGAGTTCAATAAACCAGGGCCGTTACAATAAGCACCAGACTCACTCATGAAACAGCCCATTTGTGTTTGCTTCTTTGCTTCCTGCATCACTGAATCTAACTCACAGGTGCCCAGAGCCTCCCACCTGGCTCCCAGGCAGGTGGGCCCACCTTGTTTTTCCCACCGTCACACTCAGAGGATCCTCACAGGATTGGGCTCCATAGGGACAGCGTGCTGCAGCCAAGGCCACAATGACACCCAAGAGCTCAAAGCTATTCCCATGAAAGGCCTCAGCAAGCAGAACTTAATAGGATGTCAGAACTGGGAGGGAGGGGTGACACATGTCACCTTCCCCGTTATACTGAGGGCCTGAAGATTTGCTGATTTGCCTGAGGTCACCTTCTCTGTGTGACTCCCACTAGGTAAGGCTGCCCTGCAGTCAGGGAGGCCCAAGAAATGCTCCTTGCCCAGGACAGGGCTGCTTACCACAGGGCCTCCAAGGCTCTGCCAGGTTCCCTCGGTCCCAAGGGGACACACTCAGAGCCCTCAGGAGTCCACAGCCCTGAACCCTCATTCCCCAAATCTCAGGGCCCCCCTGAAGCACCAGATCACCAAGTCAGAAGTAGGACATGGCTCCCTGTCAGAACTCTCCCGATAGGCAGTATGTCTTGGCCATAGCATCCCTGGTCCTCAAAAGGTCAGTCACACCCTTGGGGACAGCAGATGCAGTGGACAGAGCTCCCTGCTGGCCCCAAGGCCCAACCTCCCAGGTGAACCTATACACAGAAACCGTCGCACCCTGGCCCCTAGTGCTCCCACGTGCACAGGGGCTGGGAAAGCCTGGAAGATGGTGACAGAACGCTGGCGCGCACTCCCGAGGACAGCGCCAGGGAAACCTACAGCCCCACTTGCCTGAGCACCCACCTGGCCGCCCTCAGAGGGCAGATCTCCAGTCCTCATGCAGGAAGGAGGAAGCAAGTGGCCGCGGGCTTGCTGACACGCACCAGCTATCGTTTCCCCGCAGGTGTTGCTGGCCTGTGGCTGGCAGGCTCCAGAGGGGCAGCAGGCAGGGGCAGGTAGCCCCTCTGCCCCCCACACAGGGGAGGCAGGTCCTCCCTCAGCTTCCAGGCGCGGCAGCTGCTCCCCACTCACAGGCCCTGGGGTGTCTACCTCGGGTTGGCTGCAGCTCCACCTCCCACAGGACGGGGCCTTTGTGTCTGTGGATGCCTCCACCTCTGCCTTTTCTTCTCCCAGGGCCATTTCCATGTCCCTAGGCCAGGGTTTCCTGACGCCTTCAGCCCCCTACAAAGTGGGAAAGGGAGAGAAAAAGATACATTTTCTACATCTGTATACAGGAAATCTTGCTTTTTAATGATTACAGAAAACACTTTTTGGCCAAAGAAGAAAAGAACAAATTATGGCTACTTCCTCAGAGCATAACAGAGGTCCAGTTTTCCCTTGGCGCAAATCCTTCCACAGGGAACGCAGGAGCACAGCATTTGTCCTCTGCTGCTATGCGGCCTGTACCAGCCCTAGCGGCAGTGCCCAGGAAAGTCAATGCAGAGGCCTAAAGCAGAGTCAAGGCTCGGCCCTGACGAAAGTCACCTTTGCTTCCCTGTCCCTTCAGCCCTGCCCCCTGGCTAAGGCCCGGTCCCTGCCCGTGCCAGCCCTGCAGCAGATCTGCTGTCGCAATGCCTCTGTCAGCAGGCAGCTCCGGCCTGGCTCTGACCGCTCTGCTCTGGACAAGAGCAAGTCGGGGCACGCCCAGGGTGCTTCCCCAGTGCCCACTCTGCCCTGCGGAGGAGGCAGGGCCTCTCAAAGCACAGAAACCACACCCCAGGCTGTGGAGCAGGTGGGGACTTCCCATCTGAAGGATGGCAGCTGACCAAAGAGAGAAAAGCACATTAGGCAGCTGGCAGGCAGGAAGGGAGAACCAGGATGAGGGAAGAAGGAACAATCTGGGAGCTGGATCTGAAAATAGGGCCATTCCAGTAAGAGCTTTGGGACAACAGAGGGAGAGCCCCTCATCATAAGTGTGCAGGCAAGGGCTGCTGCTGGGAGCACAACTCCGGGAGGGTTTGGAAGGGCAGGCATGGGAACCATGAGCACCAAGGATTTCGGCAGCCGCCTGGAATGACCAAACTCAAAGCTCAAACCTGGACACAAATAGCCTTGTTTCCTCAGAGACCAGAAGGTGAAGCGATGGCAAGCTGGTGGCAGCAAAAAGCCTGAGAAGGTGTAGGAGGCTGTGGATATGAGCTCACCCTGCTCAGCTTGCACACCAGGAAACACAACTGCGTGGGGACAGCTACACCCTGAGACAGCCTGTACCAGACGGTCCTGCCCTGCGTGCCCGGGCTCCAGACCAATCCAGAGCCCACCCTGGAGAAGAGCATACACTTCTCATGCACTCTCATTTACTTCTCACAACCGCCGTACGTGGCAGGAACTAAACAGAAAAACAGTATTTTAGACAGGTTCAATACAGGGTTCAAGTATAAAATGCACTGCAGATCAAGTGTCCCTCCAACTGTGCCCCCATTCCTCTCTACAAGCTGGTGCACGGCTCAGGGCGACAGTGCTGGGTGCCTCATGCACACCCAGTGTCAGCTCGTGCCAGCACTTCACGGGGCGGAGGGCGGAGTGACAAGTCACCTTCCAAGGAACAAAGAAGTCCAACGGGGAGAAAAAGCAGCCAATTTTTCATATAATCAAGCAAAATATGTACTACTACTCTCACAGAAACAGGTGAACAGTCTCATTAATTCTGTGTGTCTCTCTCATCTCCTGGTGCATATGCAGACAAACACAAAAATCTGTTTCATCCTTCTGCCCCTTTTTACATAAAAGTAGCAAACTGTATAGGACACGCTGTTCAGAACCATCCTTTTTGTTCCTTCACTTTAAACAAAGCATCTTGGAGCTCATTCCTTAGTGACATAGAGCTTCCTTTCTTTTTATCTCTGTCCAGTACTGTATTCCATTGTAGGCTGCACACTAGTTTATTTCACTGGTCCCTTACGAGTGGATAATTGGATTATTTCTAATCTTCTGCTATTACAAACAATGCTGTGATGAATAACCACACACACACAACACTTGCACACACGCTGTGCAGCACACCCACGTGAACAGCCAGAACTGCTGAGGCAAGGGTACCTGCATGTGTACTTCTGGCATATGCTGCCAAGTGACCCTCTACCGGGTGGCATCTAAACTTCAACTCCCATCAGCAGCATGCAACGGGGCCAGTGCGCAGGTGCTCTTATCCTCAATTCACAGAGGGGGAAACCAAGGCTCAGACAGATTCAGAACTGTGTGACTCCAGAACTCGAGCTGTTTATGAACCACTTATGGAACAGGTTACAAAACAGGCACACAAAGTAGAAGAGGGAAGAGACTGGCAGAGGGACAGATGAGTGACCAAGTCATGCTGAGACAGCTTTTCATGGAGCCACATCCTCACCTTGTGGCTATTTAAAAGACTGCACATGAAGATGCTTAACAGGCAAATCGCTTTCACAACTATGGGAATAAGCTGAGCCCCTGAGCTGGAAAAATTAGGGTGATTGCTAAATCTAACCCATAGCTTCTACTTTTTTTCTGACATTAAAAAAAAAAGTAACATTATTTTTATAAGATAATTTCAATTGAAAACAGAAGAAATACCTTCAATTGAATATTAATTCAGTAATTTATAAAACGAATCATCCAAAAATAAAAAAAATCATCTGGAAGAGCACAGGAGAGCCTTATCTATAGTCATACAGAGCTGGAGACGATACCATTAAAGATAGAATTCTAAACCAAAATTCTAACAGCAGCAAGACGTGGTGAGGAAAAATGATTCAAAGAAACATTTCTCTGCTGCTTTCCAACAATTCCTCCGACTTCTGTGTGAGCTCATTAGGGCTATTTGGTCATACATTGGTTCCCAAACTTGATTGTTTGTATCAGAATTCAATACAATGCTGAGCCGAAGCTACTAAGCTACTAAGTATTAGGTAGAGAGCTTTAAAAAAAATCAAATTCCACTTCTCACCCCAGACCCACTGAATAAGAAGCCCACTTGGCAGAAGTTTGGGAATAAGAATCTGGGTTTAGAGGGAAAGAAACTGAGATTATTGCAGGATGCACAGTTAATGGAGACACCTCCCTTCCGTGCTCTCAGTGTCCAATTACCATGTAATCAGGGAGCAAATGCTGTAATACGTCTTGTACCTCACTTTATCCCAATGCTTAGAACTCTCTCTCATGATACACATTTAATAAACCTGTTGGATAGAATGAATGATGCACTTCACCTTAAACTATAAATGTTGATTATATATCTTCCCCACAAGCCCCACCGCGTCTAACTAGCCTGCAAGATACTTGAGGACCTGAATTATATCCTTTATTTTTATTATTTTTTAAATGGTAGGTTTAAAAAAAAGATTTTTATTAAAATATACAGCTAATATACGATATTCTATCAGTTTCAGGCGTACACCATACTTATTCAACATTCATGTACCTACAGAAGTGATCACCGTAAGTCCAGCGCCCACCTGACACTGTACCACGCTGTCACAATACTGGCTATGCTCCCCATGCTGTACGTTGCATCCCCATGACTTACTTGCTTTATAGCTGGAAATTTGAACCACTTGTTCCACTTAATCTTTTTTAATTTCTCAATTACAGTTAACATGCAATATTATTTTAATTTCAGGTGTACAGGATAGCGGTTAGACATTTGTGTTAACTTAAGAAGTAATGCCCCCGATTAGTCTAGTACCCACCTGGCACTATATACAGCTATTACCACGTTATTGACTATATTTATTCTCTATGCTTTACTTTACATCCCCATGACTGTTTTGTAATTACCAATCTGTACTTCATAATCCTGTCACTTTTTTCACCTTCCTCCAACCCCTCTCCAAACTATCATCCCAACAAATCTAGTACCCATCTGACACCATAGTTTTTACAATATTATTGATTATATTCCTTGGGCTATATCCTACATCCCCATGACTATTTTGTAACAACCAATTGGGTGTTTTCTGCTACCTTGTCTTCTAAATCGATTCAATCCTCTGCTTCATCTAGTCTGCTGGTGATTCCTTCTAGTGCATTCTTCATTTTAGTTATTGTATTCTTCACTTCTGACTGGTTCTTTTTTATGGTTTCTATGTCCTTTTTTATGCTTGCTGTCTCTTTGTTTAAATTCTAAGTTCCTTGAGCATCCTTATAACCAGTATTTTGAATTCTGCCTCTGGTAGGTTGCTTGCCTCCATTTCGTTTAGTTTTTTTTCTGGCTCCTTCACATGGGATGTATTTCTGTTTCCTCATTTTGGCTACCTGTGTTTTTTTCTAAGTATTAGGTAGATCTGCTGTGTCTCCCAGTCTTGCCGGGTAGCCTTATGTAGTAGGTGCCCTGTGGCGCTCAGTGGCACAGTCTCCCTGGTCACCTGTGCTGAGTGCTCCAGGAGTGTCCCTTGTGTAGGTTTTGTGTGCCCTCCTGTTATACTTGAGCCTTGATTGCTATTGGCACATCAGTGAGTGGGACTGACCCTCAGTCTGACTGGCTATGGGGTTTGGCCACGTCTACAGCTTCTGGGCTGCTGTACAGGGGGCCTGCTGCACAGAATGGGATTTGCCCCAGTGGGCTCTGGTGCCTGTTGAGATCACCCTTTGGGTATGTCACCTGTGGGGCTAATTGGGTGGTGCTCTGCTGGGGTCTGAAATCAACCTCTAAGTATGTTGGTTCTGGGGCTTTGGGAAGGGATCTGGTGCAGGCCCAGGTCAGCCACTGCCTGTGACCAGACAGGGACTACCTGGTAGGAGCTACAGAGCAATCCGCAGTTGTTCATTGCCTCTGTTACCCCTGGAGATGTGTGGGAGAGGCCATGCTGTGAACCAAGAATGGCTGCCACCAGTACCAGCTCTGGGGTAGCTCTGCAAAAAGCTAGGACACTTCATCTGAGGCCTGCTACAAACCGCCAGCTCCCATAAGGTTCAACTGCTGATAGAGCCTCACGTGATACACAAGTTGGGTGAGGCAGGGTCTCAGGCAATCACCAGAGTGTGAAGAGTTGTGGTCAGCAGGTTAATGTAGGCTTTGATTTGGTGCTGGTTGGTTTGGTACCAGTGCTGAGCCGAAGCTACTCAGCAAAAGTCTCAGAGCACACCAAGGCCAGTGCTGCCTGCCTGGGGCCCCCCGACTCTGATAGTTTTCCAAGAAAGAGTGCAATGTGGGCGGGGCTGGCCAGCCCAGAGAAAATGCCTCTGGTTTTGGGGGAGCTGGGTAGAGCAGGGTCCCAAGGAGTCAGCAGGTCGGAGCCCCAGGGCTCACCAGATCAATCAGATTCACATTTGGCCGTAAGCGCCTGCTGTCTGCATGGGAGAAGGACCCCACACAGGGAAAACGGCAACTATCTTCCAGCCCTTGTGCAAAGCCACATACCTCAGTCTAACCCCCATATGTCTCTGATGCCACCTGAGTCACTGTCCCTTCCCCAGAGCCCAGGGTGTCTGCGACAAGTCTGTACGAGGCCTTTAATAGGACATCTGGGATTCCCACAGCCTTCTGTCTCACCCAGGCGGTCAGAATCCCCAGTTTCTCACAGCCAGGTGTTACGGGGGCTCCTTTTCCCAGCACCAGTACTCCAGTCTGGGGAGTCTGATCTGGGGAACCTCTGTGGCCGAGATATCCCTCCCACTTTTCATCTGCCACACAGAGGCTTGGGGCCAGCCCGTTTTGCGTCTCTGCCCTTCCTACCAGTCTTGATGTGGCTTCTTCTTTATATCCTTAGTTATAAAACTTCTGTTCAGCCAGACTTCAGATGGTTCTCCAGGTTGACTGTTCTATAATTTAGTTGTAATTTTGACGTGTTCACAGGATGAGGCAAGCACAGCATGTATCTACTCCACCATCTTAGATCCTGCCCCGTCTACTTCTTGCTCCATTCCTAAACTCTCTCACTGGCCAGTGTCAGGCTGTGATGGTTTACTAAAGGGTGTGGTCCGGCTACGGAGGTGGGGTGAGGTGGGGGGCTGGAATAAGATGATACTGGGGCAAGAGAGCAGTGCAAACAAATGATCTCTGTCTTTGTTCTGATGAGAGGCTTTTTGTCTTGTGTAGATTTCATTATTCGAAAAGGTATCCATTTATCCCTGGGGGGTGGCAATTGATGAGGCAGAACAGAATTACAAACTATTCAAGAGACATCTCTAGGTAACTTTCAAGGATGCACACAAACCTGAACTAGGTTAACAGCGTTGCCAGAGGCCCTTCAGCAACCAGGTAAGAAAGATCTGAAATTCAATTATTTTCATGGAAATGGTATTTCTGAAAAGATAATTATATAGATGATTATTTTCTCAGTCTGGATAAGCAGTCCCTTTATAATGTTACTTATTAATCTGCCTGACAAATCTTGCCTTTTCCCCAGCACTACATGTTTATTAGGAGAACTAAGAGATACACGTGAAAGAAAAGAAGTCCATGAGAGTTCACTCTGCATTGTATTAAGATGCTACAGAACACAAAGAAAGGGGAGAAATCAACTGGGGTAGAGATAATCAGGGAAAACTCCTTCAAGTACTGACTGCTGAAGGCAAACCATTTTGAAAACCTCAGTCGTGTTGAAGAGAACAATGGCCTAGCAAATATACAGTTCTGAACTTCTGGGGCTTCACTGTCTGCATTTGCCAGGTGGGCATCTGTAATGCTGCTTGAAGGTCCAACCCTCGTTTCCATAGATTCTAGATTTTACACATCATTCTTCCTGGCCCTCTGGGGATGAGGGTGGAAGAGTGAGATTCTGCTCGGACCCTCTCAATGGGAGACAGCTTACTTTTCAAGGCACTGATGGACTACTGAGACCGATGAAAATGACTTGCTGGGCTGGAACAACACTGTCTCCCAGGTCAGGAGCTTTAAACAACCTACTATTCTTTGTGGGGCCTCCCTGCTCTCAGATCACACATCTAACAATACTCCTGGGGGCTAGCAGCTCTGGTGGGCAGAGGCCTCAGTTAGCCTCCTTCCTAGCAGAGAAGCACCAGGAGACTGGACTGAGTGACGAGGCCGCAGAGCACAGACAATGAACAAAGAATTCAGCCCTCCCATCTGAGAAAGGTCTGTACACACCAGATCGGCCCTGTCCTTGGCTAAACCAAGAAACAAGTCACATAAGGTTCAGGATATTCTAGGGAACACCTGGACTTTGCTGTCAAAATTCCCCACGAGTTTCCAGGACTTGCAGAGGCCATACGACCTACCAGATATAATTAGGAGTGATCTAGGCTTGGCTTACTCTTGCCCTACAGTAAAAATATGCTCACACATCACGTATGTGGTAACACTAACTCCCTAAGCCTGGACATCTGACCCTGGTATCTACTGAACCACCCTCGTGTAGTCCCGTCACAGCTGCCAAGCCTTCCTCCCACTTGTTCCCATCCAGGATGGAGAAAGGAGGAGCAGGAATTGGGGGTGGGGGGAGGGGGCAGGGACATTGATGTTCCTCTTAACTAAACCATTCAAATCTACCAATGAGCAGCTAGAGAGCAATCCTCCTCTGATCAAAAAAAGGATTCTTTAAATCATGAGCTCCCTTTGAAACAATCTGATTTACACAAATTTTGTCTGGGAAGCTCTATTCCTGCAACGGCCTGTCTCTCTACCCAAATGCACAGAAAGCCACCTGTTCCAGCCAGAGGCCAGGTGTGGCTTGACAGAGCAAGCCCTACCAGTTCAGGGGCTAAAGCCTTGACACTCCTCGTTGTGTTCACAGGAGGCCACAGGTAGAAGTGGTAAATGCCATGCGCACAGTGGCAGAATCTGGCCAGAGAACCAGACAGAGGCTCGCGGTGCTGCTCTCTCTCTAAAAACATGAAACTGCCCACAGTGGAAGGAGAAATGGGTGGGGTAGGACCCAGCACTGTCAAGAACCAAAAAGGTTGCTGGAAGCTTCTGGGGGAACGAGATTGATAGAAGAAAGGAGCTTACAGACAGAAGCCCAGGCGTGGGAGGCAGCATGAGAGGGGGTAAAGACATGTGTGGGGGAGGCCAACAAAAGGGGCAGTCAAGAGGCCCAGGCCTGCCTCAGAGCACAGTGGGTGCTAGCAAAGCTGTGGCTGGAGGTTTGAGACTGGGAGGCCAGTGGCCAAGCGCGACCACCATTTCCATGTGCTCCTTCCCTGGTTGTAGAAACCCTGAAGCCCTTTAGTTCTCCACACTGTCTCTGTCTTTCCCTGGAAGGCAAATCACTCTGAGTGTTGTGTCACCCTCCTTCACAGGTAAAAGAAAGAAAAGTGAAAAGAAGAACAGGCTCAAACCTGCGGAGGGGTAGACGTGTCTCCCATGGCTTGGCAATGAGCTGATGTCACCTCAGGATCCTCGGGCACCAGCCATCCCTTTCCTTTCCCTTAGGGCTATTTCCCTACCTTTTGCTTAGTCCAAGACAGGGTCCTCCAGCGCCCTAGGAGGAGCCACTGGGGCCCTCTAGATCAATGCGGTGGCCAGGCTGCTTTCCCCTCGCTTTCTCACGTGCTCACTCACCACCTGGCTGACTAATGGGATCACCAGACAGCCTCACAACAAGGCCAATCCTCTAATTTGTCATAAGAAGTCTTTCGATGGCCTTCAAAGAGATGCAACTGCCACATCTATAAGGAACTTGACTGAGCTCCGAGCCACCCCTCCCCTCAACCCCAAACTCTCAGGCCTCCTCAGTAGCCAGCATCCAACAAAGCTCCACCCAACAAAGCTCAAAGTATAAGGATGATGAGGACTGAACATGTCAATCAACTGTACCCTCTGTTCCCACCAAAGGGCAAGGCAGAAAAACAGAGTTCCTGTAACAAATATCAATCCTAGTGTCCCACAAAGCTGACCCTGGACCACATGGTTGCAGTTCCACAGGCCACTGCTTTTATTGTAGTTAACAGTTCGCTGTGAGCCTGTGAGGCTACATGTGTGAAGATTGGTAAGAATCTTATGATTTTTTTCAAGAGATGCTATTAAGAATGTCACTCCCTATACCAAAGTGTCCTCTTTGGAGAACCCATGCAGGAAGAATTCTCTGGTCTCAGTAATAAATAGCTGTTTCACTGAGCAACCAGTTGGTTTTTACTTTATAGGTATTGGCAAAACTGATTTAAAAAAAAACAGACTTCTTCGCCTTGGCTGCTAGGAAGCTCAGGACCAAATCTGCACTCCCACCCAAGTAAAATATATAGGACAGAGAGGCACTCACTTTTTGTACTCATCTTACCCTTGACATCCTCTTACTTTTTATACCCTACCTGCCTCAACCACTGTTCTTAAAAACCTTGTTACACTGAAAGTATCTTGGAAAAACTCCTCAAATCAGTTGGGAACAAAACAGAGGAATCGTCGTTAAAACAGAGTAACAGGAAAAAAAGCTCCTAAATCCAAGATTTCATTCCCAAACCATAAGAAAGCAGAATCTGTTTATCAGTACTTCTAAAAAGCAAATGCAGATATTTATGTTAGTACCTTTCTACTCAAAAGTGTGGTCTGTAACCAGCAGCATCTGTGTCACCAGAGCTTGTTGGGAATACAGATTCTCAGGCCCCACCCCATAGTCTTGGAATTAGAATCTGCACAATGATGTTTCAGGACCACTAGGTTAGTAAGCCTGTTTTAGCACCCTGAAGAGGTACAACTAGAATGGCTTTACAAGCATTCATTGAGTGCCTATCTTCTGCCAGGGACATATGAGGAGGAATTTATGGTCCTGTCCAACAGGACACTAGAAGGTCTTTCCAACAGGACACTAGAAAAGGTCTTTCCAACAGGACACTAGAAAAAGCTCACACCTTGTGGCAGGTTTTTAATGGCTAATTATAAAATCTCATAGCTGGAAGGGAGTCCCCAGAAAGAATACCATTCCCTAGAAAGGACTCAAGATTCTTTGTGGCTACACTGAAAGAAGAATCAGAGACCAGAATTCTCTTCTCACTTGATAATTACAAGAGAGGAGTGCTTATTTGTTTTGGAAACTCCAAATAATTTGAGAAACTGACATGCAAAGAGGACCTACAGCTGGAAGGAAATGTACAAGTTAGCCTGCTTCCTGCAACCAGAAAGTGGTACAAGAAAACCTGGAAATGAGGCAATATCCTCTAGGGGTTGTATCTGCCATCTATAGGTTAGCAAATAGGTCTAGAGCCAACAGAAAGACCTCTTCCACTTCTCATGATATTTTTGAACAACTTTAAAGATAGGAACTGGTTTCTTCATGACAAAGGATTTAAGTTATAAGGAGAGAAGCCACTGCAGGCCCCTTTTGATTGATTCCTCTGCTCATGTTGAGTAACAGACCACATTTTGAGTGTATTCACTACTACTGTAGTACTTGCCAAAATGTTATTTGGCACTTCATCACTCTCTAGCAGGTAGTGAGACGAAAAGCATAGAGTTAATTTTGTATGAATTACAGGCATACCTTGGAGATATTGCAGGTTTGGTTCCAGATGATGGCAATAAAGTATCACAATAAAGCAAGTTGTAATCTTTTTGCTTGAAGCGTCTTGCCTTCAATCTGTATAAAACACATTTGTGAAGCGCAATAAAATGAGGTATGCCTTTATGCACTTTTACTGAGGTAGGGGTATCTGGAAAGGTTTAAGTGATTTTTTTTAAATCAAGAAACACATAAAGACCAAAAGGCAGACAGATCCTGAAGGGTCAAGTATTATACAGATATTTAGTATTAGTGAATCTGTTTATTTTTATGCTAACAACTACTGAACATTTCCTTTGTGCCAGGAACTACGCTAAGCATTTTATGTCGACATTTTATTTAATCTTTAGAACCCATGGAGGAGGTACTATTATAACTACCATTTTATAGATGAGGAAACTGAACTGTAGAGAAGTTAAATAACTTGTCCAGAGTTAGTAATATGGCAGAGCTCAATTCTGATTTGACTTGAGAGCCAGAGCTCAACTGTCTCCCTACCCTGTGTAAGAATAACTGGTGCAACAAGTTAAAGTTATTAAAGTTTTTGTTTTGTCAACTTTTTGGCTACACTGCTGAGTTTTCATTTTCTTTTGGCTTCCTTTAATCACTCAGTGACTTCTGTGTTCCAAGCATTGGGCTAAGGGCTGGGGAAACCACAATACAGGGTGATGTATATAGAGGCAACAGAAGGGAGGCCAAAAGAGGGAGCATTAGTTGTGGGGTGAGGGAAGAGCTTAAAAAGCTTTCCAGAAGAGGTGACCAACTGAGTTCTTTGCTCTTTTCTATACTGAGTGGCCCAGAATTGGTTGATCTAGGTGATGGAGTTAAAAAGGGATGAGAAGTGATGACCTCCATTTCTTTTAACCAAGCTCTAGACCCTTGACTTGTTGACCTGTCACACTTCGTTATGCCTTTTAACATCATCCTTCATTCGCTAGGTCTAGAGGGTAACTATTAGTGTATTAATGCTACGTATCGTCTGACTGCCTCTCCCCCCAGTGAATTTCCAGTGAGGTATAATCTGCTCTGGCAGTTTTCTGCTCACTTTTTTTTTTTTTTAACTTTTATTTATTTTAAGTGTGTTTTTCCAGGAGTCATCAGCTCCAAGTCAAGTAGTTGTTTCAATCTAGTTGTGGAGGGCGCAGCTCACACTGGACCATGTGGGGATCCAACCCCCAACCCTGGTGTGGGGAACATTGCCTTCTAACCAACTGAGCTAACCAACCGGCCCCCTCCGCTTATTTTTATATTACAAACAATACACCGAACTCAACCTAATAATTATAAAGGACCTGAAATAGGTTTTGGACATATGCCCCTAGGCTGCTGAAAACGGTTCTCGTGGTGACAGTTGGAAAGAGTGGCCCTTCTGGGCAAGAGTGAGACATCCTGCCTTTTCCCCTTGGCAGCCGTGGACAGCTGCATCCAAGAAGACAAGAGAGCATCATTCGTCTCCATCTTTTCAGTGGGAATGAGCACTAGCTGGTGAGGGACGGTGTCTGCGTTCGAGCAGTGCCAAGTCCCTTACTGCGGGGACAACTCGCCCCGGCCAGGGCACAGGGTAAACAGGGCACGCGCCGGTCGAGGCCCTGGGGGAAAATGAGTTCCCCCGCGATAGGCCGATCAGAGGCGCAGCCGCGAGGATGCAAAGACACGCGCCCCCTACGCCCCGCCTCGCCTCGCCTGCTCAGGCTTTTCCAATCCCGACCACCAGGCCGCGACCCGCCCCCGCCATTCCGCCTGCAAAATGGAGGCGAAGGCACGAGATGCCCCCGCCCCCAGAAATTCTCTGTGCCCTTCCAGGTGGGGTACGTGAGGCCTGGCGACCCGCCTGGCCGGCCCGGCCTTGCAGACCAGGAAAGACCGCAAAGCAGAAGGGGGCCGGGCCGCACAGGCTGGGGCTGCTGGGGCCGCCGCCCCCTGCGCCGCGGATCCCTCGACACCCGCGCGCGCCGGCCACTACCTACCGCGCCTCGGACGCTTCGGACGTCCTAACCGGGCCCGCGGCGACTCCCACCGCCCTAACAACCCCATGCGGAGTCCCAGACACTGGGGTCCCAGTTAGAGACCGCGGCCCGCGCGAGCGACCCCGAGCGCTTGGGGCGGGACCGAGCGCAGGCCACGCCCTTTGTACCCGCCCCTCCTCCACGCGAAGCCGGTCCCTTGGAGAAGCGCGACCAATCCCAACCTTCATTTCGGAGTCTCGACCAGTGCGCGACCCGGTCGTGCAATAAGAGCCCACCTCTTGTGCCGTCTTGGCCTATGGGAGGCCGGATCTTCTTTGGGCGCGCGTCCTCCCTCGTCCTCCGCGCTTGCGGCGCACGTTCGGGTGTTCTGTGCTAGCGGGGTCGTGCGAGGGCGCGCCGTTCAAGGCAGCGCAGAGGGGTGGATGCGGTAGGGCGCTCTTTCCCTGCCTGTAGGCCTGACTCTGACTCATGCATTCGTTCATTCATTTTGCTCAGGGCGCGCATCTGTATTCCAGGCGCGCCACTGCCAGGAAGGCGGTCCCACAGTCTTACTGCGTGTTTACATTCTCATCTAACAACCAAGCTTGTGACCAAGATCCGAACAGGTGCCACGGGCCCTTAGCTCCGGAGGAGGGCGATGTCTCCAGGCTGGGTGGTTGGAGACGGCTTCAGGAGGAAGGTGAGACTTAACGCAGGCTCGGAAAGGATGGGAGAAGTGTGGGTAAATACCCGGGATCTGCTTAGTGACTTTCTGAGCTTCCTGGTCTGACGGGAAATAGGTGATGGAGTCCAAGGGGAAGTGGGAACTAGCCGTGGGAGGCCGTGATGCACATCCCTTTCCACCACCTCCCCTTCCTCTCCACCCCCTTCAACAGATGGCCGAGTTGCCTAAAGATACAACTCCAGCTTTTCCTGCTCAGGGGAATCCTGGGGCACATTGGAGCCTACGTCAGACCCATTCCTCCTTTCTGATGCTTTTCTCCCCTCAGCACTTTCAGCGATCTGGCTTCCATTGAATGCCTCACTAGTTCATGAAACAAGTTTGTAAATGCTTGAATCCCAATTGTGGGCAATATGAACCCCAGTGTACAAATTCTTTCCCTCGGAGCTCCGGGACCCCAGGCAGTTCAAGAGATACAGACTTGCTGGGTTTTCTTGAACCTATCATGATAGAGATTTTGTCTACTCCAGGAGTCACAAACTTTTGACAGCAAACCAGAAACTAGCCCACAGATGGTTTTGCTTGGGCAGCACATTGGTTTTATTTGTTAATAAGAATTCAAATCCCACAAGCAGCACTTGTGTGTTAAGTAATAGCCAGCCACTTCACACATTTGTTATCTGCCTGACATCTGAAGGCATTTGTGTTTGTCACCCTTGGTCTTCTCTGAATACACAGAAAACCTAATCCCACTGGCTGAGACGTGGGTCTTGTCTAGCCAAGACACCCAGCTGAACAGAGAACAGGGCCAAGTCCAAACAGGCAATCAGGAGAACCAGCGCACCAAATCCAAGTGAAGGGAACTTGAGAAAAAGATCAAGGCCAAATGAATAAGATCTCAAAAGACCAAGGAAGTTGTGGGTTGTGGAATCGGATGTAAGCAAACTATGAGCAGAAAAGTAGCAAAAAACTAAAATTTGAAATTAGCAAAAAGCCAGCACCGTCCTGACCCACACTGTGTGTCAGATCCCAGGTCAAATCCCACTGCCTTCATCAAGCCCACCCTGATATCCTCAACCAAATGTGTACTCTCCCTCCTTTGAACTCTGCAGCACTTGGTATGTGCCTTTCTTATGGCCTTTATTGTTTTCTACCCTGTATGGTTTCCTCATCTGTAAGAGGGGATAAGAGAGATGACTCCTGAGGTTCCTTTCAGCTCTGATATTCTGTAATTTTGTGTTGTGAACATCTTTTGGTTTTGCCTGACAGGTAATCTCTCCTTTGGGGAATTGCCTGAAACCCCCTGGATCAGATCGTTCTTAAGGGTATCACACTTCCCTAGCCTCTCAAGGCAGGAAGGGTGGGGAGAGAGGGAGGCATGAAGCCCAGGGTTGGCCAAATCTAGCCTCCCTCCTCTAGTCCTCATAGATATGACCCAACCTGAGACGGTCTGAGCCCTTGTCTCGGCTTTTAGAGTTGAGGCTGGGAGAGAGGCTCATTCTTTTCCTCTGGTGTCTCTAAGCTTGGGTGAAGTAAGCTGAGAGCTGTGTATGGTTATAATCTATATACCAGAAAAGCGGGAGAACCGGTCTGGAAATGGTAGAAACCCAGCAAGGCCAGGCAGCAATATGTAGCCATGCTCCTCAAGTGGTCTGATTAGGGTGCATGCCTGCATTTTGGTGTTACCATGAATTACTTTTCAACTCTTCTGTGATTTTAAGTATCCATTAAAGATTCAAGTTTTGGGCAGGACCATTGATTTGGCCTAGTCTCGATCATGTGCCTGTTCTGGCTGCCAAGAGGCAAGGAGAGTTCTGGTTTCTGCTGTGGCTTTTACTGGACACATTGGCTTCTAATGAGGAGGAGCCCAAGACTCAGAGGAGGGCTCCCCGCAATTTTGAAGGATGTTCATATGCTTGGTAGCTAAAAGGAACTCCACTATAGTCCATCCCTTAGACCAAGGAATGCCCAACATCCACAGACATGCTTCATCTCTTGCTCTCAATTTTAAATAAAAATGCTCCCATCCAACATAATGCAACTATCTCTCTTACAACAACGATAAAAATGCACTCATCCCCTCCCCAAAGGAGGACAGCTCAAAGTCATCAGTTATTGTATCTGGCCCCAAGTCCATACTGTAGGTGATGGTCCATTCTTCCTCTAAGTTTCATCATCATCTTATTTCAATGTTGTAATGTATAGACTAAATTTTAAAATTAACCGTCACTGATATACTTTAAACACAATAATGAAAATAAGAGAGGTGAAAAAAGAGGACAATTGCTAAAAACTCATGATACAGCAAGAAAGGAAATACCAGCAGAGGCTACAATCCTCATTTTTATAACTAGTAATGAATCTGTATTAGCATTTATGATTTCCCTTCTCCACTACCCATTCCAGGTTCCCCTTACCTTCAAGCTGGCCAGGATTCTTTACCTGGTGGGGTTAACCAAATCTTCATTCTTGAGGAGTTTGTCTTGGTGGGCCTGCCTGTACGAAGAGCAGTACCTTTTCATGAACTTGTATCCCTGGCACCAGGAGTGAGGAGGTGCCATAGAAGACCTCTGGGTTCCAGTCATACTTGTCTTCTATCCTCTTGATAGTCGGGACCAGTCACCAGCCAATGCTGTAACCTCCAGTGGCATGAGGAGACCTCATCAATCTCAGTTTCAGTCAATAGGAACCACTGTTTTAGGCTCTGGTGAAAGTACTGCACTTAATTATCTAAACCAGCTGATTTGAAGAAAAAGGAAGCATAAATTTTGGAGAATCATTAGGTATAATTTGAGAGGTGCCCCACCCACTTTCATCAGCTGGTTCACAGACATCTACCTTCTGCTGTGCAAATATCTATTGGTCCTTGGTTCAAAGTGTACACTTCATCCATCAGGACGATACCACAAACTCTCAGAATACTGTCTCCCAGCAGGCACTTGAGCTAATCTTTTTTTTAATTACATTTTTTAGTGTTATTAAAGTGATATGTGTACATATTCTCTTTAAAAAATCATGTAGGGGTGGCCAGATGGCTCAGTTGGTTGAAGCGCGACCTCTGAACAACAGGGTTGCTGGTTCGATTCCCACATGGGCCAGTGAGCTGTGTCCTCCAAACTAGATCAAAGACAACAAGCTAAGGCTGAGCTGCCGGTGGGGTGGCCGGATGGTTCAGTTGGTTAGAGCGCAAGCTCTTAACAATAGGTTGCTGGTTCAATTCCCACATGGGATAGTGGGCTGTACCCCCCACAACTAGATTGAAAATGGCAACTGGACTTGGAGCTGAGCTGTGCCCTCCACAACTAGACTGAAGGACAATGACTTGACTTGGAGCTGATGGGTCCTGGAAAAACACACTGTTCCCCAATATTCCCCAATAAAAAATTTTTAAAAAATCATATAGTACTAAAAGACTCATAAGACAAAGGATCCTACTGCCCATTTACCCCCTTTAGTCTCCTTTATCAGAGGCTTTTGCTTTCACATTTTCAGCTTTCTTTTCTGTTATTTTCATATATTTCAATAATGTACTTATACTGTTATTTATTAATTTATGAATTTGAGACCGGATCTATTGACTTTTTATTATGTTATATGAGGATTTAGCCCTATTATACCCCCTTCCCATTTTCTCTCATCTACCTTATATTAATATTTTCTACATACAATTTTCATAATTTAAGTCAATAGACAGCATTTATGTCATTAAGACTTTGTAAATATTGTTTACTGATGAGCTGAGCTTTACACTATGGTTATGTTTCCTTTATCTTACAACTTTTTGTTTTTCCTGGAGCTAATGATTTTTTTACCTGTAAAGATTTCACTGTATTTATCCTTATTTTTTCCATTAAATGTGTCATATTTCTACTATTAGTTTGTTTTAAAATGCTCCCACTCATCATATTCTACTATTTCTATTTTCCCCCAGAAATTTCCTTCCTCCCAACATCTTCCTCCAACCTTGACCTATTTCTCTTAGGCCTCCTATACGGCCATCTACTCTTGGTAGAAACACTTGTTATTTCTGGTTTAGGAAGATCCAAGACTTTTTGAAATAAACAGAAGACAGCAACTGGCATCCATATAAAAGCAACTATAAGAACAAAATAATAGGTTCAGGTCTAGATGTGCAGTAGACAAAAAAATAAAAAAATAAAATAAAATGCATTGAGAATTAAAAAAAAAAACAATAGTAAACCTTTTTAGCTGATAAAAATATAACCAAAAAGCAGAGAAAAACTGTAAGATAGCATTTTAACATGAATTTAATATCATTTAGCAAGCGACAGCAGCTATAAAGAATCTAAAAAGTCAAGACATTTAAAAAGCTTAAAATAGTAGTGGACACAAAACAGAAAGCTGCAAAATGAGAATCAACTGAATTCAGGAAAAAAATAGAAGAAAAAAATAATCTTAAGTATGGAAACTAAATTACATGGTGTCCAAGGGAAAACAGTTAGACTAAGAATTCAATAAGGGACATTGAAAAAAAAAAGTTAAACAATCAAAAGAACCAAAAAAACTTTGGAAAAGAAGTAAAAACACTAGACAGTTAGAGATACAGAAGACAGACAAAGAAGAGCCAACATATGTATCACCAGAGTTCCCAATAGAGAAAAACGTAACAGTAAAACAAAGCTATAACAGAAGGAAATTTTCAAGGAAATATAAGACATGAATTTTTGAAAGGTACCAAAGATACCTGAAAAAGTGGGCTCAATATGATTAGCCTCAGGGAAATGTAAATCAAAACCACATTGAGATATTAGTTCACATCCACTAGAATGACTATAAGAAAAAAAGGTAATAAAAAGTGTTGGAGAGGATAAGGAGAAATTGGAACCCTCATACAAAATGGTGCAGTCACGTTTAAAAACAGTCTGGCAGCTCCTGAAAAGGTTAAACATACAGTTTCCATATGGCCCAGCAATTCCACTCCTAGGTATATACCCAAGAGAGATTAAAATATATATTCACACAAACACTTGTACATAAATGTTCACATGCAGCATTACTCATAACTGCAAAGAAGTGGAAACAACTCAAATTTCATCAATGGATGAATGAGTAAATAAAATGTGGTATATCCATAAAATGGAATGTTATCTGGCAACAGAAGTGAATGAAGTACTGATACATCACAACATGGATGAACCTTAAAAACACAATGTTAAGTGAAACAAGCCATTTGCAAAAGGTCACATGTTATATGATTCCATGTATATGACATGTCCAGAATAGGCAAGTCTAGAGAGACAAAGAGTAGGTTAATATGTAGTTGCTTAGGGCTGAGGGAGTTGGGGGGGGGGGGGGAATGGGAAGTAACCACTAATGGGTAATAGCTTTCTTTTTGGCATCTTGACATCTGTAACTTATTTTTGGTTGTTTAACCAAAAAAAAAAAAAATGTATATACAGATATATACATATCTATCTGTCAATCAATCACTGCCATATCTACATAACGGGGAGGAGAAGCAAACGTAGTAAAATGTTAACAGTCAATGAATCTGTGGTTGGCAGAGTCTAAGACGGCACTCAATGAATCCTGCCCTTCCTTTCTGGAATTCACACCCTGTGTAACCCCTTTCCTTGAGTAGGAGCTAGGTTTAGTGACTGGCTTCTAGCAAATAACACAAGGTGAGGCAGAGATAATGGGATGTCACTTCTGTAATCAGGTTACAAAAAAACGATGGCTTCCACCTTGGATAGTCTCTCTTCCTCACTGGCTCAGATGGAAGCTGGCTGCCATTCTGTGAACTGGCCCATGTGGCAAGGAACTGAGGGTGGCCTCAGGCCAACAGCCAGTGAGGAATTGAGACCGTTAGTCTGACAATCTGTAAGGAGCTGAATCCTGCCAACAACTGTGTGGGTGAGCTGGGAGGCACATGGATCCCAAAAGCAGCCTTCATGCGAGAATGCATCTCCATCAGAACCTTGGTTGTGACTTCGGGAGGAGACCCTGAGCCAGAGGCACTAGCTGAGTGGTGCCTGGGTTCCTAAACCACAGAAAGTGTGGCATGATAAATATTTGTTCCTTTAAGCTGCTTTGTTGTGGAGTAATTGATTTTACAGCAAGTGTTTACTAAGTAAAGAGTGGATCTCTGTACTCTTTCCATGTTTCTGTAGATTTGCTGTTTTTCTCACCACAGGGACAGTTCAGCCTGCACACTGCCACTGGCACTATGGCTACTGCATACCACATGCTGCCACTGCTGACATTTGATTCTGCTGCAGTAAATTATTTCTCAACTGACTTTGAGTGTTTGATTCAGTAGCGGGATCATCAGGTGCCCAAGTTTCAGCTTTCAGGGTGTGGAGCCAGGAGGTACCTGAGTCTCTGAGCTTCCATAGTGGGGATTGTGGCCCTGCCTTCTGCCAGAAATCATACGATGGGGCTTCCCCCTCAAATTGGGAGGTTATTTAGAAGCTAGGTAAGGGGAAAGAGAGAGAGAGAGAGAGAGAGAGAGAGAGAGAGAGAGAGAGAGAGAGGAAAAGGAAAGGATAAAGAAAAAAGAAGGTAGGAAGAGAGGGAGGAGAGAGAAAAGAGAAGAGAGGAGAAAACAGCTCCTATAGTACTTCCTTCTACTTCTCTACTCTTCAGTTGTCAGGAGAACTCACCGGCTGTAGGGCAGGATAACATCCACAGAGAGTTCCTGAAGACTAAAATTCTTAGGTACTCATTATGGTAGCTGAACTACTATCAATCCCCATCTCTACTTTTACTCTCCTGCTAGTCTCAAGCCCCTCCGTCTGGCTCTTTAAAGGCACCAGAGAGATGATTACTATTTAATAGAGCGTGTTCTGCTGGTCAGTGCTTTCACTCCAAGCTATTTGAGAAGGTCTAAGTGGCCACTAGCTTGGGTGCCCTTGGGATGGGGCTCCATCCAGTCCATTCATTTGCCTCTGAGGTGGTACCAGACAGAACAACTTCTGCAAAAAAAGCCCCAAACGGGGGACTTCCGCAGTCATTTTGAGGCTTCTAGAAGGAATCAGTGTAGAGGAAGGAACTTGGTTTTGATAGGGTAGGTAGATAGGTAGATATGAGCAGGAGAAGGAGAAATTTAGCCTCAGTTAGAAGGCCCCTTGCTGCAGCTCCTACTTGGGTCAAGACCCCTGGCAGCTGCTCTGCAAGATTCCAGGCTTACACATAACTCCAAATCAAAGAAATATGCTGTTAAATGTACATCTGAAACTAAAAAAAGAAAAGAAAAAAAAATACTGAATGTCAACTGTAAGTGAAAAAGACAAACAAATTAAAAAAAAGTTCTTGGGGACCTAAAAAAAAAAAGTCAGAGAATGGGGGGGACACACATCCTGTTTGTCAGGACCATCAATACCTTACCAGCCCAACAGCCCAATAGGATTCCAGGTTTTCACACACCCAAAGGTACGTCTTTACACATGCTGCTAAATCAAAGAAATGCATCACTACATGCCAAAGGATGAGGCACCTCAGGGGGAGAAAGAGAGATAAGGGAAGAGAGAAAGGGAGGCAATTCTAGCCATAGAAATAAAAGCCTCCATACAACGTAAGGCGGTGCTGCTTCCCTCTCCTGGGTCAGCCCCTCTATGTCTCAGAATGTACTTTCTTTTACTAAGAAACTTCTGCTGTTCATGCTGCGCAAAGTTCTGTCTCTTGACGATTGAAGTCTTTCCTTCAAGAAGACAAAAACCGAGGTTTCAATGTCATTTCCCGGTAACAGCTTGGCCTATACACTCCCATTCACTGGCAGAAATAAGACATGCACAGAGGAAGCTGTCTTAGGGTAAAGACAATGAGGTTGATTTTAGACAGAGAATGACAGTGAGATGTCCAGGTGGTGCTGATTTGTAGTCAGTTGGAGACATGGAGCTGAAGTTCAGAAGTCAGGGCTGGAGACAGTGGGTCATATAGATGTGATAGCGAAAGCTACAGACAGGACAGAGATTTCCATAGGCATAGAAGAGACCAGAGAGCTGGAAAAGGCAAAGGAAATTAATGAAATTATATTTATTTTTCGACCCTTTTCACCACAACTTCAGAAATGTGCATCTAGCGTAAACAAGTAGAGGGAATAGATTTTGCAAACTAAACTGTCAGAAGTCCAGACTGTCAGCAGCTGTGTGTCGCCCACAGACTTCACGTCTAACATTCACTTTTAATGACATTGCCTGACCATTGAGCTTCTCAAGGGAGGATCATTTTTTGTGTGATACAAAGGTGGGATTTCCCCTTTCCCCCTCCTCAAGCAGGTATCTGGCTCTGTGTTTACTTTCCTTGGGGAGGTTTGGGGCAAGCTGAAAGAAGTTGCCTGCAAAACACTTCTCTTCCTGGCTTTGTTTTTAAAAGTCTAACCCCACTGAGGTAACTTAGTATACAGGAAAAAGGAAATGGCTCTGAGGGGAAGCTGAGCAGGAATTGGTGGATTTTCCCCAGGCTAAAAGATGTCCTCAGGCTAGTGGGGATGTTGCAGGTCCAGGCTCCTTCAACAGCTGGGACCTGGGACCTGTGCTCTGCTCCTTGACAACACCTCAAGGAGGTGGCCAGACCTTAGAAAGGAGCAGTGAGGGGTTCCCAGCCTCACCAAATATCCATTATATCCCAAGGGTGGCCTGTAAGCTAGTGGGCTATTAGAACTGAGAGAACCAGGTAAACAGAGATGCTGGAGGCCTTGGCAGTGACCACAGATAACCCGTCACTGAAGGGTGTTCCAAGGACCTCTAAAGGATGTCATGAAGCAGAATTTCCTGTTGGTTTGGAGTTGAAATTAACTTGATGGAGATCATTTATTCCATAGCGGAGTTTTGTAAAAGTTGTAGGGGATGAGTATACTACATCAATAACACTGCTCTGACCATCTTTGTGTGTCTAGCTCTTTCTACATATACAGGGTTCTTAGGTAGATTCATAGAAGTAGAATTGCTGATTGAAAGGGTGTACACACTTTTAAGGCTCTTGGACATATGGCCTAAATGTCCTCTGGATGGGTTGTGCCTTTTCAGATTTGGATTTTAAAACTGGGACATCTCTTCAGTGGGGTAGGATTGGGGAGAGATTGGAAGCCTAGTAGGAGGCCATTGCAATAGTTCATATGAGACATGAGGAAGGGCCAATGTAAGATTATGGCAGTGGGTAGAGAGGACGGGACCAATTCCAGTGTCATTTAGGAGGTGATATTAATAAACCATCTCTGAATATGGGTGAAGGAGAGAGAGCGATCAAGAACGCCTTACCAATTTCCAGCTTCAAAACCTGAATAGATGAGAATCCTACCAAAAGGCAGTGTGGTTTGGTGGAAAGAACTTGTTTTGTGGCTCTAGTTGACCTAGTTTAAATCCCAGCTTCCCCCTGATTGGCTGTGTGGCCTTGGGCAAGTTATTGAAACTTGGAGCTCATTTGCCTAGATTTACTCATTTGTGAAATGGCCATAGTAACATTTGTCAGTCTCCCAGGTTTTCGTAAGGATTAAATGTGAAAATGTTTTTAAAGCACCTGGCCTATTATGGCTTTGAAGAAATTAAAGAAAACCAATAATATTGACAGAATAAAGATGTAGAGACTTAGAGAATGCAGAGCATATTTGGTTTGAGATAAATTGTGTTCAAGACGTCAGCATGAGATTCCACACAGTAGACTTTATCTTGGTATACATTTTAAAGAGACCTAGAGGTATGAGAAAGACTAGGAAAGAGGGGGTGGTGATCCTGCTGTCCTTGGGGGTAAACCAGAGGGCAGTGGTGCATTACGACCACAAGGTGGAGTCCGTTTTGTCGCAAAGAGCTTAAACTGTTGACTGATGGGATGGGAGTGCAGTACGTATTTATCAGCAAAACATCCACAGAGCATTTTCCCGGTGCTGGACTCTGCCTTCCAGAAGGTCCCTGACTTGTATGGCGGGGACTGCAGCTGATGGGAGGGCTGTCAGCTGCCCCAAAGCATGGGGTTTTATGCTTTGACCTGATCAGGGAAGCTTTCCTTCCAGGATGGTCACTGATACATCTGACTAGGTGTAGAGGCAACTGCACACCGGGTTCCCTAAGAGCTAGAAGTACTTTTCTATTTCTGAAAATGGACTTAGAAAAAAAGGGGACATTTAACAGAACTCAAGAGATTTCTTGGGGTGTTTTACTAAAGCTCTTTCCCACTGCCCCACTTTAAAAAACAAACAAACAAACAAACAAACAAACAAACAAACCAAGGACATTGTCACGTTTGAAAAGGGGAACTCTGACTGAAGGTACAGATCTTCCCTGAAGAGAGTGTTGGGGGACAGTAAACTTTTATCTAGAGAAAATAAATATCTTATTAACAGGAATTACACTGTTATCCGCATTCTTAACCTAACCATGTTGGAAAAAAAACTGGGTTTACGTTATAATCCATACAGCAATTTTCGTTTTAAATCCCATCATCACGCTGGGTGGTGGGGGTGGGGGTGGGGGTAAGTAATTCTTCCCTTTCGCCTGCATGAAACTTTGCAAGTCCCATTATTTTTCAGGTCACTTTAAGTAAAAAGAGGTCATCACTTTAAATCATAAACACAATCTCAATTTAGCCCTTAAGATGTCAGTCCAAGTAATCAGAACTCCCAAACATGATTTTAAATCTTCTTCCCTCTCCCTACAAAGGCATGCTATGAGATGTGGGGTGCAGGGGAAGGAGTAATCTGTCTCCACCTGCTCCTAGCTCCAGTCTTATGCCCTCCACCCCAGCTTTCTAACTTTGCTTTTGGACCCCTCTGCATTACAGGAGGTAGGCGTGGGAGGGTGCCAGGTCCAATTTTACTGGACTGGCATTATAGCAGTATGACTTCATGTTCTCCAGGCCTGGAGGTGTTTGAAGTTGATTTTCTCATGGGATTCTCTTTTGAGAACCCTAACACTGCTGGTTTCACATGAATTCTCTTGACCTGTTTCTTTGCTCCTTTCACCGTCCCTAAGAATACACTTCAAACTTCTTTTCGCTGAGGATCATTGTTCCTCTAGATCAGGGATGTCAAAACTTTTTTCAAGGTTTTTTACCAAGGGCCATATGTGGTAAAATACACTAACAGCCGGGCCACTCACTCGAGGTGAAGTACATATTGCCTCACCTGGTTTATTTAAGTAAACTAAATATATTTTTGGAATTTGCTGCGGGCCAATTAACAGTGGATTGCGGACCGCAGTTGGCCCGCGGGCCGCAGTTTGGACACCCCTGCTCTAGATGGTCCTATTGGTTGTCTAGAACAACAATACTGGTTCTCTCTCTCTCCCTCTCTTTCTCTCTCTCTCCTTCTCCCTCCATAAGGTCCATGAGACACACTCTCACTCTCTCATTGTCCTTGCTCTGAGAAACTGGGTGTGCAGGCCCATCCCAGTGCAGCAGCACCTCTTCTTCATTCTCCTCCCAAAGCAGCTCATCAGCCCACCTCTTGCATCTAGATTTTCTGAACGAGAGCAAGACATCATCTACTCTGCCTCCATAGCTGTAGGGGACACACACCCTGCTTTCCAAGGGCTCTGGTTGAAGCCCTTTTCACTTAGCCTGGGGGAAGGCAGGCACTGCCCCACCCAATCAGTCAGGGTCCAGTCAGGAGACAGAAACCACATCAGTTATTTTAACTGAGAAAATTTAACAAATAATTGTTAATCAGGTATTGCAGAACTGAAAAAGCCACAGGAGAAGATTAAGATATGGAGGTAGAAACTCCAGGAAGCCACTACCACACCTAGGGCTGGGAACACAAAAATAAGCAGTTGAAATTATTTAAATGAAGACACTTGTGAGAGGGGCCTATGGAGCCAAACCTCTGAGGAAGGGGTACCAGCCAGCTGGTGCTGGGTGTCCAAGGGAGAGTGATTAGCTACATCAGAGAGAGGTGGAAAAATTATAAATTGATATCAACTACTGCTATTGGAATGAACTGTTGCTGCCAAGGTGAAGAAGCATTGCTAGGGTGAGGGTCAGGATTAGTAAGCAGACAGGAAGGAAAAAATCCTTCTTCCTCCTCCAGCCCTGCGATCTCCTCTAGCACCCCCTACTGGCAGAGCCTAAAAGGAGCAGCGGGCAAAAGAGAGGCCCCACCCCATAAAGCCTGGGGCAGAGGGTGGATTTGAAGCTGAGAAACCATAGTTTAATGACTGCCACATCCTTTATTTATTATTCTAAAACAATGCTCCAGGAAGTCTCTCCTCATTTCCAAATCCCAGTACTCTTTGATCCCCTCAATCTGGATAATTTGTCTAACAGATCTCAGCCCTCTACTTTGAAAATCCTACAGATTAGTGTAACCCACAATTCACATTAGCATGAAAAATCTATTGTATCTTGGCACTTCTATTGAAACTTCTAATTTATTAATAATATCCATTACAATAATAGCTAACATTTAATGGGCATTTCCTGTGTACCAGGCAGTACTAAGCAATTTATATATTAATAAATCTCATTTAATTCCACCAACAGTTTTATGATTATCATCAAATACTATTTTTGGAATTCATGTACTTTTCATCCTCATTTTATAGATGAAGAAACTAAGGGGCTTAGAGATTTAAGTAACTTGCCTAAAGCCATACAACTAGTAAGTGATGGAGCCAAGATTTGAACCCAAGCAATCTGATTTCATAACCGGCATTCTTAACCACTACATTAGATTACATTAGGGGCTGAATGAATGTGTCCCCTCTTCCCAAATTCAAATGTTGAAGCCCTAATCCCCAGTGTGTCTGCATTTGGAGTAAGAGAGTAGCAAAGATTAAATGAAATCATAGTCTAAAAGAAAGGTGAAAATAAGCATAGGAGTAACAAACACAAAACATTGTAAGGCCTGGGATATATGTCATTTGGTGTGTCATGCCAGCCACCAGCCTTTCATTCTCCTTTCTCTGGAACCTGTCCCACCTGCTTGAGGTAGGGGCCAGCAGCATCTGATGGCAGAAAGAGACCCTGCTATGAGAAAAACAAACAAAAAAAGAACAACAACAACAAAATGGAAAAAGAGATGGAGTATGTCTATAGACATGTCTCTACTTTTGTGTCCAAAGAATTTATAATCCCAAAATGACTTTTGTGATATTATACCTGCTTGGATTTCCCACTGATTCTAAATTACCATGTATATCATTTATATAGTTAATCTACAATGTGCTTTTTTCACATGCTAGAATAGCTTTTAAAAATGGTTTTCAAGTTAGTTTATGTGTCCATTTTAATTGTCTGTCCTTTTTCATAAGCCCTCTACATCATAGAGACTTTTCCATGAAGACTTGTTTACAAACTAGACCGGGCTTCTGAGAATTCTGGCACACTGACGTCTGCTGATTCGCAGGTGTAAATGTTTTCTCTATCTCTATGTTTAACTAGAGATATAGAAATATATAGATAATGTAGATATAAAGATTTATCCATTGCCTCTTTCTATCTCAAAAGATTATTGACTGCTTTTCAGCTGGGTGACCTTAGACAAGTTACTTAACCTTTATTTCTCATTTGTAAAATGGCAAATATAATAGTGCCAACCTTGCTGGGTTGTCCTGAGGATTAAATGGGATTATTTGTGCACAGTACCGGGCACATCAGTAAACCAAGCACTCAATCACAGTTGGCAGCTACCCAAGTAAAAGGAATGAAGAGTATCTCTGAATGCTGGCTGCCATGGGGTGATCTCTAGCACGTATTGTGAAGTGAGAGAAGCAAGGTAGAGAAAGGTATCTAGAATATGCCACCATATTATATGTAAATATTTAAATATGTAATTTAGAAATATAAATATTTGTAATGATCATGATATATATTTATAATTATATATTTAAACATTTGTAATATATAACCAAATAATAGAAGGATAACCAATAAAATTAAAAATGGTTACCTGTAGAAGACAGGAACAGGGCTCATAGGGCGAGACTTCTTTGAACATATCTCTGTTTGTAGATTTGAGGTTGCAGCCATGGAAGTAATTTACATAATTATAAAATAACATTCAAAAATTTTAAAGCCACCCCTAAAAATAAAAAATCAAATCAAACAACAAACCAGTTTTGGGCTTAACTACTCAGGAAAGGAACTCTTCTAAGTGACTGTAACACCCAGTCATTTAAATGTACGTCCCTGATTGGATAGACCCAGAGGACAAAAAAAGAACTGCCAAAATGAAAGTATTATGCTGTATAAAATAATCATACTTTTGCTAGCAGAATTGATATTCTGAGATGGTTGTATGTTTGTCGTGGTATGATAAAGCAATACAATATGTGACATTGTAATTCACTCCCAGCATAAATGAGAACCAGAATTCTCAGTGTGGGAGAAAGAAGATAGGGAAGTAAGATAGAAGAGGTCAAGTAAAATCCCTGTGGTCCTGATTTTGCATCAGTATGAATCCAGAATGTATTTCTTGGCTGTGTTCATGGAAAAGACCTAGAAATAATGACCACCCCTGTGGTAGTGAGTACTCTTAGCCTCCAGATTGTGGTCTCATGTATTAAAATGCACCCACAGGATATTAATTTATAGAGGTGATTGAGTGATAATGACACGGAGAGGTAACGTCATAGGAAGAAGACTTATTACTTCCATTTCCCAAGAGAAGGAGCATGCCATGCCATGCAGGGCCATGTGGGGAAGCATCACGTTTTATCAGGAGGCAGAAAGAGGGAAGAGAAAGCATGGTCCAGAGGCTTTAATGTGTTTTCTGTGGGAAAGGCAAGGCAGGGTAGGGTAAACAGTTTAGGTCTGGATAGTCTGAATAATGTTGGTGGACTCTGGGCTAGAGGGGTGGGCTCTGCTTGTCTGGTACCTGGTCCTGGGTTGATTTAGGACAAGATGGGGGGAATATTGGCCTGGTGTGTGAAAGTTCGATAAAGGAGATGGTCGGGGGTATGGACTGAGGATTGGTTTGTTTGCTTATGAAAGGTATGTTTATAGGTGAGTAGTTTATGATTTTAGGAATTAGCTGGCCCTGGGAAGGGCAGTCTCATCCCAGTCAGCAAGGCTCCCCAAGATGTCGAAACATCATAAAATGACAACATGATTAATACATGTAAAATACCATTTCCCACTAAAAGGAGCCAGTAGTCCTTGGAAAAATTGTTGCTCTGGGAAATATAGGAGGTGAACCTGGAAGATCTTGTCATATTAGAGAGTAAGGAAGCTTTCAAAGATGACTTGGATCCTGCCAAGAGGACTCAGGAGTCCACTTGAGCCTCCCACTGGCTCAGCATCAACAAGGATAAAAACTGCAGTGGATTAGAACACATCAAATATATTTAAAGTCAACTTGGTGTTTTGAAAACTGATAAACAAAGAAACTGCTCTCCTGTATGAACTGTACCACTGGGTAACCAAATAGTAAATGAAGGGTGTCTTTGTTTAAGTGCTATTTGGAGAATGATGGAATTAGACTGTCACCGTTTGATAAGATTTAATGTATTAAAGGTTCTAAGTGTTGAGTGTCAATACCTGGTGTTACAACAAAAAGAGAGAACACCAGACACAAAGAGCCTCCTGCTAGAAGAACACGCCAATCCCCAGGAAGTAGTCTTATGAAAACACTGCACCTGAATTTGAAGGAGCCTCTAGTTCCAACATCCAATTTATAAGAAATTCAAAGGAGAGGAAAGAGAAATACATGAAACGATGCCGCCATAGAGTTATAATTGCAAAATGCAGACTGTGGGAAACTCTCTAGGCCAAATGCTCTGCTATATTAAAAAAAATTAATTTCATTGAAAAAATGTTAAATAGGGCAGGGGTGAGTGAGTGGGGGACATATAATTCGGGTGCAGTGTGGACCTGATACAGATCCTAATTCAAATAAACCTTTTAAAAGTTATAACATTATGAAGCAATTGGAAATTTGAACTCTGACTAGATGTTTGATTATATTAGAGAATGATTATTAATTGTTTAGATATGATCATGGAATTTGGGGGATTCTTTAGAGTCCTTACTTGTTAGAGATACATACCAAAATATTTATGGATAAAATTATATGCTGTCTGGGATATGCTTTGAAATAATGCAGGAGGGGAACGTGGGTGGGTATAGATGAAATGGAATTGGTCAGTGGGTGACCAATACATAAAGGTTCTCGGTGCTATTCTATTTACTTTTGTGTATATTTAAATTTTAAAAGGTTAAAAAAAAAAAGAATGTGAGGTAACAGTAACAAGGAAATTTTAGCAATTATTCCCTCTATGCCCAGCCCCACATCTCCAGTATAGCCCATTAATGTTAAAAGACTCAAAGACTAGCAGTCTGTTTGGGCAATCAAGATTCAGTTTTCAAATTCTTCCTTAATAGAACTTTCCAGGCACACTACAGTATCCTATTAATTCTTATGGAAATGAGATAGTCTAGATTTAATTAATTATTCAGGCAACTAAAAATGATCCCTTTAAGTTAAATGCTAATTATTTTGATTAAACTTTTCCTAAATGTCTTATATCATTCCGTGTCATAGGAAATTGAGTTACTAACAACTTACTTTTTTTTTGTTTTAATTTTATGACTCCAAGTCATTGTCGGGAAACCTCAGGCATTGTACTGGTTGTAAGCCAGCCTAGAAGGCTAATTATCTGGTGTTATTAGTGTAATTCAAAGCTCTGAGCCTTTTATTCTTTTATTCTACCTGGTGATCTTCCTATTTCCTCCTTCTTGCTGCAGTCAGCATGTCAGCTTCACCCCCGCACCCCACCATGTCTGTAATTGTAATCTGCTCTCTGCTTATCCCTTTTACACTCCTCATCAAAGCCTAGCAGGGTAGCTTGGACACAGTAAGCATTCAATAACCACTTATTGAATTGGATTAAACTTGGGAAGAATGGAAGTCTGCCAGAGGAAATCAAATAATTAAGCTTATTAAATCATTAACCTTAATTTTAGACACATCACTTCAACTGCTGAGTGTGTAGTTAGGGAATTCATACCTGAGCTCCAAATGGTTGAAGTTGCCAGGAGTCTGGCTGCTGAGTTAAATGGGGTGTGGGGTGGCTAGGGCTCTATTACATATTAAAATGTATGTTTGCAGGCACACATAATTGCTGCTAATTGTACCACAAGGAGTAGCAAATTGATAAAGGAGTTCTATTTCTACGTCTAATATGAAGAATAGCCCTTGATTACCTTAAGACAACCCCTACCTTCATTGTAGATACCAGTGTATGAAAATATTATCTGTGAAATTCCAAGGTACTTGTTGACATTAAAACACATTTTTATAAAAGCAGACGAAATATTTTGACTAAAACAAAGAATTAGTTAAATTATGTGGAAGGAAAAACAACCCATAATCTTCACGTAATTGGTCTTTCCCACTAAAACATTTGATCTTGAACTATGAGATACATCTTAAGCACATTTTTAGTAGGCACTTAATTATAGCTCATTAAATATAGTTTTGCTCAGGCACAAAAGCTTGGAGTCATCCTAGATTCCTCTTGGCATCCAATCTCATCCATCTCATCTTGTGGCACTCAATCCATTTGTAAATCCTGCTGATTACCTTTGAATTGCCTTTAAAATCCACCCAGAACCCAGCCATCTCAACACCTCCACTTCTACACCCAATCCAAGTCACCAGGCCCCTCGCTAGAGCTTCATTTTAGCTTCTGATCTGGTCTCCTACTTCCACCACTGTCTGTTTTGGGGCCACTATTTGTAAGAACATAGTCTTATCATATCTCTTCTCTGCTCAGTACCCTCCGCTGGCTCCCATGACACACCAGTCCTCCTCCCGGTCTACTTGTCTACACAACCTGGCCCCACCTGCCTCTCAGAACTAATTTCCCTCAATCTCCCCCCTCAGACACCCTGCTCTGATCACATAGGCTTTCTTGCTGCTTTTTAAACACACAATAAATATTTGTTGGATGAATGAAATACAATAGTGACTGAGAGAATGTATGAGTTCTATAGTAATTATAATCAATAACAATTGGTAAAAGTTGTTATGGTAGCCCAGCCCAAGGAGATGCTTTTTTACCCAACTGGTCTAAACTGGTGGTTCTCAGACTTTACCTGGGAATCGAATCACCTGGAGGGCTTGTTAAAACTCAGATGACTGGCCCCATCCCTAGAGTTTCTGATTCAGTAGGTCTGGGGTGGGCCTAAAAAATTGCATTTCTAATAATTCCTCGGTGATGCTGATGATACTGGTTCAGGTACGTACTTTGGCCTAACTATTCTAGCCTGGAAGGCCGATTGACCATTCTGAGCAGAAATTTGGCAAATGCTGTCCTTGTGTTCCTGTCTGCTTGTTGTATCAAAAAAATTAATTGCAGAAATGTATGACGGGGGGAAAATGCTGGATCTCATTTTTGGACACGTAGCCACAGGGTGGCCCCCTAGCTCCAGTAATGACTCCACTGGTCCCCAATGATTACCGCTTTTGTTAAATGGAGCATTTCCAAATATCACCTCTTAAAAAAAGCGGTGAATTCAGCTGTAGGACCAGTGGTTTGCTGTTCACAAAAGGCTGACATGAGACATGTGAGTGGCTTCCTCAGCAATGTAAGATTCTGTGCTCTGTTAGAAGCCACTACTGTCACTCAAATGGAAGCGACACAGGGGAAAGGAGGTTTGTAAGTGTGAGAAGACATGTCAGAAGATGAAAGGAGATTTTGTTGTGGCCACCAAGAAAGGAAGCATACGCAGCACAAATACCCACCTTAGTGTCCACCGTGGCATTATGCACACAATAGACACTGCGTATGGTGGTCAGCCGCTCACATCCCTTCACAGCCCTCCAAACCCCTCAGTACTGTGGTGAGGAGCAGGGGGCTTTTCCTTCAGCTGCCAGCTGCACTTCCATCATCTTCACCTCACACACAGCCAGACAAGGGGGCCCGGGCCCAGCAGGAATGGAGGCAAAGAAGGAGGAGGATTGAGGGCCTGGGCTTGCTGCCTTCCTGGGCATGGCCTTGGTAGCTGAGGAGCTGGGCTGGCAGCTGATGGGCCAAAAGCAACAAGGGTTGGAAGTATTCATTCACTCATGAAAGTCTGCATTTGTCCTGTGACAGACATTTAGGGGAATCCAGACCTTGTCTGGAATAGGGGGATGTATCCTGTAAATGGGAGCTGTGACAGACCCTGCCCACTGGCCTCTCAAGGCCCATTCTAACTCCTCTACCTTCCTGAGCTGTAGAGGCTAAAGAGCCAGAAAGCACTTTCCCAGACTTCCTTGAAGCTCTGCCAAACACAGGCACCTGTATGAAACTCAGAAGAGAAGTCTGGGTAGGTGGAAGTGAGGACTATAGGGTAGAGCTACTTTGGGAGGTCAGGTGGCAATGGCTCTGGGAGGTGAGGGGGTTGGGTTCCACTGCCAGGTTCCCAGCTGTGCAGGGGTGGGCAATGACAGCAATGGAACTTCTGTTAGAACAGTTCTGGAACTCAGAACTCTTAGCTGCATTGTTCCTGGCGGTTAGCCACCCACCTGTTTTCCTATCCTTCTCAGAAATTCTGTACAGTCCTTGTTAATACCCTGTCATCAATGCTTTTATGCTTGTCGCAACTAGAATGGATTCTGTTGACAACTTGGAATCCTTACCAAAAGATCACTCTATCCAAATCAAAACGCTTCAGCCCGGGCTCAAGGAGATCTGTTGTGATATTATTTTCTTCAAATCCCCTGAAGTTGTGACCTGTCTCCGATACATTCTCTTTAGTTACTGTTCAGTTTTGATCTCTTCCTTTCATGTTTGTCAGTGAGAGGGGTTCCAGCGCTCCCTACCCAACTCTGACTTTTGCTATTTCCTCATCCCGGTTCCTTGAAGGTCTTTATCTTGACATTCAGCCTTACACTCTTCCTTGAAACTTTTGTGGCACCTCCAGCACTGTCACGTGGATGTTTTCTGAGAGCTGTCACCATGAGAACACAAACACCATGGAGAAGGAAGCACAGTGACTTGCATAACTCAAAATAGGAAAACAAAGCACAAGGGCTCATTGATCCCGAACTTACAGTATGGCATGCCATGCGCGGTCTCATGGCTAAGGGCATACGATATACTCCATCTTCTGGCTAATGGGTACTGTAACAAACAACAACTCTATGTTAACTCTATTCTTCAATACTGTAATTCCTCATGTGAATGGCACTACCAGCTTCACATGTAATACTAGGGTAGTACACTTTTATTGTACAAAAAGGCAGATGGCAAGGAAGTTAAATATAGCGACTGAAAGCCACCTAGAGGTGCCTCTTGTCACTAGCAATAAATAGACAGTGAGAGAATGCACCTGTGCTAACAAAGGACCTAAAGTGGCTAACTGAAATTCTAATACTACCAAACTCTAGTGTGTGTGGGAAACCTCCCACATGACCACGCAATTCTCCGACATCAACTCAATTCTGACACTATCTACCTGTAGGTATCACCAGCTCCCTCAGGTTCAGGGCTCCGTCCCACAATACTGCCTCCACTTCTCATGCCAATTGCAAGCCCAGGTTGTCACCTGTGCTTCTGACTGACTGGCTACAAATCAGGGGTTCCCACGACCCCATCCTTGGGTTCGATTAATTTGCTAGAGTGGCTTACAGAAATCAGGAAACCTGTTTACTCACTAGATTATTGGTTTATTATAAACCATCCAGATGGAAGAAATGCATAAGGTGAGGTCAGGAAGCTTTCACACTCTCTCTGAGAGCCCCACTCTCCCTGCGTCAATACACATTCACTCACCATCTTGGAAACTCTCCCAGGCTCACCCTTTTGAGTTTTTTATGGAGGCTTCATTACATAGGCATGATTGATTAAATTATTGGCCATTGGTGATTAAGCCAACCTTTAGCCCCTCTCCCAAGGGGTCAAGGGATGGGACTGAAAGTTCCAACCCTCCAATCACATTGTTGGTTCTCCTGACAACCAGCCCCCATCCTTAGAGGCTTTCCAAAAGTCACCTCATTAACAAAAACCCAGTTGTGGTGAAAAGGGGCTAGCTGTGAATAACAGGACACCCATTTCACCTTTATGACTCCGAAGTGATTTTAGTAACTGAGGACAAGGGAACAAATATGGTATTATAATAAAAGATGCTACCATTGCTCTTATCGTTCAGGAAATTCCAAGGATTTAGGGAGCTGTGAGCCAGGAACTGTGGACAAAGACCAAATATATATGAAAAATATATTTTAGTCACCTGAATGACCAAATATCTATTTCTTATAAATCATAACATTGCAATACCCCAGTGGTTCATAGCCTTGGCTACACATTAGCATCACCTGGGACTTTTTAAAAAATGTAAATAACCAGGCCCCAAACTAGGCCAATGAAACCAGAATCTCTGTGGGTGGGGCACAGGCCTCTTTTAAAATCTCCCGTGATTCTAATGACCCCTCCACTGGGTAAGGCTTTCTTCTTTGCCCCATTTATACTTGTGAATCTGGCTTTTTCTCCTCTCTCTGAGGGCATCTGAGGATTTAAGATGAAGTAACCACATAGGTTTTTCTAGTAAGTAGATTTGTGGCTGGAGACCAGCTTCCAGTTTAGACTGTCTGTTTCACAAAGATCAGGCCTTTTTGATGTGAATGGGAGCTGAACAAGGGTATGAACACTAGCAGTCAGAGATCACTGGGGGCCACGTGAGAGTCTCCCTCAGACACGTGTCTTAGTTTGTCTTCCAGCTAATAAACATTCCAACCAGCCAACCAACAAACGTCAGGCCCTTGTCCTAGGATTGGGATGGCTGAGCTCTATATCCTGGGCTGAACATTATAGCATGGTTTACATGGCTTCCCAGTTTCCACCAAACAATACTGTGGCAAATGGATCAGGAGAGTGGGGAATTATTTTCTTTACAGCAGGAGTTGGCAAAATTCTTCCATAAAGGACCAGATAGTAAGTTATTCAGACTTTCTGGGATAAGAGGCAGAATCAAGGATATCATGTAGGTTCTCATACTGTGTTTCCCTGAAAATAAGACCTAGCCAGACAATCAGCTCTAATGCATCTTTTGGAGCAAAAATTAATATAAGACCCAGTCTTATTTTACTATAAGACCATGTATAATATAATATAATATAATATAATATAATATAATATAATATAATACGCGGTCTTATATTAATTTTTGCTCCAAAAGACGCATTAGAGCTGATTGTCCGGCTGGGCCTTATTTTCGGGGAAACACCATATAACAGAAGAGAAAACTCTGCTCTGCCGCACCTACCCAATTTGCCTAGGGTGGGCCATCCCCAGTGATAGACATGCCTGATACCCAGTTGCCATCAGATGGAGACATTCTCAGGACAAAGAGCCACTGGCCTGATGGGGAGGGGCTTGATGGACAGTGTGGGGAGGGGTTGGCTATCACAGTCAGTTTCACTCTGCTAGTCCACCTAGACCCTGGAGAACAAGTCCAGTCAGCTCACCTTGGGCCACTGGCCAGAGGGGAGGCAATTTGCCGAGTTGCTGACTCCTGGACTGGGATTCCACTCCCTAGTCTGCAGCAGGTGCCAACAGAAAGGCCCCCAAATGGAGGTGGTAACCAACACGAGCCCCGGGCAGGGAAAAGATGCAGCCACCAACCAGGGAGGCTGGTGCTGGGAGGGAAGGCAGAGCAGAGGCCAGAGCCATATATGACTTTCGTGGGCTCCTTGTACTTTTGCCTTCGTGGGCCTTTCCTCTATTGAAATATATAAAAGATTATGTTTTATAACTGTGTTGGTATAAAGACAAATATAATTAAGGTTGGAGTGCATTCTTTTCTTCTGATTAAAAAAAATATATTTTTGTGGGCCCCAGGCCCTGTATCTACTGTGCCTAATGGGTAAGTCGGCCCAGACATGGGTGGAGGGGGCCCCCAAAGCTTGGTCTAGCATGTAGTCTAGATACATAGACCTTCATCAATTTTACGTGTGTGGGGAAGAGGGTCTTCAAATTAGTTAAGTGTTTTGGTTAATCCATTAACCAGAAATCTTTTTTCCCCCCAAAAGGCTAAAATCATTGTCTGTATTTGGTGGTTAAGGGTGTGTGTGGGAAGAATGAGTGTAGTGGGGAGGTGGGTGATGACCACATTTTGAACAATTTTCCTTATCTGGGATGTATCTATAAAAGGAAATATCTATGTCTATATATATGAAATGTCCAGAATAGGCAAATCCATAGAGACAGAAAGTAGAGCAGTGCCAGAGGTTCTGGGTTTCTTTTTGGGGTGATAAAAGTCTTCTGGAATTAGAGTGTGGTGATGGTTGCACAATTCTGTAACTATACTGAAAACCACTGAATTGTACACTTTAAAAGGGTTAATTTTATGTTATGTGGATTATATTAATATCTCAATAAAGCTATTATTTTTAAAAGTGAGGATAAAAAAAAGTGAGGAGACACTGAACCTTCACTGACCTCAGGACACCCCTGAAACTATCTTTTCCAAAAGGAACACTTTCGAACTCTGTACATGATTTTCCTTTTCTCCTAAAGGCAGAGCCTGGGGGCAGTTGTGCCCTAGGACCTGGGGCAATTTCACAAGTTCGACCACCACAAGAATCCCAAAGCTGTCATCTGAGTCTCACATCTTGCCCCAAATAATCCTGAATCTGCTCAAAATCCGGCCCAACACTGACATATTGTTTCTAAAACAAATAATTCAGGTTTGAGACTCTGATTTGATCAATTTTAGGATACTTAGTTCCAATTCTCTGAAAAGATGAAAATCCAGTGAGGACTCATGGCCGTTTTCTTTTAAGAGGGGCAAGTGTTCTTTCAAATGACTTAAGATTTTCCCTCTTCCTATGTACTCTCACTCACTGAGAACACAGTAAAGGGGCCTGCAGGTGGGGGGCCCTGAGAGTGGGAGGCAGACCAGAGCCCCCACACCCCAGCCTACCTTTGGCTCCCCTGAGTGTGACAAATAGGGGTTGAGCTTGGGCCAAATTCCTCTCTAGAAGGCAAGGTATTGGGGGGAGCTGTCTGCATCCTGAGTTGCAACTTGGGCGGATATAGCTGAAGAGAGGAAAGCATAAGTGGAGGCCTTCTTTTGTGAATAAGGACATTCATGTGTATCCTGACAATTGTTTACACGGCCTGGTTCCTTTTAAGCAGTTGTCTAAATATTTTTAGAACAAATATTGGAAATGGGCCTTCTCCCGTACTACACAGGCACGGATCAGCAGAGGGGCCCATGAGTTGAAATAGATCTTCCTCTCTGTCAAGGGGAAAAGGGATCACATATGAGCATGGCACTGTTGGGCCCGGACACAAAGGGACACAGGCCGGTCGGGAACCTACCCGCCACGGTGTCTGATCTGAGAGGCAGCACTGACAGACCATGTCCCATGAACCAGGCACCTTTCTGACCACTTTACAACCAGGGGTGCCAAAACATTGTCTACAAGTGGACACTTTGGTCAGCATTGCTCAAGCAGTAGTTCGCTGTAATCAGAAGTGTCTGGAGGCTGATGGTGACTACTTTGAGCTCCTCTTATCACTGCAGAAGTCAAATGTGACTTGTATTCATATTCTGTTATCAGTATATATCAAGCATTACAATTTAATACAGTTTTTTCCTTTCTTAAAATGTGTATACATTTTTTTGGCACCCTCTGTATATTAACTCCTCTTCTCTTCACAACAGCCCATGCCATTGGTACACTCATTGTCCCCATTTTAAAGATGAGGAGACTGAGGCATGGAGAGGTTATTGTGCCCAGGGTCACACAGTAAGCAAGCGGCAAAGCTGGGACTGGAACCCAGACAGTGCACGCTCTTCCTTGCTCTGGGTTTATGCCATTCATGATGTCCTTGGACCCAAGCCTCCTCTGAGAAGTCTCAGGTAAACTCCAGCGCTCTTACTGCTCACTTGGAAGAGGCGGAATTGCTCCTCTTGATTTGGCCACATTGAACTGTGGACTCACTGTGTACTAACTTCGGCCTCCAAACATCTTCCATAAGACAATTAAGACAGCCACACTCCAGACAGGAACCTAAATGTCATTAGTAACAGGCCCCATCAGGCCCTAGATCTGTGCAAACGCCCTCCTCATCCCTTCGAAACTTGCCCAGAAATCAAAGCCAGGTCTTGTATGACATGAAGAGCTGAAAATGTCCGGGTCGGAACAGGGACTTGTTTCTTCAGAAGCCCCACGGAATGGAAACTAACCTTCCAGTGTGAGCTTGCAGGATAATCTTCCTATAAAAGACTCCTAAATTCCCTAGTTGTGCTGGAATGCGGTGTTGCTGGAAACAGGATTATATAAAAGAATGGGCTGGGTGTGGTGGTGATGATGGTAGAACGATGGGCAACTGCCTTATACTGGGACTTTCTCAGTAATTCTATGGAGCTTGGCTCTTGGCTTACAGTAGATGCTCAGTTGAGGCCTGTTGACCTAGTTGCCCTAACAAGACTTAACTTTATGGATGTAGGTGGCAATACTACTCACCGTTTGCAAGAGCCCTGCTGGTTTTGAATGGGAGAAGCCTAGGAGCAGCTGGACTTCACCAGCTACAGCCTCATCAGTGACCAGAGCAACTTTGCCTACCAGCGGGTCTACTCTGCCTCAGAGGGTCAGTCATGCTGGCTAAAAGCCAGAAAAAAAAAAAAATCAATTCAGTTACCCACAGGCCATCCCCTGGAAGAGCTCCATCAGGAAATGCCACTTCAAAACAAGAAAGGAATAAAGGAACATGTAGATCCTAGTAGAAATACTGTATTTTGGAGGACTGCTATGTTTAAGGCAAATGTCACGCATACAAAACAGAGATGAACAGTATTTGAACAGTTTTTACGACGTGTTAGAAGAGTGAGGGGACAGCTTCAGACAATGTGAAAGTGGGATTTTCCCCAACTGGGTCACTCCTGGTCTGATTCCATTGGTGGATTGAGAAACAGGAAGAAAACAGCACCTTCTCCCTCCCACGGGAAGGGGAGAGACCACCATCAGGGTGTTATACGGAAGAATCCTTCTCCAGGTCACAGCTCTCTCCTGGATGTACTTCCAGCACCAGGATAGAGGATGTGCAGGCACTGGGTCTAACTGTCCAGCTCTCATTTCCACGTTTTGTGAACTTCACCACTAGAAACAGGAAAATCAGGATGCCAAAGACACACGGCTTATAGTGTGGTCATGTCTATCCAAACTCAAACTTGCTTTGATTGGAGCTAAAACAATATACATACACACACAGTGTAGGCAAGTGCATATACAGCCACATGTATGTGGAAGCGGGAAAGGTGATGTATACTAAAGCCTGAAAAACAGTGAATGCTCATTTACAGTTTGGAATCAAACAATGTGATTGTTTCCCTTTTGAAAACAGAAGGGTATTAGCAACAAGCTCTAGCCAGAGGGTAAAGGATTCCAGGCATTTCTCAGCTCAGTTCACGGTCACTCCTGGCTTCACAGGAGAAGGGAGTGACTTTGCTGGTACAGAGTTCGGAGGGAGTTGGGCCTTCGCACTGGCTGGTCAGCTCTGTGCCCCACGGCTCTTCCCCACCCCTTTCACTCAGGTGCAGGCCCCTAATTTTAAAATGAAGGAGCTTGACTGTTTCTGTCCTGTCCACCCATTCTCATCGCAATGGGACATACAGCATAATGGTGTGTTCCCATTCTCTAGGGCCTGGGTGATGGCAAAACCACAGCAACAGGGCAAACAAGGGAATGAATGAGATGGAAAGTTTGGGAGCTTTGATGGCCCGCTGTGGGGCAGCAGACACAGTGCCTGTACCTCGGAGTCACAGAGGAGTCAGGTACCCGGAAATGCGATGGGAGATGGGATGGTTCATTGATGAACATTTGAAGGAGTTGGGAAGAGGCTGCCTTTGATACTATCAAATAACTACAAAGAAAGCAAGTGGTACGATGAAAGTGGCTAACGCACATAGAGAACAAAGCACTGTCTTCACCAGGAGATTCAGGCCTATGTGGAGGAAGTGGTGTCTTTCTCCACATAGGGGTGTTATTAAAAAATAAAAGCATAGGGGTGTTAGTACTCGATATCCAAGAAGTGAAATGATCGTATTCATGGATTCACTCCGTTTGCCTCACCAAATCCCGCTGAGGTAGGAAAGAGGCAGGTGACATCAGCCCCATTTTACAAATGGGGTAAAGTGAAGCCCCAGCACTTGCTGCAGGTCACACCTCAAATACACACCAACAGCCACAGTGACACAGCAGTCTTGTGCCTTCAAGGTCTTCCTGTCACGGGCAACTCCGGTCTTCTCCATACAGCCCCCTCGTCTTGATTTAAACCAATCAGCAGGTATCTGGAGGAATGTGGACGTTTGGCTTATAATGTTAAACTATGATATACTGGCAGGAAAGGCAACCAAGCCCCTGGAAATCAGCCAAAGCTAGGGCATCGGGGGACCTGGGAATGGGGGCAGCCCAACCCAGTTACTGGGTAGATTTGTGGGGTTTTTTGTGTGTGCATTTTCTTTTTTCTTTTTTTTCTTTTTTCTTTTGCCAGAAAGCAGCATTTTAGGGAGGGTGTAGTTGAATTAAAAGAGATTGATAAATCAACCAGGGTCCTGAATGTGATGACCACATCACACCTCTCCAGAGAAGAGGCTCCACTCTGGCCTGTTCTCAAATCAGAGTAGATGGGGATAAAGCTATAGTGTTGTCAGAAGCCCAAGTCACGGTGCGGAAAACCTACCCAAATCTGGGATGAGAATGGGGCCAATTGTGTATGTGTCCTGTCCTAATTAGGTTGCTTCCCTTCCCGCTGCACTCTAGACTACCCCTCTTTCTTTGACCTCAGAATTTAAATTATTTCCTTAATACCACTGACCAGAGCACCAGCAGTGCTAATGCCATCGGGAGTACTTCTAAGATGACAAGGTGCCGTGCCTGCAGCCCACCAGCAGCCAGTGAACCAGAAGTCAGCCACACCTAGTTGTAGCACAAGCTCTAACATCTAGAGTCCCAGCTCAGCGAATTCCAGCCAAGGCTAAGAATTTGGGAATTTTTTCCAATGACTACAGCTCACAAGGCAATGTGACAGATGACTGCAAGCCCCCTGGGTTTTCCGGGAAAGCACTCAGTGTAGAGTGGCTGACGAGGTGCAATGAGGATACATCTGCATTTTTCCAAACTTTAACCACCAGGCCCCTGTGAGCCTGTTATTTCCCAGAGCCTGGCAGCTCAAGGGCATGTTTCAAACAGAGCCTGGTGCACGCACAGTTGCACCTGCATGTGGATCAAGCTAAATGTCAGTGTCCTGGTCCTCCGTAAGCAGCTCCCACTGGGAAGCCCAATGCCTGTGCGAAGAAGTGATCCTCACACCGGTGATGGGGCCAAAGTATTGCCCGGGAGGCTAAAGTCAGTGAGAGCAGTGCTCAGTGTCAGTGTTGGGAAACCACCATTGGCAGGCAAGCCTGAAGCCCCATCACAGAACTGACTCCTTGGATTCCAGTTCTGGGGCGCTGGCCGCAGGGCCAGCGGGGTTCTGGTGCGTCACCAGAGGTGACGTCTCCTCCTCCGACTTGCAGTTGGGGATGGCTTCCACTTTCACCTCGCTCAGTTCCTGCTCCCCCTTCTTCATTGCCTTCTGATTCAGGTAGTGAAGAATGCCCGCACCCAGGGCGTCCCCTTCCACGTTCACCACGGTGGTGGTACGGTCCCTGGTGGGAAAAGAACAAGGCAAGCATTATAGCCGATGCTGCTTGGAGTTACCGGGAGACAGTCCCGTCACAGGACGCTGAACCTTTGCGGAGAAGCTGTGACCCTGAGGGGCCCTGCTGTTTCCCAGAGAGCATGCTACTAAGGGCATAAGGCCTCACTTTCCTCTAAATGGATTTTCTTTCAATATTTTTTCACTCTTATAAAAGTCATAGATCCTTACTGTAGAAAACTTGGGGGGGAAAAGGAAGTATAAAGAACAGAAGTCACCCACCTACACTTCACAACTCTAAGTGAATCAATACTAAACATTTTGATCTGTTTCCTTCCGGTCTTCTTTCTATGCAAGTTTTTTGTGTGTAAGAGACACCAGCATATAAAAATCACGTATAACTGGGATGATAGTGTAGATATGGTTTTGTGTCCAGGTTTTCTTCCACTCACTGTCATACTGTGGGGGCTTCCCTTCTTTTTCTCATCTCAACACTGCATCTCTACTGAATAGTAATCTTCATATGCATTTCATGGCCATTGGCAACACCACCTCACAGAAAATAGCTCTCTTTCGGGAAGCTTGTCTCCCCATAGATGAGCCCAATAACCATCCTTTGTCCCTGGAGCTCGGAGGAAGTATTGTGCCCATTTTGAAGAGATGGGGGAAAATGTGAAATTGCCCGAGGGAACCGCAGAAGCTGAGGGCTGTGGAATCAGAGGCCCCAAGGAGGGCTCACGTGACTTCAGGTCTCCACTGGGCAGCCCCCCTGGTGCCCTACTTTCCTATTCCTGGTTGAGCACCTCTGAGATGCCTGCCTTCCCCATGGGGACGAGGAAGGACATGGGCGTGTGACCCTCGGCTTGGGTCCTGTCCTGCTCACCAGCTCAGGGATGGAGTCCCCCCTGATGATGTCTGGACAGTGTAGGTCTCTGCTGCACATTTCACTCTCGTTGCTCTGAGGAGCTGTAGGATTCCGAGAAGCCCTTTCAGGTTCCAGGGCTTAAGAAAAAAGGTTGGAAACCACCAATTCCCCACCACAGTGGGCAGAGCATGAGCTCAGCGCCAGGCCCCAGTGTTTAGGTTTTGCCATGCCGGGCTCTGGCTGGCCTGGCCAGCAGTGCCGTCGTTCCCGCATGCTTACTGAATGCTTTCCCATGTGCCTGGCACTCTTCTGTGTGCTGTGCATGTGTGAACGCATTTAATCTCCACCACAACTCTGGTGTAGGTTCTATTATTCTCCCCATTTCACAGGTGAGCAGACAAGGCACAGAACAGTCCTAGCACACAGGTAGTCCAGGTCCCTGGGCTCCAGGGCACATTTTCTTATCCGTATGCTCTACTGTCCAACACTAGTGCCTCAGCTGACCTTCCCTATAAACAGGTATTGTTTATATCTGAAAATGTTATCATGCACCTCATGAATCAACACTTAGAAACTGTTCAGCCTTTTCAGGAACGCTGGTGATGGCAGTCTCCATCATACCTCCTTCCTAATCCTCCCCTGAGCCGAAGCCAAGACACTCACATTCGCTGAGTTCCTCTTCTCTCCCCTCACAGAAATCACTCTTTGGACTTTCCAGGCCAAGGACAATCATTCTTGAAGGTTCACTGCTCCAATGGCTACGACTCCTATGCAGCCATAATCTCCACAGACGTTTATACCCCCTTGGGCCTGTGCTGGGGGCCCAGCCTGAGCCTTGGCCGCATGCTTTCCTGAATGCTCTCAGCAAGTTGTCTATAATGACATTCCATGGTGATTCATGGGCCTTTGACACTCCTGTTGTTTAATTTTTCCTAGCTCTAAATGTTGTCTTGCCAGCACAGCTGTGGGCTCCACCAGGCAGGGAGGATGTTTGCATGCCCCAGGCCCAACAGAGTGCCACGCTCCTGAGGACTCAATACAGACTCTCCTTTGCTCAATGCCCTTGGGATTTGCTACTTACACAATCCAGTCCACAGCCAGGATCAGGGAGAGGTCATGAGTGGGCAGCCCAATGGCCTCCAAGATAATGGCGATGGTGAGGACCCCTCCAGCTGGCACGCCTGCTGCTCCAACACTGGATGCTGTGGCCGTCACTCTAGGGGATGGCACAGTAGGGGCAGCCATTAACACAGAGCATGGAGTGGTCACAGAGAAATGCACAACATGGCAGCCATGGCTTGGAAACTGAAAACCACACAATCTTAGATTCTGCCAGATGAGCCCGTGAGAGATAATCCACTCTCTTCAAATAATGAAGTCACACTATCCTCATTTCATAAATGAGACACCCGAGTCATGATGAGAGTGGTATTTATGAGGTTTTTTTCAAAGGAAATCAGGATATACCTGAAGTGTTGCCTAGGCCTACAGATGAAGGAAAAAACATGAACTTACAGAATGGTAAAAATCTGTCCTGCTTTCAGCTCTACGTTGTTGAGCTGGGCAATGAACACCGCAGCCACACACTGGAAGATGGCTGCTCCGTCCATGTTCACGGTGGCTCCGATGGGGAGAATGAACCTGCTGATCCTCTTGTCGACACCATTGTTTTCTTCAATGCACTTCATCATAGAGGGAAGGGTTGCTGAGCTAGAAATGGAAAAGCAACCAGCCCTGAGAACAGTCTTTCCAAGGGTAACATATTACTCAGCTCAGACCCCGGAACAGAGCAATGAGCACCGTACTAGTTTCTGGCTTTCTCTCATGAAATAAGAGAATCAGCATTGTTTCAAAGTTCCTATCACAATGCGGGGATGGGGTGGTGGTGGTTGTCACCTCCCAAAGAATTCAAAATCTGATTCCCTAGATTTACCTCTTATTTACCTGGATACACCTGCTTTCAAATTTCTCAGGAACCACACATTGCTTCCTGCTGTAAAATGTTCTCAAGAGAACAAAGAACTATCGACTCCACATGTGCATCTCCTTTCTTGAACGTCCTCCGCCCTCACACCCTCAAAGTACAAGACAAACTAGGATTTTTCTTTTTTTCCTTGTAGGCCAAAAAGTAGAAATGGCTCCGAGAGTTTAGAAAGAGTAACTCTGTTCATAGACTAGAAAAAAACAAGATCTGCTCTCTGCAGCTGCCTCTGCAGGCTTTGCAGAGGGTGGCCGACACAGCTGAGAAGTAGGTTTGTTTCTATCTAAGTCAGAGAAACTTACCTCCCTGATTCTCGTACCACCATCACTTTGTTATATAAATAGTACTTCAGGATGGGAGGAAACGTGCAGTAGAGACGCAAAAACTAAATGTGAGTATGAAACGATGTGCTGCCATCCTTTGAAAGTTTTCCTTGAAAGTGTTTGGAAAGCCCCTTTTTTTTTTCTTTTTAAAAAGGATTTCCAGTAACTACAAGGTGTATCTTTTGCGCTAACTTACATAATCCTACAATACTGTGGCCTCCTAGAGAGCTGAGCACACATCCCTCACCATGATGCCATGGTCTTATTTTCTAATTCACACATCCAGAGGGAGAATTGGGTATGTGTGATTCTAGAAACTTCCCTGCAGTGAGTTGTGAGTGAAGTGGCTGCCTTCTTTTACTCAGGCAAAGGCCTTATTAATTAGGGTGAGGACCCACAGTTCCTATGGGCTGAATAATGAGCCAGAAGGAGAAGGAATGAGGCAATTCCTCATATGGGCAATCCCAGAAATTTGCTTCTGTAAGAAAGAGCTGTGGAACTGGTAGTACAAAGAAATCAGATGAGATCAATTTAGAGTTTTCAAAGAATTCAAATGTCAAGATGCCAGTTGTGCATCTGCCACTGGGCTCACCTGGTTCCATATTAACTCGGTTCAGGGCAGCCACAGGGCACCCGAAACCCACTCACCTAGAGCAGGTGGCAAATGCTGTTGCAAACGGTGTGAGGAGGCCCAGGAGGAACCTGAATGGGTTTTTTCGTGTAAAAACAAAATATATAAGTGGCAGGACAATTCCTCCATGAATAAAATGGCCCAATATAGATGTGAAGATATATTTCCCAAGGCTGGTCACCAGCACGATGATGTCCTTCATTTCCACAATCTTGCTTCCAACCAGGAACGTGATGCCCACAGGTACATACCTAGGGCATGAGCACAGGGTACTTGTCAGTGAGAGTGACGTGATGAAGGTGCTGGGAGGTGTAGGCCCTTCCTGATACAGAACACAGGCACTTTCAACTAGGTGATCTTCATTTCTCCCTCAGATGACCCTGAGGAACAGAAAGGGATGAGCCCATTTCACAGGCCATGAAACTGAGTAAAATTAACACGCTATATCACTGCGTGTAATGGAGTCAGGACCAGAACTCAGACTACTTCCTCCCTGGATGAAGTATGTTCTTGGCAGATGGATGCTACCAACCATATGGGCTCCCAGATGGAAAGGCAAGGAACTCACCAAGATTACGGCCTCTGGGACTGTAGCTTGACTGCTGACTTTGCTTAGGCTTGTTCTGAGAACTTAGAAACACAAAAGACTAACACCTATTTAGTAGAATTGCTGTGATACGGAACTGAGACAAAGCTGGGACTTTTGTGAAGTTTAAAATTCTTTGTGGTTTGGAAAACATGATACCGTGGGAAAAAATCATTAACAATGACTCTTTGGAAACACTCTTGGCGCGTGAAGATTTTTTTAAATGGGGGATGGGAAAAAGGAAGGGAAGGAATAAACGATGGGAGCTACAAAGAACAAAAGTCAGTTGTTTCGAATTTAATATAAATTGAGGAAGAATTTTATAACCATTGACTTTTTGGGTAAATTTTAATTATATAGTTCATAATGTCACATAGTTCAAATTTCAAAGGGTACAAAAACATGAATAGTATAAAGTCTCCCTTCCACCTCTGTCCCCCAAGCACCCAGTCTCCTTCCTTGGAAAAAGCCAATGTTACTGGTTTCTTGAGTTTTCTTTCCAGAGATAGTCTAAGCAATATTATTAATTTAAAATCCCATAGTAACACATGAATACATTCTCCTTTCAAAAAATTAAAACATGATAGATTAGGCCCAAATCCTCTCTGGGCACAACCCTTAAGCCAGGACTCCCCGCCCCCCCTGCCCCATCCCCCCAAATAACCATTCCTACCTCCTATGCATTTAGATACGTAGGTATATATTTAACTCTATGTTTACTTTAAACCCTGCATTGTGTCTTTGAGGTCTTTTCATATCAATACATAGACCTCTACATCATTCTGTTTTTTTAATTGTGGTAAATACTCGTAGGCATAATATAAAATTTACCATTTTAACCATGCTTAAGAATACAGTTTAGAGGCATAAAGTACATTCACACTGTTGTGCAGCCATCACCACCATCCATCTCCAGAACTTTTTCATCCTCCCAAACCAAAATTTTGTGTTCATTAGACAATAACTCCCATTCCCCTCTCTCCTGTCCCGGCAACCACTGTTCCACTGTCTGTCTCTGTGAATTTGACTACTGGATGTACTTCTAATAAATGGAGTCATACAATATTTATCCTTTTGTGTCTGGCTTATTTCACTTAGCATAATGTCTTTAGGCATCCATGTTGTATCATGTGTCAGAATTTCATTCCTTCTTTTGGCTGAATAATATTCCATTGTATGTATATGCCGCATTTTGTTTATTCATTCGTCAGTGGACATTTGGCTATTTCTACCTTTACCTCATTATTTTTAAATATCATCCTCAGAACTGAAATATCATAGATTATTTTGCTATTGCCCTGCTGATGGACATTTAAATTGTCCCCAGATTTTCATCATTAAAAATAATGCTGCAAATAGGTCTCTTTGTGCCCACATGCCTATATTCTCTAGGTAAGAGACACCAAGAAGTGGAGCTGCTGAGTTCCGGGGTGTGCATATTTTACATTTTAGTAGATACCAACCAATGGTTTCCCAAAGTGGCTGTTCCAATTCACATTCCCACCAGCTGTCCTTTCCCTGTACCAGTGGTTCTCATTCACGCATAATTTTGCCCCCAGGGGATATTTGGCAATGTCTGGAGACAGTTTTGGTTGTCACAACTTTGGGGAGGGGTGCAACTGGCATCTAGTGGATTGGAGGGCAAAGACACGGCTACACATCCTGCAGTGCACAAGACAGCCCCCCCCCACCCACAACAAAGAATGATCCAGTCCAAAATGTCAATAGTGCTGCTGTTGAGAAACTATGCTCACTCTTACCAATGCCTGATGAAACCAAACTTTTTGTTTCCCTGATTTCTAATAAGTTGGGCATCCCTTAAAATGTTTATTGGTCGTTCATGTTTCTTCTTCTATAAACTGCCTGCTCACATACTTTGTCAATTTTCTAATGGTTTATTCAGCCTTTTTTTTAAATTTTAATCATCAGAACTCTATATTAGTGCTTCTCAAACTATCATTTGTGAAAGACTGGTAGATTTCTATCCAGTTGGTGATGGACCAATATTCTTATAAAAGACAACACAAATTAAATATTAGAAAAATGATCATGTGCTTGGATGGTGCAGCAATATGAAATTGCGATAAAAGTTTTTAAATACTTATTCTCATTTTCCCTATAAATCTCACTGAAGACAGACAAAACAGTTTGTGAACTGGTACCAGTCCTTTGGATACTAACACTTAGAGATTGTGTGTGTGTGTGTGTGTGTGTACACGCATACATACTATATTCAAATATGTATCAATTTTTTTCCTATAAGTTTCTTGTCTTTTAACTTTATTAAGGTATCTTTTGCATGCAAACATTTTATATTTTGATATTGTCAAGTTTAGCAGCTTTTTATGACTTTTACTTTTTGTATTTTGTTTAGGAGGACTTTCCCTACCCCTATATTTTTTTCCTAATACTTTTAGAGGACTCTTTCCTTCTTTTTCCTTCCTCCCCAGATAGTTTAATGCACGGGTTGGCACTATGAGTTTTACTGGAACACAGCCACACCCATTTGATTACAAATTATCTATGGTTTCTTTTGTCCTGCAATGGCAGAGTGGAATAGTTGCCATAGCGACCCTACTGCCTATAAAGTTTGCTGGCTCTCTATTCAATCCACTGAGAAGTTATTTCTGTGAATAATGCAGGTGAGGCAGGTGCTCTGATGTTGGAGTAGGTAGTTAGTGACAGAAAGAAAGCAGAAAGAGCTACTGCTGAAGTTCCCTCCCACACCTGGTTGAGATCCTTTAACCAGTTAAGGCATATTAAACCCCAATTCTGTGTGAGACGCACTTTCTGGGCCACAGATCTCGCACTGCAGTTAGACAGCAGGGGCTGCCTTACCGAATACCTGCTTATGTAACTAGTACATCACATTGAAGAAAGGACTGTAAATCAGTTTCCAGATTGAAAACAAGTGCCTTCACATAGAACAGCTCTTTCCTGCACAGAGTTTCCTTTAATCCAAGCTTTGGGAGGACTTTAGACTAAAAAAATAAACCAGGAAAAGAACTTAACCTGTGATGAAAACAGTTTTTCCTTTCTGCAATTATTTGTCTCCCCAGAACAACAACAGTCATATGAAGTGTCATGTTTATAACAAGAGTCAGACTCTGGAATGTTCGGTTGAGCAAGAAAATTTGTTTGAGCAAAATAAACACCAGTGGGGGCTCTGGACTTGGCCTCCCACTCAATTTCAAACGTTCCTACCAAATTCCAAGCTTCTCTCCTAAAATTAGTCTAGCTGCCACCCCAATGCCATCTGAGAGAGAAAGTTCTGGAATATTTAAGAGTTGACATTAGGAAAATTCTTTGCGTGTGAAAAGGATAAACCAATTTCTCAACAACGAATGGGTGGAAGCTAAAACCCACAGAAATTTGTCTTGAGTAAAACAGAGTAAAGCTTATGAGGGATTGCCACTGAAATTGGTATAATTTCTGAGAAGTTACTTTAAGGGATCGGGTCCAATTTTTACCTTTTTGCCAAAAATTAATCTAACAATTTTTATTAAACAAGTCCACTTTCATTGATATTATATAAAGAAATATTTATGTTAAAAAAAGAGATCATTCTAAGTTTATAGATGCGTGGGGTGAAATGGATCTGTCCTCCAAGTTGTGAAACACTAGAGTAAGGGGCCCCTTTGAAGCTTGAAGTCTGTTGTTTTAAGATAAATGAGTGTTACTTGACGGAGCAGACAGCAAACTTACAGAATTCATTGTCCCACAAGGTGATATGGGCATCTCATATGATATAGGACGATGGTTAGAACCCATAAACAGATCACCGACGACAGAACTGTAAGGAGTCCCTGTGGGTGCTGAGGAAGTACCTGGTATTATAATTATGCTACACGCCTGGACAAGAGGAGGAACGGCCTCCACCTCCATCACCCCCTGTACCAGGACCGACCTGTGGTACATCAACCACAATCAGAGCCCTGGGCCAGGTGGCCCCACAGGGGTGACCTAGAACAGAGTCAAGTTCTTTTCTGGATGGCAGGAGAAATAAGAGGGAGAGTAGGTGGCAGGGGACACTCACCACATAATCCATGACACCAGCACCATCGTTGCCTCATTGAAGGCATTGAAGAAACGAATGAGCTCTTCTCCTTCAGAGCCTAGTTTCTTTAGGGCCACTCCTAACACCAGGGCAAAAAGGACCAATCCTAAAATGTTCATCCCTTCGATCTCAGTGCCAATGGGGATCTGTAGGATCAGAAAGGACAGAGGGTCTAAGTTTACAACAGATGAGTGAGAACTAAAGATGCATTTGCTTGGGGTCTCCACCAGACTGCAACACTCTGCCCAGAATGAGAAAAGGTTTGTACATGTGTTTCCTTTAATCTGCAGCAGTTTCACAAATCAAGCAATAGGAAAATCAAGGGGAGATGGAGTCTAAGGATATGGAAGGTCAACAAACAAAAATTCCACCTAGTTGTTAACTCTAAAAGCTGTTCAAAACTGGCATAGGTTGAAGCGGAAAGTAGTGAGCTCCCTGTCACTGGATATTATTCGAGTAGAGGTTGGGCAATCACACTTCAAAGGGTTGCTTTTAAAAGAAGAGCTGGTTGATGAAAAATGCCTTCAGATCAAGGGTCAATGATTATAACTTTGTCTCCTAAATGTCAACAAATTCTTTGTTGCTAGGCTGTTATGATGGCCTCTTTGCTGACAGATTTCAGAAAAGATTTTTCAGGATCAACATGGATATTTTCAGGATATTTGTTTCTAAATCACTGAGTTAAAATGTGTAGCTATGAGGTCGGACAATTAAGTTCGTGAACTCATCCTAGAAAAAGTGCTACATACCTCATTGCTGAATATCACTACGGTCACCTTCAAAGTACTCCCCTTGGGAAGCTATGCACTGATGCCAGCGCCTAGTCCACCCTTCAAAGCAATTTTGGAACTCTTTTTCTGCAATGGCCATCAGAGCTCTTGTCATATTATGCTTGATGTCCTGAATGTCATCAAAATGTCTTCCTTTCAATATTTCCTTTCTCTTCAGGTAAAGAAAGAAGTCATTTGGGGCCAGCGCAGTTGAGTAGGGAGGGTGTTCCAATACGGTTATTTGTTTACTGGCTAAAAACTCCCTCACAGACAGTGCCTTGTGAGCTGGTACATTGTCGTGATGCAAGAGCCATGAATTGTTGGCAAAAAGTTCAGGTCGTCTAACATTTTCATGCAGCCTTTTCAGCACTTGCAAATAATAAACTTGGTTAACTGTCCAGTTGGCACAAATTTATAATGAATAATCCTTCTGATCTCAAAAAAGGGTTAGCAACATCGTTGCAACAAGTCTGCAAACTTAATTGTCAGACCTCACATAATGTGTTCTTTATTTTTTCCAGTGATGCTGAATCTCACTACTGCAAGCGTGTATTAGACAGACAATTTTATTCCATCAAAAAACATTATGAAATTCTCAACAGGAACCATATGTCAGCATGGTGAAAAACAGAAAGAGCATTTTCACCATAGTTCTAGTCCCAGCTCTGATATCAAATAACTTTTCTGAATTTCAAGTTCTTCATCTTCACGATGAAGTGAATTGGACTAAATTAGTAGTTTTCAACTATTTTTTTTAAAGTGGAATGTTTCCTTCAAAGAAAGGCTGATAGCACCCAGAGCCTCTCAGCCTTGGGGAGGTGTATGTTTGGGGTTGAGGAAAGAGCCTCATTCCTCCTTCTTCCCATGACAGTTCTGGGGCTGGAAAAACCCTTAAGGCTCCCTGTCCTTTCCAGTTCTATCATGAAGGCTGGGACCTAGCCCAGTGTCTGGCAAACAATAGGTACTCAAAAACAAAAAACAAAAAATGTGTGAATAAATGATGACTAGAGTAAGTTAAGCCCCTAAGACAATTTCTATATGGAGGGGTAGGTTAAATCACCTATTAATTATATTTCAGGATAGCAGAAGGAGAGTTATAAAATATTTTTGGGAAAAGGGGATGTTAGTTCCAATTTGGTGAAAGGATCCATCGCTAAGTATTCCACAGCTACGGACGCTGGTCTTCAGCGATGTTGGTATATAACCAAAGGAGCAAACCCAGCCTGTGTGCTTCACACAGTCCCCCCCAACGTTTACAGCATTGTGTATGCTCCTTCAATTAAGAAGCATGATTTGCTTTGTGAGTATCTGTCACACTGACTTTATAAAGAGCTTTACCTTTTCACGGGTCACGTTTCCAGTGCTCGTGTTGTGGATCACCTCTCTATAATCAGTTGCATACTGTGAGCAAGAGAAAAAAAAACCCACTGTCAGTTCACAGGAGAAGATGGACCCAGTGGAACCAAGAGCTCTGTTGGGCCTCTTGCTACTCCGTCAGTATTCACTCCGAGTGTTCTGGGCATTCCTCATGTGGTTGGCCTGACAAGGGCCTCTCAGAACTGTACAAAAGCAACTTCAGGCCCAGGCAACATGCACTCCAAGAGGCCTCTGGGTTATTTAGGAACCCAAGGAAACAGGGAGGATTTCCTGATGTCCTTTGGACAGTGGTTTGGAGGAGGAGGTCTGCCCAATTTCAAGCTGATGGTTGGATATTTCAAACAGCTGACAGTTCATATTATTTGGAGAACCTTGGTTATTAATTCCATAATGCCGAAGTTCACTTTTCAATGTCATTTATTTTCATTCATTTACTTATGCTCCACTTTGTTTCAGAACTTATTTGAACATGACTACTTTTCAGCATGTTTCTAATCTGCCTTAAGCCTCCACTCGCCAAAGGATGACAGGCCAGACGGCATTTTCTGGCTGAGTCTGCAGGGAGACCCACTTCCCAGAGGTGAAAGCTCTCTCCAGCTTTGGCCCTACACTTGACTTCACATACTGCTGCACAACACACACAGGTGTCTCCCTGTGGCATTGGACACTATCAAGTGGGATTGGTTGACACACCTTCCTGACCTTTCCTGAGGACACCTGACTTCTGAACTGTCGAAAGCTTTGAGGAGCTCTGATCACTCTAGCTTTGATTTATCAAGCTTTCAGACAAGCACAGGTGTTCAGCAGGCCTGTGATCAAGGGTGGCAGGAGAAGCAAAACTCACCCCACGGCTTCCATGACATAAACCTTTTATTTCTCTGCTACTTCACATTATATACTCAAGCCACAGCTGTGCTTATATGCAGATTTCTTTTTTTTTCTTCTAAGAGAGAAGTTGTAAATAGAAACAGAAAACTGTTTGCTTGAAAAGGGCAATCAGATGAGTCCACCTAGTCTAGACCTTTATAGTCCTACTCTGTGTAAAGCATGGCCACAGGGACATTACTTGCAGCACTGGTAAAATTAGGGAAAAACTAGAAACAATCTGAATGTCCACCAACGTGAAACTGATGGAGTAAAATTATGTATGCTCATACCGTGGAAATAACAAAACAAAACAAAAACATTTTTTGCAAATAACATTATGCAAAAGGATATTTACCAACATGAGAAAATGACTACCCTTCACTGCCTTAAAGAAGAGCAGATCACAAAACAACATGTGTAGTATGTGCACATACAAACAATATATGTAGTATCATTATTTTTAAAATGTATGGACATGCATAGAAAAAAACACATCTCAAGCACGTACACCAAAATGTCCATAGGTAGCTGTAGGTAGTGGTTATGGGTGATTTTTATTTTCTTCCACTATTTTGTACTTTATTGTTTTTGCAAATGAGCATGTATTTAACCTTTATATTCAGAAAAAACCCCATAAAAGTGTATTTTTTAAAATTCTAAAATATTTAAGAGCGCTCCAAAATGTAATTTGATGGTATTTCTCAGGTGATTGTGAAAAGATATTGGAACTAGTGAGATATTTTAGAAACATGGTGTTTTTTGTTTTGTTTGTTTTCATTCCAGGAGCCTCTCTATACAACTTTAGACCAGTGTTACCAAGTTTTATTAACAACACTATCCCTTCCTATTCCATCTTACCTAATTCTATAGCAGTAATTCACATCTTCCCCACCCCATCAAAGTTTCATATTTTTAGCAAAGCATTGAGATTTACCGTTCGAAAAGCTGCAACCACAAGATTTGAGGGAAACAGGTTTCTGTTGGAAACAAAAGCATTTCGTCAGTATTCTTAAAATTCAGCATTTAAAATGTCCATTTTAGGATGCCCATTTTTGACAACCTAACATACAGTGTTCCCTCTCTCTCCTCCTCCTGCAATTATTTCAGTCTTCTGCTTCATGCAAACATCCAACCATGCCGGCTGCTGGGCCACAATAGATACTTGAAGGCACTGATTTTTACCTCCTTCCCACATGGTACTCCTTGATATTTAAGCGTAACTGTGTCCAACCATACCAGAATAACTGTATCAATTTCCTTTCCCCAAAAGGTTAAGCCCTATTGGAGTGCTTTTCAATGAGGAGTGGTGCTGCCCACTAGTGAAATCCATAGTGTTTTTGTTGTCTCAATAATTGGGGGGCATTCCTAGAATTGAGAAAGTATGTGTAGGAGAAAGTGCCAGGTCTCAACCATTTGTTCTGCTAAGTGCAACAAAGTCCTGTACAATAAATGGTCTCAAGACCCTCATGCTTTCCAAAATCCTGTATGACACACCTGTAGATAAAAACCTCATTATAATTACCTGAGCCTAAACTAACTCCACAACAAGCTAGTTTTTGCATAATTTGATCATATACTGAATTTTCTAGGAATAAAACTATTGTGTAAAATGTGGGATGATTATTTTTTTGTTTTGTTCACAATGTTTTCAACAACTGTTCATCTTTCTGGAAAAAATCATATCACCAATGACAAATTGTAGGGTTTGGGTCCTTAACTGCATACACCAGTATCAAGTATCAGCTTGTATTTAAAGCTGTGTCATGAATGGTGAATCTAAATTCAAAAGCAAGCACCTCACCACTTTGTTTTAGACCATTTATATATTGAAGCACATTATTTTTATTATAAATTTATCTTCTTTTTGTCTTTTATATTACAGCTATATATCATATTGATATTTTGAAATTCTATGTGGAAGTAATTTCTATTTATGGATTTTGTCTCAGGGTAAAATATATTATAAAATATTTGTTACAAAAGCATGGCAATAGAGCTGACCAAGTTAAGCTATAGTTTGAAACTAAAGTATATTCATGCAAACAGTTTTTACTGAGGGTCTCCTTTGGGTCAGGCTCTGTGCAGGATCCTGGGAAAATCCCACTGACAGTCCATTAGTTCTACCCATTTCCTAAAAGAATAAGTCTAGAAGAGTAAACGACTCTGCATCATCCTTTTCAATTTGTGCCAAACACCTGCACTAATTTTTATTTCTGTGGTTGAGTTGTTCACCTAGCACTAGAATCTCTAGGCAATTATTTATAGTGTGTTTAGTTTCAGAGGTAGGCAGGTCTAACTGCAACCCAGCGTGGCAGGAAGAATCTAAGACAGCCTCACGGAAGCCACACCTTTGTGTCATAACCTCCCCTTGAATGTGGGTGGGGACTATGATTTGCTTCTAGCCAACAGAATAGAACAAAGGTGATGGGATGTCACTTTTGTGATTTGGTTACATAAAATTGTGGCTTCCCTCTTGCTAGAAGACTCTCTTGACTGCCTTCTGGGCTTGCATGTTTGATGAAACAAGCTGCCATGTTGGAAAAGCCCATATGGCAAGAAACTAAGGGCAGCCTCTGGCCAATAGCCAACTAGGAACTGAGGATCCCAGTCTAAACTTCAAGGACTTGAATTCTGGCAACAACCATGTGACCTCACAAATGACTCCTTCCTCAGTCAAGCCTTAGGATGAGACCCTAGATGTGTCCTTGTAAGAGATTCTGAAACAGAGGACTCAGCTAAGTCATGACAGGATTCCTGACCCCACAGATACTGTGAGATAACTAATATGTGTGACTTTAAGCTGCTAAATTGTTGGTAATTTGTTGAACAGCAATAGATAACTAATACACCAGGCAACAGGGTTAATTAATGAGATGAAAAAATGAGTTCTTTACACTCAGGGTGCTACCACAAAACAGCCAGCATGTAGAGACCGCAACATGGCATTTTCCAAACCTACTTGTCTATGAAACAAGAATTGCTTTTAACATATTTAGAGAATTCCAGCAAGTACATGCCTGTATTTTAGCAGACAAAATGTGATCATCAGTTGAATTAACCGTTACAAAATGGTAATCAGAAATTTGAGTTCTATCACAAGCATATGTATTTAACAAAAAAGGTAGAAACAGACTAGTAATGTGTATTGGCTATTCTTCAGTATCTAGATGAACAGCAACTTAAATTTGCCTATTATTCCATTACAAAGCACCTCTCTTACATATTTCAAATTTGTGGGGTAGGTTTGGTATTTCATTTCCATTTGCTATATTAGAAGCAGAAATAGGTCCTGAGCCCAGGTTTCCCTTTTCTACAACCACCAAAAGTCAACTCTCAATAGTTCCCAGACTGAGCTGGCCACTGGGTTCTCTCCCTAAGAGGGCAGGGAAATTAAGGGATGAGCTGGGTTGGAAGGCCTCCATCTTCCCCACAGGGAACAATTTCCCCTGCAAGTACCTGCATCCTTCAGGAATTAGCAGTTTTCTCAACTGGTGCAAACACAGCCTTTCCCACAGCCTTGAAACACTCTCTTCCAAAGAGCACACACTATTTGTTTAAACCCTTCCCTCTGGCCTGCCTGGTCTCTTTAGCATGAGCTGTCTCATCCAGAATGGACCCTGACCTTAACCCAATTGTAGACCAAATAGCCACTGACATACTGACCTATGTTCAGCCAGTCTACAGTATCTAGTCTACAAAATCCAATGCGAACAGAGAGAAATAGACAATACTAGAGGTAAAGCAGCAACTCCTGCCAAACAAAAAAGAAATCAACTTTCTGAGAAGAACACAATATGTTCTGGCAGTTTCTTATAAAGTTAAACATACACTTACCATATGACTCAGAAATTTGATTTCTGGATATTTACCCAAGAGAAATGAAAAGATATGTCCGCAATAAGGATTGGTATGTATAACAGCCTTCTTCATAATAGCCCAAAACTCAAATGTCCATCAACAGATGAACAAACAGATAATGATAAGTCCACACGATAGACTCCTACTGGGCAATAAAAAGGAATCAACTACTGATAACACGCAAACCAAATAATCTCAGGAATATTGTGCTGAGCAAAAGAAGCCAGACAAAAACAAGTACATGCTGACTGATTCCATTGATATGAAACGCTAGTAAAAGCAAATCCATAGTGATAGAAAGTGAAACTTTTTATCCAAAACTGCCTGGAGCCAGGGGTGGAGAGTGGGGATTGCTGAGAAGGGTCATGGGTGACAGAAATGTTCAGTATCTGAACTGTGGGGATGATCAAATGAGTTATCTTTTTGTTAAAACTCATTGACCTGTACACCTAAAATGAGTGCCTCTTATTGTATGCAAATCATATCTCAAAATTGCTTTAAAAGTTTTAAAAAAGATATAGTACTAACTGCCAAGGAGATTTTACAACCACAAAAGTACATACAAGAATTTACTTGAGATGACTGAACTTTCTTTAGCTCGTATAGCTCTGCTCTCAGATATTAATCCCTGGGAAGGGATTGCCTGGGGGCAGTGAGCTGAAGCTCATGCATCCACAAAACCACACTGCTTTTCCTTGGTCCCTCTGGTTGTCACGGAGCAGGAGCAGGAGCAGTCCCCTTCTGCCTGCACCAAGAGGCAAGGAGCTGAGGCTTTGGGAGTAAAGCAAAACATTTGACAGACTGTGCGTTTGGTATTGTAATAACTAAAAAGTCATTGGCATACCCAAAGTCACCAAGTTTTTTCTCCTTTTATCTTCTGGGAGTTTTGCATTTTACATTTAGATCTGTCATCCATTTTTAGTTATTTTTTATGAAGGATGCAAGGTCTGTGTCTAGAGTCTTTTTTTTTTTTTTTCTTTCCAACGTGGACAGCCAGCTCTTTTGGTACCATTTGTTGAAAAGATCATCTTTCTGCCATTATATTGCTTTACTCCTTTGTCAAAAATTAGTTAACTATATTTAGGGGGGGGGTCTGATTCTTGCTCTCTACTCTGTTCCATTGATCTATTTGTCTATTATTTTGCCAGTACCTCACTGTTTTGATTACTGTAGCTTTATTGTAAGTCTTATAGTCAGGTATTGTCAGTCCTCCATCTTTGTTCTTCTCCCTGCACTCCTCTCAGCCCTCTCTCCCGTGGCTTTTAAACATAGATGCTGCTGTGAACTCTGGATGTGTCTTACTCCTGAATGCGCCTGCTCCTCATGTAAGCGGTTCTGGTCCCCAGAGCTGTCTTCAGGCATTTTCCCCAACTCCTCATATTCTCAAATATTTCCTTTTTCTGTTATTTGATCTTGAGAAATTTACTTGAAGTACATAATACCAGATATACATTAGACCAAAATGTCTGAAACATTAGTAAGCCATGAAATTAAATATACTTCTCTAACCAGCATTTTATAAAAGATGTAATACATTGGACAGAATGGAAAAGATCAGCATGTATGAGTATCACATTTAAAATATTTTACGGAAGTCGTGTTTTGGGTTGTGTATGTGGGGTAGGGGTGCATATATGTAGATGCCATAATTTCAAATGTATTTCTTATAGTGGGTCAAAGTCAAAAACATTTGCAAAAATGCCAAGACCATATTACTAAATCCAGAGACCCAGGTCAGACCAAATTGGAAGCAAATGAATGGACATGCCTTTCCAGTGCTATAGGAATCTCTGGATACATTACTTAAGACAAATAGAAAAACTGGTATGAGCAGGGGCTGACCTGGTGACAGTAGAATTTGGGTTAGTGGTACTGTATAGACTCATGCAGCTTACACGATGAAAAACTTTCAAACGTTCCTTCGTTATACATCTGGTACTATTTATTCTTCTGATCCTATTGTCAAGGGTGGTATGCATTTCGCTGTTCTATATGAGAAGAATGTAAAACAATTTACTTTTGCTTAGGTATATTTTTTTTTTCCAGAAGTATTTCCTTTTATTTAAGTTCAAAAATTCTTTACTGAATTTATGAAAATTTCAAAGACTCTTCAGAACAGGATACGGCTCACAGTATGTACACCTGATATTTATTATCCCCGGTGTTTATTGTTACAGAGTCAGTTAACAGGGATGTGCTCCTTCTGATCTTGCTATGGAAGCGCTGGGGGGGTGGGGGGTTCACACTGTGGTGACAGTGGGGGACAGGGGAAGAAACTCCCCTCTTTTTAAGGCCCACTCCAGTTTTAGATTCCAGCTGGAAAGGTGCCAGGCCCCTGGAGTGGGGACTTTTAAGGAAATAAGGCTAAGAACAGAACCCATTCTCTGTATCAAGTAGCCCCCAGCTGCCTCTGAGAGGCTGGGACACATTAGAATATTATGAGCAAGACACTCAAATATTAACTCGTTTATTCCTCATCACAAGTCTAGGTAGTTGATACTATTTTTAGCCTCATTTTACAGATAAGGAAACTGAGGTAGAGAGAGGTTAAATGACTTATCTATATAGCCAGTGAGTGGGAGAGCTGGACTCACACCCGGGTAGTGCCCGCTCTTAATCACAGCCCATCAGGCCTCCCTGGGTGTATGTTCCTTTTAGCCTCTGAATGATTCAGGTATTCTCTGGGTGGTAGAAGGAATCGTGTTGTGGTAAAACCTTTTTGGTTTTTTTTTAATTACAAGCTGTCATTTTTTTCCCTGTAATGACTAGTTAGGCTGAGAAACCTCCATTAATTTGGATCCTTGTTAGATTGGCTAAGTCTTCATCTTGCCCATAGAAAAGGAAGACATAGGCATAGGCCAAACAAGCTGCCATGGCCACCGTGTAAAAGAAATTATTCACTATTCACTCTTTTGACTGTTCTATAGGGGCTACTGTGTTTCCCGAAAATAAGCCCTAGCCGGACCATCAGCTCCAATGTGTCTTTTGGAGCAAAAATTAATATAAGACCCAGTCTTATTTTACGGTAATATAAGACCCAGTCTCATTTTACGGTAATATAAGACCCGGTCTCATATCATATCATATCATATCATATCATATCATATCATATCATACCAGGTCTTATATTAATTTTTGCTCCAAAAGATGCATTAGAGCTGATGGTCCAGCTAGGTCTTATTTTCGGGGAAACGGTAACATTAGATCCCAGCCTCCGACAGGTTTCTTTGCACCTATTAATGTGTTCTTTGCAGCTTGACAGGCATCATATTCACACTAATCCTTGGGAAGGAAAGTAAGTCCCTCACGCCTCCCTTGATGAAGGGAAAGGCTCATAGCACTGTCCACTGTTGAGAAAATGCGCACAAGAAAAAACAACAAAGCCAAGAAAATCAGGCAATAGGCAAAATCTCAGTTGTGCTTACCAGACACAGGGCAGCACCGCTATGCTTCTGCAAAAGACAGCAGCCCAAGGCCATTCTTCTGGCTGCCAAGGCAGGTAGAGCCGTGGCCCAGGACCTCTTCCTACCTGCTCCCTTTGCAGATACACCTCTGGTTTTCCATTCGAAAACTATAAATTTTAGCATCCAGATGAATGTTTAGAAGCCAGTTGCCTCAATCCTTTCCATTCACAGCTGAAGAAAACTGAGGTAAACTCTGGAGACCATAAACAGGTAACATAGGGAGAAAAGGAATTGGAATGTCAGTGACGACAGGTGAGGATTTCTGCCCAATTTCAGAATGGAAGGCTCTTGTATATTTAGTTTTGACTTCTCTCCTTTTTCCAAATTTTCCATAGTGTTGATTCTATTAGTGCAAAATAGTCAGTCACTGTTCACTTTTTCTCCAGGTTCCACGTGGTTCCAATATACCTAGAGACTACATTAGCTGCACGTCATCTTGAGTTCCCCTAAACATTCATTTTCTTCCCATTGACTCTCAATTGTTTAAGAATATGAAAATAACTAATGGGTCATCCCATTAGTTCACATGAACCGGAAAAACCCAATCACTCTTTTGTAATATTGCTCCATTTTTAACAAGAGCAAGCATATATTGGGCCAGTCCTGTTCTAGGAGCCTTACAGATGTAACTCATAACTCTCAAAACAATCCTGTGAGGTAGATACTATCATGATCCCCATTATAAAGATGAGAAAGCCAAGGCACAGGAAGATACAGACATGCCCTAGGACACACAACCAATAAGCATTGTTAGGAACCAAGAACTTCCACAAATGACTGGGGTCCTGATAACCTGTTCCTGTCTCTTTGGTGCCCAAATCATTTTATTTTAGATGAAAAATCACAGCTCAAATCACACCCAGTTTTGAGAGTCCGGTACTGTTCCGAGTCCCCAGGCATAAAGCTCTGGGTGCAGGAGGAGGCTGTCTGTGACTCTGCCACCTGCCACCTGCTACCTACCGTCACTTCTCAGCTCTCAAAGGCCCTGCTCCTAGTGCCAGCATCTCATACCCACTCCCTAGTCTGCTGTGTTATTTCTAATCCATTGTGTGGTAGGAAATCAAACCACTCAGCCATGGCATTCTGAATTTTCTAAAAGACATAATGAATATCTATTGGCTTCATTTCTTTCCAACTTGTAGTTTCATCCTGAAAAAACAAATTGGAAATCATGGCAGAGTTCTGGGGCATTTCACCACCAGGAAAGGTCACGGGCTTTAGCAAAGTCTTGGTGGCAGCTGTACTACACTAAATCATCAGAGACTTTTCCCACTCCTTCCAGGTGTTTAAGTTCTGGGCAGTTACCAAGCGAGGGCCGGCTGGATAACTAAGGTGTTTCCTGGCAGAGTCTCATTTCATTCACATGCCCACAGGCAGAAAGGACTGTGCCCTGCCTTTGTCAAAGAACACACCAAGAGTCACATAAGATCAACATCTGTGAGGTTTCTTTGAAGGAAGCAATTAAAAATTGTCTACCCAGAGACTCCCCAGACCCAGGAAGTATTTCCACATGGCTCAAGACCAACATGAAAGCCATGTCTGAACAGCTGCACACATACTTTCCTTCAGCCAAGGGGCTCAGCCTCTCTGTTTAGAGGAAGTGGGTATCTGCCCTGACCCAATCATACCCTTACCTGGTTCCTCTTTTGGCCCAGAGCAAACATTTCTGAGACAGACAAGCAGCATGCTGTCCTTACTATGGCATGTTGACTTGGGGGATGGGAGAATGGTACAAAGAGAGCCCTGCACTGTGGGGCACAAGACCCACAGTTCTTCTAACCCCTTTTTTGAGAAACCATTCTGTGACCTTGAGCAAATCACTTAATCTCTTGATGGCTCAATTTCCTTAGTTGTAAAATAGGATCATACCACCTACACCACCTTTATCCGTGAGAGGCTGGGTTAAATGAAGTTGGCCGCTGGAAACATTATTGAACACTATCTATTCCCAACAAGCCATGACAAAGGTTCTCTTAATCCTTCCCTGTATCTGCAGCCTCAGTCACTGAAAAGTCTGCATCTACACTGACTGCTAGGCCATAATGCTGGGTCACCATTCACTTCAGCAGCAGGAGCTGAAGGGGCTTAGATCTACAACTAGAAAGCCAAGATCAGGATATAAGAAATCTCTTCTGGGGCCGGTGGTAATAAGGTAACCCCTCACCTCACCCTCACCCTGTTTGTTGGCCACTGCCCCTCTCTTAGAGATAAAACAGTGCTACTGAGCCTCCCTATGGGGGTACAATCAGCACATCACAGCTGGGCAGCCACACTCCTTCCCTGGGCCACTGATCCCTGCAAAAGAGTCCTTTAACCCCATCACCGCCTTCCCTCCTGGGACAGCTGACAGGTATACTGAAGGTAATAAGCCAAAGTCGCTCTCAACCTTAGTAGGCCGTTTTCAGCACCCACCTAAAAGTGAGTCCCAAAACTTTAAGGATCTCTAAAGATTCCAAATATCAAGCTGCCAGACACTAAACAAAGGCTGTGATTTCATCGAAGTCCGAGTAGGCCACCTCCACCTGCCTTCTTGGTAAGAAGTTTTGGTAAGAACTTTCTGGACTGCCTCATCAGAATTTTTCTTTTTTCCAATGCCTTGAACTTTTTGTCGTTGCAGTTTCAAATGAGCCCTCTTCTCTTAAGTGGCAGACAGTCATCACATTTTCCAGAGGGAGAAATGGAAACAGCAGGAAGTCAGGTCACTTTGCCCAGGATTTGCTGTTTTTCACAGCCTCAGCAATGAGGAGTTTTGCCTCAGTGACTCAAGGCAAAACATACCTCTCCAAAACTCCGAATCCAGAATTATTGGAAACCTGGAGGGGGAGCCAGCTGAGCTCCTTGCTCAGCTGCACTTGGCCAGGTCAGTAAAGGCCGTCAGGATGCAGTTTTCCCATCTGTGAACTCTGGGCTAATGGAGAAACTAAGAGAGGCTGGTTTGGGTAATCCACAGAAACTACACTACATCTCAAGGGATGAAAAGCAACTTCTCAGAGTCACAGAGAGCAGGCAAAGCTAAGCGAAGATGCTTTTCTTTCTCTTTCCTCTAGAACTCACACCTGCCCACAAATAAAACCCCTTGGAACTCACAATACTCCACTGTGGTCCTGACTATGGGGTGGACAGCATCCTGTCCCAAGCCTCTAGGAGAGGCTTGTCTGGGTAATGGGCCTCACACAACTAACCCCAGCCTCCTTATTCTTGGGTCCACTGACAACTCTTCAAACAATCACCAGCTTCCTCCCAGCCAAAGGGCTGAAACAGAGAAGGCCATAGATTACTGGCCAGGATGGCTCAACAGGCAAAATTTAACCAATGCTCCCAGAAGCTTTCGGGCACTGTGGGGAGAAAATGGAGTGAAAATACCTGGAAATGGTTAAAACGTAGCCAGACAGTATAAAGAGTAAAGTACAGGTAAGACTGCCTGACTCTGCCCTAGCACCCGCAGACACACACCTAGGGGTAGGACTGGCTCTTGCTAAAGGATGTAGCCCTGCTGCTTGATATTGTCCGATGCGACCCCGCTGATGTTTGAAAAGGTGTGGTTAGCATGCAAAGACTCCAGATGTTACTCTGATATTTTAAAAAATGGTAAAGGGTCACCAGCAGGCAACTAAGAATTAACTCAGGAGTATGTGGAAGTTGTGTGTGAATGTGAACGAACTGGAGCGTATGGGAGGGCTGGCGTCTCCACTGCACACTCAGAGAGGTGGGGCATCATTACCTGGTTAGGTCGAGGAAAGAATCCACTGTCTCTTTGGGGACTGGAGGGGGGCCCGACTCCTCCAGCCCCAGGTCGCTGGACTGAAGGGTCTGCGCGCCAGACCCAGGCTTGATGATGAAAGCCAAAGCAACAGCGAGTGCCGAGGCGCCCAGCGTGGTGAGGCCAAAGTAGGCGATGGCGATGCCGCCCAGGCGCCCGAGAGAACTGGCGTCGAGCGAGGCGGCGCCCGACACCAGGCTGCAGACCACCAGCGGCAGGATGATCATGCGCAGCATGCGTAGCAGCATCTCGCCGGGGAAGGCCAAATAGGTGACCTGCGTGCGGTTAAGTCGGAGCCCACGGAGCGCCGCGCCCAGGCCGGCGCCCGCCACCACCCCGGACACGGTGAACAGCACGAGCGCGTGGCGCCGCAGAAAGCCGGCGCACCGCCGAGCGCGTCCCGCTGCGGCCCCGGGCGCGCCAGGTCCCGCTGCAGGCCCGGCCTGGGCGCTGTCTAGGTAGCCGTTGGTTTCGCTGCTCTTTTCCATGGCGCTGCGTGCGGCTCGGAGCAGAAGGAGCAGGAGGACTTGGACTCTAGTAAGAGACCGGGCTTTCAATGAATGGCTCAGGCGTGGCTGGCGAGGTCCACCAGCTGCGCCCCGCGGGTTCTGGGAGCCCGCCCACGGGAAACTCCGGGCCTAGGCGCAGGAGCAGGTGCGGAGAAAGCCGGGAGAGGCGCTGGAGAGCGGCTGGATCCCCGGGCTAAGTGGATCGCGCCGCGCCCAGCCTTCCCACAGCAGCCGCTGGCGGGAGATGATGGATGCAACGCGGGAGCCACTAGGGAGGACGCTGACGCGAAGAAGCGATCGGCCTGGGCCCGCCCCCTTCACACCCGCCGTCCCGCCCCCCGCAATTCTGGCCAATCAGCGCCCGGAAGCCGCTGCCGCCGCTCGCCCCACTGTCCCACTCCAGGCCGCCGACGCGGGGAAGGGGCGGCCAGCTCCCCGGCGCTGCTCAAGGCCTTGGAGCGCAGGTGGAGCCCGCCAATTCCCGCGCCCGCAGCCGCCTCCGGGCCACTCTGATGGGGCCCGGCTGCGGGCGATCGCGGGGAGGCGCGACCTGAGGGACGGTTCCGGCTCGTTAGCACCTGCCGGGGCCTCTAGGGACGGCGGAGGTCTGGACCCTCGGGGTCAGAGGGCCGGGGAGAAAGTGGAACGCAGCCGCGTTCCTTGTCCTGGGGTTTGGGGGAGGGGAGGGGTTTCCTTCAGGGTTGCTGCTTTCGCTCCGCACCGCCCACGGTCGCCCTGAGAACTCGCGGGCCTCTCTTGCGAAGGGGTCACGCGCATTGAGGGGGCCCAGGGTCGTCCTCCTGCCGCGTCCTCCTCTTGTGTAAAATCCCCTCCTCCCATGAAATCCTGTGGGGTTGCAGGCGATAAAACACGCCAGGATGCCCAGCGCAGACCCTGGCCCTGAGACAATACATGGATGGGTGGATGGATGGATGTATTAGAAAATCTTAATCACACGCATTTTAAGGGCTCTGACAAAGCTACACCCCTAAGTGAAACGAGGTTCACGGTGGCACCAAACCCAGCGCCCGACCCCGCCACTGCCACTCCGAGGAGCATGGCTTGGGTAGCCGTTGGCAAAACTCTTCTAGAAGAAACAGGAGCTCTCACGCCACTGCTGCCAATTGCGTTTCAACCACGTAACCTCAGCTGAAACATACAAGCCACTGGATTTTAACCTCTTCCATCCCCCGTCTCACGAAAACGGTGCTGACGACAGTTGTTTACCCAGCCTGTAAAAATGGTTCCTTACTGTTCACATTTGATTCATTTCCTTTTTATTTCAACTTTTATTTAATATTTGATCTGGTTACGGCTAATACAAGAGAAACCTCTGTAGAGTCGTTTTACTGTCACATTTATTAGGTTTTTATGTTTTCTCATTCTACTTTTGAAAAGATTTGTTCTTTTAAGAGTTTTGGGAAAGGGAAATCTTCTACATGTGGCTAACCTGAATTAAGGAGGAAGGCAATTTACCATAGATCTCTTGTTGAATAAGAGTCATCTTAAAACATGTCATGACAGATTTGTGCAAATCAAAATGCCTTCTTAAGGAACTTTAAGGAGCTGTCCAAAATTTGAGACAGTGCGAATTTCGTTGCTTGAAGCCAGCCAGTCAGCCAGACAGCCACTGGCTGGAGCTTTTAAGTCTTTTTGAGGGAAGGAGAGGGGTACACGTCAGGTGAAGAGCTGAACACATTTTTATCTGGTTTTGCACAACACAGCTTATTTCTCTGTGTGCGCTGAAGAAAGAGGAAATTCTAGAGACACACTCTCTATTTAACCGACCAGACTTTCCCTTTGCTTTGACTACCATCTTTATGCAGAAGACTCTCAAATCATTCTCCAGATATGAATTTCCAATTGCCTACTTTACATCTCCACCTGGATATCCCACAGGCATCCCAACTCAATGTGTCTGAAACCAAAATCAAGGTTGCCTTCCTCAAGCCTGCTTATTCTTCTGACCCCCCAATTTCTGTTACCAGCAACATTGACCTCCAGTCACCTCTGCTTGAAACCTCAAAGTGACCTTTGATTTTTTTCCTTCTCTAGTGTCTCCTCTCATCTGATCAATTGCCAAGTCTCACAGACACTCTTTTTGCAATATTTATCACATCCACCCCTCCCATCCGTTCCCACTGCTACCATGCTTGGCTCAGTTCTTATTTCTTCACTTCTTATCTTGACTATGGAATTGTTCTCCTAATTAGTCTTCCCACCTCCAATACTCCTCTTGTTCCAACCATCTTATATTTTACTTTGCCCCAGGCCAATCTTCCTAATAAATAATATACATGTTAGGATAAGGTTCAACTTCCATCCAGGAGGAAAAAAAGAAGGAGTAATGCCCTCTCCCTTTAAGAACACTTCCCAAAAGTTGCATATAATATTTCCTTTATATTTCATTAACCGGAATTTAGTTACATGACCACACCTCACTGCAAGAGATGCTAGGAAATGTAATCTTTATTTTGCATAGGCATATACCCAGTTAAAAAGTAGGGCTTCTGTTACTACAGAAGCAGGAAAGAATGATACTGGACAACTCCTTCATATTATTTCTTGTTCCAAAGCTTCCAGTGGCTCTCACTAAATTAAGAATATGCTCTTCATCCTGTTATTCAAGACCCATCATGATATGGCCTTAGCTTACTCTCCAGCCTTGTGCCCTCTATGTATGCAAAAAAAGTGGGAACGTGTGCTGCTTTCACATTTTCTTGCTTCTTCATTCAGTCCCAGTTCAGATACCACTCTCTTCCAAAGCCTTTCTTAATCCCCCTTGCTCCAACTCTGTTTGCTGTCTATAGCTTTTTGTGCTGTTCTTGTGCACCCTAGACCTGTGTTCATTGTTAACCTTCAACTGGGAGTGGGGCACTCCCTGCGCCGTGAGCACTTTCATTGGATATAAGTGTGGTGCTGAGTGGGAGAGCAGTGTTTGAGGGTGCCCTGTGCTATGCTGAATGTTATCTGCTATTGAACTAGCAAAACCTCTTCTTAAAGAGTACCTGGTCTCGGGGGCTTCCTTCAGGGACTGACAGCCCTGTACTTGCTCTGCCTATATGTGAGGCAAATCGAGAAACAGGTTTCTGCTCCTTGCCTTCCCAACAATTGGTAAAGCATTGCATTTTCTGCCTTCTTTTTCTCTCCTTTCTTTTTAAAATTCCTCTCCTTTTGCTCTTCTATTACACTTTTTTTTTTGGTCTTTTCATAATTTTACATGCCTCATCCATGTTGGTATTTAGTACAAAAAAGTTATTGATTCCTGTATTTAGACACCTCCCCCCACCACAACACTTATATATGTTCTGTCTGGGTTCTAGATGTATAAGTATCAAATGATAGAAATACCTTGAAAGTGGTTCAGTCTGACACCACTCACGATCACCACCACCACCACCATCTGAGTCTTGAATCTCTCCATAGGTTGGAGTATTGTTCAGCAAGTCTCTCCTCTCTTCTTCCTCCCTCTTGGATGGGAGTATACTTACTTACCCTTTTGACTTTGAGCTTGACCATGTGACCTACTTGGCCAATGGAGTGTATGTGAAGCCAGCAGAGGTGTCAAAACGTTTTTCAGGGTTGCTCTTGGGCTTCTGCATACACGTGACCTAGCATGCCCCTGGTAGATGCCCTCCCCCTTCATCCTGGCACCAGAACAAAGACAGAGGAGTGTGTCTGAATCCTGCCTGCAGCCTTGAGCAAGCCCAGCTCCCTTACAGCCTAAGGAAGAGCTCCTCAGGCAATGCACAGACCCAGGAGTGAGAAAAATGAATGCTGCTGTTGAGACCCACCAATTTTTGAAATCAAGTGTTATGCTGCATTATTGTGGCAATAGCTAAGTAATAAAAATCCTGTCTTTGACGTCTGTTCCAGTTATCTATTACTGCGTAACAAACCACTCTAAAATACAGTGGCATAAAACAGCAACCATTTTCTTATGCTCATGATTTTGTAGGCCAGAAATTCAGAGAGGACACAGCAGGGGGTCTCATTTCCGCTCTGTGGTGACTGGAGCCTAAGTTCGGCTTAATGGCTGAGATGACTGGGATAGCTCAACTGAGGCCATTTGCCTGCGGCGTCGGTCCTGGCTATACTGTGGGATCCTTGGTTCTTCTACACACTGTATCTACTGAGGCTGGAATGCTCAATATGACTCTTTTTATACAACTGGTGCCTGGTCTAGTGTGGCTGAAATAGCTGGGGCTGGCTGGGAATCTCTCTCTCTCTCTCTCTCTCTCTCTCTCTCTCTCTCTCTCTCTCTCTCTCAGTGTGGCTAGCTTGGGTTTCCTCACAGCATAGTGATCTCAGTATCGTCAAACTTCTTACCTAGTGGTTAACTTCCCTCAGAATGAATGTTCTAAGAAATCTAGGTAGAAGCTGCAAGACGTCTTTTGACCTGGCCTCAGAAATTCTAGAGCATTACTTCTTTCACGTTCTGTTAGTCAAGCAAGTCACTAAGGCCAGCCCAAATTCAAGGGAAGAGAAAAATTAGATGCCATCTCTAAAAGAGGGGAGTAGCAAAGAATGTGCAGCCATCTTTGATCCACAATAACACCCTTAAAACTTAAATGTGCATACGTTCTAGATCAGAGCAGCACATATAAGTCACTACTTCCAGAAGTGCCCTTGCTCTGGTGTCTCTTTGGGTGGCTGTTAGAAAGTTCCTTTGGCATCATTTAGTCAAGTTTTTAAAACTATGACTGTGCCATCCATCGTGAAGGAGAATCAGTTTCCCTCATTAAAGCAACACTATGGATTTTTTACTAATGAAATGCTAACAGTGGTGTTTTTCCTACCTTGTCAAAGCGACTATTTATCACTCCCAATATACTTATGTATTAGTGGATAACTTTTTAAATTAAGTTTATTGGGGTGACAATGGTTAGTAAAATTACATAGGTTTATAGTGTACAATTCTATAATACATCATACATATATATCCCATTGTGTGCTCAGCACCCAGAGTCAGTTCTCTTTCCATCACCATATATTTGATCCCCTTTACCCATTTCTACCATCCCTCCTCTCCCCTTACCCTCTGGTAACCACTAAATTGTTGTCTGTGTATGAGTTTTTGTTTCTTTATTTGTTTGTCTTGTTCCTTTCTTGCTTTCAGTTTCATATCCCACAAATGAGTTAAGTCATATGGTTTTCAACTTTTTCTGTCTGACTTATTTCGCTTAGCATAATAATCTGAAGATCCATCCATGTTATCACAAATGGCAGTGTTTCATCTTTCCTTGTGGCAGAGTAGTATTCCATTGTGTATATATACCACATCTTCTTTATCCATTCATCTATTGCAGGACACTTTTGTTATTTCTATGTCTTGGCCACTGTAAATAAAGCTGCAATGAACATCAGAGTATATATATATATCTTTATGGGTAAATGTTTTCAAATTTTCTGGGTAGATACCCAGGAGAGGAATTGCTGGGTCATATGGTAATTCTACTCTTAATTTTTTGAGGAACCTCCACACTGCCTTCCATAGCAGCTGCACCAGTCTGCATTCCCACCAACAGTGTATGAGGGTTCCTTTTTCTTCACAGCCCCTCCAACACTTGTTATTTGTCTTATTGATAATAGCCATTCTAACCAGTGTGAGGTGATATCTCATTGTGGTTTTGATTTGCATTTCCCTAAAAGCTAGTGAAGTTAAGCATTTTTTCATATATCTATTTGAAAATAGATATATGTCTATTTTCATAGACATATGAAAATATGTTTATGTCTTTTTGGGAGAAGTTTCTGTTCATGTCCTCTGACCACTTTTTAATTGGATCGTTTGTCTTTTTGTTGTTGAGTTGTATGAGTTCCTTATATATTTTGGATGTTAGCCCCTTAATTGAATGACGTTTTTGCAAATATCTTCTCCCATTCGGTTGGTTGTCTCTTTGTTTTGTTGATGGTTTCTTTTGCTGTGCAGAGCTCTTTAGTTTGATATAGTCCCATTCATTTATTTTAGCTTTTACTTCCCTTGCCTTTGAGGTCAAATTCATGAAATCTTCTTTGAACCCAAGGTCCATAAGTTTAGTATCTATGTTTTCTTCTATGCAGTTTATTGTTTCAGGTCTTATGTTTAGTCTTTGCTCCATTTTGAGTTAATATTGGTATATGGTGACAGCAGTCTCGTTTCATTCTTTTGCATGTGGCTTTTCAATTTTCCCAGCACCGTTTATTGAAGAGGCTTTCTTTTCTCCATTGTATGTTTTGGCTCCGTTGTTGAAAATTATCTGTCCATATTGATGTGGATTTATTTCTGGGTTTTCAATTCTGGTGGATAATTTTTATTATGCACACATGCTATCTTCTGCTAGTAAAGAGGTTATCCCAGTTCTAACTTCACATCTGGTGACAGTTCAATATTTTCCACATTATTTCGCTGGAATCGCTAGTGGCATTACTAGAATCACACAGAAGGAATTACTTTCTGCCATGAATGGACTGAAAAAGAAAATTGTATCCTTTATCACAGGCAAATTTGGGTTCTAGAGTACTTCTTTATCTTTACTGAGAGACACCAGATAGTTTAAGTAACAATTATATTAAAAAGGTTAAACTTCAGTTCAATTCTGCCCAGGTCAGCAAAACACAGCATTGTAGAAAATGCAGTGTGATTTTTAAAAAAGAACATTTGCTTTTTGAATAGATGAAATTACTTAGCAAACAGAGCAAACAAGGTGAAAATCCAAAGTAATATGTAAGTTCTTTTTCTTCCATGGTGGACGACTTAGTATGCAGAGGCATACTGGAAGCAAAGTGCTGGTGACTTTGCAATCTGTACTCCTCTCTCTGGCCTACCCTCAGTTTCATCTCTACTCACCAAAAAGGAAAAAAAAGAAAAAAGAGGGGCCATAAAGATGCCCTTAGAACCAAAAGGTCAGGCACAGACTCAGAAAAACAATTTGAGTCAATACTAAAAGGGAGTTTCGTCAGAGTGGGAATAAAAGGCAGGATGAAACAGAACTAAGATGTCTGTTTCTATGGTTTTAGAGAAGAGCTAAAGCTCTGTTAACTGTCATTTCTTCTTAGACAGGACTGGTGAAATAGGAGCATTGAAAGAGATGAGTTAAAAGATGGGAATATTAGTTTGGTATCTGTGTTTTGTGGGAAAGGGTTCTAAGAGTAGGGATTTCATTCAGTGACACAACCTGATGTTTACTGAGTTGCTTTGTAAAAGTAAATCACTTTGCAAGGCCCATATGATGATATATAAAAAAGGGAGAATGGATTACTTGGGGGTGGGGGTGATTAAAATGCATATTTTGAGCCTGGAGGAGGGCTAGGAACCTGCATTTCAACAAGCCTATCCTCCCCTCCCACATCCTCCCTCTCACCTAGATTATTCAATCAAAAAGTATTTACAAGGGCATTGAATTAACAGAGTTTAGAATTAAAGAAAAGTCCAATGTAAGGTGTAGGGCTAGACCTTCAAAGCCTGTCAGTCAAATCCTTCTGACTTAGTACAACACTAAGAGGTGAGAAGCAGGTGGGATTAGAGGGGAAGAGGATCTGATAGGGTAGAGAAGAAATGGATAATTATAATGAGTTATACTTCTCCCCCAAATTTATTATGCCTGGCACAGAATTCACTGAAGTGTGTTTGGGAAACAACCAGGGACTCCTGAAAAGATAATTACCATTACAAGAATAACTCAGTGATCCCCAAACTTGACTCCCATCAGAATCATCTGGAAAGAGTTTAAAAAGGATAGATTCCAGGGCTGGCTCCAACACTGGAACAATTTTTTGTAGCTCTGAGGTAGGACTCAAGCATTTATATATTTTTAATTCTTCCAGGTAATAGATTAATGAGATTTAATAACCAAATGCAATGGAATCCTGATGAAAATAAATCTAAAGTGTAATTTTGAGACCATTAGGGAAATTTCATGTGGACTGTATGTTGAACTTTTAAAAAATATATTTTTATCAAAAATATAGCTAACATACAATATTATATGAGTTTCAGGGGTACACCATGGTTGTTCAACATTTATAGACCTAAAGAAGTGATCACCATGATAAGTCCAGCAACCATCTGACATCATACCACGCTATCACAGTATTATTGACTACATTTCTCTTGCTGTGTGTTACATTCCCATGACTTACTTGTTTTAAACCTGGAAATTTAGACCACTATTGCCCTTCCCCTTTCCCTTCCCCTTTTTAATTTTTTAACTACAGTTGACATTCAATATTATTTTATATTAATTTCAGGGGTACAGCATAACGGTTAGACATTTATATGATTTAAGAAGTGATCCCCCTGACTAGTCAAGCACCCACCTGGCACTATACATATTTATTACCATATTATTAACTATATTCCCTATGCTGTGCTTTACCTCCCCATGACTATTTTGTAACTACCAATTTGTATTTCTCAATCCCTTCATCTTTTCCACCCAACCCCCAACCCTCCTCCCAGCTATCATCCACCAAATCTAGTACCCATATGACACTTGCATAGTTATTACAATATAATTGACTGTATTCTTTATGCTATACCCTACATCCCCATGACTACTGTGTAACAACTAATTTGTACTTCTTAATCCCTTCCCCTTTTTTTCACCCACACCCTCAAACCCCCTCCCATCTGGCAACAATCAAAATGTTCTCTGTATCTATGAGTTTGTTTCTGTTTCGTTTGTTGTTTATTTTGTCCTTTAGATACTACATATAAGCAAAATCATATTGCATCTGTCTTCCTCTGTTTGACATACTCCATTCAGTACAATAGCCTCCAGGCCCATCCATGCCGCCACAGATGACAAGAACCCATTCCCTTCCATGGCTCAGCAATATTCCATTGTGTATATGTACCACCTCTTCTTTACTCATTCTTTCATTGATGGACATCCAGGCTGCCTCCACGTCTTGGCCATTGTAAACAATGCTGCAATGAATTGTGGGGCAAATTGGGCAGTGCTCTGCTGTGGTCAGAAACCAGGTATATTGGTTCTGGGGCCTCTTGGGAGGGGCTCTGGTGCAGGCCCAGGTCACTCACTGCCTGTGGCCAACTGGGGACTACCTGGCAGGAGCTATAAAGCAATCTGCACTTTTTCGCTGCCTGTGCTAAACCTGGAGGCACTCGGGAGAGGCCACGCTGCAAACCGAGGACAGCTGCCACCAGTACCAGGCCTGGGGGAGCTCTGGAAACAAACCAGGACACCCCAAAGCCTGCTGCCACCTGCCAGCTCCCTTAAAGTTCATCCGCTGATAAAGCCTCTTGTGGTATGCAAGCAGGATCTCAGGGAGTCACTACAGTGGGAAGAGTTGTGTTGATCAGGTTAATGTAGATTCTGGTTTGGTGCCAGTGCTGAGCCTGGAGCTACTCAGGAAAAGTCTCAGAGCACGCTGAGGCCAGTTGTTGGCCAACTGGAACCTGTGGACTCTGATAGTTTTCCAAGAAAGAGTGCAATGTGGGTAGGGCTGGCTGCTCACAGAGAGAGTGCCTCCAGCTGGGGAGTTGGGTGGAGTGGGGTCTCAATGAGTCAGCAGGGTGGAGCCCTAGAGTTCATTAGGCCAATCAGATTCAGGGGGCGGGCCCAACATATTAAAGATGGCTACCACCTGCCCAGCTCCACGGGAGAAGGTCCCCACACAGGGTAAATGGCGCCTTTCCTTCAGCCTTGGCTTCAAAGCCACACACCTCAGTCTGCTCCCCCATATGCCTTTGATGCTCCCCTGGTCACTGTCCCTCCGCTGGAGCCCAAGGTGAGTGCCTGTGAGCGAATGAGTCTGTGTGTGGGCCATTTAAGAGAATGTCTGGGTTTCCTGCAGTCTTCTGTCCCACCCAGATGGAATCCCTACTGTTTTTCACAGCCAGATGTTGTGGGGGCTCCTCTTCCTGGCACCAGTACTCTGGGCTGAGGAGTCTGGAATGGGTTTGGGGTCCTTCGCTTCTCCAGGGGGAACCTCCGCAGCTGAGGTATCCCGCCCTATTTTCAGCTGCCACACGGAGGTTTGGGACAAGCCCGGTTTGCATCTCTGCCCCTCCTACCAGTCTCAATGTGGCTTCTTTATACCCTTGGTTGTAAAATTTCTGTTCAGCCAGACTTCAGACGGTTCTCCCGGTTGATTGTTCTATTTTAGTAGTAATTTTAATGTGTTCACGGAAGGAAGCAGAGATGGTGTTTACTCCACCATCTTGGATTTCCTCCTGTATGTTCAACTTAATGTTGAGTTTTTTAGGCGTGGCAACAGTGTTCTGGATGATAGGACATTGACCTCATTCTTGGGAAAGGATGGAGAAGTATTTAGGGATGAAGTGTCATGGTGTCTGCACACCATTCTCGGATGGGTTGGCAAAGGGGAAATGTATGTAAGTATAAAGAGAGTGATGCATGGGGGAGGCAAGATGTTAAAGGCTGATAAAACTAGGTGAGGAGTAGGTGGGTGTTTACTGTTTTCTTCTTGAAACTTTTCTGAAGGCTAACAATTTCTCAAAATCACAAAACATTAATTATTTTGTAAGAGAGAATGAATATGGGGGAGAGAGTCTCTATTCTTGATTTTGTTACACAACATAATTGAGCAACCTTAGTAGAAAGGTATGGATTCCAGAAGTTTGGAGCAGAGAGAGACTACTATGGGCTAGAACTGTGGTTCTTTACTCATTTTCCACTAGGACACACATGATAAATGATGCTTATACACAGTACCCATAGCCCAGGTGGACCTAGGCTTAGATGTAATTGCTGGCTACCCACCTGTAACACAAAAGATTTTCCTCTTGCTTAAGAAAGAATGTTGGTCTTCAAGTAAGTGATGTTATCATAGAGATACCTTGAATTCATTCAAGTTTATTTTTAAAGTAATGATGTCCTAATTTCTGTACTTTTGTGTGGAAGGGGTTTGAAAAGTCAATAAATCTCTCTGATGTAGAAAGAAAATGTAGATTATTTGTTTTACGTAACTGATCTAATCTTTGTCATGGGCAGTCATAGCCCTGGGTCACTGTGGGGACGGAAAAATGGCTTTGACAGTGAATGTAATAAAAGTGTTGTTTTTTTTTCCAGTTTAAATAGCCTCATGTGGATAACTCAGAGTCTTTTGGTAAATACTCAGCATGTCAGACTTCTTTTCTATTAATAAGTGACTCGACAATGTTATGATTATAGAAAAATTTAAGAGAGGTTACAATTTTTTAAAAAACTGAGAAAGAGTGGTGCTTCACTAATAAGAAAAAATACATGGACATTGTAATTGATTATGAAAATAGATCCTTACTTGATCTATCCCTGTAGCCCAACCCTTTGTCATATTACAGGACCCTCCAACTTAATCTGGGCTCAGTCATATGATTTTCTTTAGCCAATGGATATAGTTTACCTGAGGCAAGCAGAGGTTTGAAATAGGATTATACATTGGACTTTTCTCTTTTCCCTGTACTATTACCATCAAAACATACCTGGGCTAATTTGCTGAAGGATGAGACACACGTGGAGCACAGCTGAGTCCTCAGTCACCATAGTAGAGGTCATCCTAGATCAACCATCAGCCAATAAGCCCCAGACATGGGAGCAAACCCAGCTAAGATCAGCAGAACTGTGTAGTCACCACCCCCTTACCTCACCCTGAAACGTGAGCAATCAAAAGTTATTGTTGTGTGCTACGGAGGTTTTGTGGTTCTTAGTTACTGTGTTAGTCCAAGTCCTCCAAGAAACAGATGCCAAGATGAGATAAAACATACAAGGATTTTATTTGGGAAATACCTATGTGACAGAAAATAGGGAGGGAGCTGTGAGCTCGGAGAGCTGTCAAAAGGCACTGCAAATCTGACCCCAAGAAAAGGAGAGAGGGAAGGAAGGTTGTGTAGAAATGTCCTAGACTGTCCTGAAGTCTAAGAAAGTTTCATGAAAGCTACTGGGAACCTTAAGCCAAAGTCAGCTGTTAGGGGAGTCTTGAGGCTTCCAGGAGCAGGTCTACTGAAGTATCCCCACTGCATTCAGCCATTGGCTGGGAACAACCTGTGGGAAGCATAGCCTTGGCACAAACTTGGCAGTGGATTTCAGAGTACGCTAATCGGCCAATTAGACTAATAAGTCTGCGAGGTTTTTTCTTACGGCGGGCACAGTAACACAGTGTTACTTTCGGAAGACTTAACTAATAGAGGCACAGACAGAGACTACTTATTTGTAGAACAGCAGTTTTTGTAAACAAAATGTGTGTGTGTGTGTGTGTGCGTGAGTGTGTACACACTCACACACACACACACACACACCAGGGGTGCCAAAAAATGTATACACATGACTTGTAGTCATCTTTTGTTATCAGTATACATTGAGTATTACAATTTTAATACAGTTTTTTCTTTTCCTACAATGTGTATACATTTTTTGTCACCCTGTGTGTGTGTGTGTGTGTGTGTGTGTGTGTGTGTGTGTGTGTATGAATATTAAAAAGCGTTAAGATGGAAGGAAATTCTGACGTGTGCCACAACATGGATGAACCTTGAGAACACTATGCTAAATGAAATAAGCCAGCCACAAAGACAGGTACTCTATGATTCCACAAATTTACCTGGAGTAGAAAAATTGGTAGAAGCAGAATATAGTTGCTGGGGGCTGGGGCAGGAGGGATGGTGAATTATTGTTTCATGGGTATAGATTTTCAGTTTTACAAAAGGGACTGCACCGCTCCTCCGGGACCAATCGCGCACTGTGGAGAGAGGTGGGGGCCATCCGCTGTGCACAGCCCTCCTCCCAAGTCCTGGTTTCTAGTAACAACATCTCTTCCCTTCTGCTTCCCAGCTCAGTGGTAGCCCGACCCTTCGACCCTTCGCTGTTAATCTCTGGTTTACCTCAGCATTCCTTTTTTTGCTTCCCCCCTGAGCTAGCTAACACCTTTGTAATGATCTCTTCCAGTGAAATTCAGAGTGTGATTTCTGTTTTCCTGCCTAATGAAATCTTTTCAAGATACGCCACATCCATGTGTCAATAACGTGGTCTGATAGCGATGCTGCGTCCAAGTCTGTTTCTAGGGCACAAGCGGGTATGGATCTCTGCATTGGCCAGATTTCTGCCTCTAATGCTATTTTCTACTAAAGGAACCAGGGATCATTGGAGAGTAGCGGATTCCATGACTCTATGTTTGGGGCAGAGAACATAGAAATGGGTTAGAAAATAATATTGTTGTGAAAAAGCAAAAACACTTGCAAAGATCTCTGGGACTCCCATTGGCCAGATTGTGACAACTTGAGCAATGGAAAGGAAAAAAGCGTTCTGTGGAAAATATGAGTACATAATGATACTCAAAAGAAGTAACTAAAACACGGCACATTCAAGGAATGACAAGAGCTTCAAATAGCATTTGCAGAAAATGCTTCTTATGTTAACGCAAACATCCACAGTCCAATTTAGTTAGCACCTAAGTACCACCCGTGAAAACCAGGTAGTGAAAATGCAGCTTTAGCCCAACAAACACTAGCTTGGGACAAGATTTGCCTAGAAAGAGAACTCTGATCCTGTGTTCCAGTTCCAAATAGTAATTCACGTATTCAGTAATTTATCCAATTATTTCAATACATATTTATTAGGTGCCTATTTAGGTGCACTATTCCAGGCACCTGGGATAAAACCGTGAAGAAAAAAAACACACAAAAATATCTGTCCTCATGAAGCTAACATTTTAGCTAAGAGAGGTCAGTATGCAATAAACTGAACAAAGAAGTAGGTTATACAATAGGTGAGAGGGTGGTAAACACTATGGAAAAAGGAAAAAGTAGAACAGGGTAAAAAGAACAAGGAGATCCAGAGGCGGGCAGTTCGCAGTTTTAAATTGGTAGGTCTCGTTGTGAATGTGAAATTTGAGCAAAACCTTGGAGGAGATGAAGAGGTTATCTGGGGAAAGAATATTCCAGGAACAGAGAGAGAATAGCTGCAGCAGAAAGCCTAACTTGGAAATACACCTGAAGGGGTCAAGGAGTAGAAGGAGGCCAGCGTGCCTGGAGTGAAATGAGTAAAGGGGAGAGTAGTAATAGGAGCTGCGGTCAGAGACGTGTCGAGAGAAACACATCGTGCAGGGCCTTGTAGGTCGTTATAAAGACTGCCTTTTATCGGGAGTGAAATGGAGAGCTGCTGTAGAGTTTGGGGTATGATTTGGCTGGTTTAAAATGATCTGCTGTGTAAAGAATAAGCCTGTGTGTGGGGCGGGTACTAGAATAAAAACAGTGAGATCTGTTGTGAGAAATGATTTTTGGTGAGAAATGGTCCAGTTTTGAATATATTTTTAAAATGAGGCCAAAGATATTTGCTAATGGATTGGATACCGGATATGAGAGAAAGAGAATAAACAAGGATGACACTGAATTTTTTGGCCGACGCGCTTAGAAGGATGGAACAGACATTGAACTGAGGTGGGAAAGGTTGAGGGCAACACGATTTTTCGGAGGGAAGATAAATTCCATTGTGTACCTCTTAGGTTTAAAATGTCTATCTAGATATCCTAGTGGAGCTGTTGAGTCAGTATCCAGGATCTGTGTCTGGAGTTCAGGAGAGAGGTGTGGGCTGATAAATATTAGTCAGGTGGGCAAGGCTAGGCTACAGCAACAGTTGCAAGATCTCACTAGATTAACAGGACAGATGTTGATTTCTTATGTGTAGGGCTCTGCTTCCTTCATTTTCACTCTATGATTCAGACTAATAGAGGCTCCACTACTTGGACTATTGCAGTCTCTCCCTAGCAACAAAATGCTTTCACCTTGAAGGGGCCCATGGCTTCCATTCCTAGTTCCTTGGCCAAGGTAAATCGGTGGCCACAGTAAACCTCACGGGGTAAGGAAGTATAATTCTCCTATGTTCCTAGAAAGGGAAGAACCAGAAATGCGGGCGAGCAACATTCATGTGAGATACACAATAGAAAGCCACCGGCATCGTGGAACTGGATGAGATGACCACGTAGTGAGTGCAGACAGAGAAAAATGAAAAGTCCAACTGTTAAGTCCTGGGGACCTCCAATATCCACAGCCCATGACCTCAGTTGATATCATGAGCTGAGGTGACAATTCTGTTCCCCTTGGTTATATAAGTAATTTGTAACTCCAGGATGAAGCAATGAATCAACAGCGCTGATACCTTAGTATAAGTAAGTAAGTTGTGCTTAAGTAAGTACAAATAGCAAGTTTAAAAATTTTTGTGCTACTTGTATATGGTTTGTTCTTTATGATGCTTTCAGTGATTAAGTTAATCTGATTTATTTATTGAATTTGTAAATCTGCTTTTGATTTGTAAGAGGCAGTTGAGTGACTGGGAAGATTTCACTTTTTAGATTCATACGTCTTCTGTTTGGTGTTTGAAGTTCTTGGAAGAATCAGATATGTTATGTTTGTGACTGGTTTGAAATCTCTAAAGGAATTTAATTAATCAAATTTGAAAATGTGTTCAACGTTTTGGGAGAAATTAATCTGTCAGATGTATAAGCTTGTTGAGAATAAATCAAACAGAAAGCGAAAGTGAGTGTTGTCATTTTAACACAAAAATTACTAGACTTATAAATAAATAAAACCTTTCTGTTGAACTTAGAGGCTTTAGAAAAAAATTAGATTTCTAGGTTTATAAGCTGGTACAATATTAATAAAAACACGAGTAATATCTAGTGTTCTTTTCCACATACAATAACTCCTATGATGCTGAAAACCCAACCATCCTCCCCTGTTGCTTGTCATCATGGTGGAGGGGCACCTATGTGACACTGTGTGATGCAGGGACCCCTCCAGCGCTTACTGCTCTATCTCCGGGGGCTGTCTCAGGGTCAATGTCCAGTCCCTCCCAGTTGTTCTAGCTGCCACTGTTCTGATTGGCCTATCCTCTATCTTGATGGGCGACGTCTTTTCTGATGGGTTGGGAAAGAACTAATTATTCAGCGTTTTGAATATTGTTAGTTATTTGGGGTCAAGGTCATGTTCCATGCCATTTGTTTTGGTTTCAATGTCACTACATGCTGAAGTTCTTTATCCCAACTTTAGATCTCCTTTAGACAGTCAACTGTCCCCGTAACCCCCGAGTCTGCTCCTGGGTCTGTGGGAACTTCTGGGAATACGTGCTCCAACAGTGAGATCCTTCTGGCTAGGACCCTGTTTGATTCATCTTCCTATGCCCAGCACCTTGCCAGTTGCCAGGAGCATTGCAGACACGGCTGTATAGCACAGGCACTTGTTGAACAGTAGCAGTATGATGTGGTGGTGTATTGGTGAGTAGCTGTATGGTACAGTGGCTTGCTCAATTGTGTGGCAGCGTGGAATAGTGGTTTGTTGGAGTCACTATACGATATAGTGTTTTGTTGAACTGTGTAGCAGTCTAGAGTTGTGGTTTGTTGAATGGTACAGCATATGGAGAGAGGAGTCAACCTGTGTTTATATCTTTCCTGGCCACTTATTTGCTGTGTGATCTTGGGAAAGTTACTTAACCTTCCTGTGCCTCATTTTATCTTCCAAAAATGGAGCTAACAACCTGATCATGTTGCTGAGAATTGAATGAGCTATGTACATAAAATAATGAGCACAGCTCCTGATACATGGTAGAATGCTTAATAAATGTTAACTAAAATAATAATTATATAACATATTTGTTATTATTTTATGTGGTCTAGTTCAGTTATTTGAATGAGTTCATGTGTCAGAATGAAGGGGTGGTGGCAGCGGGGTGGGGGGGTGGGGAACAACACTCCAAATCCTAATTCCACCCAAGGAAAAAGAATTTGAATGATTATTTGAATATTGCAAGGAAGAATCCAGCAAAACCTTGCAGTGGAACAGCGGAGGAGGTTAGATATTTTCTGGTGAACTTGTTTTCTATTTCTTTTACCTTGTATTCTGGCCCAGCTTTCCTGTACTGGGGGTGAGTCACCACCCACAAGGAAGGCGCTTGCAGAGAGGGTGTTGGAAAATCCAAGCTGCACCATGAAAGATCGTCTCCAGCGAACAGGAAGAGGACCGGGCAGTTGGCCCTGCTTGGCAGCTGACCCTGTCCCTTGGCAAGGCTTCCCCACCGGTTTGGCATGTTGTAGGAGTGGGCAGGTCATCCTGACTCCTGTCTGCTCTGTACCCTCCTCCCACGCTCAGGGCCAGTGGGAAGGTCACACATCTCTCTTTTGAATCATCGCCGTGTTTAGACTGCTGAAGTCCAAGCTAAGTGGGGACACTGACTCTTATGAACTGAAATCAGATCCCTGTCTTGACATGAAAGGCAGAAGGATTGCCTTGGGCAGTATATGAGGAATGGTAAAATCTGCATAGGAGCCAAGGTCAACATCAGCAGTGATAAGTCATATAGATAATATATACCCTTAATACGATATTTTATGTCTTTTATATATTTGTGTTTTAATTACTTTATGTCTTTTAAAAATCACCTGTCTCTCTATTGGAAACAGCCTTGCTGTGGCTGAGAGGTATATGAGGCACAGCCTCCAGTCTGTCCTTTCAGTGCAGTGTGCTGTGAAAATCTCACCGTGCCCAGACACATTGGAACAAAGGGGCAAAGGACTTGTGATAGTTGAGTCCCCTTAGATTAGGGTACTCCAAATAGTGTTCATTGTTTCATCTTGGGTAATACACACCTATATTACTTTTTTCTTTTAGAAAGTTAAAGCTCAGCCTGCTCATCTTCACTTTAAAGTATTCTAAATTTGTGTTTGGTCTAGATACCATTTAAAACGCCAAGACCCTCTTTTTCATTTAAAGCTTTCTTATTTTGGCCATAGATCAAAGGTAAACATGTTAGTGTTGTATAATTGTTTAATATGGAATACACATTGCTTAATATCATGAACATATGTTGAAATCATGTGACAAGGTATGTGGCATTTATGACAATCAATCAATAGATGAGGTACATGGGCATAAAATAGGATTGCACTTAGCTGTATGTAATAGGAATCTGGCAATAATGGCTTAACTAAATAGGGGTTTTTTTTGCCTATAAAAAGAAATTTGGAAGTGAGCAGACCAGGGCTGGTGCAGTGACTCTATGATGTCATCAAGAACCTAACTTCATCTGGCTCCTTGGATCACCATTCTTAGCATGACTTTTTGACCTCATGATCACAAGGTGGCTGCTGCAGCTCCAGATGTCAGATCTGTCCTAGGCAGGAAAAAGGAAGACAAAAACAAAAGGCAAAGGTGCAAGGCAGCTGAATCTTTCCCTTACACCAGGAAAACATCTTTCTGGAAGCCCATTCAGTACACATCTCCTTACATCTCACTGACCCAAACTCTGTTACATGGCCACTACTAGCGGCAAAGGAGCTGAGAAAAGTCAAGTCTTGTAGCTGGGCCGTGGGCACGCTCAACAAAATCAGGATTCTGCTGGTAAGGAAGGCAAGGAGAGTGGATGTTTTGTAGGTGATTTCAGTATCTGCCACTAAGCGCTAGCAAACCAGGTGGTAATTGTTGCCCCTGCCTCAAAGCAGACAGCAAATGTCCTTCAGGAATCGCTCCAGCTGTTCTGCTGAAGGCAGATTATTATATAATTAAAATAATATTTCTTTAGTTGAGTTTTTTACATATATGTTTTTCTGGAATAAATTTTGATAGAAAAAATAGCATCAACATCAGTTATTTTCATGGAACATATTAAATTTCTTCAGAGCACAGTTTAGGAAATTCTGGCCTCTGTCATGGAAATAACCAATTCCAAATGACAGATATATTTTACATTAAGAAAACTCAAAACTTGCTTCAATATTTCTTTAAATCATATCCTCTCTTAGATTAAAATTTTTTAATTTAATAACCTATTTATATATACTTAGGACTACAAACTTTCATTTCAAAATTTCAAATGGATAAATAGTAACACATCAATGGTGTAAATCTTCTGAAAACAATAAGGTGCACTTGTCAATCTGGATCGTTTTAGTATCTGCTTCATTGTTTTGGCATTCTCCCTGCCGTAGTCACAAAGACTTCTTTTACTCCTACTGACACTGGTCCACATCTTGAGTGAAATTAATCCTTCTTTCTTGTACTCAATTCTGGACTGCATTTTTAAATGTAAAAATAATACCTGTTATGAGAATACAAGCTCATTGCAAAAAAACCCAAAAAACCCCCACAAACATTTGTCTTAGCTAGCATAGTTATCTCATAGATAACTATTAGCATTATTTATATTCTTGCAGAGTTTTAGAATGCATATATATTTTTAATATGCAAAAATGTGCATATAAAAGATGTAGTTAACTGCCTATGCAACATCCACTCTTGTTTTCTTCTAAACAACCCTATTTTGTTGAAGAAATTCAAGCTATTATTTAAGCCTTTCAATCAAGAAAGGCACGTGTTGAAATTCTGGCCATTGAGACTTGAGAAGAAGTCGCTGGGGGTTTCTAGGAAAGATTCCTCCCTCACCAGGCAAAGGCAGCCGCTTTTCCCCCACTGATGTTGCCTTATCTGAACCGGATGCCCAGAACCACACCCACCATGTGTCCATGAGGGAGTGAGCCAGAGGACCAAGGTGACATGAATATGGACTTCTTGTAAGGGCATCATGGTAAATACCCTCATTGTTTAAGTCAAACAGGCCAGGGTTTTCTGTATTTTTCCACTGAATACATCATAACTGATAGACTATATACAGAGGGTGCCAAAAAATATATGCACATTTTAAGAAAGGAAAAACCTGTATTAAAATGGTAATACTCAATATATATCAACAACAAAAGATAAATACGAGTAATGTGTATACATTTTTGGCACCCCAATATTTTTATTATTATTATAGAAATGGAATCTCATTATCTAGGTTGATTATCTTGTCCTCATTCGCATGGGGCTTTCCAGGTCTGAAAACTGAAAGTCCTACACTCCAGGAACCCCTTAAGTCCTTGGAAAACCCAGAATACTAGTCACCCTACATTATGGATACTTCTGCAACTTTTTCTTCACTTAAAACCAGGGTGCCAAAAAAATATATACAAGTGGACACTTTGGTCAACGTTGCTCAAGCAGTAGTTCGTAGTAATCAGAAGTGTCTGGACGCTGATGGTAACCATTCTGAACACCTCTTGTAATTGTAGAAGTCAAACGTGACTTGTAGTCATCTTTTGTTACCATTATATATTGAGTATTACAATTTTAATACAGTTTTCCTTTCTTAAAATGTGTATACATTTTTGGGAACCCTCTGTATATCTTGCATATCTTTCCATATTAATATGCAAACAATTGTATTAATTTGAGAGCTATTTAGAATTCCTTTGATGCATCATTTCACTAACTTTTTAATTAACCTAATCCACTACTTTTGTCAGTAATATTATACCTTGTTGGTTTTAAAAGAAGAGTTATATAAGCATTCTAGTCTCAACTCTTTTTTTTCTTTGCTTCTAAGATTTTACAATAAAATGACCTATGAGTAGGCAGCAGAATCCATTAAAATAAATAAACAAAATCCCAAGGCACTGTATCATGTTTTAACTTGCTCATCAGCCCCTGTTAATGGAATTATGTGTCTGCCATTTTCATTCCACGTGTCACTTTCTCATTTGTTCTGTCCTCCCGGGGTCCAAGTTTGAAGGAGAATTTGCTGATGTCACCACAGAGGTTCTCCAGTCCTGCATTGCACTCCAAATGAATGTTTCCAGTCTTTCAAACTTGAAATGAGTTTGCTGGAATCTAGGTTAAACTTAACTTTGGTAGCAGAATGAACGAATATTTGAGTGAATGATTAGATCAAAACCATTTTTGTGCCTTTTTTTTGTTGTTGTTTGCCGCACCTACTGTGGAGATGAAGACCATTCTCAGCAATCAGATGGTGGACATCCCAGAAAATGTGGACGTCACTCTGAAGAGACGCACCATTACTGGAAAGGGCCCCAGAGGCACCCTGCGGAGGTACTGCAATCACATCCATGTAGAACTCAGTCTCCTTGGAAAGAAAAGAAGAGGCTCCGGGTTGACCAATGGTGGGGAAATAGAAAGGAACTGGCTCCTGTTCCCACTCCATGTAGTCCCGTACAGAACATGATCAAGGGTGTTACCTTGGGCTTCCGTTACAAGATGAGGTCTGTGTGTGCTCACTTCCCCATCAATGTCATTATTCAGGAGAATGGTTCTCTTGTTGAAATCCGAAATTTCTTGGGTGAAGATACATCCGCGGGGTTTGGACGAGGTCAGGTGTTGCTTGGTCAGCATCTCAACCCAGAAAGATGAGTTAATTCTTGAAGGAAATGACATTGAACTTGTATCAAATTCAGCTGCTTTGATTCAACAAGCCACAACAGTTAAAAACAAGGATATCAGAAAATTTTGTATGGTGTCTATGTTTCTGAAAAAGGAACAGTTCAGCAGGCTGATTAACTAGATCTAAGTTGTCCAGCTACCGAATTGCCAAGATGTTGAGTGATTCCTCAGGCTTATTTGTGATATTTTAAAGATGCAAAAAAGTAGTATATTGGGAAAAAAATTTGTGATAAGAACATTTCTGTGTCAGAAAATTTTCAGCATATTTTTCTTTTGGGAAGTTGAATAATGAATTATTTAGTATCATTTTCACCATAAGTAATAGAAAACCCATTGAAAATTGGTTTTAAGATTTTAATAATAAAATTGGTCTTTATTATTCCCTCTTATAACAGGAAGTCTGGTGATGGGGGTAGTCTGGGGCTTAGCTCAAAAGTTCAGTGACGCCATCAAAGGCCATGTCTCTAAGCCTCAGTTTCTTTGTCTTTAAAATGGGCCTAATAAACCTCCCCTCTAAAGGTGTTGGGAGGTCTGGAAACAATCCACGAAAGCACTTAGAACAGCTTCTGGCACTGACTGAGCATTGTGTAAATATTTGTTATTCTCATTTTTGATGCAATTCCAAAATAAACTGTCTGGTTTCCTAAGTTGAACTAAATCAGATAAAAACAGCAAATGAGAAAGTATACTTGTATAATAGTTTACAGGCACCTTGTTGTTTTAAGTTCATTCTGAAAGATGGTGGGCAAATGTGTGTGAGGGAAATCAAAACTATTTCCCAGATGCCTAAAGAACGAGTGTGTCTGGGGTCAAGTATGGGTTGCGTTATTGTTCCCCGCCACTTTGCTATCACTGTAGTTTCTAGTGTTTTCTAAATTAAAAAAAAAAAATTCACTTTTTAAGATGCTTATCATAAAAAAGGAGACTGTGGTAAACTGAATAACGGCCCCCAAATATGTCTGAGTCCAAATCCCCAGAACGTTTGACTACTTTAACTTCCGTGACAGGGTAATTGTAGCAGAGGGAATTAGGTTGCTAATCAGCTCACCTTAAAATCGGAAGAGTACCCTGGATTATCCTTGTGGGACCAATTGATCACAAGGGTACTTCCATGTGGAGGAGAGAGGCAGAAGCCTCAGTGTCAGAGTGGTGTTACATGAGAGGACCCTACAGGTCATTCCTAGCTTTGAAGCTAGAAAGGGGTCACCAGCCAAGAAATGTGGGCGCTTTTAGAAGGTGCGAAAGGTAAGAAAATGGATTCTCCCCTAGAACCTCCAAAAGGAAAGCAGTCCTGATGACACGTTGGTTTTAGTCCAGTGAGACCCATTTTGGACTCTGACCTTCAGAACTGTAGGATAACATATCGGTGTTATTTTAAGCCACGAAATTTGTGGTAATTTGTTACAGCAGCAATAGGAAACTAATACAGGGAAAGAATGTGATATCAACTCAAGATGAGGAGCCTCCGATATCCTTTCATGTCAAATCTCAACAAACAGAAAGGCAAATACTAACCAGCTATCACACTTATTGCACGGCTGTCATCATGGGGCTGGGGTTGGGCTCAAACCTCACTTCTACCTCAGGATCCAGGAGTCTGTCATGATCCTGGAAATGCATCTTCAGTGGAGAAGAATAAAACAGGATGTCACCATTTAACGAAATATGTGAATGGCGGGGAGTGAAAGCCAGGGTATTGGTTAGGTTGCTTAACGGAAGCAGAAAATAACTGGTGGGTGTCAACAAATGAGGAAACAGTGAAATGGTAAGCATAAACAAAGGAAAAGGCCATCTGAACTAACAGAATTCAGGCGCCATTTGTAGGGAAAATACTCTTAATAATCTCACCTCTTGCTCTCATGGCCTGGACATTCAAGGTTATCATGCAGCTCGTGGGCAAAATTCCTCATTATTATGGTGTCTCCTGATTACCATCTCTATGTGCTTTTACAGCCATACTCTTAACTATCCTGCACCAACCTATGTAAAAGAAGTACCTGTCTCTTCAATTTACTTTTATCCAGTCCCAGAGATTTCCCCCTTGCTTTCTCCCACCCCCTTAATCTATCACAAGTGGATTTCATGTAACCTTCCTCCTTTGAGTCTATGCATAAAATAAGCTGCAAACCGCCATTTTGCGGAGCATTTTCTCCATCCGTTGAGATTTTTGCTTCCCGGCAATTGTCGTCAGTCTGGCTCAAATAAACTCTCATAAGCTTTCTCTTAGGCTGGGTGATTTTCCTTGACAATTTACATCAAGAAGGGATTGAATAGCTTCCTTATGGCATATAAGATGGCAAAGCAATAGGCAAGACATTTGAGAAAAAATTTGCATTCAAAAGCACTGTGTTTTCTTTTTAAGCATTAGAGCTTTACAAAGAGTAAATTTGATTATCCAAATTACATCCCTCACATCATATCCCTTCTCCAAATGAGAGGCAAAGGAGGCATGGTGGCACTGGGGATGGGTTTGTGGTTTAGCACGTTGGTGGGTTCATTCTCGTTTGGGGTTCAAGGCTTAGTCAATCTTCCGTCAGCCCCAGCACTGTCCCCTGTGGGCCTTCGGGAAGCTGTGCCTGGCCCGGGTGCATGGAAGCCTGCCCAGTAGTGAGGGCTTCGTGCAGGAATGGAGAGACATCTTCATATTTGATTCCTTTTATGTAAAGTGTTAGCATTAATAATATCAGACATCGCTGATGATGGGATGTGACTCCAAGTGGAGTGTTATGTTGACCAAGCTTTGTATTTCTTTGCTTAACAGTTACAAAAGACTGATGGCATTTTTAGTCAATAAATTTCTGATTTATATTGTTGATGCTTTGGTTCTTAGCTGCTCTGAGAAAGTTCTACCAAACCATTAAACATTTTTTTTCAACTATTATCTAATTATTATCCATAATTATTTAAGAAGATTTGAATAAAGGTCCATCATAACTTATTTTTCTTTGTTATACATTTATCATATCACATGCATTATTTCATGTTGACATGGAGTCCCCTAAAATAGCAAACCCTTAGCCATTTTCCCAACATGAACCACACATCAAAGCTATTAATAATAATGACTACCTTTCACTAGGACCTTACAATGTACAAGGCACCAAGTTTTATGTGACTTAATTTTCCTAGTAATCCTGGGTGATCAACACCTTTAAGATCATCATATTACTGGTGAGGAAACTGAGTCTTGGAAAGGTTTATTAACTTGTTCAAATCACACAGCTAATAGATGGTGGAGCCAGGGTTCAAATCTAATCCATGTGATTCCAGATTTAAATTCTTTACCACTCCTGCTAATGATGCAGAATGTATCTGAGCTTACGAAAACCAGCAAACTACAGCACATGGGCCAAATCCAGCCTCACGCCAAAGGGGACTGCTAGGGCCGGTTAGCACTGCATTCCCTCTGCCCCTATTTCCCAGTCTTCTCCCCTGGCTGGTGGCCGCATCTTGCTGTTGTCCAGGGCTCACTGGTCACTGCCTATATGTTGGGGACTCTATCGTTGGTAATTGCTGGGCAATGAGCAGTAGAATGTCAATCTTGGAGTTGATGACTTGGCAAGTTGCCTCACTTCCCATGAGGTACTCCAGGTGACAAGGCCAGGCTCTCCAAGAGGCAGGAGTCTAGGTGTCACAGGATTAGAGTAAAACTGACTGCAGCAACTCTACTCCCTTCCCCACTTTCAGATCTCTTCACTTTGGTTCAGCAGCTCTTCTTTCCAAAATGTCTACACTGAACTGGCAAATGGACACAAAGCTGCTCACCACCTGGGATCCACCCCCACCCCTCACCCCCCCACTCCAGGCAAACTGCAAGGGTTGAAGCAGGAATTTTCCCTCTTGTTATATAATGATCAGAGGACCAGTTAGGATCAGAAGGTGGGAGCAAGAGCATCTACTTAGTTTGACGCTTCTTCTTTCCTGTGGAGGATTGCCACATCCCTAGTTGATGGCAGACTTGATAGAGAAACCCAATGAGCTGAGAGAACACGTAGCTGGCTACCGTTATGAGGACACTTGTTCACCACTCCTCACATTTCCTGTGGTAGCATCGACCTAAAGCCACACTCCTGGCCTTTCTCCTTTCTTTTCCTCAATCTTCCTCTCAGAAGTGACATCTGGTAGGTAACTCTGAGAGAGAGATCTGGGTATGTGGGCCCCAACCTCTTCCTCTTTTGGGATAGACCTGTGTTTTTGTAAACATCTCAGTATAATGCATTCATCCAACTGGGCCTCGGCCTGGGGAGTGTGTCTAATTCAGAGGCTAACCCTTCATAAACCCACCTGGCCACAGACCTCAGCTATGTTATCTTAACAGCTTTGTAGATAATAAAAGTAATCTTTTCATTTCCATCTGCCAGATTTCTGTGTCTGCATCTCAAATAGTTCAAAACTCAGGAGGGAGAAAATAAAAGGGTATTATTTCTTTGATTTCCTAAAACCCCATTAATCTCTATGCATCAAAAGTGTCCCCATCCTTCAAGGCCCAGAACAAATGCCATGCCTGTACCCCATCCCCTGAATGCAGACGTGTCTGTCCTTACTCCAACCTCTCCCTGTACTTCTTTGCCTCCCTTTCAGTCACTTGTCAAATTTGGCTTTAGGGTTAGCTGTGTACTTGTTATATTTCACTGCTACATACAAGTAGCTTAGGTTGTTCTCAACTTTAATGGTTGGGCTTGAAAACAAGCGAAAGTGCCTGTTTGCATTCTAACTGTAACTCCCAAACTGAGGGTTATATGCCAAATTCAGAGTCTCGGGCCTCAGCTGACAAAATGAACATTTCCAGCTATCACACAGTGAAGTTGTTTGCCAGACAATTGCTCTGTTCTGCAGTTTCATCATTTTCGTTAGCATGGCAGTTTGGGGACAATTATTTCAATATTTTATTATGTTTGCAGTGGTTGTTTTATAAAACAAATGTGAAACGGAAAAATGAAAACGCTCACCCTGGTGATAAAAAAATAAATAGCTCAAACTCGATTCAGTTCAGGAAAGATGGAAACTGTTAGGCATGCTGAAGGCTACATAGTGTTAACCTTGATTTGGATATGTGGTTTATTTATGGTCGTTGACTTTTGTGTTTAACTGTGAAGGAAAAGAACAAAACGAAAAAACAAAAGCAAAAACATGTATGACATGGTATGTTAATCAGGGTTCTCCAGAGTAACAGAACCAACAGGATGTGTGTGTATATAGAGAGAAACTTATTTTAAAGAATTGGCTCATGAGATTATACAGAGAGGCAAGTCCAAAATCTGCAGTTCAAGTCTGAAGTCTGTCAGGGTGAAGACCCAGGGAAAAGCCAATGTTGCAGTTCAAGTCTGAAGGCCATCTGCTGGCAGAATTCTCTCTTGCTCAGGGAAGATCAGTCGTTTGTCTTATTCAGGCCTTCAACTGATTAGATGAGGCCCACCTATGTTATGGAGGACAATTGGCTTTACTCAAAAGCCGCAGATTGCAATGTTAATCTCATCCAACAATACCCTTACAGAAACATCCAGAATAATGTTTGGCTACATATCTGGGCACTGGCTCAGCCAAGTTGCCACATGAAATGAACCACCCCATGTAGTGGAAATACATCTTCAAAATTATGCTCAAAAGGCAAGGGATATGATACTTTTTACATCTCTGGGAGTATTTAAATATTATTTCAGCACATTATTTTGCTGCAGGGTGTGGCTGCCGAGCTGGTCCCACCACTTGCTGCCCTGAGTGTGTCCAGAGAAATACTGCATGACTTTTGGGGGTCACAAGGAACTTCCCACAGGTCTTAGAATGTACTCCCACTCTAAAGGGGGTACATGCAGGCCTCACTACTGTGGCACCCTCTCGTTCCCAGCGTCCTCCATCTCCAGAGGGCTTGTGTCCCTCTGGGAAGTTCAAATCTACCTTTTAATCTTTAGTCTCACCTCACCCCTCTGTGACCTGAGGCTGAGCTTTAGAAAACAAAGGCCTATCCGTTGTCCCATGAGGCAAGAGAAGCTCCTGCTTCCAGGACACAGGCATGTGGTTGGGGGTAGGCGGAAAATGGGTTGTTCTTTGATGAGCCTTGAAAACCGGACACCATTGATTTTGCCATCCGGAGAAGCTGCCAAAGTCACTCATTTGCACAGCTCCTCACAGTTTCCCACCACAGAAAAGACAGGGAGGCACCCACCCAGATCACAGACCATACACTTGGAATGGGAAGACCCCCACAGGGTACCTCACCCCCAGATGTCACCAGACAGCAGCAGTGTTAGGGCGAGGACACCCTCACTATGCAAATTGCTATGGGAAGGAGTGACCATGAGAGGTTTTTTTTGTTTGTTTTTGACAAAGAAGCAATGCGTTGTTGTTTTTTTCCAATACATGACTTTGACTCCATCTTTAAAATATCACAAATAAGTCTAAGGAATCACTGGACATCTTGGCGTTTCCATAGCTGGACAACTTACGTAGATCTAGTTTATCAGCCTGCTGAACTGTTCCTTTTTCAGAAACATAGAAGCCATCCCCAAATTTTCTGATATTCTTGTTTTTAACTGTTGTAGAACCAAAGCAGCTGAATTTCATACAAGTTCAATGTCATTTCCTTCAAGAATTAACTCATCTTTCTGGGTTGAGATGCTGACCAAGCAACATCTGACTTCATCCAAACCCCGCGGATGTATCTTCACCCAAGAAATTTCGGATTTCAACAAGAGAACCATTCTCCTGAATAATGACATTGATGGGGAAGTGAGCACACACAGACCTCATCTTGTAACGGAAGCCCAATGTGACACCCTTGATCATGTTCTGTATGGGACTACATGGAGTGTGAACAGGAGCCAGTTCCTTTCTATTTCCCCACCATTGGTCAACCCAGAGCCTCTTCTTTTCTTTCGAAGGAGACTGAGTTCTACATGGATGTGATTGCAATCCCTCCGCAGGGTGCCTCTGGGGCCCTTCCCAATAACGGTGCGTCTCTTCAGAGTGATGTCCATGTTTTCTGGGACATCCACCATCTGATTACTGAGAATGGTCTTCATCCTCGCAGTAGGATGAAGGCAAAGAGAGGCAATGCATTCTTTGTAATGATTTTTAAGACTAAGTATGAAACCATAGGTATTGTTTGTTTTAACACATAATGGATGAGAGGCGTGACATGGTGAGGACACCCTCCCCCAGGAGACAAGAGACTTGAGTTTTCAGAATTTCTGTTGCAACTCCGCTAAAGTGTAAGTGCACAGAGCTCAGCATCTCCCATCTTAATCATGTCAGTCCCCCAGCTCCCACGCAGACACTACCGGCCTCCGTCGTGATTCAGCGCATTAATTTCTTTCTGCTCCGGGTTCTTCACTGAAGTACCCAAGTGAAGATAAAAGATAAAACCTTTGCCCAACATTTTGTGGTGGACCTGTGGAGGAAGTCGTTGTGATGTCTGCTTCAGAGATGAGGCCAGGGTAGCACCACTGCCCGGAGAATTTTGTGAACAAGTTTGTTGGAACATCTCTAATCCTTCCAGGGTGTGGTGTTAGCTCCTGAAGTGAGCCTGCTGGACATGGGCAAGTCCAGGATGGAGGCCAGCACCCATCTATCCAATGGAGATGTTTTCCTCGAAAAGGGAGACCCACTGTTTCTCTCCATCATCAGATATCCATCACCATCTGAACTCTCACTGTCCAAATGTTTACTATAAAGACTTGGCAGCAGTTTTACTCAAAATTCACATGTGCATCAAAAATCATTCTATAAGTTTTCTGGACTCCCCAGAAAACGCACCGTTATTGGGAAGGGCCCCAGAGGTGGAGAGTGAGCCACGACACAGCTCAGCTCTTCCCCTGCCTGGTAGAAGCACCTCTTATGCTTATAGTGTTCATACCGACTGTGAAGCTGTCTCATAAGAAAGTTGAAAAGCCTCTGAGTTGAGGAGTTGAGCCTATGAGGCCTAAAAAAACCCCCATAACTTAGAAGAAAAAAAGTTCAGAAGTGATAAAGCCAGAGGTAAAAATATCAGAGACATAAAGATAGCCATGTACATCTCCCGTCTACTATGTGTGCAACTTACTTCTGTGTGTTCTATGCATTAATTTTGGATCTTTAACAAATAAGTTCATTATTTCTTTATATTACATTGTTGTGATGGAGAAGGAAAGTGCAATTCATATCCAATAATCCAATCCAGTATTATTATTATGTTTTGCATACAAAGGTACTCACCAATGAGTTCATTAAATGTTAAATAATTAGTAATTGTTGAATGCTTTCTCTGTGGTTCCTAGACCTCAGCATGCATGAGAGTCCCATGCAGATCTTGCTAAAACTCAGATTCTTGGACCCCATCCCAGAGTTTCTGATTCAATAGGTTTAGGATGGGATCTGAGAATTGGCAACTCTAAGTTCCCACAAGATACTGATGCTTTTTGGTCCAGGATGACGCTTCGGGAACCACAGATTTATATTAGTTAGAACTCCCTGGTGGATTGTTTGTAAGTGTTTGAATTTTAGTGATTGAAAGGATATTGGTTGGGGTTTTTGTTAGGTTGCAAATGCATTATCAGTTCCCCCATTTTAACTATTTAACTGTTGACAACTCCTATCCTAAAATCTCCAGTATATTTTTTAGGAACAGATTAGATTCAGGGAACCCATTATGGCTGTGCCCCCTACTTGAGGTGGCCTGGGGAGTTTGTTGGGAGCCACCTTCTCACCTAGCAGGTCCACATTTAGGACCAGACACCTTCTGATGGGTGGACTGTGCTGGGAGAGAACAATAGCCTGAAAGGGACTACCCAGCCCTACAAGGAAAAGAGAGAAAAGCCCCTGGCATTCTGTGGCAAGACTAAAAGCCGTTTCATTGCTAATGAAAACTATGTGGAGAACTTGGCTAGAAGCCTGGAGCTGAGGGAACCAGGGCCATGGGTAAGTTATTAAGTGCCCCATATAAGCCCAACTGGGCAGTTTATGGAGTTCCAAGCTCACTATTGGACGGCATTGATGGAAGGGCCTGAACAGCCACTGGGCCCTCTGTAGGACCTGAGGAAATGTCAGTACAGTAGCCTGGATGAGGCTGCAGGTTGGTGTCCTGGGGGCCGATACGAGGCCAGGGATAAGGAGAGAGAAAAGAATGAAGAGAGAGAGCCAATTCCAGCTTTTAGGATGTCAAATGGGGATCCAAACGCTTTGGAGAAGTGCAGCAAGGTAGGGGGCATTTATTTGCCCAGGGAATCAGGAATCCTTACCTCTCTTACCCCAGTATCATTTTTCAGAATTCATCCCCTGCTGCTTGAGTCACGTCTGGAAACTAAGGTTTCTTCTTGGTATTAAATCAGAAGATGCGCACATTCAAGTTTTCCCAGCCTGTGAGAGGAGCTGGATAGAGGTTCCAGGAAGGGAGATCTGGGCCTCTCCATCTCTGTTTCCTTAAAGGCTGCAACATTTGTGCTGATGCTCCTCTTTCCTATTTATTCGTTCTTGGTCTGCCCATTTGGAAAAGGGGGATAGGAACACCTGTCCTCTCTATGGGCATGAGGGTGTTGTGGGAATCAATTCACTCTGAAAGAGGAATGAATGAGTTAGTGGAATATTGCTAAAGAGTAGAAGTCTTTGTGTTTTCAGACTGTAAGGATTAACTCCATGAGGCAGGGGTTTATCTGATTTTTCACTGATACCCCCAGCTCTTAGAACAATGACTGACATAGAGCAGGCATTCAAAAAATGTTGAATAAATAAATAAGAAAAAGAAAACACAAGAGAACTATAGAATTTAACAACTGGAGGGGTCTTTCGGGTCATCTCAAATCTCAATTTCTACACCCTAACAAGGTTTGTACTTCTCTCCACGCTGTTGTAGCCTCAGGGGTGGCAGAGTCGAGCTCCGAGACGGAGCTCCAACAAGCTTCACATTGAGATCCTTTTACAGCTTTGCAGTAACATGAAACTCATTTTGAAAAAAATTAAGAAGACATTTAAGCTCTAATTATTGGCTCTTTTTTTTTTTTGGCTAGGAAAATAAAAATTCCAGTCCAACGCTGAGCATAACATGTCTGGTCTTATTCACTTTTAAAAGGTTGGGGGGGAAAAAAACAAAAAACACTTGGAAAGTTTCTTGACATACTATGTCCTCATTCCAGATTTATTGAGTGGTCAGAAAACATGTCATCTGTGAACCCCTTCTTGGTCACAGCTAAAGCCAGCCTGGCCTCTTGAAGGTCTCTCCCACAACTCACACTCACCAGTGGGTCAGCTTTTGGCTAGAACAATCTGAGTGATAATCGTCCATTGGAAAGGCCTGCAGAGGTCTTGTGGTCCCTTCATTACAGAGGTTACATGGCTTGCCATGGTCACCCAGATGGACAGTGGCAGACCTTCCTCATGTCCCAGCCCAAGGACATTTAATAGAAAGAACACTGCTCCTCAATTGACCGTGAACACCCTTCAGACCACAGCACCTGTGGTGAGAAGAGTGTGGGTGGTGAAACCTGCAGGCTGTGGCCTAACATTCAGGGAAATTGCGCACCTCCCTCTGCAGCCCTTCCTCTGACTGCCCTTCCTCTCACTCTACAGCACCAGAAAGGCAATGCCTGTTTGCTTCTCCAGCCTGTTCTGAGCCTTTGCTGGTCCTTCCCTCAGCATTGGAGCTTTGATGGCAGTTCTTGTATGTGTTTGTGCCAGCAGAAGGAAAGGTGCAGAAAGATGTTTTTCACTGTTAGCAGTGGTTATCCCGAGCGGTGAGATTGGAGGGGGCACATAGAGATGAGTAACTTTTTCTTTACCCACGTCTGTGTTGCTTGACTTGTTATAACCCGCACTTATCACACACACAATTAAAAAAAATCCAATAAATTTAAAAAGCAAGTTGCAAAAGGATGCATACAGTATGATATGATGTATATAAAATCCAAAACTACAAAAAGAAAATACTATGTATTGTTTATGGGGCTATAACTAGGTAGTAAAAGCCCAAACCTGCCCAAACACTACACACCAGCTGGGGGAGCGGTTAGAGAAGGGAGATGGGGTAAGGCCGAGAGAGGCGGCTTCAACTGGATCTGTGATGTCTTATTTCTTCAAAAAAACACAAAACAGACAAACAAAATCCTCAAAGAAAATATGGCAAAAGGTTAATGATCATTGGAGAGGGTGATGGGTATTTGGATGACTATTATGTTATTCTTCATAATTTTCCATATGTTTGAAGTATTTCATAAACTCATTAACTAAACATAGTTAAAATTCATTTACATAAAGGATTTAAAAAAAGGACTAAGTTTACCTTATTTGTAACTTATCTTATTTCAACTCCCTATACATCTTCTAGGTAGAAAAAAGGAGGGAAGGAAAGAGGAAAGAAGAAAGGGAGGACCCAAATGAGTTTGAGAGGTAGTTTGCTTTCCTTATTCTTTGTCTTGTCACTTTGGGCTGCAATAACATACCATAGACTGGGTGGCTTAAACAACAAATATTTAAATCCAAATCAAAGTGCCAGGAAAATCTGTGTCTGGTGAGAGTTCTCCTGGTTTGCAGACAGTTACCATCCCACTGTATCCTCTTCTGATAAGGGCACTAATCCCACCATGGGGGCTCCACCCTCATGACCTCATGTAAACCTAATCACTTCCCAAAGGCCCACCTGCAAATACCATCACATCAGGGATTAGGGCTTCAACATATGGATTTTTGAGGGGGACACAAACATTTAGTCCATAGTATTCTACAATGTCTTATTTGGCAATAAACAAGGAAAAGAAGCAAAATCAATGTCCTCCAGATAAACAGATGGATGGAAGGAAGGAAAAAAGGAAGGAAGGAAGGAAGGAAGGAAGGAAGGGAGGGAGGTAAGGGAGGGAAGAAGGAAGGAAGGAAGGAAAGAAGGAAGCAAGGAAGGAAAGAAGGGAGGGAGGGAGGAAGGGAGAGAGGAAGGGAGGAAGGAACGAAGGAAGGAAGGAGGAAGATGGATGAATGGGTGAACCACCTAATGCACCAACAGCTGCCAGTTCTTTGTGGAGGCTGGAATCTTCCCTCATCGTGAAGGCTCACAGAGGCTGTGCCCTGCAGCTGTGGGGCTGCTCACTGCTCGCTTCTGGATATAATACAGTGCCACGCATTCATAAAACTAGGCCCGTTGTGCTTTCGCCTGTGAAGCTACAAGTATCTACATGTGGTAATAAGTAGTTAGAACACAAACAGCACCTACTGCTGATTATCCCCGTCACGCCATGGGGTGAAATATTCCTGGCGTCCTTCCCCAGTCCTGAGTTGAGACCTGCAGCTGTGGCTATAGGGTCCCAAGGGAACAATGGCTCCCTTGCTCTCAGGGGATGAGAAATAATAATGAACTGTGTGACCGCCCCATATGTACTACCTCAATCCCCTTCCCCTCCCACCACCAAAAAAAATCCGAGAAATATTGGACAAACCAGGTGTTCTTTCTTTTACCCCTTGTCTTCCTGGGGGTTATGACCTGGAATTGAGGGCCTGACCAGGGTCACAGTTAAGGGCATGTGTCCTCGCTTGGAGAGCAGAGCAGAGCTCAACCATCAACCAGCACAGCTGGGCTCTAGAAGCCAGGCTGGTGAGGGCGGCCCAGCCGACAAGGGCAGCTCGTGTTTGCTGAGCTGTTCCTGTGCCCCTGGTGCTGGGCACGGTCGGGTAGTATTTAATTCTCACTGCAGCTTTGAGTCAGGTAAGCTGTGTGGCTGGGGGGTTAGGTGTGCATAAGGGATGCACTGGGCATGAATCTGCTGAGGTAGGTTGGACTCGCTAGAGAGGACCAGATGCCATGCTAAGGATTCATCCATGGGATGAGAGGAAGTTTTCAGGGCTTTTTAATAGGGCAGTGGCCTAACCTGACTTGGTTTTTGGAAAGGTCACTCTGGCTTCAGGGTGGAGAATGGAGTGGAGGGGACCAGAGTGGAGGCTGAGAGGCCTTGGGGAGGTTGCGGCTGCTGTTGGACGTGAGCAACGATGGTGGGAGGGATGAGTGTGGGGCCTTGGGCAAGGACGGAGAGATGTCTCCCAGGTCTGGAGTGGAAAGCAGCTTGGAGGGTCACTGGATACGAGGCAGCAGCCAGACAAGAAAGAAGACATCACTGACGGGGGCCTTGCTTAGGCTCTGCTACCAACTAGCCTTGGGACCTTGGGCAAGTCACACCATCTCTCTGGGACTCAGTTTCCACTTCTGTAAAACAGTGGGGCTGGATGCAGCCTATCTTGCTGCAATGACTCAGGGTCTTTGCTACCATGGCCTAGTGCCTAGGACAGCCAGAAGCACCAGAGAAATTGCCAAAGTGGCAGGGAGTGGTAGGCACGTGGCCGCCAGTTGGCATGGCAGCAAGCAGAACGGTAATGTTGAGGCAAAGAGCAAGCAAATGCCGCCAGGCTCACCAGTGTGGCCAGGACGCTGATGTCATGGTGGCAGAGCTCCAACCGGGTGTGGGCAGTGCCAGGTCGTGAACCACAGCCTCCCTTTACATGACTGTCTTCATAGCAACAAGTGTCCTCAGTCAGGTGGTGCCAGGCCTCGGCTTTTGCAATCCTCACTGTCAAGTTGAAGCTTGGACTAAGGAACAGGAAAGGGCAAACAGTAAGGCAGCTTCAAAATCATCCCAGCCCTCCAGCTTGGTCTCCTTGGGATGGGGTGGAGCTCCTGAAGGTCCGTTGAGCCTGTGTTTTAGGAGCCTCTTGTTAGAACCCCACCTTGGAAATCACACCGAGCTGGGGAGCCCACCCTGCCTCTGAGCTGAACCCCTGGCATGCTTTTCAGACACGGCCTCAAGTTAGGAATGGGAGGGGCTGTCGGGTGCGATGGCTAAGTGCTGGGCCTGGCTGGGATCAAAGCCTAACTCCTCTTTATACACTTTTTATACGTTTTCAGCTGTGAGAGACTTCATCTGTCTGTGCCTACAGAGAAAGCATAAAGGGGCCTATTGTGGCCCTCTATACCGGGGCTGATAATGCTACTTACTTTGCTCTTAGGAATATTAAGTGATAAAATACGAGTAAAACCTTTAGCACAGAGCCAGGCAAGTGCCCCTTTAAAGGACAGCTATTACTATAATCACGCATCTGCTGTCAGTACTATCGGGTGCCTGACGCTGTGCCAGGCTCAGGGCATAGAATGCTAGCCTGTTAGCCTGTCAAGCAGGGCCCAGCCCTCAGAGTTACTGTCTGGCAGGGAGGCAGTACCCAGATGCATTAACTAGTATGCGGGCACTCTTCTAGGGACGCAGGAGGTGAGGCAGGAGCTCATACATAGGAGGGACACTGCCCCAGAATTGGGGTTGTCAGCTCCCACCGCCTCCTTCCTGCTGTCTGGAATGCTCTCCCCTGGCTGGAAATATCTTCCCCCAGTTATCTGCATGACTCACTCCCTCCTGTTATTCAGGACCCTGCTCAAATGTCACCTCCTCCCCAGAAGCCTTCCCCTCCCCGATCTTTCTGTCTGAAAGAACCCCTCCTGGCCCACATCCTTCCTTAGTCCATACCACACCCTGCTTTGTTTTCTTTATGGTCCTTACACTCTCCACCATTATACTGTAGATCTGTTTGGGAAAACACGTTCATTGTCCCTACTATAAAATGCAGTTGATGAGAGCAGGAGCTTGATCGACCCATTCTTTATTCCTTACTATGTCCCCTGGGCATAGAACAATGCCTGAGCCGCAGTGAGCCACTGATAAATGTCTCTGATGAATGAAGTGACCTCTCAGCTGGATCCCAAAAGATGACTAAGGGTTGGCCAAGGAAAGGGTCAGGGAGAGAAGAGAAGATCTTCCAGATGGAGGGACCAGCACGTGCAAAGGCTGGGGGAAGAGAACAGAATTACAGGAAGTAACGCACTGCGGCGAGTGGGTTAGTTTGGATCTTCTCGGAAGCAAGAGCCAAGAAGGGATTAGACGTGCAAGAGGTTTCTTGGGAGAACATTCCTGTGAAGCATAAAGGGGAAGGAAGAGGAGGAAGCAGAGGGAGATTTTGAATAGTGATGCAGGTCTCATATATGTGAAAGGAGCCGGGGAAGGAAGGAGGATTGGAGAAAGAGTTTCAGACTGCGGTACAGTTTTAAAAAGTTTTAGCCAGGCTGATGGGGAGTCCCTGAGCGAAAGTTATCCCTCAGAGGAGGCTGCGACAGGGAGGAATAGGTCTGATCTAGAACCTGCTGTACTCAGTCCTTGGCTGGGAGTGTGGCCTTGGTGTGAACACAGTGAAGCCTTGGAACAGTAGAAGCTGAGGCTGTCTGTCAGTCAACTCTGCTCCCTGCAGCAGGAGAGCTCAGTGGCACAATTCCTGACTGCCCAACAAGCAGAGAGGGCAAGAGAGGAAGAAGGGAGAGGCGAGTCTGGAGAGCCACGCAGGGGTTCATGTGACGAAGGGTCCTCCAGGCCCTATCAAAGAGTTGGGCTTTATCCTGAGGGTAGCAGGATACCATAGTATGGTTTGGTGCAGGGGGAGTAAATGACTGGATTTGCGTGACAGGGGATCACTTTGGCCACAGTATAGGAAAAAAAAAAATCAAAACTGGATAGAAGTCTAGAGCAGTATTCCTGGAAGTTGATTAAGGGGGTCAAAGCATAGCGCTCTTTTTTTCCTCCCTCCTCACTCTGAAGCACTTTGAGAAATAGACACAGGAAGCCTCCTAGAGGAAGTCAGACATCACCTTCATTCCTGATGAAGATGTTGGAGAATGTGCCTTGGTTCTGAGGGCCAGATGGGTTTCCTAGCTCTCTCTGCCCAACTGTTCCCTCCAGTCTGGGTCTTGAGACAGCCCACCCAAGCATCCGTTTGGGTCTCCTCTACAGACTCAGGGAAAGAAGAGGCTGAATCTCCAGCACTTCCTATGGTCTTTTCACTGTTTAGCTCCACCTGACAGAAACGTGGGCACCTGTCATCCAACAGGGCAGTAAATGGGGTGGGGGAGGACCTGGGTGTTAGTCTTAGAAGTATGAGGATGGGAAATCAGTGTTTCCAACTGTCACAGGTTGGGAAATCAGTGTTCCCAACTGTCACAGGCTGGTAGCATTGGAGTTAGAACAAGGAGGACAGAGAGAATGAACAGGACTTAGCAACTGATTATACAGTGGGAGTGATGGTTCTGTGTGCTCACAGAAAGATCAAGGATGAGAACCAGGTTTTTGGTGGGGGAATGGTAGGGCCGTTCCCTTCCACTTCCAGCCCATTGCTAGCCCATGAGGTACTGTGATAATCAATTTTGTGTGTCAACTTGACCGGGCCATGGGGTGCCCAGACGTTTGGTCAACCATTATTTTAGGTGTGTCTGTGATGGGCTTTTTAAATGAAATTGACATTTGAATCAGTTGACTGAGTAAAGCAGATTGTTCTCCCTAATACTGGTGGGTCTCATCCCATCAGTTGAAGGCCTGAATAGACCAAAAAAGCTGACCCTCCTATGAGTAAGAGGGAGCTCCTGCTGTCTGATCGATTGAGCTGGGACAGTTGTCTTTCCTTGCCTTTGGACTCCAACTGAACCATTGGCTCTTCTTGGGTCTCATGGCTGTTGGCTTTCAGACTAGAACTTACACCATCAGCTCCCCTGGTGGTCAATCCTTCAGACTTGGATGGGACCTAGACCATCAGCTCTCCTAGGTCTTCACCTTGCCCACTGTGGGTATTGGGAAAGTGAAACCGGAAATCTAGCTCTTAACCTTAGCACCTCACCTATACCAGAGCCCACATGCTTGGTTTCAGCAAGAGAGGAGTCTCACACTTCTCCCACTGAGGTGTTTTCAGAACTCCCTGGCCCCAGGTACACCAGTTTGAGATTGGGTTCAGTTGCAAATTACAGACACCTGGAAAATAGTGGCTCACACAAACTAGTTTAAATTCCCCAGCATCACAAGTCTAGACTAGAGGTAGGCAGGTGAGGGCAGCAGCAGTGACCCCCTCATGTTCTCAGTGGCCCTGGCTCCTTCAGTCTTCCTGCTCTCCCTCCCCGAGCACGTGGCCCTCATGCTCACCCTCCGAAGATGGCTGCACACCCTCCAGCATTTTGTCCACAGTCCAGGGAGGAAGAGGAAGAAGAACAATAGATAAAAGCCACAGGCCCGCAGAGCTTTCTCAGAAACCCTGCTCAGTGACTCTAATTTGCATCTCCCTCAGCAGAACTGTGTGACATGGTGACTCCACCTGCAAAACGGTCCACGCATCTGACATCCCAAGCAAAACCAGGGTTCTGTTAGTGAGAAAGGTGAGAACAGATGGTGTGTAAGTCGGTGGTTTTCAAACTTTAGTGTGCCTCAGAGTTACCTGGAGGGATGATTAAATCTCAGATTTGTCCTTTCCCCTCTCCCCACCATTTTCCCAGTTGAGGCTGGTGACCAGGAAGCATATTTTGAGAACTGCTGGCAGCTGGCATTGTCTGCCACCCCAGGGTATGGCGCCGTGAAATGTGCAGAGCGGGGTGAGTTGACCATTGAACACTGACTGGCTTATTCATAGAGTGGCCACCATTGACTTTCAGAGTCAACCTCAGTGTGGCTAATGTATCGTCTAGTTTGGCTTTGCCCTTCCTCCCATCCTCCCACTTCCAACAGCCCACCTGCCTTCCTCTTTAGCCCACATAAGAACCTGGCTTCAGAACCTTCTGGCTGAACCACGAGTATGTTTGCATAGACTTTCAGTTGAGGGGCCACGGAATCCACCTCTCAGGTGCCTGGAGAGGTCAGGACCGGGCTGCTTCCTGCAGAGCTTTTCTGAGAGGCTCCCAGCAGCCCTTTCTGACAGGCAAGTTCTTCTAGAGAAGTGCTGCTTACCCCATCACACATCTGCAGAATTCATTGCTACCTTTTGCTATAAGCTTCTGACCACACGTGCCACATGAATATCTAAATATCCTGCAGCTAGAAAAGCCTCCCATGCAGAGAGGTGCCCACCTGTGCTTTGATGATGACGATGTTATTTTTTTAATTGAGATAACATTCTCATACCATACAATTCACTTTTTTAGTATACAGTTTAGTAGCTTTTCGTATATGCGTAATGTTCTCCAACCATCACCACTAATTTCACAGAACATTTTTCTCACCCCATAAAGAAACCCCCTACCCTTTAGCAATTACCCCCTAACCTCCCACCACAAGCTGCTAGCCCCTGGCAATCTACTTTCTGACTCTATGACCTGTGTATTCTAGAAATTTCATATAAGTGGAATCGTACAATTTTGTACCTGGCTTCTTTCACTTGGCATGTCTTCAAAGTTTATCCATGTTGTAGCATGTGTCAGTACTTCATTCTTTTTTATTCCAGTGTGTAGATATATCACATTTCATTTATCTATTCATCAGTTGATGGACATTTGAGTTGTTTCTATTTCTTGGCTGTTATAAATAATTCTGCCATGAATATACTTGGGAGTTGAATTGTTGGGTCATATAATAACTTATTGAGGAACTGCCTGACTGTTTGCCAAAGCTACTGTATGATTTTACATTCTCACAGCAGTGTATGAGCATTCCAATTTCTCCACATCCTCAACAACACTTGTAATTCCTGACTTTGATAATAGCCATCCTCGTAGATGTGATATGGTAACTCACTGTGGCTTTGATTGATGCTGTTATATTTTTAAAAACATACAACTAAGGGTGTGCATGAGAGCTGTCTCCAAATATTTGAGGATTTGTCAGTTGTAAGGGAGGACTTAGAAGTTGCTATGGCTCCTGGCCCAAAGTTAGAAGACCTTGCTAATGAAGAGGCCGGTCAGGCAGCATTTCAGCACCTCTTGTGTGTTCAGCACTGTCACAGTTAAGCCACTGAGCTCTTGCTGTGTGCCAGGCTCCTTGCTAAGTGCCAGAGATACAATAGTTTCCAATCTTCCAGCCATTCTAGGAGGTAGACCTTGTAATCCCCATTTTAGAGATAAGGAAACTGAGGCTCAGTCAGATTATATCATATATATATATATATATATATATATAAGGTTACACTGAATAGATGTGGGATTTGGACCCAGTTCTACTTGACTCTAAAGGCAGTGCAATTAACCATCACACTCAACTATTGGGAAAGATGTAGAAGTATAAGATGTAAGGCTTGGTTTCAAACAAGTGGGCAATTCAGTTGTAGGAGCAAGCCTGAAATGCCGGAAATAATGGCAAATTGAAGGAAAACAGTGTATAACTAATTACTGAGGAGTGTGGTGGTACCAGTCTTGGAGTGAGTAGGAGTTTGTATCAGTCAGGATTCACTAGATTATGCTGTGGTAACAAACAACCCCAATATCACAGTGGCTTAAAGGAACAAATGTTTATTTCTCTCTCATGCCTCATGTCCATCAGGTGTCAGCAAGGGGACTCTGCTCATAACAGTCACTCAGAGACCCAGGCTGACAGAGGGAGCTGTGCCGTGTCAGATGTTTCCAGTTGCTTTGCCAGAGTGAGACAGATTGTGAATCGTGCACTGGCTCTTGAAGCTCCCGTCTGACATTGACACACCTTAGTTCTGTTCACTTTCACTCACCAACACAAGTGATGTAGCCACACCCCACTTTAAGGGGCAGGGATGTACAATCCTACATGTGCCAGGAGGAGTACTAAAGGTGGTTTATGGACCGCAATGGCTCAACCAAGTTCTTAGACAGAATCAGGTAGGATTTGTGGGTAGCAAGCACCAGTTCAAACCATGGTCAGAATGAGGGCTCCATTTTTATGCAGAAAAATCTAGGCCTGCAAATAACTAGGTCAGTGAACCACCCACTGACCGGTGAGCTGGAATACAAGAACATTATTCATGATTCTCTCACCATCAAGAGATGGGGCCCCATACTGGGAACTTAGACGACCTTTGTTCCTCTTTATCACGGAACAGTCATCCATTGACTTGCATCGTGTTCCTTCCTTACTGTGATGTTTTCAGATGAAAAGTTTTTGTTCCCTGCAGTGACCCAGAGGAAGGTGCCTTTGATCATTTTTGCATTGTGTGCTTCACACATTGTGTTCAACCAGGGTTGAACAAAGACCCAGGTAAGCCAGGCTGGGAGGAGAGGTTGTCTGAGTCACAGTCTATGCACTACTGCCGCCAGAGGCCCGGCTCCCCTGCAATCTCCAGCCAGCTCTCCTTGTCAACCAGACCGCCCTGTGAGAGGCTGGTAAAGCACACACAGCCCTGAGCAGCGAAATAGAGTCTGAAGGAAAGCACATGCTGTGATGGAAATAAAACATGGCAATGATTGTATAGATCTGTGTTTCTTAACTTTTGAAAAATCTATGTCTTGTTTAGATCAACATAAAAATCTTGGGGCGGCCGGTTGGTTCAGTTGGTTAGAGTGCAGTGCTCATAACACCAAGGTTGCCGGTTCGATTCCTACATGGGCCGGTAAGCTGCACTCTCCACAACTACATTGAAAACAACGACTTGACTTGGAGCTGATGGGTCCTGGAAAAACATACTGTTCCCCATATTTCCCAATTAAAAAAAAAATCTCAAGGTCATGTCCCACCCAATATTCTGATACATTGAAAAGAACCTTTCACCTGTGTATCCCCATTTGCCAAGAATATTTTACTGAATTTTATTTTCTGTATTTTTATTATAAATATGCATTTTCCAAACATAAAATTGTTATAAACTTGAACCTTTCTCTTGCACACATGACTGTATTCCTCCCCAGGGATAAGAGCCCTGGCTGAGAATCTATGAGTTCCAGCACAGAATCTGACAAATGGGTTACTCGGTATATTGATTCAGAGCATAACTTTGGAGCCCAGCAAACGTGGCTTTGAATTCAGATGCTGCCATTCAATGAATGTGCAGCCTTGGGCAACTTCCACACCCTCTCCAGACTTTAATTTTTATTTCATTTATAAAATGGGAAGAAAGAACAAGTAGAGTATGAGCTGTTCCATGGAGGTCACTAGGAGAAACCAGATCAGATAATACACATAGACCATTTGTCACCAAGCATATAATGAACACCCAGCAAATTGTGGCCACATTGTCGCTTGTTGCCCAAAATAGAATACGACCAGTGGTCATACGGAACTGAGAATTTTCACAATGTACTATTTTTACATCTAAATTTCTTTGGGCTTCTCTGCTTCCTCTTTTAAAAAAAAGACCTCATACCCACTTAATTTTTTTTTTTTTTTGGAAGAGGATGACCACAGACCAAAAAGAACTTAAGCTTTGCATGAGCTCTTCACTGAAACGTAGCCAAGCCAATAAAACACTATTTCAACTGAGAGAGTCACAGGACAATGGAATGGTGGCTCTGTAGGACTGGGAGGGACCTCAGGGATCTGCCAATCTTGCCTGACTGATGAATAAATTGAGACCCAGCAATGTGAAGGGACTTCTTCAGTCCCAGAGCTAGTAGCGCAGCCTATGTGAATGGCACCTCCTAGAGGTGGGCAGTGCACAAACACCAGCTGGGTAGCCACATGGCCCTGCATGTCCTTCTGGTATAAGGAGGGGATAAGATGGTCCAATCAGAGGGCCTTTCAGGACTTCTCCTAGGGTGTTGGGACAATGATGCCCACTCCTTCCCCACTCCTTGGAAGGACGAAGCCCAAGAAGCTGCTGATGCTGTCTTACAGTCATGAGAGGAGAGCCTGTCTGAGGAGAGAGGTCACCTGGAGGTGAGGGATGGAAGAAGAGATACAGAATCTAGATGGCTTTGTTCAGTCCCTATAATCCAACCATGCCCGAACGTGGATCTACCCATGACTACTTTTTGCTTCATCGTTTGTTTGAGCCAGTTGGTGTCAGATCTTCTATCACTTGCTATCTTGTTATAATTAATAGAGGAGCCTCAGAGTGCTGTGAATACCTAAGGAGGAAGACTTCAGATCACTTAAGTCTTCCTGGACCAGGTTGCATCAAAGAAGGAGCTAAAAGGAAGAATGGGATGTAGATAGGCTGGGAAGGGAGAGACAATTCAGGGAAGGAAAAGACCTTGAATAGATGCCTGTGAAAGGAAAGTCTGGGGTGAGGAGTGTTTGGGGAATTATGTTTAAGACAATTCGGCCAGAATGTTGGGTACCTAAAGGGAGTGATGGGAATTAGGATTGTAGACACAGTTTCCTACCAGTCTGTGAGGTTTGTTCTATTGTGTTGTAGATAATAAGGAGTGGGCCAATCAGAGCTGGGTTTCGGAATGAATTCAGTAGTAGAGGAGCGAGATAAGAATGAAAGGAGAGAACTGGCTGGGAGGCTATTTGTAATCAATGTAGTAACAGAGAGAATCCACGGCTTCCGGGGTGACCAGCTGTCTTTGTTTGCCCAGGACTGAGAGGTTTCCCAGGATGTGGGATAGTCCCAGGCAAACAGGAATAGCTGATCTCCCTAAAGCATCACCCAAAACCAGAGGAAAGGATGACAGATTTCATTGAGTAAAAATAACATGAATAAAAAACAGAAAATAGTCTAAATATATCTAAATTTCACTGTTTTTCTCTAGAAGAAAATAAAAATAAATGAATATCTCTTTTGAGATTCAAGCCATCCAGTGATGCCTCCCTCCACTTTCTGATTCCTATCAGCCAATGTCCTTGTGCCCTGTACCCATCAGCACCAGGAACCTCACCACGTCTGAGTTTCCAAATTCCTACATCCCATTTTATCCTAAATCACCCATATTTTCAGCACTCTCTTGCCCTTTCAGAGCCCTCCAATACTTTCGTTGCTCCTCTCCCTTCTGTCTTCATCCCCTTCTCTAGCCAGACAAGAACGCTTCATCAATCACTCCAACCAACTCAGTCACCGGTCCTGCGCACTTGGCGAAACTTGAGTTCTGGGTCCATCCCACAATCTATCCCCCTTCTACATAAGGGTGTAGGGAAACCTTAGGTGAACTCTCAATGCTGCCCACCAAGGCTTCTTTACGTTCCTCTCTTCCACGTTCCCACACAACTTTTTGAGTCCTAGCTCGACTACTGCCCTGGCTGTGTGACCTTGGGCAAGTTGTGAGGATTAGATGACTTAACACACATAAAACACTTCGCACAGGGCTTGGCATGCGGTGTTAGTTGTTACCGATGCTAGGATTTTGATTGCACACTTAGAGGAGTTGAGTCAGTGTCTCAACCAGTAGGTCATGGCACGATGCTTGTCGACAAATCAATCAAAATGCTGTTTTGCAAAGATTTAAACAAACATTTCATCAAGGAAGGCACAAATAAGCTCCTGAGAAGATGCTCAACATCATTAGTCATCAGGGAAATGCAAATAAAAACTACAATGATATACCACTATACACATTTTAGAATGTCTTTAAAAAAGTCTTACCAAGTTTGGGCAAGGATGTGGAGGAACTAGAACTCTCATACTATTCACGGGAATGTAAAATGTTTGGAAAAAGAGTTTCGCAGTTCCTTTTTTCTTTTCTTTTTCATTTTATGGCAAGTTCTTAAAATATCAAATATACACCTACCATAAGACCAAGCCATTCAACTCCTAGGTATTTAGCCAAAAGTAAAGAAGGCATATGTCCACACAAAGATGTGTACGCAGATATTCAGAACCGTTTTAGCTGTAACAGCCCAAAACTGAAAACAACGCTAATGTCCCTTGACAGAGACATGGATGGGTAAACAAATTGGGATATGTCCAAGCCATGGATATACTTCTCAGAAATAAAAACATAGCAACATGGACAATTCACAGAGTTATTATGTCGAGTGAAAGAAGCCAGAAAAGAATAATACATCTCTATAATTACATTTATATAAAATTCTAGAAAATACAAACAAATTTATGGTGACAGAAGGCAAATCAGTTATTGCTTGGAAAATGAGAAGGGAGGTGGAGAGGGACAGTAGTGATAAATTATGAATGGGCTTGAGAAAACTTTTTTGGGTGATGGATATATTATGTTGATTGTGCTGGTGGTTTCATGGGTGTATACATATACTAAAACTTATCAAATTGCACACTTTAAATATATGTAGTTTATTATACATTAATTATGCCTCGACACAACTATTAAAAAACGACTTTTGCAGATGATGAGTCTCAGCTTGGCAAAAAAGGGAACCCAGCTGACCTGGATGTGAAGTAAAGGTCACCCTATTGGTTAAACATTCTGAACTAGTGAAATAACTAGACTATGAATAAATATACAATTACTGTTTAGAATATATTTCTTGTAACTTTAATCTTATTTATAGTAGTTTTATTTCATTTATAGTTGTATCCAGAATAATAAACCCCTAAGACATTGTGGGGACAGAGTCCCAGAGAGCAGTTTCCAAGCTCTCGGCTTCATGTTGAAAGGTGCTGGCTCGGTTGTTAGATGGCCGTCAGCTGTAATCAGTTGGCTATCCGCTGTGGCTGGGTGGCCATCAGCTGTTACCGGTTCGCCATTGGCCACTAATGTAACTGCCGTGGCTACGGTAGGGGGGTTGGTTGGCAGAGAAGCGGAGGGCGGTTTGCAGCTAGCAAGTACTATTAGCAAGCGGTTGTGGATTACAGATTGTGTTTATCCTACTTCCTGTGTCTCGCCCGGCCGCCAGTGAGACTGGGGTGCAGGAGGACCCCTCATTGGGGTACTGGCGGATGTTTGCTTTTGTGTCTTGACCAGCCACCATCGAGAATATAGTGGTATGACTCCCCTATCTATGGCTCCGTTGGTGTTACGTTTTCGTCCTCACCCTATCCTGTGTTCTTGTGCACGGAGGGGACCAGAGATCCTGCATGACACATGGTGCAGCGAGAAGGGAACAGCACCGGCCAGAATCCCCAAAGAGGTAATGGAGCAGTTTATACACGTGAAAGCTCAGCTTCGGGAGGCCCGTGAGGAGCGGTGCTGGGAATGGGAGGCGCGGTCTGCCTGGGAGACTCGAGCCTCCGGATGGCACACCACCCTCTTGGCCATAGAAGGCGTCACCTTCCTTTTGGTGGTCTGTTGCTGTTGTAGGCTCCTGGAGTTGTGGACGTCTTGCACCAGGGCCACCACCCACTCGGACACCTGGCGCGACAAGCGGGATTCCGGCCAGGTAGGAATGGTGTCTGACTCTGGACAGGAGGACATGTAGCCCCCACACGGTGTGTGGTACCCGGTGGCCACTGTTCCAGGAGTTGGACCCCTGTGGAGGGGTGGGGAGATGTGAATGGTTCTCCAACCAGTATAGAAAAAGCTGTGCAGCTGCCGGAGAGCTGGACCCCGTGGAGGGGTGGGGAGATGTGGATGGTTCTCCAACCAGCATAGGCCAGAGAAAGCAAAGGTCATTGCGGCTGTGTGGGCTAGGAAGTGCTTGCTGAGGCAGTCCAGGTAGGACTTGTAGGCCCAGGAGGAAACGCTTGCTGAGTCCTCAGTGGAGGATGTGGGAGAGGTCAAGCTCGTCCTCACCCCTAGGTTGGGGAGGACTTGGAGCCCTTGCCCTGCAGAGAGGGCACACATTGTTAGGCCAACGCACAGCCCTGGCGAATGACTGTGGACTACGGGGAATTACATTCCATCCCTGATTTGATGGACCGCTTGACTGTTTGCTTGGGAACGTACCACCATGTAGTGGAAGTGGCGGATCTTTGCTTCCTGTGTCTCTACCGGCCGACAGTGAGACTGGGGTGCAGGAAGACCCCTCATTGGGGTACTGGCGGATGTTTGCTTTTGTGTCTCGACCAGCCGCCATTGAGAATATAGTGGTGTGACTCCCTTATCTATGGCTTCGTCGTTGTTCCTTTTTGGCCTCACCATATCCTGCGTTCTTATGCGGGGAGCAGGACCAGAGACATTGCATTACAGACATATATAAATATTTTCCAATGCTAAAAAATAGTCGCCCCTTGAACAGTCTTAAATGGTTTATTAATAATTCCAAACAATAATTATACATTGCTTTAACAATAAACCTAGGATTAAAAGAAATATATCTCAAAAAGAAAAAAACTGAAACAAATGTTCCCAATAGCAATTAGCAGCAATTTAGTAAAATGTAGATTAGGACAGTCTACATTTCCTTAAATGGAAGCCAGTTCCTGGGACTTTCTCTCCATACTTGAATCTTCCTAGCTAAGCCAAACTCCTCCTTTGATTTAATTCAGCTTTTCACAAAGGGCAGCAGCTGCTAAGCAGCTCTCGGCCACGTGAGACAAATGGTAAGTAGATGGCTGCTAAGAGATTGTTTTTCCCCAAAGGGGAAAGGATGCCAAACCCAAGTGGGAGAGGGCAGCCAGGAGGAGGAGAGTGTGCTCACCACAAAGTGAAACAACCAAAAAGGAAAAGTGCCCAGGTCACATTGCCTGAGTGTTCTCAAAAGCCCTTTGGCACTGAGCTCAATGTTCCCTCTGGAAGAAGAGCAAGGGGGCCCTTGTGGCAGACAGCAGTCACGAGCTAGCCCTGTGGCTGTGGGTGAGCCGCCTGGCCTTTCCATGCCTCGGTTTCTTTGCCTGTCAAATGGGAATGCTAGTACCCACCTCACAGGGTTGCTGAGATGCGAAAAATTGCTAAGAACACTGAAAGTGTTTTGAAAAAGCATTTTGCAAATGTAAGCTATCGGAAACCAGAGAGAACTTGGAGAAATTATCTATTAATCAGCTTCTCCATCGTTTTTCAACAATATCCCACCAATCAAGATTAGGCTGTGCTGTAACTTCTGGCTGTTGTGTTATGAAAACAAATAGATATTTGTCTTGTTTCCCGATTATACAAACTCCTGTCCCTCTGGAGATCTCAAGTTGCTCCCCTGGTTACCACCCCCTACTCCATGATGTATTTAAGGAAATTCCAATCTAACTGAGACATGACTCAAGGGCTGAATTGTGGTTGATTTTAATGTCTGACTGGAAATCAGCAGTCCCACCTGTGTCCTTACTCTTTGTCTCTCTTCTTTCCAGAGCTGAGGTCACAGAACCCTCCCCTCCGGTCCCAGGCAACCCCAACCTTTTGGGCCATCCTGCCCTGTCTCTAGCATCTGCCTGTGCCAGCAACCTGCATTTAGTTATTAGCAGGCAAATCCCTATCCAGTCTCATTCCTGCGTCTCAGTCATCATAACCTGCCCAGCAGCTCTAGTTGCTTAGGATGCGGGGCCCACCTTGTGCGTTCCAATCACTGTTCCTTTCTCCTGCCCTGGCAGCAGCAGTCTGCCCCTGAGTTCTGGCCAAGTGCCCAGGCTGTAGTCCTCTGTGAGCAGACGTGCCTGGTGAGCTGACGTGACCTGTGAGGACATCTGGATAAAGCAGGTTTCACAACCTCAGCGCTGTTGACATTTTGGTTCAGATCATTCTTCATCGGGGTGGGGGTTCTGTGTGTGGCAGGGTGTTTAGCAGCATCCCTGGTCTCTATCCACTCGATGCCAGTGGCACCCCTCCCCTGAGTTGTGACAACCTAAAACGTCCTTAGACATTGCCCAAATTGTCGCTGATTAGGAATCACTGGCATAAAGCTTTCTCTGAGATCCCCCACTGCTGCCACCTGGAAACCCTGTCACTCTGGCTTGGAGTCCCCTGTTGTCCCTTGAACACTTTCTGCCTCTGGTCAGTGAACTGATTGGCTGGTCTTCTGCTCTAAGGGACACTTGTTGAATTTTTGGCTGCCCAGCCTCTGAATTCTTTTCCTGGGTTTGAGAAATCCCGTCTAACATTGAGTGTGAGGCAAAGATCACCTGGTGGGATACAAAGACCACTGCTGAGGTCAGGCCGTCTCTCCCAGCTTCTCTTGTGGATAGAGCTGTAGTTGGCCTTCACGCCTATTCAGGTCCTCGGGGATGGAAACGCCATTTTGTTTCAAGTGTGTTAAAACCCTTCTAGAACACAGGTAGCTCTCAACTCACAAACACCTGCGTTACAAGGGGGACTTGAGCTCACCATCATCGCCAGAGCATAAGCTGCCATGCGACTTCTGGGGGATATTTGTGTGTTAGTTTAGTGTGGAGTTTTGGAGACCTGTGGAGCCAGAGAAGGAAGACGTGATGGGACCTGCTTCACTAGCCCTGACTCCAGGGGAAAACTGATCCTCTTTGGCCCAACGCTTTCTAAGGAATAATGGAATAAAGAAAGCACGGGTGGGGGTGGGGGAAGTCAGTAGATCTTACCACACAAAAATGAAAAATGACTGAACATGAAACAATGCCTTGAATAAAATGAAACTGTCCATAAACTGAGAAAAATAGTTGCAATGAATAAAACAGGCAAAGGTTTACTAGTCAATGTATATAGAATTATTCAACTCGCTAAGAAAAACATTAAAATCTTAATGGAAAATAAAGACAAATGACACATCAGCTTATTTGCTGAAATAAAAAAATACAAATGACTAGCAAACCTAAGAAAAATGCTTAGGTGCCCCAGAAATCAAAGACATGAAAATTCAAACCATGATGAAATCTCATTTCTCAATCTATCAGATTAGAAAATATGACCAAACATAATATTCAGTGTGGGCCATGCTGGGATGAACTGCTCCCTCAACTCTGCAGAAGGAGGGTGAAACGGCCACCGTCAGGAGAGTGGCTTGAACACATATATTAAGTGCCCCGAGAAGGATGTCATGTCCTTTTCATCTGGGAATTCCTCTTTCAGAAGAGAAGGAATAACCAGCCATGCATTTTTAAACCTGGCACACTGGATTTGAGCACAGGTGCTGGAGCCAGACTCTACGGTTCAAATCTGGGCTCTGCCATTCGACCTCTGTGGGTTTCCATATCCCCATCAACAGACACAGGCATTATAAAACATTTTAGGGCTGTTATCTGGATTTAATATTTTTTAATATTTGCAAAGTACCTACAACAGTGCCTGGCACATAGGAAGCCCTCAGTAAGTATTAGTCGTATATGCAGTATTGTTTATAATAGCAACACACACACACACACACACACACACACACACACACACACAGAGGTAATAAACTAAATATCCAAAATTTGGAAAGTAATTAAATAAATCATGATGCATTTATACACTATCATTGTATATGGGCATTACAATAGTATTTTAAAAGAGTATTTCAAGACATGGTAATGATGGAAATAAGTAAGCCCCCCATAATTAAAAGAAATTTATGTCAGATATTCAAAATGTTAAAAACTCTGAATGAATACCATGATCCCCCCTTTATAAATAGACTTTAGTTTTTCAGAGCAGTGTTTGGCTTACAGTAAAATTGAGCAGAAGGTACAAAGAGTTCCCATGTACGACCCTTGTCGCCTCCCCCACATACATGGCCTAACCCACTAGCAACATCCCCCACCACAGTGGTACATTCGTCACAATCTATGAACCTATATTGACACAAAGTCTACAGTTTACATTAGGGGTCACTCTTGGTGTTGTGCAATCGTTGCATGTGAACAAATGTATAATGACATGTATCCACCATCATAATATCAGAGTAATCTCACTGCCCTAAAAATCCTCCGTGTTCCACCTATGCATTCCTTCTTCTCCCCAACCCCTGGCAACCACTGATCCTTTTACTATCTCCATAGTTTTACCTTTTCCAGAATGTCATATAGCTGGAAGCATTAAGTATGTAGCATTTTCAGGTTGTCTCCTTTCACCTGGTAATCGGCATTTAAGGATCCTCCATGTCTTTTCAGGGCTTGAGAGCTGAAGTCTTTTTAGAAATGAATAATAGTCCATTGTCTGGATGTACCACCATTTAGTCATTTATCTAAAGGGCATGTTAGGTGCTTCCAAGTTTTGGCAATTATGAATCAAGCTGCTATAAACATCTGTATGCAGTTTTTATGTGGACATATGTTTTCAACTCATTTGATACCAAGGAAGGGTAATCACAGGCTCCTATGGTAAGAACACTCTTATATTTGTAAGAAACCACAAAATGGCTACCAAAGCGGCCATACCTTTTTGCTTTCCCACCAGCAATGAATGGGTTCCTGTGGCTGCACACCCTTGCCAGCATTTGCTGTTGTTAGTGTTTTGGATGTTAGCCTCATAGGTATGTAGCGGTATGCCATGGTTGTTTCAATTTGCATTTCTCTAATGATCATGACCCCATTTTTAAAATTGGATTTGTATGGTATCTCTGAACTCTTTCAGATGTTTGCTTTACCTTATTTACTGAGATTCTCCTCGTTTTATATAGAATCTATTTTCAAGAATATATTTGACCTTGTTTACTATTACTCCACCTGCTTTCAAAATACCTACTTGAATTGTTTTTCAAACATATAATAAAAGTTTGTTGACTTGTAAGTATAAGACTTCCCTCCTCTGTGAATCCTAACACCATTTCTGGAAAAGTGGGTGTGAGGGATAGTGGTGTATGTGGGGGGATTTGAGGGGAATGTCTTATGTAAATGAGAACCCATAAAATACTAGCTTAAAAACTGAGAAAAAGTAGTTATCACTTTGGGTTGGTGGCTTCTCCCCTTACTTCTGCCTGCAGAATTTTTAGTAAACTGCAAAAGTCACATTTCAAAACATTCTGAGACTATGGTCTTATTTTCCCAATGATTGGAAAATGACAAGGGAAAATAGCACAGAGAGGTAAGTGACTTGTCTGAAGGCCACACAGCTGGTTAGTAGTGAGTAGGGGTGGGAACCCAGCGGCAGGCTCCCAGCTGGGCTACCGACCGTGCCTCACATGTTTACTTCTGAGCTCTAAGACATTGGGTTCCAAGATAAACACAAGGCTGACTCCGGTGGCTCATGAGTCTGGTTTTCTTTCCTGAACCTCCTGCCCTGCTGCCCTCTCTGAGCTGCCAGGACTACCAGACAGTTCAGCTACCACAAGAGTTAAACTGTGTACGAGGCTGAAAGAAGTGACCTAGTTTAAATATTGCAAGAATGGTGCTGGGCTCAGCTAAGGTTATCTTACTTCCTTTACCCTTGACTTAGCCAACAAGCCGCACTGGACCGTAAACACTGTATGGTTTTGCTCCTCACTTGCACGTAGCAGGCCATCATCAATATTTGTTAACAGGCAAGGAAGGTAGAAATGAGGCACGAGTCCTTGACCACGCCCCTTAGCCATTATCTGTGTGGCTGTTAAATAACCTGACGAAAGATGCTGACCCCTGAGACCTTGGGGTTTCTGGATAAACACAAGGCTGACCCTAGTGGCCCACGCATCCAGGGTTCTTTCCAGAAGGACAAGCGTCTCTGACAGTTATCAGGGAAGCCACCAGATTTTGTAACTGGGCATTACAGGAAGATCACAGAGGCAGTGTCCACTTGAAAGGCTTTGAGAACAAAATCAACATAGGGCCAGCTAGCCAAGATTTCACAGCAAGTGTCAGCTGTTTGTTGCTGCTGAACTGGAAAGAGTTGAGAGGGGACCCCAGCTGCAGTGGGGAGGAAGGGGAGGCTGTGGGCAAAACGGTTTAGCAGCCACCTAAGGAGGCTCCCCAGGAGGGGATTCCATGTGAACTTTTCAGAAGTGTAAAGCAGACGTGCTCAAAGGGCACTCCTGGGTCAGAGCCTCAGCATCACTTGGGAACCTGTGAGAAACGCAAATTATCAGGCCACCCCACTGAACTGGAAACTCTGGAGGTGGAGCCCAGCAACGTGTGTTTTAACAGACTAAATCTGTGATTTAATACGTAACTGTGATGGAGGCTAAAGTTTGAGAATCTTTACAAATGGACTCCTTAAAAAAAAATCCCCCACCATCCTGCCCCTGATCGCATAATCCTTCTTTCTCCCTCCCTCCCTCTTCCTCTCACCACCTCCTTACCCCCACGCTTGGCTGGCTGAGAGCCATAGCTTGAATCTGTGCGGTGAGAAGCCCAGGTCATTCAGAAGCCGATTCACAAATCATCGTCTTCCTTCCCCCTCGCTTTGCCCCAGGAGCCCACACAGTCCTCATTCAACACTTTGTGCTGACCTTACTTTTGCATTCCAACTGAGCACAAAGCTGAGGCCTGTTTTCCCATTATCTGTCGGATGAATGCTTGGATTGGTGTCCAGGCTGCCCGGTCGTGCTTGGTAATCCGAAACAGAGACCTGGAAGTCTCAAGGAAAATTCTGGCTTCCTGCGGCGCAGCCAGCTACAAGCCTGTTGGAGAGGAAAGGACGTTGGTACCCCAGCGCCACCCTGTGGCAGCGAGGGGAAGAGACGATCTTGGTCCTGAAATCTGCCCTGGGCTTGGGGTGGGCAGGGATCTTACATTACACCTCATCAAATCCATACATGACAAAACGGCCATTTAAAGAGCATTTACTATGTGTTAGGCACCGTGATCATTGCTGTATTTTGTTATAGCCTCAGATTTTTCTGTGTAGTAGATAAGGTCACACAACTGAAAAGAGCCTAGGGTCTACACAGAGGCCCCACTGTCCTTCTAGCCACTTGCTCCGTGGGCAATGCCCCTTAAAGTGGTGCTTCTCAAACTCACACGTGGAAGCAGCAACCCGGGGTCTTGTTAATATGCAGATTTTGATTCAGCCGATCTGGGGAGGGACCCAAGATCCTGCATTTCTGAGGGTTCCCGGGATGCTCCTTCTTGAACTACATTGAGAGACAAGACCTGAGAGCAGTGCTGCCCAAGAGAACTTTCTGTGGTGATGGACGCGTTCTAACTCTATGCTGCCCGATGCATTGGCCATGAGCACTTGATGTGGCTACTGCAACTGAGAAACTAAATTTTAATTTTAGTTAACTTCGATTAATTTAAAGTCCCCTGCAGCTAGGGTCTTCCCTGCTGGATAGAGCAGGGTCCCTCTTGTGGGAGGCTCAGGCTGGCTTTGAGAATGCTTGTCAATGAAAACTTAAACCCATTAAAGAGATTATGTATTCTGAAAGAGGTTAGGAGAGAAAGAGAGGTCTTGAGGTGGCAGAGAGAGAATTAGGGAGGAAGGGAGAAAGGAAAGGCAAGGATGAGAGAAGGGAAGTGGCAAAACTTCAGAGGAGAGGCTTCAGAGGGTGCATCTAAGGAAGCAAGTCTCCAGGTGCTCCAGGATTCCTGCGCCCGGCCAGGCACTAAAACCCACAGGGACCGAGTGGCGGAGGGAAAAGGCAGTGGGGACTGTGCTTATATACGACCAAGAATCACAGCAGCAACTGGTGGTTTGCTGCTAAGGAACAGGGACCACAACGCAACTGTTGTGGCAGGGGGTGCTAAGAATCACCTACAGTAAATCCCCATGAGGAGTGAGCACCCGGAGGCAGAATTAAGTTGATTACAAGGAAATAAAAGAATTAAATACTTCTTGCTCATATAGTTTGCAAGCTAGATGCATACCTGATACACACACACACACACACACACACACACACACATTCTTTTAAAATTGTAGTCTATAGTCATATTTTTTGTATCCTACTTTTTTCACTTAGCTTATATTACGGACATGATGCAATGTCATTATCTATACTTCCCAACCCTGTCCACAAAGTTTCCCATCACATACAGTGCCACACATCACAACATCACTTATAGTGCCACACATCATGACATGTCCTGCTTAGTACAGTGAGGTCACATTTCCTTCACTCTTGAAAGTCCCCATGTCCCATAGAACCTATCAGGAGAAACCTTCCCTGGGAGCCCTCAGCCCTACTATAACCTATTATAACCCCAGCCTCTGTGTCTCCTCCACCCAGCAAGCCAAGGCACTTCTGGTAACTTTCCCTTGGAGGCCAGAGAGCAGATCACCTTCCCCTTCTCCAGGAGTCAGCTGCTTCTTGGAGATAGCACCAACAGCTTGGCAGGTGGATGCCATTTCCTGTCCCCAGTGATATCAGTGCCCCAGCCTGTCTCCTCAACCTTAAAATGGAGCTTAGTTACTACGTACAGGTTTTATGAGAATTCAATGGGGGAAAAAAAGGATTAAAAGTATTGTCGTAATCACTAAGGCTCTGGCCACCCATCTTCTCATTCTCCCCCTTCTGGAAACTTGGTAGAATTGTATTTCCTTACCCTTTTAATGAGTTTTGGAAGCCAAAGGAAAGAGAGTTGAAGTGATATGGGTCACTTCCAAGTGGCAGACTCTATGAGCCAATTCACAATTTGTCACATTTCCCTTCTTCCTGCCACTGCTGCTGTCACCATTCCATATGGCGGTTATTCCATCAGCTTGGAACCCTGAATGAGGACCGTGGACATCCCCCAACCACACCAAGATAGGCATGTAGAATGAATACAAAATAAGTTGTTTTACAAAATTTGTTGTTTTAAGTATTGATTTGGGTATTGTTTGTTACCACAGCATAACCTAACATACCCGGAATGATTACGTTTTTTTAAAGGATGAACATACTCAAGGTTATAGAGGCTTAACATGAAAACAGAAGGGAGGAAAGTATGCAGGCAGTTGGGACCATTTAGGGTTCTTCCCCACTCCTTATTCACTGGCAGGGGGTTACAGTTGCCTTAAGCCAGAACAGCTTCAATGCCTGGACACTGCACAGAACACTTTCCTTTCCTCCCATAGGTAAGTCCAGCTAATTAGTTTTAGGACATCTCCCCCAGGCCTCCATCTTGCCTTCAAAATGTTACGGCCCTGGTAGAAACCTGGATTCCCCATACTGCCATGGAAACATTAGATAACTTGGAGTTTTCAAAAGCAAGATGGCACAATGAACTCCAAAAGAGCTGATGTGGGTGACATAAAGAAGACAAAATTCTGGGAAAGTTGGCTATCAAAAGTTTTTCTCCTGTCGTGTGTGCAGTGGGGTAAAGACGGGCCAACTTCATCTGTTAGGCACAAGAGGTACACTGCCTGGTAGGTAAGTGCCCGGGGCTCAGGACACTTTTAGGGGTCCATAAACATGCTTTAATTTCTTTTTTAAATTAGGAGGGGAAAATGAACTTTTAAGTTGGACAAAGTGTTTTCATATATAATTAATAGTTGCCTTTATGTAAACTTAGTAATGAAATATAAGTTTTAATATATTTTTATGGAGGAAGGGGACTGGAAGGCTAAAGTGTCTGCGCACCATGAAAAGTCATACAGTAACCTTGGAGACAGGGTCACACAACTGATGCTAACCTAGGTCACAGTGTCCTTCCTGGAGATGAGTATGGACATGGCATTGCGGTCACCGGTAATGTCCTTTTTCTTTATGAATATGTTAAAATTCCCCTAGTTACAACAAACTGGCTCTGTCTTTGCCTTTTTTAGGATATCTCAGGACCCCCAGAAAGCCCTAATTGCTAGGGGGAAGAGCCCTGGATCAAATCAATACACATGGATATAACAGATTCCTCCAGCTTGCTTCTCATCTTTGCATTTTCCCTTCCTCCTTCCCAACAGCCTCTGACTTTGAAATGTACAGCAGGTTCTAGGGAAGGCTATTCCTTACCTAACTCCAGGGCTACCACACAGGACCTAGACTAAGCCCATCAGCCTTGCCCACGGTCATGAGCGCCCCTCCATCCTCACTTCCATCCAGCTACAGTAAGTCTTAAAGCTTCTGCCAGGAACTCTGGGGTGCAAACATTCTTCCCTGGAAGATATAGTGTGCAAAGGTGAATCTGAACCCTTACATAATTTGCCACCATGATCAAAACTAAAGAAAATCTTGGAGAAACTGAGCCAGAACCCTGATCAACCACACCCAGGGAGGACATTCTACCACTAGATTGTTTGAGTTACAAAAGCCTATAAATTCCCTTTAACTGTTGACGCCAGTTTGGATTGGTTTTCTGTTTTCAACCATCCTTCCTGAAACTAAACATATGATTATTATCCCCACTTTATAAATTAGAAACAGAGGAGTTAAGTCACTTACCCAAAGTTACAGAGCTAATTAGTATAGGAGCCAAGATTTGATCCCAGGCAGTGTGACTCCAGAAATTATGCAGATTAATCTTTTTTTTTTTAATTAAATTTATTGGGGTGACAATGGGTGGTAAAATTACACAGGTTCCAAGTGTGTAATTCAATAATACATCACCTACCAGATTAATCTTAGCATGTGCTTTGCATTGATATCGAATGCTATGTTTTCACAGATTTCACAAATTTTACCTGCAACTCTTTGAGAATGTGTTACCTTGAGAACACCTTAAGTATGAACACATATAAGCAGACAGGAATCACTGTACATAAGAATTTTGTCCTATTCTGTATAACTTCTCTAAGGATCTACCCCATTCTGGGAAAGCACAGCTGGTACCACGTGAAAAGAAGCCCCAATCACCCATATCCCCAAAGAATCAGAAGATCAGGAACTGGAAAAGTGTGCCCTCACTGCCTCCCGTCTGGCCCACCCAACCCTCCTCCCCACCACTCTCGATGGCCAAACTCATTGCCTTCCCACCATCGTGCTCTTGCCTCCATTCTTCAGTGTGACACAAGAACCATCTCGCTCAGCCTCCAACCTGGTTTTCCTCCTGCTCGTGCTTTTGAGTCTGCTCTTTGGCTCAGCACACGAGTATTCCTGGACAATTGTGCCTCTCATGGCTCCCCTGATCTCACCTTTCAACACATGGTCTTCTCAAGTAGCCTACCTACCCCATCCCTAATATGGCCTACCTTCAAGGAATGAGCTTGTGTAGTAGTCTCCCCTTGTTTCTCCAGAACACTTTTGCAAGCTCTCATCCATTTGAACAATAAACACAAGAAGGAAATAGAGATAATTAGTATGGACAGCTCCTTTGGCACATTAGACTAAGAAAGAGAAAATAGAGGCTATACTTGAAGGACATGTCACATGGGGTGGTAGAAGGTGCTCATTGTACCCCAGTATCCACCTTCCCTTCTTCTATAATAATAGAGCCTCTGTGTTTAGCTCATACCAGAATAATGGCTCCATTTCCCAGTCTTCCTTGCAGAGACAAGTGGCTATGTCCCTAAGTTCTGGCCCACTGGGATGTGAGTGGAAGTCATACCCTATGAGGAAGTGTTCTCCATCCTCCCTGTTGCTTTTTCCCCATTCTGTTGGCAGGAATGTGTGTTATCACAGGCTATGCAGACAGGGTCACACCCTGGGAATGGTAGACTGAAGAGGCTGAGGTCCCTGATACCTGGTGCCAGGGTGGTGCCACCCTGCCAGCCTTGGGCTGCTTAGACCTGGACACTGACGTGACAGTAAACTTTCATCTATCAAGCTTCCATGATTTTGGGTCACGGTAGCAGTCAAACGTACTTCCTAATTAATACAGCTGGAGAGAAGTTTCTTCACTTTTTGTATTTAATGAATTTTGAACATATTCCAAGGTCAACTAGAAGAAGCCAGGAGAAAGAGAGGTTGAAAACAGAGAGATCCAGGATAATGGTTTAGTGCAAGGGTCCTGAGAAGGCAGGAGGCAAGGGAATCCAGAGCCCTGTTGGAGGGACCTGGTCTTGGTGGCAACAGTCACACCACTTCACTCAGACAAGGGGAAGGGCAGATGGGGTCGATGCAGGAGACTTGGTAGCAGAAAGTTGAGGTAGTTCCTTCTTAATCACTTCTATTTAATCAGTGAAACAGGATGAGGTCCTTCTCTCTGGACAGAGAAGCAAGAAAGTAAAGCTCTCAGAGTTTATATATGTGTTAAGAGGTGGGAGAGAGGCTGTCCATCCTTTCCATGGCTGTCTGTGTGTTGTCTAAAAGCACAAGAGCTAAAAAGCAGACATTGACAATTTAACTCACTCCATCAAGTACCACACAAGGCCATCCCTGGAGAGGATTGGAGAATAAAAATATTTTTTTCTATGATTTGATCATTGAAAATAAGAATATGAAATAGGTTGGTGGCCTTGTGCAATTTATCAAAAGTTTCAAGTCAAATGTATTCATTGTCTGTAGTTATGAAATTATAATAGGTCCAATTGTATAAGAACATCAGGATATCTGAAACCCAAATAAAACATGTAAGTGTGGCCGTTTCGTCTATGAATTAGTCATGGTCACACACCATGTTAAGCTTTTCCCATAGCTTAGTTCTCTGTCCTATGAAACAGGTATTTTTGTTCTTCCTTATTTTATAGATGAGAAAACTGAAGCCCCAAACGATAAAATCACTTGTCCAAATTCATACAGCTACTAAGGGAGAAGGCCAGAATTTGAACCAGGGTGGATCGGACTCCAAAACTCTGTTCTTAACCACTGCCCACTGCTTTCTCTTAGTCCAGGAGGGCTCACCCATGTGTGTCAGGACCTGGCTGTCAGGTCCCAAGCTTTGTTGCCCTTCTAGAAAGCTATGGAGACTTTATAGAAACAGAACTCCTGGTGGTTGACCTGATACCTCAGAGTGACCAGATGAGAAAGCAGGTTAGGCACACCCTCTATTCCCTCACCATCCCAACCACTGTGCTACAATAAAAGTCTTCCAGCTGGCCTACAGCCCTGGACTTTCTTCACACTAATGGACGTTGTGCTTAGTGGCCAAATGAACATCACTAAAACACAGCTTTTGTCATGACGCTTTCCTGCTCCCCAGGGGCCCATAGGATAAAGTCTGGACGCTTTGGCCTGGCATTCAAGCATTCCCCAGTAAGCGAGGCAGGCTACAGCAATTAGGCACAGAATTCAGCTGCATGTGATAGAAAACCCAAAGCAACCATGATGTAAACACGATATACAGAAGTTTCTGCCTCGTACCTAAATGAAGTTCACAGATCAGCAGTCTAGGATGATACGGCCGCTCCCCATCATTACAGAGGCACAGGTTCACTATTACATCATTTCTAAAATGTAGCCCTTGTCCTCACAGTCTCAGATGATGGCTAGAGGACCAGCCATCACATACATCTCCCAGGCATCAGGATAGAGGAAGGGAGGAAGAAGGGTTAAAGGAGAACTTGTTCTGTTTTAAAGGACTTCCCAGAGGTTTCTACAAGACACTTCTACTTGTATCTCATTGGTTAAAACCAAGTCACATGAAAACACATAGCTGGAATGGAGACAGGGACAAGTAAGTAATATTCTGGGACGATTTTAACTCAGGAATAGGGTATAACATATATAAGGATTGGCCACAGAAACCTCTGGAACTTATATGGCTGCCCCATCACTAGGTACTTCCTTGGGAAGCTGTGCTCTCCAGCTGTCGGGTCTGTCCCTGCCTCTGAAATATAATCCATGCAGGGGCTTCCCCCTCTCCTGGGAGGATCCTAACCCCTATTTCTGTGCTCAGGTCAAGATCCCACTTCTCTTTTAAGTCTTTCCTGACCACCTCAACTTCTGGTGGTCTTCCTTCTTCTTTCTACAGAACCTAGAAAAGGAAGTAGATGGTAGGAAATGCCCAGACGTTAGAGCCAGACAGATCTGCGCCTCATCTTGGCTCTTCTCCCATTCCCTGTACCAGCTTGGGCAATTTCTTTATCTTCCTTGAGTCTCAGTTATCTCTTCTTGTCTTCAACAACTTGGAACAGGGAACATAGTAAGGCAAGGTCTGAATTAATGTTTAAGGAGAAGTTACCAACTGCTTCTTTGTACGGTCAGGAGACAGTCATTTTGTATTAATCCTTTTTCTTATGAGAGGAGCTGCTATTTGCCATATACACTCTCTGTCTATATATATATATAATATAATTTATTATATATAATGTATATTATATATAAATATATATTATATATAAATATATATTATATATAAATATATAATATAAATTTGTATATATTTTGTTTGTTCTCTCTATATATAAAATAAATATTATATATAAATTTACATAATATATTATATATATATATATCTATCTGTATATGTATAGAAAAAAAGAGAGAGAGAGAGAGAGAGAGAGAGAACAAACAGGCCCCCTGCCCTGGGTATAAGATCTCCATCTTTGACAAGTAAAAGGATTAGCAAGACTTTTTGCTTCATTAGCAAGGTGGTCCCTCACTCAGACCCTTTGATATACAGAGTTGGAAGAGACACATTTCCAGAACCATCTCAAAGTCTTAAAGAGGGTAAGACCCCCTTACCTCTAGTTCTCTCTCTCTCTGAGATTCAAGCTTACAAAAATGTGTGAAGATGTCATTGAGCAAAGTCTGATGGCAGGAAAGGACACTCTGAAGCCAAAATGGGGAAGTTTGCAAGAGGTGATGGGGACTCTGGGATTGGGAACTCCATACAAGTGCATATAGGCAATCCAGAGGTAGCCACCTTGGCAGTGCCAGGCTATGGGGATCCATATGTGTATTAATGAAAAAAAATTCCCACCTGAAAGCCTGGCATGTGGCACTACTGTGGGCTGGCAAGGACCTGTACCAGCAGAGGCATCACCAAAATACTGTATAGGGCAAGAGTGTGCTGGCCTGCGCCAAACCAGCCTTCAGCAGCGACATCTTGTGGCAGCAACTGAAATAACAGTGCGGGTGAGCGGGCTTGAAACACAATGTGACCTTTTTGGACTAAGAATTTAGGGTTCTTAGCAAGTTTACAGAGATGTCTCAAGAGGTAAAAGATTACATTTCTTGCTAATAAATAGATAATGGGAGTTATTAATAGTGAAGATAAGAAGTGTGACTGTATTTGTACCCCCAGGGAGTCATACATCATACCTGTATACAGTACCACCCTGGGTCTGTCCTCAAAACAGGACATAGAACATGGAGGGAAGGGATTTCAGGTAGGCTCTCTCCTGGACTGCCTGCTGTGTTGTGTGTGGTTTCCCAGAACTCCTTCAGCTTCACATACAGCCTGCCTCCTGGGCCTTATGATCCCCGCAGTGCCAGAGCAGGTGCAAGGGACAGCCCCTGACGGGGAATCGCCCGGCAGCTGTCAAGAGGTCTCCAACTGAGGGACTCATTTTCATAGCAATGAAATTGCAGTTCATGCAACTTGCTGGCAAGTTCCTCTGAAACTGTGAGTTGGTTTGCTTGTGGCTTCTTGTCATACCCCTGGCAGGAAAAGCCACTTCTCTGTAATCAGATTGGGGGCTCTTCTGAAACAGGAAGCAAGCCCTTTTCAGAGTGCGCTTTTTATTTGTTGCACATTTCAGCAGATTAAGCACTTAGGGTTGGGATTTTTTAAATATTTATTCTTTGAGCCAAAGGAGTGTTTTAATAATGCTAAGTTCTTTGTATAAAGCTTCTCCAAAGCCCTGGCTAATTAATTCCTAAAGAAGCAGCACGTGGCTCTCTATTACTGGCAGCCCCTCTTTCTACAGGAGAATACCAGGGACAGAGAGAGGCAACAACAGCACAGAGGCCCCAGACGGCGACCCTTGGACTGAACTGGTCCACAGATGCGTTTTCTTGGGGGTGTATCAGATTTCTTACTCTTTTTGAGCAAGTGGGCAACGTAGCAACAGTGGGCTTGGAGTCTCAGAAGGCAATAGAATAGCTGCTGCTGCCTTTCGAGGGGCGTCCTCAGGGGCCAGCACTCCTGCTGTCTTATACTTGCCCAGTGGACTCGTTCGTGTTACCTGCCTGGCCCCACAGGGCTTTGAATTTGGAGGGGTGTGAGCTCCACAGAAGTTTCTCTTGCACCACCCCTGCCGACAGCAAGATCCTGGAAGACAAGAGGCACATCCATTTCATTTCCCACTCTATCGCTAGCAGTAAGCATGGCTTCTCAATAAATGCTGAGTAAAAGAATAAAGGAATAAGTGGGCAGACAGCAATTGTGAGTGCCTAAAGTGTGCCAGTATGGTGCTAGGCACCCAGGGCCACAGAGATAGCACTAATTGTAACATCAAGGAATTTATATCATAGTGAGATAAAAAGATTTTGTAGGGTGTGTGTGTGTGTGTGGGTGTGTATGTGTGTGTGTTTGTATGTCTGGCATTGTAAGCTAACATGATGCATAAACAACTGGAGGGCATCACATTTTCTTGCATCTACCTGGCTGCCTGGAAAAGGTGAATTTTCGCCCTCCTTTCCCACCTGCAGGCTGACAGGGTCCCTGTCCACAGGGAGAAAGGGCAAAACCCAAGGCTGTGCCCTTGTCTCCAGACGCTGGGGACCTCTGGCTGGCAGGTGGGAAAATGACTCGTGCTCATGGGCACTCGGGGTGTCCCTCAGCGATTCCCCCAAGCTGAGGGCTTGCCCTCAGTTGCCAGGACTAGGTCACAGTGTAGCCATGGAATCTGGAGATTCACCTCCCACTTCCTTTCAGCCGAGGTCTCCTCACAGCTTCCAACCACTTCACCGTCAGTCAGTGAAGGGTCAGAAGAGAGGTCATTCATAGTAACCTGGGCCATAGTTATACGTGTCATAATACTAGTCAGTAGGTGCATTACTCTTGACAACATTCTTAACTATCAACATTGATAACATGACTGCTCTCTGCCAGGCCCTGTGGTGAGTGTTTCACACACATTGTCCCTTCTGGTCCTCACTCCACACAGCCTCTCATCATGGAAAGAGGTACTTGTATTTTATTTCATCACTGATTGTAACACGGGTCATAATTTTATGCTCTCCTAAAAAAGAAAAAAGTCAATTAATTGACATGAGGATCTCTTAGTACTTAGAATTTTTATTTTATACTGAAAGAGCTCTTTTAGGTGGACTTAAATAGAGGGGTTTGCCATACATCACTCTTGTGTATAGATACAAATGAAATACATTGCTTATGGTATCCCCAATCTTCCTCTCACGTGGGGTCCACTCTTCTGATCACCCTATGGCTCAGAGTCATGGAGGCCCTGGTTTTCTCTCCAAAATGTTGTCCTGTGTGCCAAGAGCATTGGGGATGCAACATGGCTAAAAAGAGGCTCCACTTTTGTCTCCAGGGTTTCCCCCTGGGCACCTGACACCCAGGTGGCCAGGTTGGATGTGGATGCCCAGGGATTGACAACTATGTCACCACTGCAGCCTGCCCAGTGTACATTGGAAGACACCCTGACTTCAGAGATGGTAAGATGTGAGAGAGATGGATTTTAGAGTCCTTGAAAGACGGCAGCACTCATTTAAGTGATTTCCATTTTAGAGATGAGGCTTAGGAAGGTTTAATAATGTTCCCGGGGTCACCCTAGCTAATAAGTGGCAGAAGCAGGATTAGGACTCCATCCACTTGATGCCCGCTAACCACCCGCTGTAGTGTCCTGGGTCAGGAGGAGGCCTCCAGGCCAGTTTCTGATGGGGGCCGTGTGAGAAGCAGAGTCACAGACTGTGTCCCGCTTGCCGAATGCAAGATAATCTGCACGGTTTACCACAAGGAGCAAAGGCAAAGGATGGCTATTTGTACTGTTAAAGGATAGCTTGGGCCACCGTGAGATACCACTTCTCACCCTTAGGATAGCTGTAATAAAAAGCAATGGACAACAACAAGTGTTGGTGAGGCTGTGGAGAATTTCGAACCTCCACACATGGCTTCCGGGAATATCAAGTGGTGCCCCTCCTGTCGAGCAGTTTCTCTAAGGCTTCAACACAGAGTTGTCACAGGACCCAGCCATTCCACTCCTAGGTATGTGTCTGAGAGAACTGAAAACATATGTTCACACAAAAACTTGTACGTGAATGTTCATAGCAGCATTATCCATCACAGTTAAAAAGCGGAAACCAACCCAAATGTTCATTAGCAGATGAGTGGATAAACAAATGTGGTGTATCCAGACAACAGAATATTATTCAGCCATAAAAGGAATGAAGTACTGGCACATGCTACAACATGAATGAAACTTGAAAATATTTTGAGTAAAAGAAGACAGTCACAAATGACCACATACTGTATCATTCCATTTATATGAAATGTCCAGAATAGGCCTATCTGTAGAGGCAGAACAGAAATAAATTAATGGTTGCCAGGGGCTGGGTGAGGGGCTGGGTAGGTGGGAATGGAGACTGACTGCTACGCATAATAGGTACGGGGTTTCTTTTTGGGTTGATGAAAATGATCTGGAATTAGATAGTAGTGTGGTGGTACAACATTGTGACTATGCTAAAAAAGGACCACTGGATCGTACACTTTAAAGTGGTCATTTTATGTTATGAGCATTATATCACAATAAAAAAATCATTAAGAAAAACTACCTAATTTACTTCTTCATCCACACTCCTCTGGGATAATAGAAAAAATAACTGGTTGCCCATCAAATGGGAAACACTGATGTGGACAGATCCCTCTGGCAGGGGTGCTACAAAGCCTGAGCTTTTAAAATTCACGTTCTGTGTGATCTACAAGGACCTCATGAAAGTGGTGTTTGTTTCCATGTCCTTACCGCCAGTCACTTGCCATATTTTGATAATGCTCTAAATTACAGGACCCAGAACTGGTCTTTAATTACAGACTGCTTTAATAGGGCTTGCTGGCAAATACTATAGAATTAAGGAAGCCTCTAATGAAATACAGCATCGTGTTATCTGTTCTCTAGTGGCAGCTTTTAAAACGCAATTAGTACCATGCAAGATATTTATTTAGGATTTTTATCTCATTTATTCATTCCAATATCCAAATGAGTATTGTACTTCCAGCTGCTTTTTCGTCCTTCACACAAACCTCTTCTCATTTTCAATTCACTCTCTTCTTCCCTCTGAGACTCCAGGGAGCCAGAATGTCAGTGGGCTGGAGGGGCTGACTGAGGGAAATAAACATCTTAAAGATTTTCACCCATCCTGCCCCCTGCTCTTCCCTGGCATGAATGGAGGATGAATGCACACAAGGAATGAAGCTACAACACATGCTGGGTGCCCAGCCATTACCTACAGGAAAGTAACAACTCCTGGGCAAGGCACGGCAAGTCCTACACAGACTGTCCCTTCCCTCCAGCCCTGCTCCAGGCACACTTCCTGTGCTGACCACTCCCCACCTCAGAGGGGGCTAGGCACTTCCACACCTCCCCACTTTTGCCTCAAATGTCCACATAGTGCCTTACTCTCTGTAAAGCCCTTTCAACCCACCTTCCCACCCCAAAACAGAGTCCATTCCTTCTGAGATCCCTTTGTACATACTCAGTCATACCCGCTTTGGTCCAGGGCTTGGCAATCACCAGTATGTGTGTGTGTCGTCCTCTCGGAGGTGGGACCTCTAGGGACAGAGTGACGATTTCATCTTTGTATGCCCCAGTGCTGCACCCAGAAAACGCTCAACAAATATTTGCTAAATTAAATCATGGCAAGTCTTTCCTATGCAAAGGAGCCATCAGTGAATCAGTGTCTCTTAAGTCTCTCGTTCTCCTGAAGATACTTTGGATTTATCTGGCTTATGGCTTGTGGCTGGGCTGCTTCGGAACAAGCAGGAATTTTGACCAGTTTCACAAATGCCCACATGTGCCAGGCATTGTGCTAAGGGCAGTAGACCTTTCAGAGAACAACATGGTTCCTGCCTTCAAGGAATTTGTAATCCAGGAGTGGGAGACAAGATAAGTACCTGTATTCTTAGGATGGCAAGGGTGTAATATGGGCTGTTTATAACCCACCTGGCTTGTCAGGAGGGCAGAATGCCCAACAGAGCAACTTGTTTTTCTGAGTCAGATGTGAGAGTTTGGGGGAAAGAGCTGGGAAGCCGAAATTTTCTCCACCATAAAAGGAGAAAAATTGGAGCTCCCCAAGTAACCCCTAAGGGAGGTGATCGAGCACAGAGTTGGGAGGAGGAAAAGCGATGCAATCAGACAACGTGGCAGAACATGGCAGTGTGAGCCTGCTGTCACCCTCATGTCCGAGCAGAGTCCACCTCGCCAGGACTAGCTATGTGAGGGGGTGTGTTTGCAGAAACCAGTCAAGGACTGAGTTTTCTACCAGCCACGACTTGGCAGAAAAAAATGAAACCATTCTTAGAAGTAGGAACCCATGAAGCAGAAACATCCATGAGAAATGAAACCTCTTCCCTGCTCCCCAAAATTAGTAGAAATGGGGCAGGACTGTGCATACCCATTGACTTTGGAACCTATGCGTCTGTGTTTGGGGTAGGTATCAATGTGATTTCATATAGATCTCAAGGGAAAAGCAGCCCCCATTTGACATTTGGGTTACAACATAAAACAGTAGGGTAAGTATGAAGTGTCTCACTCCGTCCATTCTCTTAGTGAATTGAAACTGCTGTGATGATATTGATGAGGAAGATGGTGATGGTGGTGGTGATGATGAAGACACACACACACACACACACACACACACACACACAGAGCTGTCCTCCCCATCCTCTTTCTCCATAGGCTTAGTGCTGAATTAACCCCATGGAGTACCCTCTACTGATGGATATGCAAGGACAGTGTGCTAGGAAGCTCCTCTCTGTATTACTGGCAGCACTTTGCTGAGGACGTGTTAGCACTGTGTGTTGACCAAGAGAAGCCATGATGAAGAATTATTAACATATCCCTGTCTGTACTGATGCGATCTGACTCCAGGCTGCAGACTTTGGCAGTGGTGCTTTCCGAGGAGTTGGAGCACACAGAGGTGGCTTTCTCTTCTGTCTTCTTCCCAAGTGACCAGTATAGGCGGGCCCTTCCCTCTGAGCAGGTTCACCCATGCCTTCCTTTCTGTGTGGCTCTCTTTCGCCCTGCTGGCAGCATCATAGGCCTAGAACTCATCTGTTCTAGAGACTGAGGTCATTATGTTAATGGGTTTATTCAGGTCAAGCACTTTGACCCACACTTGGTTCACAGATAGCATTGAGCTAATATTGACTGTTGTTTCTTCCACTGAAGTCTAGTCCCTCCAAGAACCGGCCACTGTTAGTGTTCAATCTTTTTCCCTCAACAACAGCCCTGTCCTGGTGGGTTGCCCCCGATTCCTGAGCAAGACACAAGGCTAGAGGTCAGCCTTGACACCTACCTCCCCTTTCCAAACACCAATGCTTGTCAACCCTACTAACTTCTGTCAAACTTAGCTAACTTCCTTAAAATCTCCCAGATCTGTTCCCTTCTCTCCTTCTCCATAATCTCCCACCAGAACTAGGCAAGTAGCCCCTAATTGCAACCACCCCAGAGCTCCACTAACTTATTGTCACCCTGCAACCAAAGTGATACTTTGAATGCAGATCTGATTGTGTCACTCTCTCCCTGGATTCTTTCTGCTTATACCTCGCAATGCCTTTCCACTGTTCTTGGGGTTAAAAAAAAATCTAACACCATGCAGACTGAGTCTGTTAGGTATTTTTGGCCCTGGGGTCAGAAAGGCCCACCAAAATAGGCTTAAAATACAAGGCAATTTATTAGCTCCCTAACGGTAACTGGAGTAGGGTAAGCTTCAGGTAGTGCATGATCAGGGCTCCACCATCATATTCTGCTATTCTCTTGCTCTGACTTCCTCCCTAGCTGTCAGCTTTATCCACAGCCCAGCTTCCTTTTGGTCAGCATCAAGTGGAACACTTTCAAAGGAAAAAAAAATCTTGCCTGGCCATGAAATAAAATTCCTTCCTCTCATCCTGAGTGAACCAGCTGAGGCCACGTGCCCATCCCCAACCAAAAAATTCCTAGTGATATGCCATCCATGGAGTCCTTCCCTTCCCTGTCCCTGATGGGAAATCGGTCCTTTAGTACAAAAACATTGAAATCATGCTAAAAGATACAATTGGTATTAAACCCAGAAGGTTGTGCTTGAATGATGCTCAACTCTGAAAAATATGAAAGTGCTAAGCATTAACCTTAAAGCTCCCAACTGCCCTTGATGAAGGATCTGGGACCAGAGGTTCCTAGGCCTTGACCTCATGGCAATGGGCAGTAAAAGCAGAGGGCTGGAGCATGGAGGAGGGAGCAGAACAGGAGACAAGGGGCTTGCTGGCCTCATAGGACATGGAGTCTGAATGATGGGATAGAAATTATAATAATATGCTACTGTAGCATCTTCTGCACTCTGGGTGGGATCTCAATCTGCATATTGTTTCCTTTCTGAAAATGGGCTTAGCCACCAAAAGAATTAAAAGCAGGGACTCAAAACAGCTTTTTCTACACCAAAGTTCGTAGCAACATTATTCAAAGTAGCCAAAATGTGGAAACAATCCAAATGTCCACCAGTGGATGAATGGATAAACAACAGCAATAACAACAACGGCAACAACGACAACACACATACAACACACACACACAAATACACACACAGGAATATTAGTCGATCTTAAGAAGGAATGAAATTCCGACACATGCTTCAATATGGATGAACCTGAAGATATGCTAAGTGAAATAAACCAGACACAAAAGAACAAATACTGTAGGATTCCACTTATATAAGATTCCTAGAATAGCCAAAATCATAGACACAGAAAGCAGAATAGAAGTTGCCAGGATTTGGGGGGAGGAGCATGGAATGGAGAATTTCAGAATATGAGATGATAAAGAAGCTCTGAAGATGGATAGGAGTGATAGTTGCACAATGTGAATGTACTTAATGCCACTGAACTGTGCAGTTAAGAAATGGTGAGAATGGTAAATTTTACGCTATACATATTTTACCACAATAAAAAACCAAAATGGAGTTAGTTCATCTTTCCAAGCATTGAAGGCACCACAAAGGGGTGACAGGAGATTCTCAAAAAAATGAATGTTGATTGATTGGTCTCTGTGGATACAAGACGCATTTTTAGTGATTCTCTTTCATTTTGGTCCCATGATGACGATAAGGCAGATGCTGGTGACCAGGATAATATCCCTACCCTGAGAATGGAAAACGCTTCTTTCAGACGTTGGTTTAGAGATTTGTCCCCTTCCCACCTTACGCTGCCAGAGAGATGACGAAACAGCTGTCACCAGTTGGGTCTGACTCATTAGTTTATCATCTCTCCCCACCCCTTTCCCTAACCCCCTCTCTCAAAATCCACCCACCCCAAAAATGCCTGAGCACAGCCAACTATTTTAAGAACTGAATTCCCCGTCGGCATGGCAACTTCCAGGCTGCACCTCTTGTCACTGCTGCCTGGATGGAAGAAAAGCCACCACTCACCAGGGCTCCAGACAGCCTATGGCTGAGATGGTTCATAGATCAGACATGGCCAGAGGGTGGACATCTAGTCTCTGTGCCACAGTCTTCTTTGTGTGTTCTTGTTTTACAGCCCTTTAACAATGTAAAAACCATTCTTAGCTGACTGGTTGTATAAAAACTGGTCCGAGCCAGAATTGGCCCAAGCACTAGAGTTTACCCTACCCCTGCCTTAGTACCAGAGCAACAGGTGTTCACACGTGCTGGGTTTCTCATTGTGGAAGTTTGAAAGGTTGTGAAGGGTGAGGGGACTGCATGGGGAAAAGATGGGAAGGGGGTTGTGCAAGAAAGACAAGATAATTCAGTGTTACATTCCCCCCCTCCCAATCTACATTTTACCACATTATATGCTAAAGATTTGTTTGTATTCTTCTTGTGCTTCAAAATTAAAGTCTTGGGCTATTTCATCTTCACCATAACCCAAATGAGGATTAAGGCTTAGAATCTATGATTTCCTTTTGTAGAAAATGGTAGTTATGTCATAACCTCTTATCATTCTTCGCAGAGACCAGATTTTCTTCAGAAATGTTGAAAGAAGGAATGTTTTTAATGTTTCTTTTTTGTTTAATTTTATTTTGAAAAAGTTTAAAAACTTCTTAATCAAAAATATTTTACATGGAAGAATTTGAGCATACACAAAAGTAAAAAGAATAATAAAATAAAGCCCCACGTAGCTGACATTACTGGTTTATTTTTAAAGGGTATTTGTGTAAATTAAACAGTGTGTACTTTCTTAAAACATGGATTGAAAGGGGGAAATGATACCTATGCAAATGTATTTGTATGGAATCCAGTTCTAGGTCACGTCTGAAAGTGACTGGTGGGGGGAGCGGGGGAGGAACACCTGTAGGAAAGGAAAGGGGGCCACTCTTTGATGGTTGCCATGGAAATCACTGGTTAAGATGGCTGAGTTTGCTTACGGAGCAGTGAGGTTCCTGTCACTGGACTCTGGGTCAGAACTGCAGGAGAAACCCTTAGGCAGGACCCCCAGGATGTCTTGCTGTCTCTAAACTCCCAACCCCAATACCGCTGTCAGTTGGAGGATATTCTCCTTCTGATTTTCTAAGGTTTGATTAAAAGACAGACACTGGTGTTTCATTCTTCGATTTGGGGCTTACTTTGTTTTGTGTTGAGCAAGCCAGAGTCCAAGTGTTCCCCTGCATGCTCAATTTGAGGAGTCTTGGGATTTTATAGCAGACTACTCCGGTCCTGTTTGCAATAGGCAGACCTACGTCCCTGGAAGAAAGCCCTAGAAGGACTGTTGAAGATCTTGGGAGTATTGATCCCCATGTTAGATGCAGAAAGTACAACCACGCACTCGGGAAGAGCAAGGAATACAGCCTAAGCTAATGAGATGCAGATGGTCCAGACTCACACTCCCCCTCCTGAGGAAACTTGACCCCCAGCATAGAATATCCATCAACCGCCAGGGTCCAGGGCTGCTTTCGATGTCAGATTATTTGCTATTGGGCATATCAATAAGAAGCAAAACTTTGGCATCCAGCTCCTTGGACTGGGGTGCAATCCGCACCACATATTATTTCTACCCCTACACACTCTTCTCTGTCACCTACTAATGAGGTTGGTGCTAGCACCCGTAAAGGGCAGGCGCAGAGGCAGAAGCGGGCTGGAATTAGTCATCGAGGGGTAAACGTACGCAGAGGGACAGGTAGAAGGTCGCCGAGGACCGAAATAGATCTTCACAGCGGTGGGGCCTCAGAGCGGGGGTCCCCAGACTTGAGATCTTAACCCTAGTGCGCGTCCTGCAACTCGAGGAAAAAGGCTGAGCTGACGAGTCACAGCCACAAGGGGGCGCGCGGGGCCTGGGATCTGGGATCTAGGGTGGCAGGAAAACTGGCTCAACACCAGCTCTCCACCCAGGGTATTTGCTGGTAAACAACGACAGGTATCTCAGGGGCAGCTGCTTACCTATCCGTATCTCCTCCAAAATCAGAAGTTCCTTGAGGGCAGTGACTGTGTTTTCATCTCTTGCTTCCCGGGCTGCACGTGAGTCCCTTGCCCCCATCCTAGGTTTGCTGAGCCTAGTCAAAGGAATGCATTCTCGCTCTGGAAGGCAGGCAGGGAGGGCCCGGAGGGGGGATGTGTAGGGCTGTGGGGAACTTTAAGGCAGCTGTTCTGGAAAGGAGAGATGTGAGATCGTCACCAAGGTGGAACCCAACCTTTGGTGGGGAGGGGGAGCTTGTACACTTGAAAACTTTGGGGTGGAGCCTAAGGGACAATCTAGGATTTGGGGAAGAAATAAGGCAGCAGTTTTCAAACTTCTTGATCTCAGGACTCCTTTATACTCTTGAACATTATTGAGGAACCCAAGGAGCTTTTTATTTACATAGGTTCTACCTCCCAACACTTACCATACTAGAAATTAAAACTGAAATTTAAAAATAAAATAATTTACTCACATAAAATTATAATAAGAAAAGTTAACATAATTTTAAAAAAACTATATTTTCCAAAGCAAAAAATGTTAGTGAGAAATGTGGCACCATTTTACATTCCTGCAAATTTTTTTAGGAGTCTCATATCTACTTCTGGACTTACTTTGCTGAGTTTTCCCAAAGCAGGTAGCTTTTTTGTACATTCATGAGAAAATGAGAGTTAAAAAAGTCAAATAACACCTTATTATGAATACTTTTGACCTTGTGGACCCCCTGCCCATTTTCATCTTCAATAGAGTATAAATTGTGTACAGTGTTACTTTTGGATACGAATTGAAGACTTTTTGGAAGCTGCCTTTGGTGAAGACTAAGGGCCAGGTTGCCTTGACGTTCACCCACTGGCAAAGATGTGGTCTCTGTGGCCAGAGGAACCAGAAAGCAGGGCCTCAGTGGGTGTAGACACACGTACTGTGTGTGCATTCACATCCTGTGAGTGTTAGAACTCTATCACAGCTGGCTTTTCACTGCCTGGTGTTCTGAATTGGAGCTGGCAGAATGGCAGCCAGACTCTCTGGACACCAAAAGCCCATGAGAAAGTTGATTCTCCTTGGGGAGGGTCTTATTTTCTGATTCAGATACTGAGCTGACTTTGAACCCATTTTGTGGGTTCTTATCAGTTCAAAAATATTTCAAAACAATGGCCTCACTCACCTCACACCTGTTAAATAGCTATCATCAAAAAGACAAGAGATAACAAGTGTTGGCAAGGATGTGGAGAAAAAGGAGCCTCAGTGTTAGTGAGATGATGATCTGTGCAGCCACTATGGAAGACGCTATGGTGGTAATCATTTTGCAATATATAAGTGTATCAAATCAACACATTGTACACTTTAAACGTACACAATGTGACATGTCAATTATATCTCATTGAAGCTGGGGCAGGGGGAGGGGGGCACCACAATGGCCCCAGCATCTCCATGTCCTGAGGCCTGCTCTGAGGGGTCTGTGCAGAATGCCCCAGACTGAATAAAGAGGCATTATATATAGACTTCCAGAGTCTAGCAACAGATCAGGAAAGTTCCTCCCCAGTTAGTTCCCTCCAAGAACACCTAACTTGCATGACTATCATAATCATCTGAGGAATGGCATAAGAATACTGATTTCTGGGCCCACCTCTGATTCACCAGGGAGGCCAGCTGTCAAAGCTCTGGGTCCACTCTCAAATCCCCAGGTTTGGGAGCTTCTGGCCTCCCTGTCTACCAGCTCTACAAAGGTCCTTCGGCACCTTGGAATCACTTGAGGGCACATATCTGACATTTTGAATTCCCCAGGCCCAATCCCTACAGCATAGTACCTAGAGATTAGATAGAGCTGGGATGGCCCTAGACCAAGACCAAGTTCTACAAACAACCCTTTGACTTAAGGGTTATTGCAGCCTGTGTGTCACAGAGAGATTCTAGGGCCCAACTCAGAATCTGGTGCAACCTTCGCCTTACTTCCCTTATCCTTTGAAAAATCTGACTCCTTCCTGGGGGTCTACATTTAAATTCCAGGGTTTGCAAATCTCACTCGAGGAAGGTGACAATCTTCCTCCCCAATCCCAGAATTATACACCCCAAGAAGCTCCCCATCTTCTTAAACAACAACCTGGCTCCTGCCTGAGCACTGCTTTACACACACATGCCCTCAAGCACCTCCTCATCTGCTCCACACTTTCCTGCCATTTTTCTGTCTTTTTTTTTTTTAATACAGTAAAAAAAAAGTTTGTATTTGGAATTAGCCAGCTGGATTCCATGTAGATGATCCCAATGTTGTTGGCAACATCCAAAGCAGGAGCCAGTCGAACATATGCCTTCTTCTCTCCATCAGGCCTGATCTGGGTGTTGACCTTGGCCACGTCAATGTCATAGAGCTTCTTCCCAGCCTGTGTGATCTGATGCTTGTTGGCTTTGCCGTCCAGAATGAACACATGTGTATTATTGTCTTCTTTCTTCTTCATGGCCGACTTGGTCATCCGGGGAAGTTGCTGATGGCACAGTGGTCAAGCTTGTTTCTCCTGGGAGTGCCCTTCCACGGACATCTAGGCTGCCTTCAGAGCAGCAGCGTCTTGGTCCTTCGGAAGGTCAGTGACTTGCAGACCTTCTTTTTATGTGTGTGGCTGTGGATGCCTTTAAGCAATGCTTTCTTTGCCCTCAAAGCCTTTGGTTTGGCTTTGGCTTTGGGAGGGGCAGAGGCTTCCTTCTTCGCTTTCGGCGCCATCTTTGTGGAAAGGGTTTCTGCCATCTTTCTAATATGGGCATGGGTCAATGTGTTTGTGGATGGCTATACATCCGTCTCTCAAAAGAGCCAAGCTGAAGGTGCAGCAGGCAAAACAAACCAAAAAAGAAAAAAAGATGTATGAACTCAGCTTTCTTCCTACCAGGAGTCCCCCCCGCCACCTTCTCCAATTTTGTAGGGGGTATTTCAGTCCCATCATCACAGAAGGGGCTTCTCCTCCCTCTCCATCAACCCCCTCCTCAGGCTACTAGTTTGAATGGCCACCTGTCTGACTGGCTCACAGATTTTTTCAACAGGACTCCTGGACGGTGGCTCCCTAGGGCTAGTCCGTGGGCCCCTGAAATCTGTTGTGCAACCAGCCATCCTCATCCTCTGATTTTGTCTCTGGCTTTCACGTTTACTCTGCATGGCACACATGTTTGTGAATATTTACTCATTTCATGAGGCCCTTAAAGCATCAAGTTGTGATAAGTGGCTTTTTTCCCCCCAAGTGTGTTTAAGTACACACCAACACACACTTAGTTATGGAAGTGGGCTTGTTAATCCCTGCCCAGCCTCACTCATTTTCCACTGTGGTCTGAATTCTATGGGAACCATCAACGGAATCTGGGCTTCTTTACTTTCAACTCTGGAAGATTCAATTCTGGGAGAGATGTGGTGAAAATGATGCATGTGCACAGATCAGGGCTACCTTCCAGTTCTGGACACCAAGGCTGCTCCAAGGCGAAGCATCTCCAACTCCTGGGCTTGAGCCCGGGCTTCCCTGGGGATTGCAACTGGCAGCCAGGTTGAAGATACCACCTACTTATTCCCAGTTCTTGGGAATATCTTCCCTTCTGCCTCAGTGACTTGACTGGGTTCTGAAGTCATCCAAAAGAAGTTGGTTTCACCCAAGGAAAAGAAAAGCTATCAGAATGAAGTGAAGTCCTTGGAGGAGTTCAGGACATGCCACCCCAAAACAGGTTGCTTTGGTACATCGGTTATTTCGAGATGAAAGCACTTGGAAAACAGCAAATGCAGAGAGCGGCTTTCTCTGAACTCCCCTTATCGGCCCAAAGACAGATCCTCCCAAAGGAACTCAATTGTCATAAATCCCCTCCCTTCTTCCCAGGAGTTTCATCAACCGGGGAAGTTTGACTCTTACTACAGAGAGGAGAGTAGAAGTCTATACCACACCCAGGCAAACTTTGTCACACTCTAGCATATCTCCATCTATTCCTCTAAGGGCCCATTCATCTTTCCTAAAATTATCTACTCTCCCCTAAATTGTCTACATCTTCCCCCCTACCCTTCCCCTCTTAAGATGGTATATAAGCTCTCAAATCTCATCTCTATTTCAGGTACTCACTTTTTCCCCCCTGTGGTGTCCCTATCCATGTAATATTAAAAATCAATAAATCTGTGTACATTTTCTCCTGTTAATCTGCCTGTAGTCAGTCTATTTCATAGACCCAGCTATCAAACCTAGGAGGGTAGAGGACAGGTCTTCCTCTCCTACGTCCTCATTCATTCATTCTTTCATCAAACATTTATGGAGCACCTACCATGCTAAGTCCTATGTTAAGTATTAGAGGTATTAGTTTGCAAATGATACATAACGACAGTCCTCAGGAAGGAGAGGAGAGGGACCAGAGATTAAACTAACACCTGCTGGAGAGCTCAGCTGGTTCCCCAGGATCCTGGCCCATCTTGGTGGACTGAGGGAGGAAGGGCTCTGAGAAGGGTATTTTGGGGGAAAAGCATTCATCCATAGCAATTCCTCAGCACTTATAGGAGGGGGCAATGTCAGGGACAACATGGGTTCTGAGTTCAGTGAGCGCCAGTGTTTTAAACGCAGCCTCTTAAGTTCTTCATGTGATGCTTTCTATGCTCTGTGGGAGGCACTGCTATCACTCCTATTTTACAGACAAGGAAACTGAAACGCAGAGAGATGAATTCGCTTGTCTAAATCACTCAGGAAGAAGCCCTGGGAGCAAACCTCAAGTTTATCTAACTTGAGAGTCCTTTTTGTAAGCGCTAACCTGTCCCAGCTCTAGAGAGATGGGCTTCAGTGAAGGAACTGGTAAAAACCAACAGGACCATTTCACTGGCATGTCAGTGGAGCTCTGTAAACACCAGGTGCCACCAGCAGAACTGGCAGCTGGGGGCTGACAGTGTCAGCAGTGGTGGGAGGGTGCTTTGGGCAGCTGTGGAAGATGGGACAGGTGGTTTTCCTGAGATCATGGTGGGCAGCCAGCAGTCACCTCATGGCATAATAGTTGATATTTTGGGGCACTTATGATGTGCCAGACACCGCCTAAGGACTTAATATGGATTAACTTTTAAAAATTTGCAACTCCCACTTTTACAGATTAGGAAACCAAGGCCCAGAGAGACAAGAGAACTTTCCTAGGTTACATGTCTAATAAATGTGGAGTCAAGATTTGAACCTAGGCATGTTGACTGCTGGCCTTGTATGCTTCAGCACTGTGCTAAGTTGCCTGTCCTGGGTGTGTATAAGGGATGGGATATCTTGAAGTGTGTTTACTTTATTGGTAGTGAACCCCAGGAAAGAAGAGGGTGAGTGTGGGGGATTGCAAAAATGGCTACTATAGTTTGCAGTTCCTTCCATCGGGACTTGAAGTCCATTTCCCCACCACTTGAGTTTGGCCTGCCGTGTGACTTGTTTTGACCAAGAGAATGTGGGGTGAGTGAGGGTGTGCCAGTTCCAAGCTGAGGCCTCAGGAAGCCTTGTGGCTTCTGCTCTCCCCATCCTTGAAACGCTGCTTCCCCAGGAAGATGCCTCGGGTAGGCTAGCCTGCTGGATTAGAGGCACGTGGCCCAGTCCCCCTTTCACCCCAGCCGATGGCCTGCTAACCACCAGACGTGTGAGCGAGGCCATCCCAAACCATTCAGCGACCTGCCAGCTCACCACAGACACATAGCGAGCTCAGCAGAGCCAGAATAGACACTGCCCAGCTGGCTCACGGAGACATGAGCAAATAAATACATGTTTATTGTTTTAAGCCACTGGATGGCTTGTTATGTAGCAATAAATACAGCAGGAAATACCTCAAAGAGAAGGAAGATACAAAGTTGGAAGAATTCCCACCAGACAGTATGAATAAGTAGAAACACCCAGCGGGATTCAGCAGAAAACGGTGGGAGCTGGGGAAGAACCTGCCTGGGTTCCTCAGAAACCCAGCACCCCCACTTCTTCCGGCTTCCACCAGATGGAGGAGTGGCAATACTTTTCTGGAGAGAAACTCCAGATAGAGAGGAAGCTGAATGTGGGAGTACTCTGCTGACTTTCGGAAGAGAGTCCCCCAACCAGCACCAAGGTAGCTGCTTCTTGGCAGATACAGTGGTGTTGCATGTTGGGCAAAGAGAGGACTTGAGAGCCCCCTCTGCTCTCCCTGGGGTCCTGTGTTCCATGGAAGGGCCCCAGCTACCCCCACTGAGGTAGCAGGGAATACGCTGTGTGAACCTAAACTCAAGGAGCAGCTGTGAGAATGAGAAGTGGAAAAAGGGGAGACATATTTAGGGTATAACTTGGGGCCGATTGAAACGGGAGGGAATGGCCACTGGGGGTGGGGCAGCCCAAAATAACACTGCTGTTTAGAGTACAAAAGGATGCCCTGACAACTAACAATAGCTGGGGTGGGGGATGGGGGAGAGCAGATTAGATAATGCTTATTAAATGTTGTCACCATATAAAATGTACCTATTATGGTATAATCATGACTTTTTGGTGATGACATTGGTGATTTTTTTTGACGTAGCCTGCCATCTGCCTTTGTTTTAAAGGGGTACCCTTCCTTGAGGTATTTAGATTTTCAAAAGCCTGCAGGTAAAGAGATGATGCTGTACCGGTAGAATTTCAGGCCCCCACTGATAGTGGAACAAGGGGTTTTCTATTATGTTGCCCCGTTCCCTGGGCTCTTGGCCTCGGCGCCAGCTACGGAAACACTAAAAGCATTGCTCAGGACCTTGGTGTCGGACACCTTTAATTCCCTTCCTCCAAAGTTGTCCCAGGGTTTCTCAAACTTGGGGGAGCCGGCTCGCTCTCCTACCTTCTCTGGAGCGTAGGGGCGGGGGACGGCCGAGCCCAGCACCGCCACCAGAAGGCGCTGCGCCGTCGCCGGGTGCGCGGCTCCGCCTGGGCGTGTGGCCTGGCCTGGGCATTTTTGTGTCGTTTAAATGCCAGCGTTTGCTGCTCACTCCTTTCCCAAACACATTTCTAATTTACCCGGTATCTCTTCTACTTTAAAAACTTAAGGAGAAAAAGACATGCATGCTGAACTTCAGTTCCATGGTGGGCAAAACGGGGTTCACACTAAATGCAGTTTTGTCCCAGAAACCTCTGGGACTAGGGCACAGCAACCAGCAAGGGCTCCCCAGACGCTACTTCCCACTCCCGGATTAGGGCAGAGGCACAGTGAAACATGCCGAACCTAGTGCCTGGAAATGCTCTTGCTAAGATCCAACACGCCCCCGGGCTAGCCTCTCTCCAGAAGACAGCATCGTTTCCGGCCAGCCAGGTTCCGGAGCTGGTGGCCGATAGAGACAGTGCGGCGCGGAACGTGCCGAGGGGACCCGAGCTGGGGGCGAGCCCCGACTTGCTGCCGTGGCCCTGGCGGGGTGCGGCGCCTCGGGAGCAGGGACGCGGGGCGGGGCTCTGAGGGCCACGGGATGGGTGTGGGGGACAGTGTGAGAGCTCTAGGGTAGTGGGGGGGGGGGGAAGGAGCGAGACAGAGGGCAGGAGAATGCGGAGGAGAGAAAGGTGGAGTCCTGTTCGATGGGAGTGTAGGGGACAGTTCCTCAGGCTTGGGTGGAAGCTAACAAGCCTGATCGCCACAAATAGAAGTCATCAATGAAAAGACCTAAAGACCCGTTTGACTGCTGGGAGGTCTCTTCTAATCCCTGGGGTGGGAGCTGGGTGGGGTTCTGGGGGGAGTGTCTGACTGGCAGCTAGGTTCTGTTTTTCAGAGCGGAAAAAAATCCCCTGTCCCTTGGGGAGACTTCGCAGTCACTTTTCTCCTGCAGGAAGCTGCTTCATGTTGGAGCCTCCTGGGATTGGCAGAGTTAAAATCCTTTAACCCAGGATGCCTTGGGCCTTTGTTCAGCTCTGACAATGGAATTGGGTGGAGGGGGCTGGGAAGGCAAGTAGCTGGATCCAGGGTGTATCCGTGGGGTGGGGGTCTGGTGAAGCTGTGTTCAGTCACTGGGTGCAGAAAAGCAATTAGTCGCATGTGTGTGTGTGTGTGTGTGTGTGTGTGTGTGTGTGTGTGTGTGTGTTGGGGGAGGGTGTAAAGGGGCCCAAGGCATGGGCACCAGCTCGTTAACACTTGTGTATGAGTGCCTGCTGTGTGCTCAGCAAACCCTTAATTACCCAGGGAGACCTTCCAAAACTGGGAACTAAATATTAGCCCCTAAAAGGTTGGGTAATGGGCTTTTCTTGCATCTGGAATCCAAGGGGACGGATCTCTGGCTCCCCTGGGCTCCCAGATTCTTCTAGATGTCTGTCTTCTAAAATTCTCTGTTCCCACAGGACAGCACTTAGTTAAGGACACTCAGAAATACATACCCTTTAACTACATTAATGATCCTAAAACCTTTGCTTTGAACATATTGTGTCCTTGATTCACAGTAGTCAGCAGCAGCCAGGAATTCAAAGGACTTGGAGTGACAGCGACCAAGCCCTACCCCCCCACCATGCAGACTTTCCTCCTCCACTCCCACATGCATTCGCCCCTGTAGCCAGTCTGGCCCTTCATGGTCCCTTGAGTATACCTTAAATTCTCCAGCCTTCCTCTCTGGTCCTGCAGTTGTCTTCCTGGGACACTCTCCCCATCTTCACGATCTAGCCAGTCACATCTCCAGTCAGTTCTGGCATCAGTCAATCAGCCAACATGCATTTACTGAGAGCCCATTATGTGCAAGGCATGTTCAGAGCCCTGGGAACACATGAGAGGCCAAGACAAATACCTGCCCTTAAGGATTTTATGTTTTAATAGGAGAGAACACAGTAGACACAAGGCCATTTTTACATGTTGATAAGTAGCTAAATATGATAAAGTAGGGGTATTAGGGTGTGTGTGTGGGGGGCTTATGGTATTTCATTTAGACAGGGAAGGCCTCTTTGAGGAAGTGACATTTGGGAACTTATGGATGGGAAGGAGCCCATCAGATCTGAGCAGGAGTGCTCCAAGCAGAAGGGATAGTAAGTGCAAAAGCCCTGAGGCAGGAATGTACTTCTTATGTTCAAGAGACACCATGAAGGCCATTGTCACTGGAGCAATGTGAACAGATTTGAGGGGCTCTGGGGACATAAGCAGGGATTAGACCATCAAGTCCTCATGGGCCATGGTAAGGAGTAAGGATTTTATTTTAGTTTCAATGGAAGCCTTTGGAGGATTTTAAGCTGAGAGTGAAGAGATTGCATTTACCTTCCAGAAAGCTCACTCTGGCTGCTTTGTGGAGCATGGACTAGGAACTGAGGAAGACAGGTAAGATGTGGTTGCAGAAGTCCTGGCAGAAGGAGATAAAACCAGGATTAGGGCTGTGGAGATGGTGAGATGTGATACTGGTTTCTAGACCAACATTGGAGGTGTAGTAGACAGGACTTACTGATGATCTGACTTATGACAGAAGAGAGGAGTTGAGGATGATGCCTCCATTTTGGTGACCTGGGTGGCTGGGATGCCTACGTGGGGAGAAGGAGTGGATCAGTAGTTCTTTTTTTTCCTTGCCAAGACCTCAGACATCAGGTGGATATGTATATATATGTTTGAGTCTGGATTCAGGGGTGTCTCGCCTTTAGACTTAAATGTGAGAACTAGCATATAGATGGTATTCAAAGCTGTGGCCAGGGTAATCCCACTTAGAGAAAGAGAGGAGAGGGCTGAGACCGAAGCCACTCTGACATTCAGAGATCTGGTAGAGGAAACTCCAGCACAGAAGACTGAAAAGAACAACCTGTAAAGATGGAGAAAAACCAGAAGATTATAAGGAAACGGCTAAGAAAGTATTTTAAGAAGGAAGATATATTGGTCTGTTATTGCTGGGTAACAAACAACCACAAAAATCTCAATGGTATAAACACCTGTGGGTCATCTGGAGGTCATCTAGAGATGGCTGACCTTGGCTGGGCAGCCCAAGCTGCAGTTGGGTCTGAGCTTGTTCTACATACAGGTTCTTCATCATCTTTGCACCAACAGGCCAGTTAGGGCAGGTTTTCTCCCATGGTGATAACATTGGCACAAATAGGCAGGTAGAAACATGAAATGCTTCTTAAGGCCTAGGCTTAGAACTGATATCATGTCACTTCCTCTGACATTCCATTAACCAGAATAGGTCACACAGCCACGCCAAAAGTCAAGGGGCAAGAAAGTGTATTCCACCTCTAGTGGAAGGGACTACCATGTTCCATAGAAAGAGATATGGACAAGGGAGGCATGAGCAGCAGTAGGACCAATAATTCAGTCTACCACAGAGTGATCAAACATGTCCAATGTCACTGGGAGTCCAGGGAAGAGGAGGACCGTGAACTGGCCACTGATCTAGTAAGGATGTAAGTCACTGGCATTCTTGCTAAGAGCTATTACAATAGAATGGTAAGGGAAAAAGCCCAGTTGAAGTGGGTGGAGGTAAGAATGGGAGGTGAGGAAGAGGAGTGTCAGTACATAGGCAACTCTCAGGAACCACTGCGCTGAAGAGGGGCAGAGAATGGTGCAATAGCCTGAAGGAGCTGTGAGGCTAAGGCTAATGTTTTTAAATTTAGGGAATTAAGTTCTGTTTTACTTCAATGGGAACAATCTAGTAGAGAAGAAGAAATCGATGATGCATGAAAGAAAGGGAATACTTATGCTGGTGAAAGGGGAAGGGGCCCACGGCACAGATGGAGGGGTTGGCCACAGATGGGCAGAGAGAATACAGAGCTTCAGGCATTCTGGTGGCTTTGGTGGTGGGAGGATCAGGCAGTTGGTCTGATTATACCTATTTTCTCTGTAAAGGACAGTCTGAGGTCAGACTGAGAATGAAAGAGGAAGGGGAGCTGAAAATATGCAGAGAGAGGAGAAAGTGTGAAATTGTTGCACTGGGGAGAGCGAAAAGGAATTTTCTAAGAAACTGTAGTAGGATTGTCCAGCAGTTCAAATGCCCATTTGAAATTTATGGCCATAAATTTGAAGTGAGTCCATCCAGAGGAGCTGGGTAATTTTCTTTAGCAGTGTTCAACTGCTCCATTGCAGGTGTGAAGTAAACAGTTTGATTTAACCACAGTTGGGTTTTTGCCAAGTGAATAAGATGGAGCGAGACTAGTGTAAGGAAGTTCAGAGTGTTTGCAAGGGAGAATTTGCATGCTGGATCATGAAATCTCAGCTGGCTGAGAAGTGAAGACCTGAAGGGAAGATAAATAGTGAAAACAACAGTAGAGTGATGGCCTGGAGGTCTCAGGTGGGAGAACTGGTGGAGTGGAAGGACTGGAGTGAATGAGTTGGAGGTCTGGCAGGTGACAGGGTCTTCGAGATTTTAGAGATGGTGTACACATCCGTGGTTCAGTTTAGGGTACGACCAGGAAACTGAGGTGGGGCAGGAGAAATATATTGCTAGGGCTGAAGTAGGCAAGGGACTTTGGGGCCAGGCGTTGGGAGAATCATCAGCACTGATGCTGAAATCACAAGAATAATGACAGTGGAAGAGAAAGAGTCGTTGATGTTTCTAAAAACATCAATGAACAAAGAAAGTGACCAGGAGGATGATAAGTTGACACTAACTACCGTGTTTCCCTGAAAATAAGACCGTGTCTTATATTAATTTTTGCTCCAAAAGATGCATTAGGGCTATGTTCAGGGGCTGTCATCCTGAAAAATCATGCTAGGGCTTATTTTCCGGTTAGATCTTATTTTTGGGGAAACACGGTAGGAGAAGTGGTAAACTCTCCAAAGAAGCTAGGGTTTTGGAAAGCAGAAGAAACAGATTTAAAATTTCAATGCTGAGTGAGGACATCTCCAGGCCATGATGTGCATGACTCAGGTAGAAAAGAGCCTCTATTGGAGAGGGCTATGGGGATAGCAGTGTCCTCAGGGGACCGACAGGCTTCAAGAAGAAGGAAGTGAGGGTCCTAGTCTTGCACGAAATGGAGAGTAGAGGAGCAGAATAGGATTTGGGAGAGTAGGGAGAGGTGGGGGTGGATGGTTGGCTAGGGGATGCTGCTGGGCATGAGGCATGTTGGGCTTGCTCTCCCTGGCCATTGGAGGCCCCAAAGGGAGTTTCAGGGCTACCACACCTGGCCCCTTTGTGGAAGTTCTCAGATTACCCTGCGAGGAAAATAGACTTCTCTTACAGGAACCTCTATAACTTTGGCTGCTCACGATTCTCAGTTAGGTCTTATCATCAACTGCCCGGTGTCTTCAGCGTTCTTCTTCCGTGTGGATTTCTTATTTCCTCAATTAGACGCAAGTTTGGGCAGAACCCCAGCTATGCCATTTTGCACCAGCTCAAGTTCAGCACAGCACCTGACACGTCATGGGAGCTTCACCAATGTTTGTTGATTGAATTGGATAAAATCGCAGTGATGGTTTACCTTTAAGGCCAAGAATGAGGCCGTCCTGGGGGTTCAGGGGGTTCTTCTGCCAGAGGCTCCCACTCCACCCCCATCCCCATCCCCACCCCCACTCAGGCCAGCTGCCGCGTGCCTGCCCCTCCCCCGCGGCTGCAGCGCTGCATCCGAGTAACCCGAGTAACCCGACGCCTTGGCCTGCTCCCCCTCCAGACCCGGGGCTCCGGGTGGCCAATGGCCACTGCCAGAGCCTCCGCACGGAGCCGCGGGGCCCTGCTGGCGCCGCCCCAGCTGCGCTGGAGCTGGGGCACTTTAGGCAAAGGCCTGCCGGCTTGCGACTCAGCCACGTCCTCCAGCTCACGTTCCCAGCCTCGCCCCCGCCGGCCCAGACACATCCTGCTCTCTGCCCCAAGCCGCGAGGCAGAAATGCTAGGCTAGGGGACCCAGTAACTGTGGCACCCAGAGGGCCAAGCCGGTCCCTCCCAGCCCAGGAGTCAGGACACTTGGGTCCTAGGTCTCTGCTTTGGCGTTACCAGCTGAGAGACCTTGGGCAGTGAGGGAATCTTTGAACCTCAGTTTGCTCATCTGCAGTTGAGGCTAGTACCTGTCCACCTCTGAGTGCGGTGCTGTGAGGACCCAACCAGGTGAAAGTTGTGAAAATCCTCCAGCATTAACCTGAGGAGGGGCCAAACCCAAGTCATTGTGACCTGTCACCACCCACCCCTGCAGCAGATGAGATCTGCTGCTCCTCCCACCCACCATCCCAAGTTCCACCCACCATCCAGGGAATTCCCTGGGTTCAAAGGAAGAGCCTAACACAGCTTTCCTTAACACCCCCAGTACCACATTTCCTGCAGTTCCTCACTCCCAAGGCTGGAGTCAGCTGCTGGGGTTTAGCAACCCTGGGGGAAGGAGCTGGAAATATGTGCTGGGCTGGCAGGATGGAGCAGGCAGGGAACCTTTCCAACTACCTATTTTATCTCCATAACTTTCTAAGTGTCAGAAGTGTAAAGAGGAAAGCCTCACTGACAATGCTTTTTTCCTCCTGGAATGATTACAGCTGCACACTCCTGACAGTTACCGTCCACAGGCTACAAATACTCACATATTTATCCATACCTTTGATCATGGTACCTAAAAGAAAAGGAAATGAGAGCTTAGGAAATACCTTATAGTCTTAGAGAAGAGGAAGAGAGGAAGCCTTTGTCAAGGAAGCATTATTTTCATATTTACAGCCTCTCCACATGCCCACAGTGGAAAAGCAGGGATTGTCTATGGTGAAGAGGACACGGGGTGGGGGTGGCACTGAGTTCCTTGTTTCTCTGTCCATGTCCTGAACAGGCTCCCAAGTTGGCTCCTGGAACCTGCAGCCTTTGCTCACACCCTTTCTCGGCTCTGGGCTGGCAACCCTGGAGCACCTTGCCTGCGGTATAGTGTCACACCAGTAAACTGCTCTCTCTTCCCGGGAGCTTGGACTCCAGGGCCTGGCAGCCCCCCCACCCCCCTCCCCACACCCCCGCACCTGCCCTAGATGAATCCAAAAGCAGGAAGTGACCTGGGAGTTATGAGGGGGTCCTTAAGCAGGGAGAGGGAGAGGTGCCCACCCGCCCAGGCCTGATGTTCTGCAGGCTTCCTGAATTCATTTGCTTCCAGGCCTTTTCGGCCTTGCCAAGTCCTGTGTGAAAGATCAGAACAGCTGGAAATTTCTAGCAGGAAAGCGCCAGGTGCTGAACAGGTCCCAGTCTGACTTAGAAACAGTTCGGGGCTGGGCTGTTTGGGGTTGGCATTCTTGCCTTTGCAGAAGACAGGAATTGCTCGCTCTTGGAAGGCAGTGCTACCCCTGAGCCTGTGCTGGGGCTGCAGTAAACCCAGGACATGGGGCTGGGAGGGAAACTCGGGGCCTCCTTTCTCTGAAGCGCCAGGACGAGGACACAAAGGGCTTCCTCTGCTGGCCAAGCAGAAGGGGATAGGCTGAAGGGGAGGGCTGGGACTGTCACCCAGTCTGAGCCTGGCGGCTGCAAATGAAACACAGGCCTAGAAGGCTCAGACAGGCACTCAATCTTTCCCAGAGCCAAGAAATCCTGGCTAGAAACTTGACTACGGAGCAACGAAAGGCACCGGGAAATACTTGAAACCAGGCGAGACCCCTGGTAATGTTGGACTCTCGACAAACAAGGAGCTGAGCCAAATGCTCCCCCCTCTGCACCGCCCCCCCACCCCCCAACGCCTGGCCTAAACACAGAAACAGAGCTGGCCAGAGAAGACCCAGGGGAGGTGGTGGAGGAGGCTGGGAGGGACCCAGCAGGAAGAGGAAAGCAGGCAGCGGGTAATTTTTACCCTGCTCAGACCCCACAGCCCTCATGTAGCAGGTCTGCAGAGGCGGGAGTTCCCGCTTGGCCTCACAGAAGTCCAAGGTCACTCACACCCACTGGAGGCTCCCACAAGGGGCTATGGAAACTCCAACGTGGCAGTGGGGAGTCGCCAAACCCAGTGGCCAGGCTGCCTGGGGCAGCTTCCATTTGAAGAAGGGGAGTTTGTGTGGGCAGCTGCTCAGGCAAGACAGCACCCCCACCCCCAGCCCCAGGCTGTGGAGGCGCTGACCTCGGCCCTCAGAACAGGCTCAGTCCTTACACTGCAGGCTCAGCCTGCTTTATTTTAAATGAATCTGCACAATAGCATGTTATTGGTGAAACTTATAAACCTACCAAGGAATTGTCTTCTATTCGTATTTCTTGTGATCTGTGAAGGAGGTTACTTTTTTAAAGTTCTAAAGTCAAGAAAAAAAGAAATCATCCTGTGTTGAGGATGGATTCAGTATCTCAAATCTCTCCGTCCTTTGCTGGATCTTGGGGTGAGGGGCAGGGGGGTAAGGAGTAAAAAGAAATATGCCACAGTTCGAAGGCTTTTTCTTTTAAGCTTTCTGAATATAAAAGTAGAACATGATCTATAAAAAGAAATTCAGACAAAAGGTATAAAGGATGGAGCAAAAAAATCACCTGTCATCCCACCACTCAGTGGTAGCCCTGGTAGAATTTTTGTATATTTTACCTTACTATTTTCTATGCATGCAGATACGTGTGTTTTTACAGAAGTTAAAGTCATTAACATAAGAGTGGTCGTAACCTTCTTTCTCCCCATACTCACTGAAGAAAATCTTGAACGTGCCTATTCGGTTTTCCCTCACTTCTCTCTTCTAGACAGAGGAAGAATTATTACTTGCTGAGAAGAGCTAAGTTGATCTACATAATAAAGGAATGCAGTGGGACAGCAGATACGTAGAAATGTGTTCAGATTGTAGCACATTGGAGGCTTTGCAGTAGCTTCAGGACCCAGAAAACTGGGGTTGCAGGAATGGGCTTCTGAGATGGGCCGATATAGTTATGACCTGGAACCCTTTTAATGTTCTTTCAGAGATGTGATTAAATAATGGAATTTATTTTGTATTAACTCTGGCCATTAAGCTATGCATTACATCCATATAGAGACCAAGCCCCACGGTTCCTTCTCTCACTTACCAGGGTTATGTTTTTTAAAGATGGGGTCCCACTATATTTCCTTTTATATCTTTTTTTAAAATTAAATTTCGTGGTCAAGTCAATTAATGCAGATATTTGTTATCCTTTTAAACAGCTGCACAGCAGTTCTCCATTCGTCTTCACCGTAATTTATTTGAACCCTCCCCTGTTGAGGGTCTTTATGTTATTCCATGTTCACCGTGATCAACAATTACCCAAAGGCTATCCCTATATATATATATCTTTGCACTCTTGCTGAATTTGTCCTTAGGATATATTCCTAAAAGCCTAACTGCAGGGTCAAAAGATGAGAACATTTAAAATGTAGTGCATAGTGCCAAGTTGCTCTCTGAAAAGACTGGACAAATTAATACAACCAACGTCAGGACTGGATTCTCTTCAGTGAAGTAGTGCTGGCAAGGGAAGTCCCAGGCAGCCAAGTGGGCAGAGATGCTTTGGGAAAGAGCTGAGCCTTAGCGTAAGGTGGGGCAGAGGGGTCTTCTAGGGAAGACGGCAAGAAAGCCCAGTGAAGGCTCTATGTAAAATGACGTCCTTTTGATAGCCAGCATCCTTTCCTTTGGGGAATCACCCTTTCTTCATTCCATAGTAACCCATTTAGCCCGTGAGCTTTGAATGGCACTGACCTCACACCTTCAACTCCACCCCCATCCTGGGCCGGCCACAGGGGTGACCATATGACTGGAGCCAGGTCAGTCAGAGGTCTCCGTACCCTAGTTGGGTTGATTGGTCCAAGGACAGATAAATAACCAACCATAAAAGAAGTCTCCTGTCTTGCCCACTAAGCCTCATCTGACACCAGAACTGGCAGTGGGCTTCTCTTCCCTCCACGGGAGGGCTGCTGAGTTGAAGACTGAGCTGAGAGATAGAGACAAAACTTTGACAGCATGGCTGAGCTGTCCCCAGGCCCCAGACATGTTTGAAGCCAACGGACCTATCCCGGACTTTTTGTTTACATGACCTCATACATTCCCCCACCAAATAGTTATTAAATTTTATTTTTTAGACACTGGGTTGTTTCTTTTTTAATTGAGGTAAATTTCATGTAACATAAAACTAATCATTAACCATTTTAAAGTGTGCGGGTCAGTAGCATTGAATACATTCACAGTGTTGTACGAGCATTGCCTCTGTCCAGTTCCAAAACATTTCATCACCCCAAAAGGAAACCCGGTACCCATCAAACAATCACTTCCCACTCCCCCCTTCCTCTCAACCCCTGGCAACCACTAGTCTGTTTTCTGTCTCTAGTGGCTTTACCTGTTCTGGAAGTTTCATATAAATGGAATCATATGTGGCCTTTTGCGTCTGGTTTCTTTCACTTGGCATGATATTTTCAAGGTTTATCCATGTTGTAGGATGTTTAAGTACTTTGCTCCTTTTTAGGGCTGAATAGTATTCCACTGTGTGGATATACCTACCACATTTTGTTTGTCTGTTCTGATGGACATTTGAGTAGTTTCTGCCTTTTGGCTATTATGAATATAGTGCTATGAACATTCAGGTATAAGGATTTGTTTGAGTACCTGTTTTCAATTCTTTTGGGTATATACTTAGGGGTGGAATTGCTGGATCATATGGTAATGCGTTGTCCACACATTCCTTTTCTAGTTTGAGCTAATATGAAGTGGGTTTTTTCCTGAGCAACTAAAGGAGTCCTGACCTGCTTAGGCCTTGAAAGACAAACCAGCATGGCCAAAGCTAGGAGCAGCAAGGAAAGTAGGCAAGCAGCAGCAGAGATATGGGAAACAAAGCATGGAGGAAGCACATTCTCGAGTGGGAGCACCACATGAAAAAGCATTTTCTGGACAAGGAGCAGGGCCGTATTGTCTGGGAGACCCACAGAGAAGAGGAATCTTAGAAAAGCTGCTTTGGTAACCCAAAGCAGGAAATGCCTCCTCCTTCCTCTTTCTCTTTTTCCTCCCCTTCCTGCCAACGCCTGTGCAGCGATGAACCAACAGGGAGTAGTCTGGGTGGGAGAGAACACACTTTTCTTTTTAAACAAGAAGGATTTGTTTTACTCTGTGTCTCCCTCAGCTCTGCCAGGAATAGTGATGAGCTGCAGGTCAGCACGCAGGACCCTGCTTGAGGGTGGTCAGCCACTTTTAAACACATTCACTCTGCCTGGGACCTCAGGTAGAGTGAAGCCCTGACCCCACTTAGAAAGAAATCACTGGGGCCTGTGGTCCTGTTCCTTCAGTCCCACTGTCCACCCTCTCTGCACCCCTGATGTTATTAGTCCATTTAGGGGAGATCAAACCAGGACAATTGAGATGCGTGTTTCTGCTCACTCTAAATGAACATAGGTTGAGATTCTCCTCAGAGTTAGTGTGTTCCCACTGTGGAATGAACTTTGGGTAGAATTCTCTTCATGTTGAGTGCCTTCTGTGTGTGTCATACTCATACTGGGCAAACTCTTGGGCAATGGAGGAAGAGGAGCTAGGTGGGGCTATGGAGTGGAAATATTAATATTATATTTCCTGGAAATGTTAATTAGCTAAGACTCCTGAGCATGCAGCTCAGTAGGGGAGATAGACATGTACTCAGAGGAGACTGGTGGCCGCATAAAAACGGGCAGGCAAAATTACAGTGGTAGGGGAATTTGGGTATAGAGCCCTCCTAGTGAATATTTATTTACTTAGTTTAATACATATTTTAAAATTTTAATCAAAGTAATACCTCACAGAGTTTAGGAGCTGAGACCTCCTACCAACAGCACCAGGTTGCCAGCCAAGTAAGGGAGCCATCTTGGGAGGGGATCTTCTAGCCCCAGTCAAGCTTTCAGATGGCTACAGACTCAGCTGACATCTTGACTAAAACCTTGTAAAACCAGAACTGTCAAGCTAAGTTACTCCTGAATTTCTGACCCCCAGAAACTGTGTGAGATGTTCATTGTTGTTTGAGGCAGCTAAGTTTGGGGATAATTTATTATACAGCAATAGAGAGAGAATGCATAATATTTGCTATCATTATTTTCTTGGGTCAGTCCCCTGAGCAAAAAAGCTGGGGAAGGCAATGTTCTGACCCAGGTGCGCTGTGAACAGTATTAATAACTGAGGAAACCTTGCTCCTACTTTGTGTATAACGTGATGTATTCAGGACCATCTGGACAAGTTACGAAGCTTCTTTTGAAATGATAAGTTTCACACCAATCTGAAGCATGCTTCAGAAGCCCGTGGTCTCAGGGAGGAGATGCCTGGGCTGACAGCCCTTGTTCACAGATGACCTCAAGTTCTCAGGTGACAAACATCAACATGAGAGTTATGGGACTATTGATCTAATGCAGTTCCCACGGTTAGCAATTGACTGAGCACTTTCATTAGAAAAAGCCATCGCAGCCATGTTCATTTGAGTCTGGCCCATGTTTCCAGTGTGTGGTAGCTCAGCCCTTCCCATGAAAACCTCTGCAGTGTTTTCCACTGAAACTGGCTTTTTTCCCTGTCACCAGGAGCTGGATGGAGCTGTGGGGCCCATGACAGCCGCATTTCATCAGCTAATGTGAGCTCAAGTCCAAGAAGTCCCCACCCCTCTCTCCTCTCAGTACCTGAGATTCTGGGAAATCAGCTCTATTTTCAGTCTCTAGGTTTCCTTGTCATTATAGGCACCGAGCTCCTCGGAAACAGGTGGCCACAGGGGAGCTGAAAAAGGGGAAGATGAAGCAAGACCCACACAGCCCCACAACAAGACGGTTCTCAACCTAATTTTTGTCAAAAATCCTCTCAACCATCACCCCTTTGAGACACCTATTGTAATGGGTTTATGTTTGGTAGTGCGTCTCTCAGTGACCAAAGGATCAGCCAATTGAGCCGCCTTCCTTGAAAGAAGATTGATATAAAACACTTTTAAAAAGTGTTTTAACACTTCTGTGTTGTTTTGTGGTTTATCCATTTCTTTTCTGGTTTTGCTGCTTAGAGACAGACCTTAAATTCAGCAACCCCTACCTCCCCATGGCTAGAAGGGGAAGCAGCTGAAAAATAACCACTTTTCAATTGTCCCACATCCCTTGGGAAGAAAGAACCCAGAACTCGACTCTGAACTGTTTAAGGACCAAGGTGCTTACAAGTATTTCCTCCTCCAGCAGAGGCCTGTAGACAGTAAAGGAAACAAACCCAGCCAACTGGTTATTTTAAAGCTTTCACTTAGCATTTGAGGAAGGATGCCTCTTGGATTCACCATTAAAAGTGACTTCCAATTCCCAATGGAAATTGAATATGTCCAGGCACTGCCCAGAGGGTAAATGAAGAAACCAACATTGAAAAAGTTAAATCTGGGTTTCTTAGAAATAACCATAGTTTGTGTGGGTGGGAGGGCCCCCCAAAATCCCCTTGGCCTCCACTCCTGTCCTCTTTGAGTGGAAAATATCAATGCCATAGCTGACGGGTGAATGGTGTGTGAATAAGGTGTCCCTAGCAGCAACTTTAGACAAGCCTGACAGCGAAAGAAAAGCAAAAATGAAATCAAAGTAAAATACTGCCAATGCTTCTATTGCAATTTGCATCACATTACCCGTAATGATTTGTAATTTTACTTCTAAAGCTATTATCTTTTGGCAGACACCTTGAATTTAAGTAAGTGTCTGTTACCCTAAGGGGCTGTGGCAAACTGTGCCTCGGATCCCACAGTAAGATCCAGAAGGAGGGTTTCCACACTGGAGTGTAGCTGTCCAGGCGGGAACACCATCAGCCTGAGGCTGTGCTTTCTTCCTTGGCATGAAGTGCCCTAGGTTGGCACTTCTCTTGGTCACTGTTTTGGTGACTGTCATCCTGCCAAGGGCTTTAAGCTACCACTTTCCATCTGCTCCCACTTCTTTCTGCATAGAAAGAATCAAGTATCTTACATTCTTCCCTTGGTGCCCCAGGACTGTCTGATAAATGCACTAAAGGATCACCGCTCAGACCCTGACATATAGGAAACTACATAGGCTTAAAAACAGCAAGGAAGTTCCAAGAAGAGTTGCTTGCAGAATGAGAAGTTGGATGGAATCCAACTGGAGTGCCACCTCTGTAACCCCACACACCTTTAAGTGACAGGAGGCTGAGGTAGGTTATCACAGAAAATTCCAGTCCTTTCGTCAGAGCCTAACAGCTCCTTGGAGCAAATGACTACACAGAAATTCAATCAGAATGGAAGAACAGGCAGAAACAAACTGAGGGGTGGGCTGGGGTCTATTTCTCCTCGAACAGATGTTGTACACACTGATAGGTACTAATATAGTTAAAAGAAATAGAACAATTACACAGAGTACGTAGCCAGTGTCTGATACATAGTCAGTGTATCAGGTAGCTCTTTCTGTTTAACAAACCATCTAAAACTTAGTGGTTTAAAACAACAACAGTTATTCAGCTCATAACTCTGCAGTTCGGCATACTCAGGCTAGCTGGCTCAGGCTCTGTGGTCAGCTGCTCCATAGGTTGGGGGCTGGCTGGTCTAGGACGGCCTCAGCTGCAGCCGCTACTCTGCCCCACAGGCTCCCTTCTTCTCCAGCAAGTTAGCCTGGCCCAGGCCCACGAGTGTCTGAGAGAGAGGTAGGCACGTTCTCTTGAGGCCTATCCTTAGAACAACACAAATAACGTCCACTGCATTCTACTGGGCAAAGCAAGTCACTAGGGCAGCTGAACTTCAAGGAGTAGAGAAATAGCCTGCTGCTCTTGGTAGGAGGGGCCACAAAGCCATCTTGCCAGCAGTAAGCATAAGGGAGCGATGAAGGATGGAGGCCATTTTTACAATCTGCCGCTGTAGGTACCAATAAATTCTGTGAGTGTGTATAGTTTTTCAACATATCCAAAGGGAATTTTATTGATGTGTTAGTTGACAAGCCTAGGATGAAAAGATATATGGAGAAGCAAGATGATCAGACTGGGAAAGAAAATACTCAAAGGGGGACACCTTTGGTAATGTGTTATCTGTCTCCCAACAGCCAACCTCACCCCTGCCCCAGAGTCCCTCCCTTGAACCAGCCCCACTTTCCCCTCCACCTGATGTGAGAACCTGGCTGGGCCTTGCCTCACACTAGAGTCCTGCCCTTGTGACACTGGCAGGTAGTTAAGGAGACTTTCTCCATCTTCTGGCTCCCTAGGCAGTATTCCTGTCCCCACGTGTGTTACTCATCATTTCAGTCTCTCCAGGCAGAATGGAATCTCTGCTCTGAGAGTCAGGGGTTCATTACCCGATCTGGAATGTTTATTGCCCTCTTATCTGGAAGTTAGTAAGTGGCTAGTGACATATGGCCAGTGTCCATAAGATTGCCCTGTTCCTTGAGCTGGATGGATATTTGGAAACAAGTGTGAAGAAATACAGGCTTTGTCTCAATGTGTGCTGACTGGCTTCTGTCACATTTTCAGGTGTGATAAATGTGTTTAGCGATTTCCCTTCAGGGGTAAGAAAGGTATCCCCTCTTCCTTCTAATTCCCACCACCAATGCCATAACACACATGTGCACAATGCACTCGTGAGAGCTGCATTGTCCTGTTTCTTCCATAGAGCAGACACCATTGCTTCTCATCTTCATCCATAACTACGTTTGCAATGGCCACCTTCTAGCTCAGGATGAGCATGTGACATCACACTGACCTGTGATTGTAGGCAAAGTCAGCCAAGTGAGACTTCTAGAGAAGCTTATAAAAACTTGTTTTCCTGACTTAAACAAAGACCGATGATCCCTTTGCCCTTCCTCCTCCTTCCTGCCTGGAACATGGGTGTGAGGCCAGGAAGGGCAGCAGCCATCTTGGGACCATGAGGATTAGTCATGAGCTGAGGATGAGCTGGGTAACTGATGACTTATTTAAGTAGATGCACCAGCCCTGCCTAGGATGTAGGTTAGTGTAAATCACTGTTGGTTGGATTGTTTATTTGCAGCCAAACAAATTCCTTACTGATGATACAGGTAGGATCCTTGTGAGTTTCAAAGTAAAGCATATTCACAGAAATATAACTGAGAGGGCTGAGTATTTCTAAAGAAGTCAGGAATAGATAACTCCGAGAAACCACTGTCCGTTTCAGGCTTTGGGTTTCTACTACTGTAACTTGCTTGCAAGGAAAATAAATCAGTATCATGGTGGGTTAGGATGATGTGGTGACAGAGTCCCAGAGAGCAGTTTCCAGGCTCTCGGCTTCATGTTGAAAGGTGCTGGTTCAGTTATTAGATGGCCATCAGCTGTAATCAGATGGCCATCCACTGTGGCTGGGTGGCCATCAGCTGTTACCAGTTAGCCATTAGCCAGTAATATAACTGCCGTGGCTGGGCTAGCAAGCGTGGATTGCAGTTAGCAAGTGGAGTGGGGTTGGTTGGCAGAGAAGTGGATGGCAGGCTGCGGATCGTGTGGCTCCTGCTCCCTGTGTCTCCAACCCAGCTGCCAGCGAGCATATAGTGGTATGACTCCCCTATCTATGACTCCGTTGGTGTTCTTTTTTGGCCTCATCATATCCTGTGTTCTTGTGTGGGGAGCAGGACTAGAGCCCCTGCATGACATGCCCTCACCTGAATCATATTATTATATTTTATCAAATCTCGGATTCCAACAGTTGCAAGGTGCAATACTATGTTATGAATCACAATGAATGAAAAAATAATTTCAAGACATACCACTAATTGTAAGATGCATCCACTCTGATTTTAGAGATTTTTAAATGGGGGGTGGGAGGAGGACATCTTAGAATCAGTGAAATATGGTATATATTTACTTCCTTAATTATTGCCCGCTGTCCCCATTAGGTCGTAGACCCTCTCTGCCTTGTTCTCTGCTGAGTCCTCCATACCTGGAATTGGGCCTGGCACAGAGGGGGCTCCATAAATATTTGTTATGGAATGAGTCAGGGATCTAGCCCCACCTTTCCAATAACTTCCTGTGCCACCCTGGCCGAACAAAGCATTTCCCTTTCTCTGTGCCTCATTTCTCCATAATGTAGTTCAACTGATACTCACCAGAACAGAAGAAATAAAAAAGCCCCACATGGGGCCGGCCCAGTGGCTCAGGCGGTTAGAGCTCCGTGCTCCTAATTCTGAAGGCTGCCAGTTCGATTCCCACATGGGCCAGTGGGCTCTCAACCACAAGGTTGCCAGTTCAATTCCTCGAGTCCCGCAAGGGATGGTGGGCTGCTCCCCCTGCAACTAAAATTGAACACGGCACCTTGAGCTGAGCTGCCACTGAGCTCCCAGATGGCTCAGTTGGTTGAAGCACGTCCTCTCAACCACAAGGTTGCCGGTTCGACTCCCACAAGGGATGATGGGCTGCGCCCCCTGCAACTAGCAATGGCAACTGGACCTGGAGCTGAGCTGCACCCTCCACAACTAAGACTGAAAGGACAACAACTTGACTTGGAAAAAAGTCCTGGAAGTACACACTGTTCCCCAATAAAGTCCTGTTCCCCTTCCCCAATAAAATCTTAAAAATAAAAAAAAAATCTTAAAAAAAAAAAAAAATTCCAAAAATCTATTTATAAAAAGATTTAAAAAAAGCCCCACATAAGTGCAAAGTAGACCCTCTGCATCACTATGGTGATGCCTCACAGTGCCCCAGGTGGAGGCAGGGAAGCCTCATTGGCCACCATCCCTAGAAACCCCTCTTTCCCCAGAGCCCGATTTCTTCTAAGGCTCTGGGATTAACTCTTTCCAGCCAGGCCTTTTCTAACACACTATTTGGGTTACTAAATGTGCACCCTGCAAATGGACAAGGGCTGAGGAAATATGTAAAATCCTTCAAGCAAAGAGATGGTGTTTTGTAACTTCCCTGAATTTCTCCAGGAAGTTGATATGCCAGTGTGTCATTGCCACAAAATATTTTTAAGTAACATTAGCCTGCATCTCTCAGAGAGCTAGTCTTGTCTAACCGAAATCACTGGGTTGATAAGGAACAGGGCTATTGTACCCCTCCCGTTACACTAGCTCTTTATTCAGAAATAATAAAGATAATTGTAATAACTCACACACAATGAGTGACAAAACCTTGGCATGTGTTCCCTCATTTATACTTCAACAAACACTGTGGGTAAGAATATCATTATCCCCTTTTTATAGATAGGGAAACTGAGGCATGGAGATGTTAAGTTACAGTAAGTAGCAGAGCCTGGCTTTGCATTCAGGTGAGTCTCTTCTCAGAACCATTATGCTCCACTGCCTTGCAACTGCCTTACACTGGGCACGTAGTCCATGCCAGGCTCTGTGCTTGGCACCGAGGCACAGACAAGTATAAAGTTCAGTCCCTACCCTGAAAGAGTTCATGCTCCAAAGTAGAAGACAGACCTGCTGGCAGAGATGGATACATGAAGGGTCATAGGAACACACAAGGAAAAGAAAAAGAAAAAAAAAAGCCCATGCCTGAGGGCAATCAAGGAAGGCTTCACAGAAGAAATAGCTTTGAGCAGGACTTTGAAGGGAAAGTAGGAATTCGAAAGGTAGGCAAAGGACGGGCAGGGCATCTCAGGGTTACAGAAGCTTCTTAGAGGCTGAATCTGGAGGAAGAGAGGAGGCTGAAGGCAGTGCTGAAAATAAGGGAAGGGGCTTCCCAGGGAGGGAGTTTCCCTGCTTTGGTCAGGGAGCCTGAGAAGGATTGAAACAGTAAAGGGACAGGCTTGTTTTGCATTTTAGACAGAGCTCTCAGGTAGTTGCATGGGGATGATTGCAGTGAGAAAAGAGTGGACTGTGAGTTTCACTTTCCACTACCATGAGTGTCGTGAAATGGAGAAGGGTAAACAGGTATATAGACCAACTGTGGCCTCAAGTAGAGGAAGGAATGCACATCCGTGTCCACAAAACTCTCACACAAATTGGATAGACCTTCCATAAGTTCATGTGGAATGACAAGGGTCTCTGGTGAGGTCTCTACCTCCACTTCTAAAACACTACCATCTTCCTGATGCCTGAAATTCCACCTCCAGAAATTAAGCACTACTCTTTCTTTTCCAGAGTTTTTCTCTTTTTTTTTTTTTTCTAAAGGGATTCTTTTACTAATTTTTTTTTTAATTTCCAAAGTGACACACCTTTCTTACAGAAAAGAAAACTTAAAAACATGCTAGAGATGTCCTATGTTTCTTTCCCAACTGGCTGAGATTCTGAGTGTCCCAAATACCCTTCTTTCCTTCCTTCCTTCCTTCCTTCCTTCCTTCCTTCCTTCCTTCCTTCCTTCCTTCCTTCCTTCCTTCGGAAGAACTCTGATCATATTCTGGGTGGCAATCTGTCTTGTTTAAAAAAAACAACAAAACCCATTTCCCAGACTTTCTTGAAGCTACCATGTTTCCCCCAAAATAAGACCTAGCTGGACAATCAGCTCTAATGCGTCTTTTGGAGCAAAAATTAATATAAGACCTGGTCTTATTTTACTATATAAGACCGGGTATAATATAATATAATATAATATAATATAATATAATATAATATAATATAATATAATATAATATAATAAATACCAGATCTTATATTAATTTTTGCTCCAAAAGACACATTAGAGCTGATTGTCCCAGCTAGGTCTTATTTTCAGGGAAACAGGGTAGGTGTGACCATGTGATGAGGTTCTGGCAATGACATAAGTGGAAGTGTTCTGTGGGATTTCTGACACAACGGCTTAAGGGTAGCTGACTCATCAGGAAGTGGGAGAGAGCTTCAGTCTTTTTTCTCTTCCTCCTTCCAGCCTGCAACCCAATGTGATGTGATGACTGGAGCTTCAGCAGCCATATTGGATCATGAGGTGACTTGGAGGACAGAAGCCACATACCAAGATAGTGATCAAGTGGTCACCATACCAGTCTTGGACTGCTCACCTCTTAGATGAGAAAGAAATACACTTCCATCTTTTAAGCTGCTGTTATTTGGGGTATTCTGCCACATGTCGCTGAACCAAATTCTCTATGACATACCAACCATGCTGTCTTTTTAGAGACACTGACTAGCTCATAGTGGCAGCAGCACAGCTGATTAAACCTGATGTGGTCAACTGACCCCAATGGAATCAGCTATAGGGTACATGAAGCCAGATCCCCACTCTTATGAATTAGCAATTAGATTAGAGTAACTCTAGTTATTTGGCATTGGGGCTTGAAATAGAAAAAGTCACATAGTCATGAGATCCCGGAACCACCATTTTAGGGCAGCCATGATGGGGCCGTGTGCAAGGTCATAATTAGCCATGTGTGAAGAAAGCCATGTGTGAGAGAAAAGACGGAGATGGATGCAGAAAGATGAAAGAGCGTGGAACCCCAGAGAGTGAGAAAGAGTTGGAAAGGTTAGCTACCTGAGAATTTTCAGTTTCCTTGAGGCCATACTTTCCTACCTGCAACCACGTGTCAGGTGAATTCCAGTTTCCTAATATTAATCCTTTTTTTTTTTTTTAACTCTCAGCCAACTAAGTGAGTTTCTGTTTCTTGCATTTAGCATATCCTTAACACAACCTTACAGGCTGTCCTGTAGTTTCCTTTTTCACTTTCTGGTTTCCCTTTTAACAAATAAATGTTCCTGAGAAAGGAATGCATTAGTCACTAAGACTTTAGGATAAAGGACTTTTATCACCTTCCTTAGTGGGGGAAGTGAAGGAGGAAGCAGGCAGGTAACATGAGCTTCAGGGGAGCAGATGTTAAAGGAGTGGACAGTGGCTACAGAACTCATAGACACACCTGGTTTCCCTCGCGAATGTACTGAGGCCCGACCCAGCATGCAGAGCCGTCTCACTGCCTGGGGGAGCGCAGAGGCTGGCTCTAATGTTCCTAGAGAGAGTTGTTCCAAAGCACAAAGGTAGCATACAGAAGGTCTAAAGAAGTCTGCTGTCTTCAGATTGGATCTGAGGCCCATACCTGACTCTGTAAAAGTTTGAGATTCTTGTATTTTGCTCCATCTTAAAGAGTGTGGAATTTCTTTATTCTGTTGCACCCAAAACCTGCCATCCCATGATTTTGTAGTTTCTCCCACCTCCTCATCTCCCAGATGACAAACTGTTAATTAGTAAGAAAAAAAATAAAAATCAGCATGCTTAGTTACCTACAAAACCAAGTGGCTTTTTCAAAGGCTGGCTTTCGGGAAGGCCATCTGAAACACCTACACCCTCCATGAGCTTCCAACAGCAAGTGCCAAAGCCGTTTTTATGTATTTGAACTTGTTTATACCCTTTCTCATTCCACAAGGGATCTGAGGGGGCTGCCAGGCTTCTGTGTCATCAGATCATTACTCCAGACTCATAACGAACACTGTCTATGTGCAGAGGGCTAGAAATACGACAAGAGCTAACAGGAATCGAGCGTTTATTGTAGGCAAGGCATTGTGCTCAGTAGTATATGTGGATTAACCCCTTCAGTCGGTGAGAGGTACTATTGTGTTTCATTGAGTCAACAATACCATCGATTGTGAGTTGTACCATTATGTACCACCAAGACAGAAAAAAAAGTCTGTCAGTTAACTGGAAGTTGCAGGACCAGTCAGGATATGCTAGATTGTGCTGTCAAAACACAGAACCCCAAAGTTCAATGGCCGAAGAAGAAAGGTTTATGTTTGTTTCCCCTTATGTGTCCATTGGCTACTGTTCAGCTCCACGTCATCGTCACTGTGAGATCTAATGAAGCCTCTATCTGAAATAGCCCCTGTCTGGAACTTTGCTGGCTGTTGAGGTGAACCATGGCTGGCTCTTAAAGCTTCAGCCTGGAAGTAATACATGTCACTTCCCTGCATGCTCCAGTGGCCAGAGCAAGTGCCAAGGTCACCTCTGCACTACTCAGGTGGGATATGGGCTCCTCAGCAGGAAGGGTCACAGCAACAGACAGTAATACAATTCCCTACTTCTGTATCGATTAGAAGACATCTTGGTTTCAGATATTAAAAGGTGAAAAACTACATCCTGGAATTGATGAAATACGAAACTATCATCCCCAGTATACAGGTGAGGTCAGAGGCGTAGGTGAGTCATCGAACGCACTTGAGACCTAGGAGTGGCAGAGTTGGGGCTGCAGCCCAGGTCTCATTGATTTCACCTTTAACTTGGCCCCAACAAGCCCTTATGGAGGTGGTAGGAGGTATCAGGTGCTGGGGGGAGCCTGGGCACCCCCTAAATTACTTTCCATTTATTAATATCTTTTTTTTCTTTTTTCTTTTCTTCGAACATGTATTGAGCCAGTACTGTGCTAGGTATGACACTGAAGAATAAGTCTCTAGTTGCCTTAAACAAATGTCCCAGGTCAGCCAGGGGTCAAACGGAAGATTCACAGAGGTCAGCTCTTAGCTGTGGAAAGAAAGGTATGCACTCAGAGGCTGAGATACACATGACCCCTTCCCATACGGGTCTGGCTCTGGTCATAAACCGTCCCATAAAGAGATGACTATTTACTCCAGGCAGAGGCCTGGTGGGTGTGGGTCAAGTGCCAAGAAGCCAGTGAGCTGGCCATCGGAATGTGAGTGTGGGTGGGGTGGGGGGAAGTGGCCACTGGCTTCCACTGAGTCACAGAAAGCTGAGTGGAGGAGGGCGGCTGGGCCCCACCTCCATGCAGCAGGAAGGCGCAAGGTCAGGAAGAGGCAGAGGTTGGGTGGGGCAGGGAGGGGGAGGAAGGCTGTCTCAGGCCCCAGCAGGTCCCTGAGGTGGCTGGCAAACAGCCTTTGATGCAAACATTGCCCAGTGAAAACCACCCAGGTCCCAATCGGTCATCCAGAAAGCTCCTTCTGGGATGTAAATCAGAGTTGCCATGAGACTATCCAGAACCTTGCCTTTGTCTGGTTTGAAATTCAGAAGCTGCTGTCTGGAGTGTCCAATAGAGATTCTGAAGAATAGAGATTTAATGTCCTTTAGCTGCCACTCCTCCTTCCCAGAGCAAGGGTCTCAATGTTGAGCGAGTTTTTAGACACTTTAAAAATGGGAAATGAGAAGAGCTGAGTGTGAGAAGGAAGTAGAAAGAATAGAATGGTTGGACGGGATGTGGACAAAAACGAACATGAAATAAAGCCAGCTATAGGATGCCATCACTGGTTAGTCACGGTGTAATCGGAGTGTACAGTTCCAGCTCTGCTTTATAAAGTGGAAAGGGATTACTGTGTGGAAAGGAAGTGTGCCGGAGGCTAGAGCCAGTCAGACAGCTGCCGGCCTCCTGCTGAGCTCTGAGGCCAGGCTGGCCTGTCAACCCCGCCTCCATCAGCAGAAACCTAAGCTCCCCTCCCAGGGACCCCTGGAGAGAGGGTTCACTCATGCTCTCTGCCCAACTGGCCCCCAACCTCCATATGCACCCTCCCAGACCCACCTCCCGCCTGCCTGGCCACTGTCCCTGCTCATCTCTCTCTAGAGCCTTCTTTCCTGTACGCCTTCTCTTCTCAGCTGGGCCGCTCTCTCTCCTCTCCGTCCTTCCAGGCCACCCTCTTGAATTACTTCAGTCCTCATTGAACAAGTGTTGGATGTTCGTTCCTGGGGCTCCTCTGACTGCGCGGGGTGGGGACCTGGCCTACACTAGCTGGAAGAAAATCGGGGGGAAGGAAATGTGTTGGCTCATGTAACTAAATGTAGGGAGGAAAACATTTCCTCAGCTCTCTTAGCATCCCTGGCTAAGTCTGAAAATTAAACGGACAAAGGCAGGGTAACAGCAGAAAAGCATAGAAATATATTTAACATAAGTTTTACGTGACGTGGGAACCTTCATAAGGAAATGAAGACCTGAGTATTTTATGCTAGGTTTGAGGAAGAGTGGACAGTCCTGGAGGAATAGGAGAGGGTAAGGAATATGAGGTAATTGTCCTAAACTGGGGGACACTTAGCAAGGCCTGTTAGGATTCTTCTTGGCTTCCCTTTATCTTCCAAGACAAGAATGCGCCTTTCCTCTGGGGATAGGGAGGGCAGCTCTCTCGAGTGAGGGTTTTATGACCTGCTTCAGAGGAGAAGGGTGGGGTCGGTGAGGGTGGGACGATCAGAGTGACCTTCCTGCTCTTCGTTTGCTCAAACACCTTCAGCTTAAAGTATTCAATATGCCAAGGTGCCATCTTTTGGGGTATGTGTCCTGAACCCTACCATAATCAATCTGAGGAAAGCTCTAAGCTAGAGCCATCAGCTTTGGGGAGACTTGGTAGACTAAGGACTTCAACTTCATCTGTCCAGCTATCCCTGCCTGGTGCTCTCAGTATGTTTTGCTCTGCAGGTTCATTTCCTCCTCTCAAGCTGAATCAAGCTCCCCTAAGTCTAGATCGTGGCTTTGGCGCTTTCGGTTTCTTGCGGTACAACCTTGTAACCAGGAGAAGCACCTCTTCCTCTCCAGGCTGGTGTAGTCCACCCCAGTGTGAAGTCTTTGAAGAGAATTTGGAGGCAGATGATGCTGGGAAGAAGGGGCAGTCTAATCGCCACAGGTCATTAATGTCCTATCATCTGCTAAGCGTTGCAGGTGGTCATTAACCTTGAGGCCTCAGCTACACTGTGAACTCCTCAGAGGGGATTCTCTCTTACGCTTACTCTGGTGCCTCCAATAAGCAGACCCTCAGTAAATGTTTGCTCAGTGGTTGACTAACTCTCAAACCAACAAGACTGGCTAGGACCACTAATCACTAGAAAGAGACAAATCCTTGAAGCTTAACATGGATCCAGAATCCTTGGGATCTTTCAGGCTCTTTGGGGAAAACAATCGGGAAATCCAGACCTCCTGCTGCAGCTGCCATCAAGAATAAAACGGATTTCTCTGTGCCCAGCGCTCCCATACCTCCCAGGGTAGACGCAGGAAAAGGCAGCCTTCACCTGAAGGTCTCTGTGGGCTGGTTCAAGGACTCCTGTTCATTTCCTTCCCACCAAAGACCCTGACCTTAAGGGCTGGGATAAAATTGGCCAGTGATGGGATGGCAGCAGGCAGACTCACTTTAGCAGAGATGATACCACAGTGTATCTTAGAAGACAGTCAAAGGTTATAATTTGTCATTTCACGTGTTCCTTTTAGGGCTGATAATTTCCATGCTTTTCAACTTTGTAGTTGCTCTTGTTTCCCACCTTGACATCCCAGGGTTGCCCAGCAGTGCATCCTTGGTTCACAGCCAGCCTTTCCTCCCTCAGCTCTCTCTCCTGAGAGCCAGTCTTCAGATTCAAAAGCAGGGTGGGTTACATCCACTCTTCAATCTGTGAGCATTTATTGATTAATCTGTCGGTCGATAAGTACTTAGTGAGCATCTGTTGTGTGTATCAGACGTTGTGCTGGAGGCTAAGAGGACCCCTGAGAAGAGTAAAACTGGACCCATTCTCTAGGAGACGTATCTACAAAGGGAGATCTCTGAAGACAGATGATCCTGGATTGGATGGTCTTGAAGGTTCTTCAGGTCACTAATATTATGTGGTTATTGACTAAGCAACTGGGTTTGGGCCAGGCCCTGATGGATGGGTAGGGTGTGGCTACCTGTTAGAAGGAGTTGGGGAGTGGGGGTTGTTATATCTCAAGGACTGGGAAAGGTGAGAAAATACCAGGTATATTCTGGGATCAGGGGGTCAACATGCTTAGCCAGAGCAGAGGATTTTTATGAAGAAATGACAGAAGGTTTACTGCAGTATTGGTTAGAGCTAATAAGTATGTAACATATCTCACAGGTGGAAGAGAGCCAGTGAGAATTTGAGCAGGTAAAAAGCTAAAGTTGAATAGTTTTCCTAAAGTGTTCATATCCCACTTGCCCCCTGCTGCCTCTGTAGTAGACACTGTTGGGTTTGCACTCAGCACCCACTCCCATTTCTGTCTTTCTAACAGAACAGAGTGTGTCTAATTGGTGTATTTTACCAATGATTGGTTCTAGAATGAGCATGTGACCCAATCCTGGCCAACGAGAGGGGAAGGGAGGTCTAGTAGGGGTCCTCTGAGAAAAATGGCCTTGTTTCTAAGAGCAATTCACAAGAAGAAATGATCTTCCTCTGAATATTGTCACGTCTGTAGGTGGTCACTTTGTCTCTAGTCTGAGGATGAAGCCAATAACGAAGATAGCAGGGCAGAGAGAGGGAAAGAACTTGATTCTCTGATTATATGGTTGAGTCATTGAATCAGCCACCCTGAAATCTGCCCTTCCTGTTACGTCACATAATATGTTTCCATATTGGTTAAAGTACTTTGAGTCAAGTTTTTGTTACTTGCAGTCCAAAGCATCCTCACTGCTTCCTCCTGCATTTGAAAACCTTTTTTTCCCCTCATTAAACCCACTCTCCACTCACAATGGGGACTCTAGTCCCACGTGCCTTTCTCCAGTTCTCTCTACCCTTTCCTGTCATTACAGTCTTTCTTGTCATCCTAGAATCCTTGCAGTAGTTCACCCTTCTCTTGCTAAACCCCTCCAGTTCTCACCACCCCCCCCCCAGCATACTTACCCACTAAGTCCCCAGCCACAGGTCAATTCCGTGTTTCCTCAAACGTAAGACCTAGCTGGACCATCAGCCCTAATGCATCTTTTGGAGCAAAAATTAATGTGAGACCTTATATTATATTATTATATTATATTATATTATATTATATTATATTATATTATATTATATTATATGATACCTGGTCTTATATTATATTGACATAAGGCTGGGTCTTATATAAATTTTTGATCCAAAAGATGCATTAGAGCTGATGGTCCGGCTAGGTCTTATGTTTGGGGAAACACGGTATAACTCTACTTTTGCTGCTTCCTGCCCTGAGTTAGGGTAACAGACTGTTGTCCAGGTTTGCCTGAGACTCAGGGGCTTTCTGGGGTTCCAGACTTTAAGTGCTAACGCTGGAACTGTCCTGGGTAAATGGATGGTGGGTGACCTAATGGTGGGCTGGTGAGGCAGCTGGGGAAGGCACCCAACAATGTGATCAATGGCTGTTCCCAATGCTCAGTCTCCAATCTCTACCAGAGCTTAATCCTGCTTGGCAGTCCTATTACCCAGCCTGGCTAGCCTGGCACCATTCTCCCCATTCACCACATTGTTGGTTTAAAATCTTCCCCATGGCTCTCAAACTGCCTACCCAACTCCCACTGCACACCCTTCGCCGCTGACTTGCAATTGCACAGAGAAAAGACAGATTATTGGTCATGAAGCCCCTTACCCTCCTGCACTCTCACTCACTCGGAATGCGCCTCCTTTCCTGCTGCTGGAGGAAGACTTTCTCCATCCCAGTGCATTCATCAGATCCCAGAGGCCACCCCTCTTTCCTCTGCACACACTTCTGTCTCTTACCCTTTCTCCCTCCCTCCACGACATACAAGTCTCATTTGTTGTCTGTTCCTAACTCTCCCTTCAACCCGGCCTCTGCCCCATCACTGCTCTTGCTGAGCTTTCCAAGGACCCATTTCTGGACTCATCTGGCTGCTCACAGCTGGCTGCTCACTGTACTGCTGTTGACCACCCACTCCGTGAAGCCTGCCCTCCTTTCTTGAGGGCACCCCCTCCTACTTTTCTAATTGTTCCTGATCAGTCTGTTTAGGGCTTCTCTTCCTCTGTCTGCATTGTAAATGTTGGTGTTGCCTTCTCTCCTTCTCAACTGCATATAATTTTTTTGGATGATTCCATCTATAACCATGGTTTCAACTATTACCAAATCCTGACAATGCCTCAATCTGTAGCTCTGGCTAAGACCTGTCTGCTATGCTGTGACCTGAATGTGCTGTGAAGCTGTCAGTGGGATTGTTAAGATCCGTGGTTTTGGAGTCAAACAGATCTAGGTTTGAGTTCTGGCTCTGCTGTTTATTAGCTGTGTGACTTTAGTCAGGTGTCTTAAGCTCTCTGTGCTTCAGTTTCCTCAATTGTAAACCTGATGTCATAATGAACTTACTTTATGGGGTTGTTGAGAAGATTAAATGAGATTATCTAGAGTGCTTAGAACAATGTCTGGCTCGTAGTAACAATCAATGCAGCCTATTACTCATCTTTTTTTTTAAAGCTTTTATTTCCTGAATTGCTAGGCACGAAGCAACTTACATCATTTAATCATTAAAAACAAACAAATAAATAAAACCTCATGAGGCAGACATTGTATTCCCTCTTCACAGGTGAAGAAACTGAGGCTGAGAGACAAAGCACCTCCTATAAGATCACAGTCTGGCAGTGGCCACACCAGGCTTTGAACAGACTGATGCCAAAAGTCCTTCTCAGCACTACAATTAACCCATCTCTCAACCTTATTCAAATCAAAATTAATTCTCCTTTCCTCATCCCACACTTGCCCTAATGCTTAGAATCCAATTTCGCTGGAAGAATGACAGCATTTACTTTGTCAGCACAAACTGTTCCCCCCAGGGGAAAAGAGGGTGCGGAGGGGGAGGTGGTGGCTCCACCATCCAATCCCGAAGGAGGCCCAGCTCTTCTCTCCACCCACTGCCCTTATCCTCCGACAGCCCCTCCAGATCTTTCAATGGCGTTTTTGCTGCAGCCCCTACTGGAGTCAGCACCTAGTAGGACATCAGTAAAGAGCTGTTAGGGACCTGGCTGACCCTAGCCTTGCTCCCAAATCCATCCTTTGCTCTGCCGCTAGGGGGACATTGCTAAAACCTGACTGTGTTCATTTTATTCTCCTAAAGGTTCTCAATGAGCCCCTCCATTTCCCTGGCACAAAATATTAGGGAGATTCAGTCAAAAGAAACGTCCTGGGTGACAGGACTTGGGGTTCTTTGGAGAAAAGGAAATTGCCAAGGTTGGAGCCTCTGAATCTGTGGCCTGAGGTTTAGGTGGAATCCATCCTCCCAGAGATGTAGGGTTTAAGAACCCAATTGTGTCCAGATCTACTTTATCTCCCTCTCAGCTGCCAGGCAACCCTCCCCTAGATGTCCCCGTTACCCCAGGAGGGGTCAGTATCAAGCAAAAGGTGTTGCCACAGAATGGGGCTGGTGACCTTGCTTCTGGGCTTTCTATCCAGTTGCGGGGCAGTTGAAGGAAGATCTGGCCACACAAGTGGCCTTTCAATTAGCATCTTTTCTGGTAGTCTCAGGTAGAATTTAGGACTGATAAGACTGGAAAATACTTCCCATCCCCCCTCCTGTTTAGCTCCTGCTGCTGCTCCTGGAGCCAGGAGACTCCTGGGCTAAAACACTGGATCCAGGGTGTGCCCCACGACTGGTTTAGCACCCCACCCGCCCCCTCCAGGCCCTCGGAGAGTTGTCACGTTAATTGCTCCTTGGACATTCCGACCTTGGCAAGCCCCGCCCCCAGGGTGACTCATGCCTCCCTCCCCCTCCAGTGGGGGCCCAAAGAAGAACCGGATTGTGCCCTGCTGAGCGCACCACTTATGTGGCACGTGCCCTGCCTATTCCTGGTGTGATGTGTGGCCTGGGTGTGTGACCCGAGCTGGCCTCGCAGCCTCTCTGAGCCTTCTTGGGATGCCTCCCAGTCCACACACCACGTGTAGAGTCGTTTCCTCTGCCCACAGCTGGAGGAAAACACCTATCTGGAACGGGAAGAAAGATCTGCACAAAGAACTTCTATGGCCGCTCACTTCCTGGAAAACCACGGGTGAAAAAGGGAAAGACATCATCTCCATCAGTTAATCAAAACGAAGTATTGATCAGGGGCCCTACGCTGTTAGAGTAGTGGGGGCGGGGTGGGGGTAAGAATACCAAACAAAGGAAGAACCTGAAAGACATTTTCTTACTTGCCAATTACCCCAGGGCAATGACTGACATGGTAAGGTATGAATCATCAACCTGTGGGTTGCCACTTACTTGCCATAAGTCCTTGAGCTCGTTGAAGATTTATGAACACCAGCTGCTTAGTCCCCAGAATTTTAGAACTTTAGAGCTAGAGCAACCTTAGAGAGCACCTATAGCTGTCTGCCCTCAGGTGAGTGACCAGACCTGCAGAGATGGAGGATATGCTGTCCCTGCGGTTAGTTAACAATGAGTCACCCATGGAACCTGAGTCCCCAAGTCTCCCTATAGCTATTATCAAATGAACATCTGCTCCCAGCCTCCCTTGCCAGGTGGAGGATTAGTGGAGAAGCAGAGGGTGTGGTGTACACGCAAAGGATCTGGTCTTAGGAAACATTAATCAAATGAATGGGGTTTCCCTTGGGTTAAGAACTCTATGAAGAAACAATTTTGTGTTTCAGTGGAAAACTGAATCATCTATATGTAATGAAGAGGTTTAGAACGAGCTTCCCCGAAATGTGCCACTTTGGCATGGGGACTATTTTGAGCTGAAGGCAATCAAGACCCACCAGATTCAAGAAAAACTTTTACCTCTCCCTTAACTATTTAAAAGAATTTAGAGAGAGGACCTGGCCCAGAAAGGGAATTCTCACCAGAGATAACTACAAAGAGTTAGGGTTAGGTGTGGTGGGCTGGGGGTACCTCTCCCAGCCTAGAGATCAAAGTCCTCTCTTTGTCCCATTGTCTTTGCAGGACATGGCAAACATTTGTTTACCAAACATTTGCTCTTCCCAGCCTCCTATAAATTGTCTTCCTCCCTTTTGAAGTCCCAGACCCCTTCCCCCTTTTTCTTAGCTCAGGATGGCCTATAAGCCTTTACAGCTGGACTTCCTGTGAGCCTCATATTCTTATGGGGCCCTATATGTATGTACTTAAATTTGTTTTTCTCTTGTTAATCTGTTTGACGTCAATTTCATATTAGACTAGCCAACAGAACTGAGGAGAGTAGAGGAAAAATTCTCTCCACAATATCGTCTATAGCATACCCTCCAGGGTTATGAGATTCAAGCCCTGTTCATTGTCTTTAAGCTGTTTTGCTACTTTGTAAATTGTAGGTTATTGATAGATATGTGAATTCTGTCCTATTTGGTAGAGAGTTGACTTCTTCTCACCCTCAGCCCATTGGCAGGAAAAAAACCCAAACAAACCCACTTCTGTCTTCATTTGCAAGTCATCTCAACATTCTTTTAATCCATGTAAATTTGCACTGTTCTGGTTTTTCCTTTGAATCAGTTATAACATCTAGTATCTGCCTAGTTCTGTCATATCATTTGAGCAAAATGAATTCTTTAACATATATTCCTTTCTTACTTTTGTATGGCAGTCACGATTTTACCTAATAGCAATATCAGACCTTGTCCACTAGGCCCAGCCATTCTACTTCGTGGTGACCAGCTGCGGGATGAGTCTGTTTCTGTGTCCACATGAATCCGACCAGAGATACTCTTCTCTGGGTTTGATTGGGGCGGGGAGGGGGGGACCATGAGTGCAGGATGGCAGCTAGTGCTGACCCAGTGTGGCTGACCTGGGCCTTGCTTCCCCACTCACTGATTGGTGCTCCTCTTTTGACATTGTATCCCAAAACTACGTCGGGGAAGAGGTCCTACCTGCTTCTGAGAGCAAGAGGTCAGCTTAGAGGAGAGGCAAAGGACACAAGGCTTACGTGGGGCGGGGAAGTAGCCCGACTGGGGCCTAGCCAGAAGGTCTTTCCTAGCTTTAAATTTATTTCCCTTTTTTCTCACGGGTAATTAGTACATTGAAGATAACAGAAGAACTTGCTTACTTCACTAAAAAAGAGAGGGGAAAGGGAGGAAGAGGTGGAGGAAATGAGGGGGCAAACAGGAAAATAGGGAAGACATCAGAGAGTGAGAACAAACTAGAGTATTCTTCCCACCATGATTTCCTGGGCCACACAAAATGATCTGAGGACACAGCATTAAATAAATAACACAGGGATGAGGCTAGCCCCTTGTCCCTTCTGATTATGTGAAGGAGAAAGCCTCAGTTTGGTGCTAGTCTGTCTTCAACACCTCTCTTAACATTTCCTATCTCCTCTCTTAACCAAAGATGGGTAGGTGTCTGGCTCAGAGCCTCCAGTCACCAGCAGAATTGGCTAGAATTTAATACCCCAACTCTGTTTTCATTGTGTGTATTTTACTGTTTTATAATTTCCTCCTATTTATAGCAAGGCGTACTGGTTTTCTATTGATACAAAGTTTCTTTTAAAAGTAATTTTATTAGGTTTTAAAAAGGGAGTCCAGAGGAAAAAAAGATCAGTCAATGTAGAAAAGATTAAATATTAGGATATGCAAAAAAAATCAGTAGGGTGGCACAAAATGACTTGAATTGGGGACTGAAGTGGAGAAGAAAAAGGAAGAAGATGAAGAAGAAAAGAGAAAGAAAACAGTAAGAATGAGAGAAGTGAAACTGCCAGGGGTTGAAGGCCAGTGGCAGGGCTGAACTGAGCTGGTCAAGTAAGAAAGAGGAGGGCTGAGAGGAGAGGAAGGCGGGTCTGGCTTTTGTGTCTGGGGTCTGAGGTAAAGATGAGATGATTTGAGAGTGGTGTTGGTGATGTCTCAAAAGTATCCCGACTGCTTAGGAGACTTGGGGAAGTTATTCTGGAAAACTAGAAGTGGTCTAGGGTGGTTCTGACCTTCAAGAAAGGGAACAGAGGGGTCTCTGCCATGGGCTGCCCTGCAGATAAGCTCTATACTCTCTCTTTCTGCTATTAAACAGCTACTTGAATAAATATCACTTCATTTTTTCTCTCTTCATTGGTGTTCATTAGATATTTTTAAATGTCTAATTGCAAGAGCCCATTCTAAGACGCTTGAATTTACATGCCCAGGCACGAAATTAGTGTCCAGTAACTCAGAGCCTGTCTGTTTCACTACTTAATTTAGAGATTAGTGACACTGGTTGGTGTGAGACTTCTGATGCCAACGAATCTCTCATTTCTGAAGCCTTCTAGCTAAGCTCAATGAAAAATACAGCCATAAATACTCATCCCAGCGACTCCCCATGCCATAGTCGCAAAGCTTTTACGGTGCATTTACTCAGGGCTCCCCAGCAAAAATCATCTTGCTCATTCTTCTCTAGGGTCCTTGGAAACGTCTGTGTCCCCCTAACACCTGCCTCACTGTGTACCCCTTTCCTTGCAGGTCATGTGTCTAGATGCCAAGTTGAAGCTATGGGCCCTGATTTCCTGCAGTCATAAGCTTCTGGCTCTCTGGGTTACCATGAGGTGGTGCTCAGGCCAGAGGTACTGGAGGCTGAAATCTTGGACTTTTGGCTATTACTATGGGAAGCCCTTGGCCTGGGGTTCAGATGTCTAGGCAGAGCTTATGAGTCCCTGTGTAGTGGCCTGCAGGGTGGATTTGCAAAGTTGATATGTATGGGGAGAGGGGAGAGGGAGGTCTTAGAAGGATATAGAGACACAGGTGGGAGTTCACAAATTATAATGCTCCTCTCCCCCTTTGCGTGAATTGTCCTATAATGCCTGGAGTTCACTTAGTCTACAGAGGCTAATCCTGCATCCAAAGGCCAGGCACAGAACAGTCACTAGCCAGTCTACGAGGGTATGCTGGGAGGTCCCTACTTGTGTTTCTCAGTGCTGGCGACATGTTAGAACGAACTGAAGAGCTGTAGATATACTGATGCCTCATCCCTGCTCCATACCATTTAAATCTAGATTTTCTGGGGGATAAGCCTGGCCACTGGTATTTTTTAATTGTGGTATAACTTAGATATAGCAAAGAATATACATCTTAAGTTTGATGAATCTTTGTACCACCAAGATCAATATTCAAGATGTGGAAAGCTGCCAGTCCCTCTGAATCCTTCGGATATATATGGCAATACTGAGGCCCATCCAATCAGGAGCAAGGGCAGCCAGCTCCTCTCTTTTCTACTTTTCTAGTCTTCCCAACGGCTGGTGTAGGAAAGGAAAAACTTCTTTCTTCCCTCTTGTCATCTTACATTCATTGCTTGGGGCTTTATAAATTAGACTGACAAAAGACAGAATAACAAGAGAAAAACAAACAGAAGTTATTAACACGTGCATTGAACATATACATGGGGCACTCAAAGATAAAAGAACAATATATTTTTAGGGAAATGACAAGATAAAAGAAAAGGACTTTGAACTTCTACAGGCAAATTGTGGGAAGGCAAATATTTGGAGAAACTAATGGTAGATAAGAGCTACATAGATTAGCAAGGTTTGTTATATGTAGATTTCGCTGGTGCCATCCCTGAGCAGATAAAGGTCAGGAGTAGTCTGCAGTGATTAACTTCTGTCCTTCCAGAAGGAGAGGGGAGGGGGGACACCTTTACAAATTGAAATCTTGCTTTTTTAGGCAAATAGGGGGAAAGCAGAGAGCTTTTCTTGCATCTGCTTCTCAATTGCCTTCAGCTCAAAATAATCCGTATGTCAAAGTGCATATTTTGGGGTGACATATTGTTATGATTCTCAGGAAACCCATATCTAGAAGTTTGGATCCACCTCTTGGGACCCTTCTCTTAGAGTGAAGGGAAGGAAAATGTCCAGGACTCCAGGACAACCCTATTCCTAGTATCTTCACTAATAACGTTTAGAACAAATCGCTTGAAGATGAGTGCCTGATGGGTCAGAAAGAAAGAATTCTGGTGGGTTTTTTGTTTATATTAACGAGAAAACCATATGCCCAAACCTAGATTTTAATACCTGATCTGATTGCAGTTTCCACCTCTCCCAGAAGCATAATCTTAATCAACCAACAAGGAATTTTCTGATCAACACCAATGAGGCAATCTGTCACGTGAGCCCTCTCCATTCCCACCCCCCATAGAAAGAAGAGGCAATCTTCATAATAAAAACCCTTTCCCTTTTCTCTCCCCTCCAAAAAAAGTAGACGTACCAGCCCAAAAATAATCAATTCTTTTGTTAATAGCTCCCTTATCCCACCCTTTTTTCTATAAAAACCTTCCATTCTGTACTACCCCCCTTGGAATGCCCTTATAGTTGCTAGGTAAGGCAGTGCCTGATTTATGAATTGCTTAATAAAACCAATTAGATCTTCACATTTACTTGGTTAAATTCTGTTTTATTTTGTTTTTAAAGGGAGCAGACTTGGCCCAGCTTTGTTTGAGCACAGATTACTTTTTAAAAAAATTTTATTAGGGAATATCGGGAGACAGTATGTTTCTCCAGGGCCCATCAGCTCCAAGTCATTGTCCTTCAATCTAGTTGTGGAGGGTGCAGCTCAGCTCCATGTCCAGTCGTCGTATTCAATCTTTAGTTGCAGGGGGAGCAGCCCACCATCCCATGTGGGAATTGAACCAGCAACCAACATGGTTGTTGGGAGCGCGTCCTCTAACTAATTGAGCCATCCGGCCACCCCTCTGGGGGCTCAGTGGCAGCTTGTTGTCTTCAAGCTAGTTGTGGAGGGCACAGCTCACTGGCCAATGGGGAAATCGAACTGGCAACTCTGTTGTTCACAGCTTGCGCTCTAACCGACTGAGCCATCCAGCCACCCTGAATTTTGTTTTTTTAACATTTGTTTATTCGTAGGGCTTTCGCTCTTCTCTGCCTCGGTTTTTGTTTTTCAATTTTAAAAGTCCTGCCTAGAAGGCCCAGCAGTTCTCTATAAAAAGGGTGTTCTTGTCACCTACTTTTTAAATTTGGAGATCTCAGGTGTGCCTAACACAACAAGAAAAGTCCCATATTTCCTCCCTGATATTGCTTTTTGTGTGCGTGATAAAATACGCATAACGTAAAATTTACTATTTTAACCATTTTAAGTGTACAGTTCAACGGCGTTGTACATTCTCGTTGTTGTTGAAACCATCACCACTATCTATCTTCCAGATCATTTTCAGCATCCCAAACTGAAACTTGATAGCCACCAAAATATAACTTCCCTTTCCCCTTTCCCCCCAGTCCACGGCAACCACCATTCTATTTTCTGTCTCTATAATTTGCCTACTTTAAGTACTTCATGTAAGTGGAATCATATAAGATTTGTCCTGAATATTTCACTTAACATAAAGTCTTTAATGTTCATCCACATTGTAGTCTGTGTCAGAATTTCATTCCTTTTTAAGGCTGAATAATATTCCATTGAATGGATATATCGCATTTTGTTCATCCGTTCATCTGGGATGTTGATTATTTCCACCTTTTGGTTATTGTGAATAATGCTGCTATAAACACTGGTGTGCAAACAGCTGTTGGAGTGCTGCAGTATTTTTAGATGCTCCTTTGCTGATTCTAAAATGCAGCAGGGTTTGTGACTGGGCTGGAAGCTCATGCACTGCCCCAGTTCTCCAAGTCAGGCTTCCTTGCAGGGAGTCTGGGAAGAGAGGTGGCGGAATCAGGCAAGCCCTTGTACCATCAGGGTTTCTGATGGATCCCAGCTCATGTCCAGTGTTGCCTCCCTGAAGGTGGACTCCTGTTGGTGTTTCTGACCTGTTTTCTAATCAGCCTCCTCAGCATCCCTGAGCTCCAGCAAGTTTCTGGGCCTTTCTGGAAATGGCCCTCTTTTTCCTTGAGATCAGTTCTGTATGCGAAGGGTGGTAAAGAGGCCTTTGTGTTCCATAAGAGATCTCTCTGCACCCTTTCCTCCAGGGCATGGAGCACTTGTTAGCCTCCACACTTACATAACCTGACCAAGACGGACCACTCCAAGTATGGTCTTAGAACAAAGAAAATCTGCTCCCAGATGACTTCCTGTCTCCTCCAAGCCCCCAAAGCAGCTGGCAGCCCTTAAAGTGCTGTTTCAAGGGCTAAAGAAATATACCCGTTTTGCTTAGCCAAGCACCCACTATAATCACAGGCCTGCCAGGTGACAGGACCTGGCCTTGGGTCTGAACTGCACAGAGCAGGACAGGCAGAGGTCATTCGGGTGTGCAGGGGCCACCATGCCGTGGGGGCTGGAGAGAGGTCCAAATCACCCCAGGGGGTACACAGTGTGGTTCATTGGGCAGTGAGGACCTCAGGGTGTGAAGGCTGTAAGGCTGGCAGCCTGAGATCCCGGGGTCTTTGCCTTGGGCTGAGACCTCCGCCTCCTCACTCCTCTATGGGAGTGTCAGTGCCAACGCGTGCGCTGGCTGCAAGGGCCAGGACAGGGAGCTCCTGTGCCCTTTTGAGGCCTCCTACCATTGAGATCAGAGGAGGCGGAGGTTCTGGGTTATACCAGTAGGGCCCCAAACCAAGGAAATGTGAGGCTTTACTGCTGATGGGGTCTTCTTAGGGCTTCTAGTCTGAAGAGGCCTTGGAAAATGCTGATTCACCCAGATAATCCTCTAATTCCAATCAACAAGCAGTGTAACTGATTCTTAGAGAAGCAGTTTCAAATCTTCCCATTTCCCACAGCTATAGTTAGTTTCATTTGAGTTCATGCTCCCCAACTCTCCCTGCTCTGGGGTATGTGGATATGGAGTGCAATAGTCAGGATTCTGAAGGCAAGGCCAGCCTCCAGAGGCACGGTGTATGCAGGTGAGAATTGCAAGACCGGAACAAGGAGCTAGACTTATCAAGACTGCTCAGCCTTCTGGTTTTCATAAAGCAGTTCTTGTACTGAGGATGAAGCTGGTAGACAGCAACAGCACAATAAATTACGTCCGCCCGCTGGTGGTCAGAACTGGGCAGGCATTTCTGGGGCCCTGAGGGTTCAGAAAGAGATAAGGTGACAAATTTGCCATCTAGCAGAGGACAGGCATATAAAATAAGGACTCAATGTCCCAAATAAAATGTAGGAGAGAAAAGATGTTCGCTTTACCCTACTGGGTTTGATAGCTGGGCCTATGAAATAAATTGAGAATAGGCAGATTTTTAATAATTACATGAGCAGGGGCATCGTAAAAAAAAAAGTGAATACCCAAAAAAGTAGTGGGATTTGAGAGTTTATATACCATCTTGTTAGGGAAAGGGCAGGTCATTTAGGGGAGAGTAAATAATTTTAGGAAAGATGAATGGGCCCTCAGAAGAATAGATGGAGATATGATAGTGTGTGACAAAGTTTGCCAGGGTGTGGTATAGACTTCGAGTCTCACTGTAGTAAGAGTCAGTCTTGCCTGGTTGATGAAACTCTTGGGGAAACGGGAGGGGATTTATGACATTGAGTTCCTTTTGGAGGATCTTTCTTTAGGCAGATAAGGAGAGTTCAGAGAACCTCTTTCTGCATTTACTGTTTTTCCAGTGCCTTCAGCTCAAAAGAATCAATATACCAAAGCAGCATATTTTGGGGTGGCACCATTTATTTTGCTCCATTTTGAGTTCCTTCAAAAGCATGAGTACAGAATGCAAAGTTCTGTTCACAGAGGAAGTAATTCTCAGGTTGTTTGGAATGTTGTACTGTTAAAGCTGCTGCATTAGTTTTATACAACTTTGGTATTCTTTTCAATAACAGCAGAAACTAACAACATACAATTGTATTAAGATCAGATGTGTGTTCAGCACTCTAAATGCATCAATCTGTTTTGTTGCTATAACAACACTGAAAGGAAAGTACTATTATTATTATCTCTGTTTTACAGATGAGGTTAAATGGTAGAGATGTGAAATGCTATTCCTTAAATGGTCCATCTTGTAAGAGGGAGAGCCAGAATTTTAACCTAGTTGTTCAGTCTACTTCTAAAGCTTAAGTTACTAATGCGATGTTATGCTACACATCCAGATATATGGACAGGCACATTGAAGGGAGCTCTGAAGACGTAGGTGCTTCATTTTGTTCTAATACTATCCAGGCTATGGCCGTAAGTCAGTACTTTGCCCCCCAAGGCTTCGGTTTCCTCCTCACTTGTTTTAGTGGTTGAACCAGATGACTACAAATATAACTTCTATTTCTAAGGTTCTCTCCACCCAGGATTTTCAAGTTTCTAAAGTGAAACCATCTCATGCGTATTCTTTGATATGCCTAAATCCCAAAGAACATTTAGGAGACAAGTAAGCAGCGATTGTCCTCACATACTCTCTGACTTCTGGAAAGGTGACAGGAAGGTGGAGGTCCAGAGGTAGGAGCCACAATCACATTTGAGAAACTTACTCTAACATTTATATACGTAGTGTGTATTAGGGCTGGCTGCTCTGTCAAACAGCCCCCAGGTCTCAATGGCTTAACTCAAAAAAAGTTTATTTCTCGCTTAGGGTCAGTCCAACCCAAATGTCCTAGTTCTGTGGCTCTCCTCCATGGGCCTTCTCAGAAACCTGGGCTTCTCCTGTCTGTGGCTCTGCCTGTCTCATAGGTCCTCAGAGCCTGTTGTTTCAGTTGTAGAGGGTCACATCAGAGGCTTTTAGGGTTCAAGAAGAGGCATTGCTTACTTCTGCCCCCTTCCATTGGCCAGAATTGGTCACATGATCCCATCTGACTTCCCAGGAGAAACTGGGATATGTAGACTCACTGTGTTCCCCAAAGAAAGCTGCCTTTGATGAATACCTGATGTTCTTTATAGAGGTCCATAAGTAGTCAAGTCAATCTTAACACAGAAAAGTAAAGAGGGAACTTACCCAACCAGTCATGAAGACTCTCCACTGTTTCCTCTCTGGATTATCGATGGCCCATTTTCCCATGATGACTGTTCCGAGTTCTAACTAGAGTGTCCCTGGGCAGGAATAAAGGGAACCTCCTTTCCTTCTTTGGCTCGCTAAGAGAAGGGAATAGGCCTTTCTTAAATTGTGTAATTGTCGCCAGTCCAAAGTCCATGTGCCTGAAGCTTCCAAAGGCCAAACCTCAAAACGTAAGAGTGCGGAGTAAGAAAAGGTGTATTGATGGAGAAGGCACCAACTGAAAAGGTGGGAGACCGAGTGGCTCCTCAAATCCATCTTCCTAAAAGTACAAAGTTCATGTTTCTTTCACGTCAAGGGAAAGGGAAATGGGAGGGACAAGAAGTGATTGACCATGGCAGACATTTGCTGTCAGCAGGCGTCTGAGGAAGAGCGTGCTAGTTACTCACATCGAGTCTAGTCATGAGGTTCCTGAAAATCTTTGATAAACAACACATACTTCCCTTATCTCCTCAGGAGAGGCATTTTCTGGTAAGGGGCTGTTTTTGTAAATATTAAGCAGAATTCCTCTAATGATTAGCCAGCCCATCTATATGCAAGACTAGGGAGAAGCTATTAGACTGAAGGCCATGGGAACAAAGCAGGACTAAACAAGATGGAGTCAGAGAGGCTAAGCATTTCACTCTGTTACAACAGGACTTTCTTCAATGTCTTGTCCTGGGATCATAGGTAATAATAATAGTAACTAGCATTTGTCGAGCACATAGTGTCAGGCACTTACATGCATTATCTTAGAGGAGGAGCAAATCTCAATGACTAGATGAGATATGTGGATATAAATGGCTTTAATTTCTATTTTGAATGTTCCTTCTTCTGGGTAGCAGAAACTTAATTTCAATTGATTTTGGCTCCTGCTCTATCCCAGATTTTGTCTCAGTTCCCAGGTGATGGGGAGTAGCTGGGACTTGATGTTCTGTCATTTATCTATCCATAAGGGCATCTGCTATTACACCCTATCAAATGACAAAACTGAAACAACTCGAGTTTGATGCCCTTTATTCAAGAAAGAAACAATGCACAGGCTGAGGGAGTCAGTGCCTCACAAGCAGTGAGGGATATTTGTGCAAGAATGGGTTTTATGTAGAGTGTTAGAAGTATCCAACAACTCAGAAACAGGCCAAGATCGACCAGGAGGTTGGGGATTTCCTTATAAGGCTAGCAGGTCCTATTTTCTAGGGTAAGGTAAGCTAACGATGAATTGGAGGATTGTGATTGATATATGTTAGGTTTCCTTGACAGGTGTTTCCTGTAAGTGTGGACTGACTTATGTTTAGATTTGTGTCTCCATGGGCGGCCTCCATTTTGCGGGTCCCAATATATGAATTAATTTTGCCAATCCAATTGCTGGACTTCACATTCCATCAGGCCCCTGTCTGGGTTGCTCCTTTGTTCCACACCTCAAAACTGTGGTTCTCCCAGCAACCTCAAAACTACCCCCCATTTCACAGAGAGCACGCCACTGTTTCCAGCACCTGGGAAGAGCCACACACTTCCATTTCCATGCTCAGCCCTGCCTGACAAATTTCTCTGCCCTGAAGCCAGGAGGCATACCATCATTCAACCTCTCAGGGGGCAAGCCCCTTTCTCTGGGACCTTACTATTTTGCCTCCTCAATCCTCCCTTCCATAGTCTTAATAATTCTTATGTGCCTAGTTCTCTGTGTTTCCATTTCTAATGTTTATGGCACAAACTCGATGCTTCAGTTATTCAAGGGTTAAATTTTTTGCAGGTCAAAAGGCTCCCTTCTTACCACTCCTAAGAGTTTTGTGGCTTTTCTGCCTTATCACTTCTTCCCTGAAGCAATAAATGCTACTGACTTCAAGATGATAAGGAAAGACTGTAGATTGAATTGGGAGCAGGGCAAGGAATATGAGGAAATGAAAACACAGAATGTGTAAATGTCTCAAAATATTTTCTTGTCCCAATGTCATTTAATTCTCAATGACCACAGGTGCCATTACTATCTCTATGTGACAGATTAAGACACACTAAGCTGTAATTCTTAAGAGCTACTTTACCAGGACACTTTTTAGTGTATGGTGGGAGAAAGAAGTAAAGTTCATTTTGAATTGGTACAAAGTTCGGAGAAGGGCAATTTCGAAGACATTCACTGTCATCACTTTTGTCCATGTAAGAACATCCAAACCTGTAGAGAATTTTTATCAGAGTTTAATTTGAGCCAAACTGAGGACATATGCTGGGGAGCAAGATCTCAAATGCTCTGAAGGATAACAGTTTTGTTGCTTCTTTTATGAATTTGAAATTAAGGAGGGGACATAAGGAAGATTGAAACAAATGTATGTGCTCTCTTAAGGGTTAATACCCCCTTTCAGGGTTATTACTTCAGGTATTTCAAAGGTGTGTTAACCTAGATGCACAAGAACAATGGACAGGGCTGGCTTAAAACCTTTCACTAAAGAAGTTACAGGCCTGGGGTGTAACTACCCACTGTGACCTGCCCAGTTAGGAATTTATGATCAGATCACCCTGTGAGGTTACTTTCCATAAAATCCCCCTGTTTTGGTCCACACTTTAAGCGCCAACACAAACTAACCGATAGGAAATCTTGTCTAATGGAGACAAGCCCTCGACTTTCTTTAGCAAATACTTAAGGCATACTTGAAATTTGTATAAAGCCTATTATTTGGAATGGATAAAAAAGGTTTGAGAACTATCCTTTTTAATTAAGCTAAACTCCCTCTTGCAATCTCTTCTAGTGATTGGCTGATTAGAAAAAATCCTTTTATTTACCAACAGTGTGAATGGAAAGTTTGCTTAATCATTCAATAAATATTGACTGAGGCCATTTCGAGGCCCATGTCAAAAAAGTAATTAGGTTATAAACTCTCCAGTTTGCAGCATTCAGATTCTTTAAGCTGCCTCCTCCCATTGACTTTGAAAACTTTTTCTAAAATTTTTTTTTTAATTTATTGGGGTGACAATTGTTAGTAAAATTACATAGATTTCAGGTGTACAATTCTATATTACATCATCTATAAATCCCATTGTGTATTCACCACCCAGAGTCAGTTCTCCTTCCATCACCACATATTTGATCCCCCTTACCCTCATCTCCCAGCCCCCACCCCCCTTTTTCTAAAATTTAATGGTACAATGTCCTTATTCAGCGAATACATGAAGCAGAAGGCTCTGTCCTGGAAGTGGGGTCTCGGACCCTGTCAGAGGAGAGAAGGGAGGTGAGGCTGGGGAAAAGGTGCTTAGAATGAGAAAATGATGAAGGCAGTGCCTGGCATAGCTCGGGCACCGACGTACTGTTTGAGGAATGAATGAAAGCTGCAATGATACTAAAGGAATGAAACACCCTCTCCACCCATCTTGGGAGAATACCTCAATTTTCCATAGGTTTCCTCATTGACCTGCCCCAGGATGACTGGACTTTTCTTGTATACCCAAGTGAAGCCCATTTGTACTTTAGACTCATAGCCCCAGACAGAACAGCGGAGAAACCTGGAGGAACATCTGACACAACAGCAGAGGTGAACCAAAGATGAGTGTGCAGATGGGTCTTTGGAGAGGGTAGGTTACTGCAGGGACAGTAGCCAAGGAGGGGAACATGGCGGGGGCTCTCATTTCTAAATGATAAAGTTATTGGTAAAGTAAATAATTGGTAAAGTAAATGGTAAAGTTATTTTTTGAAGCTCACAGATCTTTGCTCAGGATTCCAAATAGCAGTTCTTAGAGACACCCCTGAGAACTTCTCCCAAGGGTCCAGGTTCAATTAGAATCTATCATCTCATGGAGGGAGAATCAGCCACATCAGAAGGAGGGATGCTTGGTACCTCAGAAGCTTTGCAGGCATTGAGCTCAATGGTTCCCAAGACACTCACCTTCTGTTAGAAAAGGTAGAAGCTTCCGATGGGTCGTGGGAAGACTGGGGTCCTTCCTGGTAGAGCTTGGTGCAGCCTGCACTGGCCGCTTTATCGAGAGGTATCTAAGAGGTATTGATATTGCCACTTAACTTCCTTTTCAAACACCAGAACCAATAGTGGCCATTTCCAATAATTAAGCCTGAAGGCAACGACAGTAAAGGAAGGCATCAGGCGGACTTGTGTGTACTCACATTCTGGCCTCACCACTTTCGAGGTCTGGTAGATTAAAGATGGCTACAAATTCTTCTCTACTCTTCCTCCCATTGAGAGAGGGCATCTATTCCCCTTCTCCTTTAATCTAGGCTGGGCCTGTGATTCACTTTGACCAACAGGATGCTGTAGAAGTGGTGCTAGGACAGAACACTTGCGGCTTCTGCCTGGGTCTCTCAGAATGCTTGCCCTCGGGATACTCCCTCTCAGAGAGGCCACATATAGCACTCTGGGTAACAGCCCTAGCAGCCATTTGTTCAGCAAAGTTGTGTTTGGACATCCCGCTCACCGGAGTCTTTAGATAACTGCAGCCACAGCCAACATCTAACTGCAATGCATGACAGACCCCAAGAAAACTATGCAGCTGAGGTCTAGAGAATCCTAAGCAATAATAATAAAGTGCTCTTTTAAGCCATAATATATTGGGGTGTATACAGAATTTGCCCTCTGGTGAGATATTTAACCACTCGGAGGTTTGGTTTCCTTCTGCAAAATGGGCAAAAAAACAGAATCCACCTCACAGAGTTATTGTGACAGGAATATAATAATGGTGGAAGTGCCTAGCACAGTGCCTGGCACATAGTAGGCCTTCAGTCAGTGCCAGGCTCCTTCCTGCCCTTGCTCCAGGAGGTTATATGTCCCAGGTGTGAGTGAATCTTGGCTGCTGCCCTGAACTTCCTGGGCAAACACCCAACTTTCCTCAAAGGGAATGCCTAGATCACATTTGAAAAGGGAGTTGGAGAGCACTTGATATTTTTTTTCTTTCTGGGGCAACCTGTGACCCCCCCTTAGGAAAAATGTCACCAGCTTGTATCAGGAAAATTGTCTTTTCTTTCTCTTCAATCAAAGGGGTCAAAGGACTGTTGTCACCTCTTAAAACAATTTTTTTTTAATAACCAAAAATACGCCTGCTCACACTGAAAAGTACCGGCATCGAATAAAACAACTCCCCTTCTGTTTCACAGCCAACAGGTTTTCTTCAACACCCCAGCCCTGGGAGCCACAGATTGCACAGCAGACAGACTTTGTTGAACAGATGAACAACTGTGGCTTAATCTGTTTTGAAAAAAAAAAAAAAGTCCCAAAGCAATTGATAAACAAGAGGTGAGGTCAGTGTGAAGGAAGAGTAAATGAGGCCAGATTGGAGAATGTTGAAACTTAAGCCTCTTTCATCCCCTGTCCTGGATTGGGTGTGTGAGTAATAGTCAGGGCTCCTCTGTTGGGAAAGGGACGGAGAACCTCTTCGATTGCCTGAGTTTGGAGTTACGCTTTTTTCTTTTTCAAAATTATTTTAAAAATGTATTTCATATTATTTATTTATTTTATTTATTATTCAAAATTATTTTTTAAAAGTTTGTGTCGGAGTATAACATAGAAAAGTGCATGAATGATAAATACAGATGAATGACTATTCACACACCGAACATATCGTGTAACCAGCACTTGGGTCAAGAACAGAATATTCTCAGCACCCCAGAAGCCCCCCATGCGCCCCCACAAATAGAATCACTATCCTGATTTATAACTCCATTATTATTTTTAATAGCTCATACACATTCATGTGTGTTCTTTTAGAGACATTCTACGCATATACAAGAATAGGGACATGTTATTATTTTGTACAAATGTATTAAAATGTGTTTTGCACACTCTTTAGCATATTATCCAGACTGTTCTGCCCCTGACTTTTTTCCCATTTATCTTGGTGATCATTCCATACCAATATACAGAAAGCAGCCAGGTTTTTTTAGTGGTCTCGTAGTATTCCATTGTCTGAATGTTCCACAATTTATTTAATCTTTTTTTTTTTTTTTTAATTAAGGAGGGCACAGCTCACCGTGGCCCATGTGGGGATCGAACCAGCAACCTTGGTGTTATTAGCACTGCGCTCTAACCAACTGAGCTAACTAGCCACCCCCAATTTATTTAATCTTATTCAAAGTCAACCAGGTTGTGTCCAATCTTTTTGGAGCTGGCTTTCTAAAAATTTTTTATTCTTGAGGTATCTTTGTTGTCCTTTAGATTTAAGGTGGCAACTAGGCACTGCTCTCTGGAAGCTTTAAAAATACTACTAGTTCTTATTCTATTCTGAAACGTGTTGGGTGTGGTACCACCTGCGGTGGTCGCCTATTTTATTGCCTTGTCCTGTTAGGACTCAGTTGTTCCATGTTTGAGTATGTATCCAGGATGTGGAAATAATGTTCCTGACACCTCCACTTCCTTTTCTGGTAAATGGGTGTCTGGTGCATGAGTCCAATTACTTTCCCCCCCCTCCTTCCTTCAGGGCAGCTGCTTACCCAGCATTGTTCTGACTGAACTCTGTAGATTTCAGAAGATGGATCTCCTGAGCTCTTCCAGACAGGACTAGTTGGAGGAACTATTGTTCATTTTGATTAAACCAAGCCTTCCTTCCCTTTCTGTCTGCCTCTTTCTACTTCTGTGGGTTCTTTTTCATTTCTACCTCCAACCCTGGCCCCCGTCTCTGGTCTCTCTTTGCTCTGACCTCTGATCTCAAAATCATGTAGACGTAGTGTGAATTCAAGTCAGTGCCAGTTTTTTTTCTCCTCGTGGTATTTGCCCTTTAAACTTATTACCATAATTATAAACAAAAGGCTCATCATCTCCTTCAGACTTTTTGATTCCCTGACAGCAGGAGCAGTTGTCTATTTGGGGGTTGGGGCAATCTCCTCACCTCTTTCCTTCACTACTAGAATCTGGCCTGTCCTTTCCCAGCCCTCAGAGTTCAGGCCAAAAGGGACATGCCTGCTGGTTCAGGACCTCAGAGTGAGGTCAGAGTGTCTCAGGCTCTGTTACCTATAGTGGAGGGGCAAATGCCAACAGCTTGTGCAAATGGGTGCCACGGTTGAGCTGCAGAAATGTGTTCTCCAAAGGCAGGGTCATAGGCAAGTGTCAGGGCCTGGGGGTTGCGGGGCACAGGGCAGTCCTCAGGGGGGTAACACCAGGAGGTAAGGATCAGGGGATCTCCTCTTGGAATTGGCAACCACACCTTCTCTGGGCCTCAGGAAAGGTAATAACAATAACCCCTCAGAGAGTTGTAATAAAGATTAAATGAGCTGATCTATAGCCATGGTAAGGGCTCCATAAATGTTAGCTCTGATTATTATATGAGGTGGCCCAGACACAGCGGCCCCACAGCCAGATTAGCTCTGTCACCACTGCACTTCTCTGACTTGATCTGCTCTCCTGACTGGGCCTGAGGACACAGCTCAGGCTCTTCTTGCCTGAGCCATTTTCTGAGTCTCCACAGATCCCTTCATGCCCCTTCCTCATGCCTGCTGCCTTAGCCCGGACGCCTTCTCTCTTCTACTCTTCCTGCACAGAATCATCACTGCCTCACCCTCCTTTCATGAGGGGCAAAAAGCCCACCGCAAACAAAAGAAGGAAAAAAGCTTAATTTCTGAGTGATTCTGTGTCTTGTTTGCCCTAGTCTTTGGGTTGTTCAATCTCCTTTCAAACTCCCAACTCTGGTGTCTCCCTGCCCCCATCCTTGGTGTGTACCAAGGACAAAGTCTGATGTAGGAGAGAACAATGCACAATCCTGACACTTGGTGACTCTCCTGAAATCAGGATGGCTAATCCATCTCGTTCCATGGGCACCCATCTCTGTGGAGGATGATAAGGACACAGAACTGAACACTTCAACACTGGGAGGACCCGCTACAACCCATGCACTGTTCTAGGCATTTTGCATTTTACTCTTTCATTTAGTCATCACAGCAGCCCTCTGACAACGGTATTAGGACCATTCTGTAGATTTTCAAACTGAGGCTCAACAGAGGGTACACATCAAGTAGCAGAAATGGGGTTTGAACCCAGGTCTGCCTAACTCCAGTGCCCATGCATGTTAAAGAAAGTTTGAGCCAGCAGACTTTGAATAGTAATAAAATTTACATGCTGTTTTGTATGTGGATCAACCAGCCCAAGAGGTGACGTTTTCTCCTTTTGAACTTGGCATGTGCAATGTCTTAGCTGAGGATTGCAAGCTTGGTCTTGTCCACACATAGATTCGATTTTGAAATAGCCAGATTGTAGGCATTCAAAAGTAATTTTGCTGAGACTCACATGGCACTAAACTTCTGAAATGCATTCCTCCATAAGTAAGTCTCTCAGAGGAGAGCAGGTGTTAGGGAGAGGGTGTCCAGGGGAACCCACCTTCAGTGAGGGTTCATCAGGACAGAAGCACATCACAAAAGGTGCTGACAAGAAAACCAGTGGATAGAAAATGGCACCTCATCATGTGAGAGTTTTATTCAAAGCGAGCAACACTCACCTTCATGGTTGACCCAGAGACATAGTGAAACAGGGCCTGGTTGGCACCCCCATACCGTGTTTCCCCAAAAATAAGACCTAGCCAGACAATCAGCTCTAATGCGTCTTTTGGAGCAAAAATTAATATAAGGCCCGGTATTATTTTACTGTAATATAAGACTGGGTCTTATCTAACATAATATAATACCGGGCCTTATATTAATTTTTACTCCAAAAGACGCATTAGAGCTGATTGTCCGGCTAAGTCTTATTTTCGGGGAAACATGGTAGTAGAGGCATCTCCATGTCCCTGGCCTCACCTTTCCTTGACCTACCTATAGCTTAACAATAGATCAACCCTGTGGCTTGAGCTCGGAATGTCCCCTGTCCCACCCAGGTCTCTGTTTTAGAAGATTACCCTGAAACTTATGATTAATACCCTTAGGCTTGTTGATCACAATCTCAGTGGTCTGCCAGGCTACTCCCATCCTTGTTCCTGGGTTGCTGACTCCACCATAGAATCAACGTGGCCACAGGGAAGGCTCAGACCCTAGGAACTGTCATATAACCTCTGGAGGAAAGCCCAGATTTTCCCTTAAATACCCCCAGCTTCTCTGAGAATGTGAAGGCAATTTTTGGAGGTGTTAACCCGCTGCCTTCTCAGACCACCAGTGCTCTGATAATAAACGTTTATTCTATGACCCAACGCCTGTGTCGATCTATTGGCTGAGGGGCGCAGGCAGTCCAAGTCCTGGACTCATTTGGCCTCCAGTTTCAATAGCATTCAACAACATTCTTTTGTAGCTCCAAAACTGTCAGAGATTTGAGAAATTTCTAAGTGGAGGTTCAGTCTTATCTTCTGCCTGAAGTCTTCCCAACCTGTTCTCCTCCAGATTTACACTATATCCTCTCTGAACTTTTGCCTAAAGCTCTCTTTTGAGCATAGTCTGCCTAATGATATCTCTAGTTTTCTAGTATTAAAAAGAGTGACTGTACTGGATTGAGTCGTGTGGCCCCAAATTCATATCTACCCAGAACCTCAGAATGGGACCTTATTTGGAGATAGGGTCTTTGCAGATGTAATTAGTTAAGATGAGGTCATCCTGGATTAGGGTAAACCCTAAATCCAGTGACTGGTGTCCTAGGAGAAAGGAAAGGGAGAGTGAGACACACACATAGGAAAGAAGGCCATGTGCCAATGGAAGCAGAGACTGAAGTTATGTGTCTACAAGCCAAGGGACACCAAGGATTCCCAGAAGCCACAAGAAACTGGAGGAGGCAGGGGATGAGTCTCCTCTAGGAACTTCAGAGGGAGCACAGCCCAGCTGCCACCTTAATTTTGGACTTCTAGCTTCAAGAACTGTGAGAGAATACATTTCTGTTATTTTAAGTCATCCAGTTCATGCTCCTTTGTTATGGCATGCCTAGAAAACTGGCACAGGGACTCTTATTTGGCTCTTTAAATAAAATGCTTCCTTTATTATGAATATTTCCATGGGCTTTGTCTTGTTTTTAAACAAGACTCTCTGGGCCTCCATTTTCTTACCTAAAGATTGTGTACCAGTCTGCTATTGCTGCATTAAAACCACCGCACAACTCAGGGGCCTAAAACAGTGAGCATGCATTACCAGGGTCACTTGTCTCTTGCTCTTCTGAGACCTACAGGTCTCCTGGGCATTATTTGTTTATTTATTTATTTATTTATGGCAATGGCAGAAGCCCAAGTAGGGAAGCCCCACCGTGTAAGCATATTTAAAGCCTCTGCATGTGTCAGATCTGCTAACGTTCCATTGGCCAAATCAAGTCACAAGGCCAAGCCCAGAATGAATGGCATGGAAAGTACATTCTGCTCACAGTGAGAGGGGGAAAGGAGTGAATATTTGTTCAACAATAATCCCCGTTGTCACAGACGGGATAATATCTACTGCTATAGACTGAAGGTTTGTGGCCCCCCAAATTCATGTGTTGAAACCCAATCCTCAGTGTGATGGTATTTTGAGGTGGGGCCTTTGGGAGGTGATTAGGTCAGAAACTGTAGTGCATACGAATGGGATTAGTGCCCCTATAAAAAAGACCCCAGAAATTTCCTTTGCCTTTTCCTCCAGACACAGAGAAAAGACGGCTATGAACCAGGAAGTGGGTCCTTTTATGACGCAGAATCTGCTAATTCTTTAATCTTGAACTCTGTAGCCTCTAAAACTATGAAAAATAAATTTTTCTTTTGTTTATAGACCATCCAGCCTATTGTTTTTGTTATAGCAGCCAAAATGGACGAAGACTCCCATTTAGCAGGGTTACTAAGAAGTTTATACATGTATAACTAAACTAGTATAATAATGATCAACATATATTAAATGTTTATTATGTGACAGGCACCTTTCTAAGTGTTTTACAGGAGTTCTGATTATCTATTGCAGTATGAAAAACAATCCTAAAACTTGGGGGCTTAAGACAACAATCATTTTATTTGCTCATGTTTCTATGGGCCAGGAATCCAGGCAATCTCAGTTGGATGGCTCTGCTCCACATGTGTCATCTGGGGTCATTTATTCCACTGCATTCAGCAGGTGGCTGGGCTGAAAGTACCAGAAGGCTTCACTTTCGCATCTGGCAACTTCCGTGTGGAAGCTTGGGCTTCCTCACAGCATGGGGACTTAGCATAGCTGGACTGCTTACATGACGGCCGAATTCCAAGAGGGATGAAATTAGAAGCTGCAGATACTATACAGATACTACAAACTCAGGTACTACACAGTAAAACTCTGTCCCATTCTATTAGCCTGTCTCAGTTTCCTACTGCAGCTGCAAAAATTACCACAAATTGAGTGGCTTAAAACAACAAAAATTTATTATCTGACAGTTTTGGAGGTCAGAAATCTAAAATAGAACACACTGGGTACACATGAAGCTAATATAATATATGTCAACTAATTGAAAAAGAAAAAAAAATTATTAAATAAAATACAGAACTCACTGGGCTAAAACCAAGTTGTCAGCAGGGCTGTGGTTCTTGCTGGGGGCTGTAGAGGAGAATCTATTTTCTTGCCTTTTCTATTTTCTAGAGGCTGCCCACATTACTTGGTTAGTGGCCTCTTCTATCTTCAAAGCCAGCAATGGCCGGTCGAGTCTCTGTCACCCTGTGTCCCTCTGACTGACTCTCTTGCCTCCCTCCTCACTTCTAAGGGCCCTTGTAATTTCGTTTGGCCACCTGGATAATCCAAGATGATCTCCTCACCTCAAGGTCAGCTGCTTAGCAAACTTAATTCCCCTTTGTTAGGTAACATAGTATATTCACAGTTTCTGGAGACTAGGACTTAGACATATGGGGGGAAGGTTTATTCTGCCTATCACGTGGTCAAAACCAGTGACAGGGACAGACCAGGCTCAAGAGGAGGGGAAATAGTCTCCACTGTTTCACCGGAGTAATAGCAAAGCGTCGGTGACTCTCTTTAACCCGCCACAACGTGCCCTAACTCTTGCAGTCCTCACAAGAGCCCCAGGAGGCAGGTACTAGTATCCACATTTGAAAGCAGGAAACTGAGAGAAGAGGTGTTAATAACTGGGCTAAGCTTACAGGAGGGCTGGGTTTCCAATCGAGGCCCTTTGGCAGCTGAGCTCGAGTGCTGTTGTGCCTGGTGTGCTTGGTGCTCAGCAGGGGTTTGTGTTTTCCTTCTCCATTGATCCCATTTTTTCAGCCCCTTAAGGGCAGGAAGCTGGCATCCCCTGTACCCCATTATACACACGACTCTCTCTCATACATATACGCACATGCACATAAGGGCTTGTGGTCAAGCCCCCTTAATAAACAGGATGGTGGGATAATACCCATTTAAGTCCATATGAATTCTGGTTTGATTTTCTTCCCATGTCCTGACTGGGTTTCAGTTTTCCGGTGATTTCTCTCTACCTGGGTTCTGACCTGTCCTTGGAACTGCCACCGCGCTTCTGTACTTTTTTTTGCTTTTGGACTCAAACCCGCTTGTGGCTGCTAGTCTCTATTCTTAGACATTGTCTTAGAAATGCGTGGACCCCTTCCCCTCTCTGGTGTGGCTCCCCAGCCCCAGCATTCCCACCCCCACCCCAGACCCACACTAGTCTCCCAGGCAAGTCTCTGCTCTGCCTCTGCTGAGACGTCCTGTAGCGCAGGCCCCAGAAAGTTATGGGGCTGGGCCCAGAGGGAGTAGAGGTGGCAGTATTCAAAATCAGCATCTTGTCTGAATACATTCAAACTTAAGTGGATTTTTAAAATCTGTGAGTATGGACCACTACTCTAAGAACTGGAGTATTGTCGTGAGTGGGACACATTAGTTTAAATAACCACTCAGTTTGGGCATGATTGATTAAATTATTGGCTAATGGTGATTAATATAACCTCCAGTGCCTCTCCCCTCCCCAGAGATAGGTGGATAGAACTAAAAATTCCAAGCTTCTACTCCCAAGGCTGGTTCTCCTGGCAACCAGCCCCCATCCTAAGTTTATTTTGCAGCTTTCTAAAACTCACCTCATTAAGATAAACTCTGGGTGTATTTGAAAGGGGCTTGTTATAGAAGTAACAAAAGATACCCATTTCACCTTTATGGCTCTTATCACTTAGGACATTTCAAGGATTTTGGAATTTTGTGCCAGAAATGGGGATGAAGGCCAAATATATTTATTTCCTAATATAAATCACTATATCACAAGTCCTTGCAAAGTCACACCATGTGAACCTCATGTTACACCAATGCTTTCTAAATTTCTTTGTATCAACAACCATGGTGCAATCTGAGGATGATATTAGCCTAAAATGACCTCATTAGTGCTGGTGTTGGAAGCTTAGGGAGATCACCAACTCAGTACAAAAGGAGGTAAGAAAATGTAACACAGTTTGTTAGTTATTCCTGGGACTATGACTTCATATTTGCAATGCTGTAAGTTGCTATAAACAAGCCTTTTATGATCACTTTAAAAAGCAGAACAGTGAGTAGTTATGTTGGAAAGACCAGTGAAAACATGAACTGACTAATACTATGCGAATGGGCACTTTGTGGTTTGGGATCAAATTTCCAGTGACAGCATCCTCCCATACAGGGTCCAGGAGAATCTCCAACAATCCAGATGGAAGTGAGAATGCCTAATAAATGGCTCTAGGGTCAATGAGGGTGCTGATGACCAAGAGGCACATGAAGAGTTTGAATACATTCGTTTTATGAAACATGAAAGTGGAAAAAAAGCACTATTAGTAAATTAATTTATTCCATTGTATACATGGTTTCAAACACGTATATATAATGAAGTTCATAAACTGAAGAAGCATATCACAATTTTATCTATGTCACTAAACGTTTTATGTGCTCAGGTTGACCAAAATATCACGGGAGGATTTCCCCATTGGCAAGTTTAGGTCAGAACCAGATCTGTCTGAGCCAACCACGTGTTTTCCTTAATTCTTCAATCAGAGCAGATTTCATAAAATCTAAGATCATGGCCCCTGATGCCGTTGAATATTGATTTCATTCCGTTTCAACTCAGGGTATTTACTAAGCTCCCAATATAATGGAGGAGTTGTTTTTCAAATCTGTAAATCACTTTTAGTACTGAACCAAGAGAGGAGAGACTTGACTTTCAACTAAAGACTGAGGAAAAAGCAGTTTTGACTAAGAATAGCACTGAGTTTGTGTTTTGTAGGCCAATCTCCCTGTTATGCAATGTGAGTTCTAGTCTTCTCTGTCTCTTGCTTACTTCCTGAGGATTAAAAAAAATGCCTGTAACCTCAGCCCCAATAAGACAGCCCCAGGAGCAAATAAATATGCAATTTCCCTCTGTCAGCTTTAAAATAATAAACAAACAAACTCCATTAGTCTTTTTTTATATGTTGCAGTATCATGTACATTTTCTACATGAGCATGTATTATTTTTAATCAGAAAAAAATTAGTAAATATTCATTTTTGAAAACATACAGCTATTAGGCTGCACAATTTCAATTTTCACTTGTCAGATTCTCATTGAGCCCATCTCACATTTAACCCCTTTCCTTCTTATTAATGCAGGCTAAGAGAATCAAAACACCTGCCTCTGGGTAATATATGCAGGGCTCCCCTTTCTCAGGATCTGCCTGCCGCCCCATCCTACCTTTCCCCAAGATGCCCAGAGAATTCTACATGAAGGAAAAGGCACAGCAAGATGTTCCAAAGAGTTTGCTTGAGCTCTGTCTTTTGTGTGTGTGTGTTCAGCATTATGATGTCACTCCCTGGGATTGTCCTTTACGGCCACCTTCTTGCAGATACATCAAATCCCTAAAAGTTCTGTGAAATAAAGTGGAAGACTCTGTGTGACTCGGAGTAAGCCCTGCAGCCTCTCTGAGCTGGAGTTTGCTCATCTGTAAAAGGAGAGGTTGGATTCAAAAGGAAAAAGAGCACAGCTTAGGGAGACAGACAGGACTGGATTAAAATCCTGGGCAAGAAGCTGAGCCTTAGTTTCTTTATTTGAAAGCAGGCTTCTTATGAGGGTTAAGTATAATGCATACATTATACTGTGTAATATATACGGACACATACTATATGCTAAACAAATGGTAGTTATGGATTTTATGATAATCACTACTACTATACATGTGAAAGGTCCTATTTCTCTTAAAACCATGAAGCACAAAGATGCCGGTTCAGCTGTGCAAGCTGTGCACTGCACAACTCCAAGGGGGTGCCATCCACATGGAACACAAGGTCTAACAGTGCCCTGGGAAAGCTCTACACAGACTTTAGATATTTACTTTTATTAAGAACAACAGAGAGGTAATACAGGACTTTTCTTGTTATGTTAGGCACAGCTGAGGCCCCCAAAATTGATAAAATAGATGACAAGAACACCCTCTTTTTAAAGAAAGGTACTGGGCTTTCTGGATAGCACTTATTGAAGAAAAACAAAACAAAACAAAAAACCCAGAGTTCTGCCTTTCTGAGTCTATCACTCACACACCTTCCAGTGACTCATTTTAAATGTTGGTGGTAAAGCTAGTAGGGAGAGTTGCCCTGGAGTCCTGGACATTTCTCTCTCAAGCCAAGTGGGGGGACCCAAGAGATGACCCAGAGTGCTTGACATGGATTTCCTATAGTTGGGAAGACTGGAAGAGCTCGAAGGAGAGGTGTTGGCTGCCCCCCTCCTGACAGCTGAGTGAGGGGAGAGCTGCAGAGGAACAAGCTGATGTCCCACCAAGGGTCTCACAGAATCTCCCCGGCAGAGTGGGACCAAATGGACGTAGTGGAAAAGAGTTGGCTTAAGTTGTTTTCAAATTTCTTTTAAGATCTTATAAGCTCCGCTTGCCAGGGCATATGACCACTGGGCTGGGTAGGGGTGGTGTGTGTGGTATGTGGTGTGTGTGTGTGTGTGTGTGTGTGTGTGTGTGCGTGCTTTATCAACAAAAGCTGGAGCCAAGGTGGGGTTTAAGTGGTGGACTGCAGGGGCACAGCCCTCCCTAAGGAACACCAAGTGCTTGCCCACTGTCTCTGCCCTGGGGCTCAAAAGAACCCAACAAAGCATAAGTGGTCACCTGTGCCACTTCATATGGGTCTTTATAATGACCCCAGTCAGGTAGGCAGGTTCTGCCCTTTACCTGTCTTTGCTAAGTCAGAGGCTGGAGGAGGGACAGAAGAATAGGTAGAAAAATGTGAGATATATAGGATTTCCAAGCCTGGGGGAGAAAGAGAAGCTATATACTAAGTGAGAGAGTGAGGGTTTGATTAAATTGGGCTAGCAGTCGGTTCTTGAGTAATACCCGAGTAAGGCTGGAAAAGTGGTGGGATCTGTCTTTCTCCTATCATCCAGAGGTGGGGGACCAACATAGCAGACATGCTTAAGCAAAGTCATTTCCAGATCTCAGCCATGGGCCCAGCCCGATTAATTAGAGTGATGTCTTTGATGATTGACAATGCTGCCCCTGGCCTCTCTCTCTAGAGTCTTTCCACGCTCTGGCCAGGAAAGCTTCCCATGGCTGTGCTCTCTGCCACAACCATCCACCTCCCTGAGCTGACATGTGTTAGGTCTCTCTAGCTAAAATGTATGTTCCCCGAGGGTAGGGACTGTGTTTCTTCTCATTCTCAACCCTTAGCGCAAAGACCATTAACAGTTTATTATACAGAGGGGCAGTAGATTGGGGGAGGGAGGGTTATCACTTTGTGAGGGGTGAAATGTATAACTAGTACATTGTTTTGTACACCTGAAACTAATAAAAAATAAATTTAAAAAAAGTTTACTATTGAAGAGGACAAGAGACCGTGGGTACCAGAGTTAAGGTACGCAGAAGATGATGGTGGAGGTAGGGGAGGGAGCACAGAAAATGGAGATGACGGACACAGCAGACAAGTTTTATGCTCATCCTCTCCCTTCACATCTGTGACGGCCTTGAGACGATGCTATTAGATCTCAAGAATGAAGGAAAATCATGTACTGCCATGATAATCTCTCCAAAACTGCACTTCTGTGACTTAAAAAATTCAATTAGAACCTTCACAGAACTATACAGTCAAGACTTTGTTTTCCTGGCCCTCTGTTAACTGGAAATATCCAATTTACCACTCATCGACTTTCCATGATATGAATTGTTGTTCTCAGACGATCCAAAGCACTGCAAGATTCTGAGTCCGGAAGTCCTAGTCATCTCAGGAAGGCCAGTTTCCACAGCATCAGAAGTGGGTGGGAGGCACAGATTACTGCACACAAGGTCTTCAAATGGCTGCTCTTGATCCACCCAAATAAATCCTTAACCTGAACATCCCTCTCCCCAATCATGCCCGATAACACATATTTCTCATATTTGGCGGTCAGGCTCAACCATGAGAGATGTAACAACGAAGGAAGAAAATGTCTTCCCTCCATTGCTCAAATAAACCTCCTCCAAATAAATCTCGCCAGGGCTGACTTCAGATGAGTGATGTTCAACACAAAACAAAGTGATGAATTGACATGGAAACATACATTCCTTTTCTATATACATTTATAGACGGATGTCTCAGGAACTCATGAAAATGCCTTTCCCCCCCAAAATACCAACTCCACTACAATTTCTTGGCAGTTTGCAGAATACACTGGGGAGACTGAATTATTTCACTTCAAATGTGTAGAAACACATTGTTCTCTGAAAACTGTGCTTAAATCCATCCGAGTGTCGGCTTGTCTGATCATTTAGGGCTGCCCCAGCTGTGCAATAAATATTGGTTTATCCTTCTGGACATCACAGGGTTGCTAAATTCAGAGTTAGTATCCACCCAGAAGTTGTGAGTTTATCTGAATAACATACTTATGCCTACAGGAAAATGAATGTCCATGCTGGGTTGATGGATAGGAAGCTGTTAGATGTTGAGGGGCAGAATGGGGGATGGTAGGGAGAAACATTTTTTTACAAAACAAACAGGGAGGTCATCTCAGAGAATTAGGAAATCCAGATCTTTTCTTTTATAAGCCTCAGATCTTTCGGGGATTCCATCTGGCTTTCATTTCTAACTCCTTGTCTTCCAACAAAGAGAAAAGATGGTTTTAGAAACTAAATGTGAGCCCTTGCAGGAAACAAGAGCTCCTCTCTTCCCCTCTTTAGCATAGTAGCAGAATTTTCTTTTGCACTATTAAAATGGCGTGAGCCACCTTTTCTCCAAAAACACACGAAGCTGCTGCATAACTCTTTTCCAAATAATTAATCTTTCCAGTGGAATCTTTCAAAGCCCCACATTTCCTGTTATTTTATCCAGCTGCAATTTGTAACTGGAGCTCCTGCCCAGTGTTCCACAGGCAAAATGCCAAATCCACTACATTTCACCTACCAAGGTGCCCCGCACAAATAATCCTTAACCACAAGTTAAACAGTTAGGTCCTGTTCTAGCCGAAAAGAAAAGCCTAAGGAACAAAAGACTTTTAACATGCTTCTGTGTTAAAATTTTAGTGGATGCTCACAATATCTTATTTTCCAGTGTCAACCTTTGGAAGTATCACCGTGATGCCACAACCAAAGAAGAGTTTTCAGAAATGGATAGGTTGTTGCGTTAAGCTAATATTTGGGCGTCATAAAAATGACACCCTTTTAGTTATCTAGAGGCCAGAAACTGTGAGTTGCTGTCTCAGACCCTCCTTGTTTTCTTCCTTGTCTAGGAGTTGAGGGATTGTCTGTGACCCCTTTCCTTCCTCCCCCTGCGTTTCCCCTAGTCCCCCACTCAGTTATCTTTCCTCCAAGCTGCCCATGAAGGAACTTCTCTAGAGATCACTAAGCTGAGAGTTTCTTCCATTTTAAACCTTCCCCACTCTCCTCGTACCCTACCCTTCCTACCCCAACCACATATTTCTGCATATGATATGCCTCCTACTTTTTAGAAATTGAAGCCATTGAGCCAGACCCCCAATTCCGGCTACAGCCCCACCTCCCTTGGCCCCTCCCATCCCTCAGTGGATGCTTCCTACCCTGAGGTCAGGCCTGTGTGCTGGATGCCTGTTCCTCCTGCGCTCTCCGGAGCCTCACACTACATCACATGGCTCCTCTTCCCTGAATACCCAACCTTTCCTCAATACTGACTCCTTCTCTTTACATTGAAACATGCTCACGTCTCAAGATAAAACAAAAACACCTGTCTCAACCCACGGCCCCTTCCTGCTATTTTTCTGTCTTTTCTCCTTCCAAGTGAAACTTCTCGACCAGGTTGCGCATACTCCTCTTCCTTTTCATCAGCAACCCTCACTTCTCCACATCATCGCTTTGGCTAAAATGACTAATGACCACTATGTTGCTAAAGCGAAGGACTCATTCCTCCCCTCCCCTTGCCTCTGCAGGGCCCTTCCTCCCTGAAACACTCTTCTCTGGGCTTCAAGGACCTGTAGCTCTTCCTGTTTTCCTCCAACCTCTTTGCCTGCTTTTTATCTTCTTTCCCAGCCCATCCTTCTCTACAGCCATTAAATGCTTATGCTTTATTTATTTATTTTATTTTATTAAAAAAACAACAACATTTTTTTAATTGGGTAACGTGTGTTTTTTCCAGGATCCATCAGCTCCAGGTCAAGCCGTTGTCCTTCAGTCTAGTTGAGGAGGGCGCAGCTCAGCTCCAAGTCCAGTCACCGTTTTCAGTCTTAGTTGCAGGGGGCGCAGCCCACCATCCCATGTGGGAATCAAACCAGCAACCTTGTTGTTAAGAGCATGCGTTCTAACCAATTGAGCCATCCGGCTGCCCCAAATGTTTATGTTTTTAAGCTTCCCTTTCTCACTCTATATTCAATCCCTACCATCCACATCTGTAGTTCCAATAATCAGACTTATATATACGCTGCCTAACCCAAATCTCCCGTTGGGTTTTTCATAGGCACAAGTCCAAACCCCAGGTCAGGATCTTTCCTCCCAAACTTGGTCTTATCTCAGGAATGATGCCACCATCCACCAGGTGGCTCAGGTCTGAGTCCTGACATCCTTGACACCTTTCCCTACCTCTCAAACTGAACCATTCCTTTAGCCCTGGCAATTTTACCTCCTAAAATTTGTCACATCCATTCACTTTCCTCCATTTCCACGTCCCAACCTGAGACACCATCTGCTCTCTTCTGGACCATTGTAATCGCTTCCCAGCTGGTCTCCATACATCCATTCTCAACCCTCTCCAAGCTGTTCTCTACAGCATTGCCAGACCATGTCACTCTCTTGCATGGAATCCTTTAATGGTATGTTGGACAAAAACTCCACGTGCTTCTCAGATTCTCTTGACTGCGTCCTTCTTTTTTTCTTGGTTAGTGTTGCACCCACACCTCAGCTGGGTGTGTTCCAGGTTTGGATGAAATGCCATACCTGGCATGACCATTGAGGGGCTGGGGGATGCACTCTGGAAAAACAGGGGAGTTAGCTTTTTGTAGAGTGAAACATGAATAGTGTGCAATAGGAGATGGGAGAATACTATGGCAGATAAATAACTCCCTCCTTTCTCCCTGATAAGAATTGCTCTGAAATACGGTTTTCCTTCTAAACTTCTTGGAGAAATCCGGTGTGCGGAACGAACACACCTAGTAATTGATCAGCTGTGTTTCTTTGCAACTGCAGCTCCTTGTGACCCAGGGACCAGGGTGATAAGTACAACATTACATTCATTGCCTCTTGTCTTGCCTCGCTTCACTTCCTTTTTTCCTCACTGTCCTGGGCCTTCACATTCCAATAAAGCATCACCCCGTCAGTCTTTTTATTTTTTTTTTAAGATTTTTTTTTTTTTATTGGGGAAGGGGAACAGGACTTTATTGGGGAACAGTGTGTACTTCCAGGACTTAATTTTTCCAAGTCAAGTTGTTGTCCTTTCAGTCTTAGTTGTGGAGGGTGCATCTCAGCTCCAGGTCCAGTTGCTGTTGCTAGTTGCAGGGGGCACAGCCCACCCTCCCTTGCAGGAGTCGAACCAGCAAACTTGTGGTGAGAGGACGTGCTGCAACCAACTGAGCCATCCGGGAACTCAGCGGCAGCTCAGCTCAAGGTGCCATGTTCAATCTTAGTTGCAGGGGGCGGAGCCCACCATGCCTTGTGGGAGTTGAGGAATTGAACTGGCAACCTTGTGGTTGAGAGCCCACTGGCCCATGTGGGAATCGAACCGGCAGCCTTCGGAGTTAGGAGCATGGAGCTCTAACCGCCTGAGCCACCGGACTGGCCCACTCTTTTAGCCTTTAACTCAGACTTTACTTCCTAGAGGTCCCAAGACAAATGCTCAGGATAAAGACCAAAATATCTACGTAAGACTCTACATGGATTGATTCCTATTTACTTCTTTAGCCTCTCTCATCGCCTACCACTATCCTGTCATTTTTCGATCTCCAGCTCCAGGAGAGAATTCTTCATTTGTGCCAACACTTCACATGCCAGAAAGTTTATCTGGAAAACTCTTCCTCTCCACCACCCTGCTGGCTTCACCTGGCTAACACCTTTCCCACCAGATTTCAGTTTCCATATCATTTCCTTCCAAAAAAATCTCGACAGCCATCTCCCTGCTCCCTCCTCCCCCACACCTCCTAAGTTTCCTCAGCTGGAGACTTTCAATGATCTACATCAGGATTTGAGTAGTGTTTTCCCCACCCTACACTGACTGTAAACTCCATGAGAGCAGAGAGGACATCTGCTGTGACCCTCCTTTGCATCCTCGGCATGGAGCCTAACACGTAACAAACATGCACTGAGTAAATGAACTCATCAGATCCAGTACTCTTGTTTTCTAGATGGAGAAGCTAGGATTAAAAAGAGGAAGGGATTCATTCAAACTAGCTACCGGTGGTCAGGCGAAGAGCTCAGTTGTACCCTCTACCCTCTTTTTAAATTAAGACTCATCCTTCTTAATTCTGAAAAAGACAGATAGACAGATCAATGAAACACAACAGAGAATCCAGAAATAGACCTAAATGTCTGCTTCAATGTATGCGCAATACTCACCCTCATTCATAATAAAATATATGCATATTTAAAATATGAGGTGACATTTTTTTATTTTTCCAATTGACAAAATTTGGTCATTTCTTTTCTTGATGAGGGCACTCAGCAAAAAAAGTTTTAAATATATGAGAGTAAATATATGAGTGTTTATAGAGTATGTAAATTGTCTTCATTAAAGGAAGATAGTTTGACAACAGTTATTTGATTGTTATAGGTACCAAATCACAGGGGCACACGCTCTCTGCAATTCACACCAACAATTCAATTTTTAGGTATTTATGCTACAGATATATTTGCCTAGGTGAGAAATAGAGAACGTACAGTTATTTATTACAGCATTATTTATAATAGCAAAAGATTTAATGTGTGTCATCTAGGGACTGGTGAAGTAAATTATGGTATTTTCATGTAATGGAATATTATGTAGCTGTTAGACAAAGGAGGTAGTTCAATTCTTTTGAATTCCATATTTTTGTATGTAGACTATTCCATATTCCTATTGTAGGAATATTCCAAAAGGCTCCTAATATGGAACCTCCCCACGATAGATAGGTGAAAAACCAAGGTGCATAGTAGTTATATAGTATACCACAATTTGGGTTAAAAATGAACAAAAACTGAAAATAAAACCAATTAGATTGTAAACTAAATTCAGTGAGAGCAGTACCTTCATATAGTTTGTCTTTCTCACATTGCACAGCAAATGCTCAATTAATATTTTTTATTAAGTTCAATAAGAAGAAATGCCCTAAGTGATAAAGGTAAAGGAAACAAAGAAAAAATAGGTAAGTAATCATCATTTATACTTATTGGCTAATTGGGTGAAATTTCATCAAAGGAGAAAGTGAAATCTGATGGTCAATATGATGGTTTTAGATCATCTGTGAATGAATTGTTATTCTCCATGATTTACTTAGCTTTGCTCATGGAAATGGAAGAGTTGTGTGTTCTTCATTGTATTAACTCCTTTCCACCTCATCTAGAAAAGAAAAGATGCTCAGTAAAGCTTTGTCTGCCCAAAGCTTATTCAGATCAGGTCTCTATCATTTGTGTGTCCTCACTACTGGATTAACCTGATCTCTCACTCACATAACACATAAAGAAAATCAAATGAAAAGATGCTGATGAATTGACAGAGCTTTGTTCATGCTAAAGAACAGGTGTAATTTGATTAAATCCAGGGTGTCTTACTTTCTTCTTGCTGACCGCATGTTCCTTTGGAAGATGTATGCTATATAGCTTAGACCTGGGAAGTAATAACTGTGAAATCTGGCTGTTGCCAAAGTAAGTATCTTCATGTTTTCCTGTCAAAATGCTTGCTGTGCCTCAGTGGGGATGTCACTGCTATAGAGGCACTAATGTTATTTTTTCCTTGATTTGAAGGTTTTTTCTAAATAGTATTTAAGGATGTCAATGCAAAAGATGTTTTCTAGTGTGCCAAAGGCCCAATAATATTTATAATATCAGGAAACTATTTTCGTATCCTGAAATCGTGATATTAAAGGCAGGGAGTACATTTTCCACTCACCAGACAGCAGGCAATGGGCTCTTGGCAGGACTAGCCTTGACACTTCAACTTCATTTCAGGTATGCAGATAGATAGACTGATAATACATACATACATACATACACACATACATACATACATAGTAGAAAGAGACATAGATAGATAAGAGCATTGCCTTAACTAAGAAGAGGCATGGAATAAAGACTACATTTCTCAGCCTCTCTTGCAGCTAAATGTAGCTAAACAATATGTAAATGATGTTGTGTGGCTTTCAAAAAACTTAAAGGAAGCTGAATCTGCTGCGATAAACAACTCTGTCATTCTTTCGGGTTTGATGGCCTGTGTTAGAATGCTGGTGTAAAATGGAAAAGAATAGGACATGGTCTCTATCCTCAAGGCATTTATAATTAACCACACATTAGAGATACACAGTTAAAGTGTTAGAATGCAGAAGAAAAGGGAATTAATTCTGAGTGAAGGAAGCCCTGAAGTCTTCACAAAGCAGGTACAATCTAAGCTGGCCTTTAAAGAATGAATTACAAATATATGGGGATGGAAGGAGAACTGACTCTGGGTGGTGAACACACAATGGGATTTATAGATGATGTAATACAGAATTGTACACCTGAAATCTATGTAATTTTACTAACAATTGTCACCCCAATAAATTTTTAAAAAAATAAAGAATGAATTATAACAATAATAAAGAATGAATTATAACAATAATAACTCAGATTCATTGAGGACTTACCATGTTTCAGGCAATGTATGAAATGCTTTACAGGTGTTATATCATTTATTCTATATGACAATCCTATGATGTAGGTACTATGATTATCCCTGTTTTACAGATGAAGGACTGAGGGGCAAAGAGGTTAAGTGACTTACCTGAGATTAAAGAGCTAGTAAGTAGCTGAGTCAAGGTCTGAACCTCAGCCCATCTGCCATTCCTATAGCTCAATCCTTGGTGCTTGGCTGCCTATGGCTGAGATGGATGGAGAGATAGGAAGAAAAGCATAAGCCACTCACTTTGATCACAAAGTCCAATAGTGGTCAGTGCAGACAATTCAATCTCAGGTGGTTGTTAGGTAGCCTTTAGGCCAGTATTTCTTAAAGTATGTTAGCATGTTTGGCAAAACACCAGTCTTTTGAGATGCTCTGCAAGGAAAAAAATTAAAAGATTTACATACATGCTAACAAATAAAGGTCCTGAGAAGGCCTATGCTAAAGAAGCTTGCTTAATTTAATGTTATTACAGGTACATTTTTTTTTACTTTGCATTATAAAAATTGTTGACTATAAATAAAAGTGGGGACTATAACAACATTTATATACTCATCATCCAGCTTCAACAACCATCATTATTCTGTCCTACTTGGTTTCTCTACGCCCACCCCCTTTTTTTCCATTTCCTTTTTTGCATAAGTATTTTAAAGGAAATTCCAGACAGCGTGCTAGTCTACCCTTAAATACTTTAGTGTGTAGCTCTAAAAAGGGGGGGGGGGATTTTGTTACATAAAGTGCCATTATCATACCTAATAAGATTAAACTATTTTCTTAATATAATTTAGTATCCAGTTCACATTCAATGTCTCTGATTATCTAAAAAATCAGAGTTCCTTCTTTAGGTGAAGCCCATTGGAACTCTCTGATTATCATATTGATTCGGTTTTACAACCAAGTGCCAGTACGAAGCAATCACACATTAGAAAAATGTACAACAGGTTTTTTGTTGTTGTTGTTGTTTTTTTTTTTTTTTAGGACACTGTTGAAGAGTTAAAACGCTTTTAATAATTCAGCCTGAAAAAGACAGAATGGAGTAAGTGCAGTCCTCAGCCAGCCCCAAGATGTTCCTTGGCTAGTCAGGAACCTGATAACCAGGATGCACCACTTTTTTTTCCTCACTTGACTTTCCAAATAGAAACAAAATAGAATCCTTTTAGCATCCCAGGAATATGTATTCTGAGGAACACAAGTTGGGGAATCTTAATTTAGACAAAACAACCAGTGGAAAGAGGCTTCGCTTTACTTGACTGTTTTGGTATTTAATAGCTATAGCTTTGGACACTGGTTATGTAGGTTTTTCTTTTTTAAATAGTACATCTGTGATATTAACACACACACACACACACACACATCTGCAAATCTTAAAACAGATAGAGAAGCATGATTGTAAAGTTTAAGTCAAGTCAAAACCATCTGAAGCAAGTGACTACGTTATTAAAGATCTATCTCAAGGACATGAATAATAAAGCAAAATCCATACGGCACAACAGCAATTTAGTTTCCCAATCTATGAGAGCAGCTAAAAGAAACACCTCATACCTGTACGAGTACACTGTCAACAGTATCTTCTAAATAACAGAACAGAAGAAATAATTTAATTAATTAATGCTTCAATGATACCTAAACATTTATATACCCCACAGTACTGTACCCAAAATTTATAGAAGCAAAGCAGTCTCCAACAACCCAAATATTGATTGAGTCATAAAATTCAAGGTTATTAACCCAAATGTCTTCTTGCTTTGTGTAAAACTAATTGCTAGGCCAGGGAATGCAATCTCTGAGACAATTACCAGACAATTGGGGCTTTAATGACTTTGTCTTAATGTTTTGCATAAATAAATAGTAGCTACCTAATCCAGTACACTGGGTGAGTTTCCTTCCAAAGCTCAGAGTTAATCAAACACATTTCTCACCATGAGCCCAGTTGATTCTTTATCTAAAGTGAGACCTGTGCATATTCCAAATTTTAAATTTGTATTCCTGAAGCAGTACACATCCTTAGGCCAACATCAGTATCTGATGATATATTATCAACTGTAAATTTGTGCAAAGGAAAATCAACATAAGTGTAAGCAAACAATGAAATGTATCTCTATTACTAAAGCCCAATGTTGTCATTTGCTGGTTTGACACTGTGTGTACAAACTCCAGTCAGCTTTGGGGTTAGCTAGGGCAAGGTGTGGGTAAAGACATGGCACTTATATGGTGTGTTTCCTGCCAGCAGCATGGCACCCCTTTCGCTACATATCTCGGGACATAGCTAGGCGTGGCCTAGAATCGTTGCAGGACAGAATAGACAATGAAGAGTCGGGACCTAGAAGCAAATTTTCCTCCTGTAGCAGAAGGTCTCAGGGAGACACAGCTAGCCGAAAGGGCAGTGAGGGTCGAGCTTGGCATCTGGAGGGTATGGTGACAGGCAAACTTGGGTAGAGCGAGCAAGAAGTCCTCACTAGGCAGCTCCACACAGTTTGATCCTTCCTGACTTTTCTTTATATGTTTGTAAACACACATACACACACACACACACACACACACACACACACACAGCACGGAAATATAGTGGTTCCTTTTGACACAAGTGGGATTGTGCCATGCATGTGTTTTATTTATTCACGTAATAAGATATCATAGACATTAATGCTTGACAATAACAATAATAAATTTAGTGCTCACGATAGGCCAGGCAAGATACTGAGCACTTTAAATGTTTTTTATTTCATGTCTTTGTCACAACTACCTTATTTGGTAGGTACTATTATTTCTCCCTCTTAAAGATGACAAATAGTCACAGGGAGCTTAATTCACTTGCCCAAGGTCACACAGTTGGTGAGTAGCTGAGCTAGGATTTGAACCCAGATTGCCACTACCTGGACCTCAATGTTTGCTAGCATCCTGGCAAGTCTGGTCGTGCAGCTCTTCCACTGGGAACCTTGTCAGCAGTTGCACCAGATAAGCTTAACTTTTGCATCTTCACCTCTTAGACTTCTCTGGAAACTGAAGTGGTCTCCGTGGTTACTGGACTGCTGGCTGTCTCATAGAGGACGTGCCTCCAGCTGCCCCACTTGGCTTGTGCTGGAAGGAGCCCTCAGTTCCATTCCAGCAGTCGTACCTGCCTTGGTCCCAACCCCTTGGCTAACTTTGTCTCTGTTCTCCTAAACCCTAGTGGGTTTGGCCAAGCATCTGTTGCCCCTGCGCAGGTAAGCTGGCCCTGCCAGGCACTTTCTGCCTGAAAATCTAGTCACGAATGGCAGTGTTTTTGTTTGTTTGTTTGATTTTTACTTTTCCCTGGGGCTCTGAGTGGGCATTGCTCCCCTCTGCTGCTATAGCAAATACAAAGTCTTTGTGATCGTCAGGGCCAGCTTCAACTTTTCCTCCTGGGTCTCCCCATTGGCCTACAGCAGGCAATACAGGCCTGGTACCAGTGGGACCTCTGCTCCTCTTCTGAGTCATCACCATAGAGACAGATGCCACAGAGGGGCTGCATTCCCTTCAGAAGGGGGCATTCCCTTCAGAGAATTCAAGGCTGGTGGGTTCGATCCTGGATCTTCGGAAGCTAAAGGCTCTGCCTGGGGCAGGATGACTTGCTCTGAGGTGCCAGAATAAAAGTCCCCATCTGCCTTAGCTCTTCCTTGGTGCAGCTACATGGGTGAGCCCTGCTTGTGGTCACACCCCTCTGAAGCTGGCCTCCCTGGTCTGTCAGCTTGCAGCCTTCATTCCTTGACTTAGTTGCCTTATGCCTCACCAACCTGAGGGCAGATAAAGCAGACAGCAAAGGGGGTCAGTGAACAGTTCTGTGCCACTCGTGCTGAAGTCAGGCTTCCAGGAGCCACAGCCTCAGACAGGCTGATAGTGGGAGCCTGGGACCAGGTCATGGATGGTCCTTAAAGCTGTTTCTAGAAATTGGTCTTTATCCTAAGAATGAGGAAGGGCCATGAAAAGCTTTGGGTATAGGAGTGACAGGCTCAGATTTGAATGGGGAGGGGGGTGGCGGACAGCTCTGGCTTCCTTGCAAAGGATGGATTGGAGTGGGGTCACAAAGAGTGAATGCTCAGAAACCAGATAGGGACACAGGCGAGAGAGAATGGCAGCTTGAACTAAGGCATTTGCTGTGGTGATGGAGAGAAGTAGACAGATTCTAGGAGATTAAATATGGAGGGGAGAAGGAAAAAGAAGAACACACTTACAGAAGCACTTACTCTGTGGTAGGTCCTGTTCTCGGCACTTGACATTTAAAGCTTACAACTTTATGAGGTCTGTAACATTACAGTCCTCATTTTTTCAGATGAGGAAACTGAAGCACCCGGAAGCTAAGTAACAGGCTCAAATCATTTCTGATTGGATGAGTATATGTGAGAGAGGGCGGGAGAAAAGACTAAAGGATGACGCTTTGGTTACTGACACGAGGACTGGGTGGGTATTGCTACCATTTCTCAAGATGGGGAAAATGGGAGGAGAAGCAGGTTTTGGGGGCAAGGAGATAATGAGCTCTCCCTTGGACCTGGGTTCAAGAGATGGAGCTCTCCAGCCACATCTCCTACTGTTCCATTTATGTATGTATGTATGTATTTATTTATTTTAAGGAGGACGCATCTCACAGTGGCCCATATAGGGATCGAACTGGCAACCTTGGTATTATTAGCACCATGCTTTAATCAACTGAGCTAACTGGCCACCCCTGTTAATGTCCCTTTTAAAGAAGCCACTATGATGCAATTTAAGCATTTCTATCAGGAAGGGTCATGATGAAAAAATATTCATGTGTGGGGAGGGGTGAGTTTCAGTGATGCAGAATTACTGGTGTGGATTATTTTTAGGGCTCTTGGGTCCAGCCTGTGTTTTGGAATTATCACCCCTGAATCGTGAGAGATAAAGCCTTTGTCTTTTCACTAGTAGCCACCACTTGAGAGCATTTAATTCTCTTGTTTTGCATGTAAAGCCACTTCTTTGGAAAAAGATTCTTCACTCTAGAGGCCAGAATGAATCAAATAAATATGTCTTTAGACAGTTTCTAAAAATTTGTAGTTTAACCCAAGAGACCAGGAAGGTTCCTGTCTCCTAGGTAAACAGCAATTAAATGGTGTATTAAAATATATATTACATACCCGATTGGTCCGTGGGGTAATTATGTATTTTAGGAATATTTTTAAACATGTGTTCTGCTTCCCTCAGCACTGTTTCAATCCATCAAGTAACTGTATACTTAGAACATGTGTTCTGCGTAGTAAGAATCGTTTTAGAAACCCCTCGTTAAAGGGAACCAAACTAAAAGGCATCAGCTGCAGCCCATTTTTCAGACGTGTTTATGCCAACCAAACAGAGACAAAGGAAAAATAAACCACAGCGCAAGTCGTCCACCATGGATACTCCCTCACTGACTGAAGAAACTCAAGGGTGATTCTGGGCCATGCAGGGCAGACATGGGGGCTCGCTTGGACGCCTACTGGAGTCAGGCTAGAAAACGTTGAAAAAGAAAGCAGGGAAAAGGGTTATAGCACAGGCACAGGTTATCCCCCCAAGGGAAAAATTCACACGTCTCCTGAAGAGAATGAAACGCAGGTGTTCTCTTGGCTGGTTGGCAATTGAGAAGCAGTTGGGCCAAGGTCCAGTTCTGTTAGGTGTGCGGTGTTAATAACTCAGGGGGGTTTGGAGGAGAGGCCAGGTGAGTTAGGCATTAGGGTAGGTGGGGGTGGGGGGACACAACTGGAGAAGGAGAGGCAGGACCACCCTGTCTTACCCGTGACCTGGGGCCAGTGGATTATACACACCAGCCAAGGCTTCTGAGCTCTCTCGGTCTCACCACTGTTCTCTAGGAGATAGGAACATGCAAAACACTTTCTTTCCCTGGGTCTTTCAGTCTCTCCTTAGTAGCTGTAAAGCGCTGTTTGCGTGTAACTCTTTCAGGCTGTAAGGGAGTAAGGATGCACTGGACATCCTAGTCTCAGAGTCTCTCTAAGCCCTTAGCCACTAAAATAGAAGGAAATAAGTTTTCTTCAAACTCAGTGGACTTGGTGGAAAAGGGAAGTTAGGAATTTTCTGAGCCAGAGTGGCATCAACTCTATCTTAAAGGCCAAATAAGCTATTACACAGGAGGGGAAAGGAACTCAGGCAGGTGATAAAATAAAGCAACTCGACAAACTCACCAGGGGCTAAGTATACCAGGCAAAGAAGAGAGAGAAGCAAAAAAGGAAAGAAAAGAAAAGAGGAGAGGAGAGAAGGAAGAGAAAAAAAAAGGCAAACAGGAAAGTGGTATAATAGGAGCCAAACGGAAGTAATAATTGGGGGGGGAATTTAGAAATGCACAAGAAAAGTAAAACTTTCAGAGGAAAAGTCAGTCAGTGTCAGAATATGGGCTTTCATGGGATCGATCAATGATTTGTTCATTTTTTCAGTGCATTGGTAGTAGAGACCATTTTTTCCCCGTATATAAAAAGGAGAATTCACTCTTCCAGAAAAGATGGCAGCACCTTGTTTTAACTGTGGTATTATAACAGCTCACAGCCCTGGCTATTATCTGGGAACTGCGGAATTCTTTTGACGTTATTTTTGGACCCATTCCTAATCAGTTTTAAAGTATGACACAGATGCATTCTTCTCGTGTTTAATGTCTACAGTCATTGATGCTGCTGGATGAGGAAGGAAATGAGCTGCATGAAATGCCTGAGTGGGTCTTGGCAAGGTCTTGCAGCCGTAAGAAATAACTGTGTCCTCAGAACCTGTGGCAGGTAAGGCAGCCAAGTGATCTTGGGCTTTAAAATGAGTCACATATTCATTACCATCAACATTGTCACTGCACTGGAATGGGGTGGGGGGAGTCTTGACACTTCTTCATCATCTAATAGTCCATTTATTATGCACAAACTATGCACAGGCATCACCACGGATGTGTCACATTCATCACGCCTGATTCTTACAACACCTTCGCAAGGTAGACTTTACCTGCCTCATTTCACAAAGGGGGAAATCTAACATGATCTTGGCCCATGGTGACTACTCTTCAGCACTGCCTGCATTGCTACCTGGAAGTGGTATCCTTGCTGCACTGAGTTTTATGTGCTCATTCTTCATAGGACACTAGCTTGTCATCCAGCCATCCATCCTGTTAGGATGTAAGCAGGTCAGCAATTAGGAGATAAAAGGAGCCCTGGGGAGGGGAAGGTGTCAGGTCCTGGAGGCTAGAAAGACAGCCCACTCTCCAGGGTCTCCTTGGTCATCTGCCACATGTCCAACACCTGCTAGGTGCTGCCTTGGACATTAGGGGATCCTTATGTCCAAGGAACTTGTGGCTGGTTCAGGAGAGAAGTCCTGAAAAACCAGTCAATTAACCACTGTTCATTAAACATTTGTTGAATGACATGCTGGATAAGAGGTCTTCGAGGCCCTGGGATAGAACAGTGAACAAAACAGACAGAAATGCCTGTCCATGTGGAGCTTATAGTTCTTAGGAGAGCAGACAGAAAAATAACTAAAATATATATAGCACGTTAGACAGCAAGAAGGAAAAGAGCTGCGTAAAGAGGGGAAGGAGCAGGGGAATTGATGGAGGTGTTTTGCACTGTTAAATAGGGTGGCCTAGAAAGGCCTCAGTGAAGAGGTGACAACTGAGTAAAGACCTGAAGGAAGTGAGGGCACTAGCTAGGGGAAGGGATTCTAGGCCGAGGGAATGGCGAGAGCAAAGAACCTGGAACAGGAGTGTGCCATGTGCAACTGGAGGAGAGAAAGCGAAGGAGAGAGTACTGGGAACTGAGTTCAGAGAGGGGAAAAAGGCAGGGGTTGGGGCCAAAGCAAGTACGATAGGACCATACAGATTATTGTAAGAACTCTGCTTTTACCAGGAAAGAAATGAGAAGTCATTGGAAGGTTTTGAGTAGAAGAGGAAAACGATTCTAATTTTGTAATCAGCTCACTGGCCATTGTGTTGAGAACAGTCTTTATATAGTTGACCCTTGAACAACATGAGGGTTAGGGGTACCGACCCCCTGCACAGTCAAAAATCTGCATATAACTTTTGACTCCCCCAAAACTTAACTAATGATAGCCTGCTGTTGACCGGAAGCCTTACCAATAACATAAACAGTCGATTAACACATAATTTGTATGTTATATGTATTATATTCTGTATTATTACGATACAATAAGCCAGAGAAAAGAAAATGTTATTAAGAAAATCATAAGAAAGAGAAAATACAATTAGAGTACTGTGTGTGTCTATGGGGAAAAATCCACGTATAAGTGGACCCACGCAGTTCAAAACCCATGTTGTTCAAGGGTCAGCTGTAGTTCTTAGGAGAGCAAGGACGGCTGCTGAAAGACAAGTTAAGGGGCTCTAGAAGTTTGCAGATTTCCAGTCCTCCTTCCCCTCTTTCCCACCATCTAATCTGTCACTAAGGTTTAATGATTCTACCCTACAGTCCCTCCTTACCATTCCTTCTGCTTCTGACTTCCTGCAGAACCTCACTGTCTTTCAGTGGGGGCATTGCCACGCTCCTTGGAAGAGTCTCCTTGAACCCCATTTCCCACTCCCATGCCTTTCTTCACTGCTAGTATAATTGCTTTAAAACACAGGTCACATATTTTCACTTCTCTAGACAGCATTGATGTGTCAGATGCTGAGGAGACCGAAACATGATGAAAAGATGATCCCTGTCCTGAGGAACTCTATTGCCCCTCCGACATCATATATCTCTATTACAATTCCATTGACTCCATTCCCTATGCTGTACTCCACTTCCTGATACTATATATATATTAAATTATAGCATATGCTTAACAATTTTGTGCCATGGGCCTCTTTGGCTACCTGGTAGAGCCTATAGACCCCCCTTTTTTTTGGATCCCTTTTTGGGATAGTATGTTTAAATGCATAAAATAAAATTCATGGGATTACAAAGGAAACCAAATACAGATATCAACATATAAATTGTGATACAGTAATGCATGTGCTCCTTTATTAAAACATTAATTAACATGAGCTAATGGTGGGTCTAATAACTACTGTAATTTTGAAAAAATATGAGTGTTAACAGTATTTCAAGATATATGCAACAACTATGAGATGATTCGAAGATAACAGATTTCTAATGTGACAAAGTCACAGGTACTGCTGATAGTACTGTAGTTTATTATTTACATTCAACATGGGATGGAATTCTAAATTTCAAGGGAAATTATGTAACTTTTTCCCATTCATGTTTATTGAGCCCCTGAATTCTACCCATGGGCTTCCAAATTAAGAACTTTTGCTTTAAGCTGATGGCGGTGCATATCTTTATTTGCATCTTTTATATGCAGTTTTAGCATTTAACCCTCTCCTGGTTCCCAGTCCTTGTTTGCAGAGGAGTTTCTCCTCCAGGAAGCCTCCTTATTCTTTTCTAAGCATGTCCCGTCCTGTGATTCCTTCCCAAACACCACGAACCTCTTTTTCATAACCGTCCCCACAATTATAGCATTTATTTGTGTTTTCCCTTTGAAAAACATACTAGATGTAACTTTTTTTCCCTGATTATATAAATAATTCATGCTCGCCACAACAATTTTGAACATTATATACTAGGACAAGGGAGGCAATAAAAAAATCACCTGAACCCCATCTCCCTGTGATAGTCAATGTTCATGTTAGGTCAGAATAAACTTGCTTTTATCTTGTTGTGTGACATCTCAGTACCTATTGGTCTCCCCGGCTAGACTGTAAGCCCTAGGAGGGCAAGAAACTTGGTGTTAAAGGAAAAATACAAATCAAGAGCCTAGAGATTGAGCACTGCATGGAAATTATTTTCTCTGTTAAGAGAGCGTAATCCAGCACAAAATCTGAGCTATGGGGCATGAGATAGTGGGAGGAAAAACAAAGTAAGGTTTTTAAAACCAAGAACCCTGCTCATCATCTCTGTCCCATATCAGCAAGCGAATCAGTGCTGGGTATGCAAATTGGGCAAGCACCAGGCTGTCTGGGTACCTCCCTGGGCTTCGTCTGCCTGTCTGTTGTCACTGCAGAAAACCGATCTGCAGTGATGTCCACCTAGTACCTGCCACAGTCTCCACTGTCCCTGGTTTTCTTTATCCACCTTAACGCTCTTTCTCTTGGTTTTACATGTTCTTAGTCCATACCATACGATTAATCACAGTCGTCCTAATAGTGCATTGTCTTTGTACTCACGACACACTTTAAAATTCCTGAAAATTTGGTTGTGCACTTGAAGAGATTAAAAAGATTCAAAGCAGGACTAAAGAAGTGAAGCGTGGTTACAAAGCAACATCTCACAATAACTGTAAAATTATCTACAGTTCCCGTGGTGGTGTCATCAGTCTACTTACCTGACCATACATCTATCTGTCCATATTCTAGCACTAGATAGTAACCTTTTTAGTATTTAACACATTTCCAGCAAGTTGTGCAGAAGTCTATAGGAAGTTGAAGTTGCGATACTCATTGACTAACATTGTTGTAATGGTTGTATGTTACATTGTAGCAGAAATGCATTTTACACATTATTCTGATCTCTACCTGCATGGGTTTTGCAGCTCATCACTTGCACATCTCTATACTAATCTATTGACTAGCAGTCTTCTGATGCTTGGCTTAAACCAAATGCAAGAGAGCTGCTATTGACACATATGGAGGTCCTGTTTCTTCTATTCCACATGTATCTATAAAGTGAAGCTATGTATTTCTGTAGATGTTTACAGTGGTTTCATGTCTTCTATGGAGTATATTTCTGTCAGGTAGAGCTGACTGTTTCCTTCCAGCTGTGTGAGGTGGAAAGGGTGGATAAAGGTTGCTGAGAGTAAGACAAATTGGCCTCTGCCAAAGGAGGAACTGTACCAAGAACAGGCACGACTGAGCGGCACAGGTGGCCACACACAATAATCACAGTGAAAGAAGATTAAAAGCCACGATCAGCCAAGTGTCCCTTGCAGCGACTCCACCCACCCACTGTCTCCCAGGAAACCAATCCTCAGTCGCCTTCTAATTACAAGGAAGTGGTACCAAGACCTAAGGAAAGAAATAGTCAACTGAGGCAGGATATTCTGTAGTCAAGACACGGTGGACAGAGGGCCAGAGCAAGGAGGTGCGTGAGCAGGAGTTTGAAGTAGGAAAGCACAGGGAACAAAGAGGATGACAGGATTGTAGTGTACCTGGGTTAGACCACACAGCTCATTGCTGATTCACTGGGCCACTGGTTCAGAGTTCCCTGACAGAAAGGATTACACGAGGGTTATCAAGTGGGAATAAAGTGGAAGTCATTTCAGATAGATGGCAGTGAACTTTCATGCGGGTGATCTTGATAGCTGGGTTCCCGATGAAGATGGTGGAGGGAGTTAGGGCCAGGTATTAGGCACCACTGATATTCTGGGTCTATCAACCATCTTTTGTTATTCAAATGTATTAACATCTCAGTAGTGATTTATACAAGATCCAGTTTCCCCTACCTCTTCTCAGTTCTTCTCGCTTACCTATGATTTCACATGTTGTAAGGTCTTCAACCAAAAAAGAAGTAGGCTAAGAGAGTCTGTGAGACTCAAAATAGTGTTGCTACTATACATGTAAGCTCTGGTTTAAGATTTTTCTTCTGAAGAGGAGATTAAAATGACAGTATTAGCAAAAAACAAGATCTCATGGGGTGGCTGGTTAGCTCAGTTGGTTAGAGCGTGGTGCTGATAACACCAAGGTTGCCTGTTCGATCCCCACATGGGCCACGGTGAGCTGTGCCCTTCTTTAAAAAAAAAAAAGAAAATAAATTAGATCTCATAATTTTAGGTGAATTTCCATTAACACTATCTATGAAAGCACTGTCTCTCGTACCATTCATTATCAAAGATTTATAGAAGGATGAGAAGAATGAAACACAGTTACAGATATAAATATAGACACATAGGCAGCGCATGTCAAATTTAATATTGAGAAGAAGTCATTAGAAATAGAAAGATTTATTGTTACCAGATATTCCTGAGTTATTTACTATGGGCAAAATTACAAAATTTTATATATTGAAATCCATTAACTCTCAAGAAGCCAAAATAAAAAGTATTTTATTTGTTGAAAGCTAAAATGTAAGTTATTTTTAATAATATACAGACAGATGAATTAGAAGTGGGAGAAACTTAGATAGCTGTTTACACTTTCTGTTTAAACCAAAAGAAAGAAAGGATTTCACTTGCTCATTGCTAAGTAGGTAGTGTAGACAAACTACGGAATTAGGCTAAAATAGCCACACTGAGACCACGTCTGTCTAAATTCTTGGTCTTCATCAAACCAAAGTTATTAATCTCCCTCTTGTGTTATACTGGGCATAGGAATAAAATGGATTCAATTTCACAACCAGGTCACCATGTCAACAGTTTTGAAATCAATTTTTTATAATTTAATAGCTGATTTCCTCACAGTTCATGAAAATACCAGCTCTGGACCTATTTATTGCTTTCATTTAGATATAATAAAAGACTATAAAGAATCTTGAACCTATTCTACACTTTTAAGTAAGTTAAATGAGGGTTCTCTCTTTTTAAAAAATCTTTGATTATCCCACACAGCTATCCAAGGTTCAGAGACATAAACTTATTTGAACACCATTCATTTATTTTTTGTATAAATGAACAGACATTTAGAGTTAAAGGGATCTTATAAATAATCTGTATCCATCAGGGATTCGGGGGTTGCAAGTGACAGAAAACAAACTTGAAACTACTCAGGCAAAAAGGAGAATCAACTGCAATCACTCTGAGTGTCTCATTTAACTACAGACAAGGCAGGGGTACACATGGGTCTCAGAGACACGTGATCCAAATGCCACCAAAATGATTTGTCTCTTATCTCTGCTTTTCACTGCACGTAAGCTTCTTAGACTTCACACAGTGGAAAAAGGACTGCCAAGTGGTCCCACTTCACACATTCTACCCAGAGATGCTGATTCTCTTTTCCTACTTCCAGATCAACAACAAAAACAAAAATCTCAAGGAAGCACTCTGATTGGCCCAGTTTGGGTCACATATCAACTCCTGGACCAATCAACTATGGCCAGGGAGGTTGAGTCATGTAAGAAAATAGGGGTCCCAGGAGTTGGGGTGTGGGAGAGAATAGGTTCCCAGAAGAAAGGGGGAGATGATGGGAAGACCCTCCCCTCCCCACTGAAAAAAAAATCTACTCTGAATGTGGAAATTTAGGCTCTGGGAAATTAAGTGACTTACACAAGGTTATAACTTGTATGTAAACTAAACTCATCTAGCACGTAGTCAAATGCTTGGCTCACTCCCCCCCACACTGCTGCTCATTCTGTGGAATCCTCGTTTCAAGTTCTTTCAGTGGGAAAGGCAGGGGTGGGGCTGGAGTGGGGTGGAATTAAGGATCTTATGCTATGCTTAAATTTTGTTCCAGGCTTTTGCTGGAGTTCTAACTCCAGCAGTCTTTTTGTTGTCTAATTTTTCTTCATTTTTTTATTGGGGGAATGTACACCTGAAGCGGGAATCCCCCTGTTGCCTCTGTCAGTTGCTCTGTCAGTTCCAGGGGGCTCACCCTGTATGTCAAGTTAGATGATTATCATAATAACAGTTTACATAGAGGATGTAGTGCCAGGGACTGTTTTAAGTGCTCTGTATACTTTCTCTCTTTTAACCTTTGCAACAAGCCTACGACAGAGGCATAAGTAGCATTATCATCCCCATTTTGCAGATAAGAAAACTGAAGCACAGAAAAGTTCGTCTTTGTCTTGTCCAAAGTCATAGTGTTGGGAAGGGATGGAGGCAGGATTTGAATCCAGGCAGTCTGGCTCCAGAGCCCTTGCTCTTAAACTCTGCAATTCACTCCCATCTAGACAAACCTCTCCAGCCTGTGGGAGTCTGCACTAAGCCCTGTTGGTGTCTGGGACACTTCAGATGCCTGTTGATCTAGAGTTGGCTCCTCTCTGCTGCCAACCTGTCTCTGATCAGGCCCCTCCCACTGCAACCCTACTGCCCCTGACCCTTCTCTTTTACCATTGCTCACCCAGCTTGTCCGGTCCTGCCTCATCACTGCTCACAGATGCTGCTGCTGTGGCTGTTCCTCATGCTGCTGTAAAGAGCCAACTTTTCTGCCCCTAATGGGTGGAGGTTTGCTCCCCAACCTTGTTGGCTAGGTTTAGGGATGAATGCTTTTTTCCTCTCAGGAAGCCTTGCTCTTTCAGGTTGACATGTTTTCCTTAGAAGAACCAGAATCAAGTTCCAAAGGACCAATGATGATTCTCATAGTGACCCTGCGTAGACTTGTGCAGACACCTACGTGGCACCCAGAAAAAGATTCCACAACTCTCCCCCCATCTCAGGATGAGTTCCCAGGTTCTCATAGTTGGGGACAGCTTGTATCTCCTCTCCTTGCTGAGTGGGGTTATGGTTTAGGTTTTGGAGTTAGACTGGGGTTTGAGCCCTGGTCTACCACTGACTAGCCTTGTGACCTTGGGCCACTACTCTGTCTTGGTTTTCTTATGTGTAAAATGAGGGTAGTAACATCTGCCTCAAAGTCTTGTTGTGAAGATCAAATGACATACAATGTTAAAGCTCACAGCACAGTGCCTAGCATAAAATAAATTTCAGTCAATGATGATAGTATTTTTTAGTCATCACCCAAGTGGCTGAACCTGACCTTTGGGCCCCAAAATCTTTAACAATTTTTTGAAGAGTGTGAGGGTGTCTTATGTGAATAGGATTGCTCATGTCCTATAGCTTGCTCTTGATCGACCTTCAGTCTAGGCCCTGGCTGGAGGAACGTGGGTTTGGGTACTCAGAAAGACAGGTGGAAGTGGTCACAGGAGATGGAGGAGAGCCCCCAATCCACAGATGGTGCTGAAAAATGCAACCCTGTCAGTCACCCTCCACTCCCCTCTCCTTAGGTGATTCTTCCTCTCCTCTGGATGTTGGTTTTATTTGTTTATTGTTTTCCCCTTGTCATGGCTGCACCAAATTTATTTCTGATGTCACCTGGAGAGAAATGTGATTTGTGCTAAATACAGGCCCTTCCCAACCTGAGGGTCAGACCCAGCAAAGCAAATGCCTCCTGGAAATGTGTGATGATTGCACCACCCCCATTCCCTCACCGCCAGCCACTCACATCCATTCTCACATCCAAAAAATTTTAGCCACAAAAGGTATGCTTTAAAAAACAAAACAAAAAACCCCAAAACTTTAACCATTCTTTTGCCTGGCTTTTCTTCAGGTCCCAAGTCTAGGAGTTATTTCTGATTTGTGTGGAAGGTTGTACTTTGTACTGCACACCAGACTCAGAAGAAAGGACCAAGTAGTCAGATATTCCACAGATGGGAACAAGTGCAAAAAAGAGACGGCCCTTGATGGGTGAATGAAAGATGCCAATGTCCTGACCTTCAAATACTGTGTGATCAAAATTTTGCTTTAAAATAAGTGTGTATGTGTGTGTGTGTAAAATTCATATTCGGTGAACCAAATTTGAAAATATATTTTTTTCCTGCTTTTCCTGCATGTGTTTTTATTGTAAGCAAGCAACCCAGCACGATGTTGCAGAGGTTTGTGGTTTCTTCAGCTAAAATGGCTTGACCTATATGTAAGTATAAAACTCACGGCTAGCCCAGACTCTCTGAAAGTGGGACTGTATCACAATTTTGCAAGATAAAGTGCCATGAAATCCTGTTTTTTTCCCAGGAACCCTTGAGTCCTTAAGGTGACAGAACTTAAGGCAATGGGAAGAAAAAAACCATGCAAATGTAGTTACCTGTGAAAGAAAACCAAAGGAAAGAAGGAATCTGAAAGAGCAAGTTGTGAGAGAGATGGAAATAAAATCAACACATAGGAAAGGGCAGGAGAACCTAACGGAGGCACCAATCAGAAGGGAGAAAACACACACACACACACACACACACACACACACACACACACATAAATTAAAGAAAAGGTGCAAAGTGAACAAAATTGTGTTGTGTGTAGAAGAGGTGGGGAGAGAGGGAAGAAGAGAGGAGAGGGAGGCAGAGGAAGAGAGAGGGGGAGAGAGAGAGAGATCTCACTCGAGACTAGACAGGGTCAAGCTGGAAGAACAAGCAGAGTAAGACAGGAAGACCGGGTGGGGAATCCCAGAACAATCTGTTTACAAAAAGACAGGCCTATGGAAATTCCACAAGTGACTTGAGAGATTCAAATCCGAAACAGAAAAGGACCCATATGCATACGCTGTCGGTGTGCATTTTAACCGACTGCTGATGTTCCATCTAGACTAGAGGAAACTCTCCCCGGCCTTAAACAGGCACTTAGAGATTTCAGCTTTAAACAGACCTAATTCATCTTCCACGTGGCCTCCTACTGTGCGCGGGGGACCGGGCCGCGGGAGCGCGCGGGGCTCGGGGGCCGCCCCATCGGAACTCCCCTCGCATTGTCTGTCTGCTCGAGAGTCTCGGCTTCCCTGGCGCGCTCGGGTTATTGTTCTCCGGTAGCCTGCAGGGAGGCGGCGAGAGATGGGGTGGAGGCAGCTGCCGGGAGGAGGACGGCGGCGGCGCGCAGCTGCCACCAGAGCAGGGGCGCCTGAGTCCTGCGCGCCCCGCCTCTCCGCGGGCGACCGTGCGCCCGAGAGTGGGTCTAATACAACCTGAGGCCAATTCCCTGCCCTTCCCGCAGGTCTCCAGCTCCTGAGATGGAGCGGGGCACGGAGCAGGCCGAGAGCGGCGTCCCATCGTCGCTCTGTGGCTCCCGCGGCCGCTAGGGCGCTTTCGGCTCGGGAGAGGGACGCTCTGACGCACCCTCCCGGTATTAGAACACTTCACCTTCTATTTATAGACACGCCTCCGACCGCAGACCTAGCTCGCCCTCACTCTCCTTCCCTCCATCGTGAAGGAGGGAACGAATAAACCTACCTAGAATGGAAAATCCTAATCCACAATGATAAGGAAGAATTCTATTTTGTGCTTTCCTTTATAATTCCAACTACTGTATTAACTGCAGGTCTGGTGAATTCTCTCTGGCACAGGGAATCCCCCAATTTTCTGAAGCTTAAAAACCTACTCGACTTTGTTTTATGTCTCCCAAACATGTCAAATAAATTCGTCTCTTGTGAGTTCATGAAATATTTGCCAAGAATTTGCTCAAACTGGGTAAAACGCAAACCCACTGAATTCAGGGAGAGGATGTATCTAGTTGGCTTTCTGTATTTGCTAAAACCCAGCAATTCTAACCGTACAATTTATTTGGGAGCGGGAACATATAAAGGGAAAATACAGCACATTTCAAACAAAAGCAAAGTTTGTCTTAGGGTTGTTTTTTTTTTTTTAATTGTGGCTTTTGGATACTGACTTTATGCTTTTAGATGTACACTATCCAGGTAATTATGGGTGATTAAAAATAATTCTTACCTAGTCACATTAACATTTGCTGTAATTAAAACAGGGAATTTCTTAAAACTGTAATTTATTTCTCATAATTCGGTTGTTTGTGCTGCAGTCAACGCTAAAGAGGAAGCCCGGTGATTATCTTTCATCTTGGTTTCTGCTCAGTTTCACTTTCTAAACTCCAGAGACAACCAAAGAAATACTACCCTTTAGATTTATTAAGAAAAGGGATGTGCATATGTAGACATAGGCCTTTTTGAAAAGACTGCTTATTAATTTTAGGTTTACAACAAAATTGAGAGGATGTGCAGAGATTTCCCATATACCCTCTGCGCCCCCCTCCCCAGCATCAGCTCCCCCATTATCAACATCACTCTCCAGAATGGTACATTTTTTTTTATCAAGGATGAGCCTACACTGACTCATCATAATCACCTAAAACCGATGCTTTACCTAAGGGTTTACTCTTTGTGTTGTATACGCTACGGGTTTGGAGAAATGTACAATGACCAGCCTTATAATATCATACCAAGTATTTCTACTGTCCTAAAAAATCCTCTGAGCTCTACATAGGCCTGTTTTTGAAAGTCTATCTAAACCACAGAATGGTCACCATGCAAGTAATTCTGAGGCAGCGAGAAGCAAGCACTCTTGCTAACACCTAGTCTATAAAGTGAGGGGTGTCTGTAATAACAGTATTATAACATGATTTTTGCTGTGGCGATTGCTATGCCCTAGTACTGTATAAGTACTTAATAAAGTTAAAGAGCAACCACAGTAGTAATTGCTACAGTGCATTATAAAATACCATTTGATGACAGGACCTCAGTGAAAGACAATTTGGCAATAGCCATCACATTTTAAAATGCATGGGGTGGCTGGTTGGCTCAGTTGGTTAGAGCGTAGTACTCCTAACACCAAGGTCACCGGTTCGATTCCCACATGGGCCAGTGAGCTGCGCCCTCCACAACTAGATTGAAAACAATGACTTGACTTGGAGTTGATGGGTCCTGGAAAAACACACTTAAAATAAATAAAAGTTAAAATAAAAAAAGAATAAAAAATGTCTATGAACCTGCTGAAAGTACTTTATGTAGCATGTCTACCAGTTAGGATGCAGGAAAGGAGAGAATACCCTGTAACTGTTGTCCTTGGTGATCTTGCCATAACCTGAAGAGGACACTGTGAGACACTTGGCAGCTACTTCTCTCCTTCAACATCTTAGATTGGGTTTGGGGTGGCTGCCCTGGAAGCTGGAAAAGCATGCTATGCACCTACTATGCATGCTGCAAGGCAGAGTTTCAGAGCAGAAAGCTTTTCCCGCTTGGCACCCTGCAGATTAGACCTACGTATATCCGTGTGTCTGTGTTTTATATTCTGGTGTATGCTTGCATTGCTGCTGGTCTCAGCTCAGAAATAACACTACTACCGTGAACTATTTAAGGACAACAAGATTAAATGAAGTAGTGAAGAAGTCAGGGTCAGTGGGGATGTTTTGGGGGAAGAGCCCAGTTTGTATAACCTGTCTGACAAAGCCTCAGGATACAGAAGAGTGAGGTTGGGGAAAACCTTATCTTTTGGAATTGGCCTAAGATATACGGGCCTATACTATACAACACAAAAGAATATACAAAATGCAAGTGTTCTATTTTAAAAACATAATAAATTGGACATGTGTGTCTGCCATCCCGCTTAAGAAACAGAACACCACCAGTGCCTTAGAAGCCCCTGTATGCCCATTTCTAATCACATTCACCTCCCTGGCCTCTCTTTTGAAACTACCTTTCTGAATTGTGTTTTGCTTTATAGTTGTAATGGTTATGTATGTATTCCTGGATAACAGAGGGTTTAGTTTTCTCTGCCTTTTGAACTATAAATAGATGGGATCTTTGATGACTTGCTATTTTCACTCAACATTCTATTTTGAGCCTCATCCAGGCCCTTCCTTTCTCTCCCCATTGCAGACCGGCAGCCCAGATCCCCTCTTGGATTCTTGCGTTTATTTTCTGACCAGGCTCTCTGTTTACAGATTCTTCTCTCCAGAATTCATTATGCAAACCATCACCAAATATTCACCTTAAAACATGAAGTTATACTTAAAGCTCTTTTCTAGAAGCATATTCAGCGGCATGCGAAATGTTTACCATATACTGTTATACATTTATAAATTTTGTACATATTTATGTAACATTACAAATCACACAGTCACAGATTTTAACAGTGGCTCTTTTTGAACAGTAGGATTATAGATAATTTATTTTTTTGTGTGTGATTTTCTATATTTTCCACATTTTCAAGGCCTTGGAAGTGAGGTTCAGTTCTTTCCTGCTTTTATTTTCCTCTCTCCCAGTGGTTCCTGGGTGGTGACAAGGTAGGAAAGTGAGAGTGTGGGGCAGAAGAGCAGGACACAGCCCCCTTTCTCAGAGAGACATTTATATTTAGAGACGCTGGCTCTCTCTCCCACCCCCATTTCAGAGCATCATTCACTTTGCGCAGGGCATCCTGGCCCTTCATCAGTTCTTTCCATCAGGGCTACCTGTATGATTGCATAGGACCCACAATCGGAGCAGCCCTCTGCTGCTGTGCTGTCTCCAAAATCTTGATTTTATTTTTGAACCTATGTTTTATTTATTTATTTATCTTTTTTAAAAATTTATTTAAGTGTGTTTTTCCAGGACCCATCAGCTCCAAGTCAAGTAGTTGTTTCAATCTAGTTGTGGAGGGTGCAGCTCCCAGTGGCCCATGTGGAGATCGAACTGGCAACCTTGTTGGTAAGAGCACCGCGCTCTAACCAACTGAGCTAACCAGCCATCCCTGAACTTATGTTTTCTACATGTGAAAACCAGTGGGACAATGGAGCATGAACAGGGAGATATGTGCACGGTGTATATCTGCTATTCTTGCTGCTCCATGAATGCAGATTACTGGTTGTCCCACAGGCTTGGGAGCTCAGCAAGATGTAAGTGTGTTTCATCTTTGATTGAGTAAGTGGGGGCGCTGACAGCCCCAAGAGGTCATGCTTTCCATTCAAATCAGGACTTGTTTGAACGCAGAAAAAGGGCAATGGAATTCTAAAAACATGAACAGCCAAGGAATCTTATATCTTTTCCTACTTTTGATATTAGCCAAACACATATGCTGAAAATGAAGACATAGAAGGAAAGGGAAATATACGGCACCCTATAGTTCCTTTGCCTTTCAGTTCTTCCTTATTCATCCGTAAAGTGAAGGTAGAATGTTGGTAGAATGTTCACATAGCAAAAAGTGAAAAAGAAAAACAATTGAGTTAGTTTTGTGCAGCATTCCCAGTGTTCCACTTGGATAAGCATAAAGTACAATGCACATACAACCCACAAAATGTGACTTGGATAATTTCAGTGATTCCGCTTATAAGTTATATGCTCTTATATTTGCATTTAATACTGGTATTGCACGATATAAAAATGAACAATAAAATTCAGGCTAATAATTTCAAGTTTTGCTTACTTAGAATGATATTAAATAACAAATAAAAAATAACCTCAATACAACGAGTTGAAAGAGAGACTGTGGAAGAAAGGGAAAACATTTATATTCTAGTACCTTTAACAGCACTTTTTCCTGGGCCCCACAAATTATGCTTCCAAATCTATTGTTTATGTTGCCTTGTAGCTTATGAAAACCCAGGCTTTTCCCCTAAAACTATCATCTCTGCTGTGAGTTCTTAAAGTCCATTTTGAGACCCGGAAGTCAAGAGTTGACCCTTCTTTCTTTCTAAATCTCTGCGGGGCAACATCGTATCCTGACGGAATGCACGGGGGTATAGGAAATGCCAGGAACTACATTGCCTAATATCTCAAAATACTACCCCCTGTATTAAAAACAGAAACAGAACAACACCTAGCAACTATAAATTACTTGAAGGCAAGAACTTACTTTCTTTCCCCTGTGCTTACTTTAACTTAGTGCATTCCTATAGTAGGACTTGACAGCCAGTTGTCCTTTTCCCCAATAAGTGTTTGCTCGATTACATTTAAAACACTCTTTTCATCATGCTATTCCAGTTCTCAAGCACCTCTAAAGGTTCCCAATTGCTTTATCCTATAAGTTGAGACTCTTAACCCACATTTAAGGTTCTATAATCTGAACTCAATCAACATTTCCAATTACATCTCTCAAGACTTCCTAGAACTCAGTAATTGTTGAACAAATATGGAAGGATGCGATTACACAGCATCTAGGAGTTACAGAAACTACAAGTAGATTAAATCATCAGACCTGTTAGGGTTAGGTTTATGGAATAGATGCAAGCTAACAGTGATGCCCCAATTTTGGGAGCTAGTGATGAACGTGATAAACGCTAGATGGGAATCATAAGCTATGTGATCCTGAGAACAGTCATCTCTACGGGATCACATTCTGAATTCTGCAGAAATCAGGGACCCAAAGCTAGTTGGAGAGAAGCCTGCAGCTGTTTCTCAGTCCACCAAGAAGGGGTACGGGCAGCCGGGCCTCATTGGCCACCCTGCAGAGCTCCTGCATGTGGGAGTTTGAGGGCCATGAAATCATAGCCATTACTAAGGGTCAGAATTTCAGATGCAAGTAATGAGCCATTAAGGAAAGCTTTGGGCAGAGACAGGCTTTTAAGGCAGTATAATCCAAGCAGAGGCTATTCTCAGTGTACCTTTGTGGGAAACAATTGCATTTCTAACGTTGCCTCCTGGAGGGAGATTCATAACCCAACAGGGCTGGGAGAAATTTCAAGAGCCAGCGCATCCATTTCCCTGTCTTTCAGTTAGAAAACCCTTAAATCTTTTCAGAAAACTACCCATCTATCCCAGAACCTTCTGGTAACTCCTTCACTTGTTTATCAACTCTGTTTTCAGGGATCTATTTCTGATATCTAACCTAAATCTCTACAGCAAATGATCTTTTTTTTTATCTCGTCCCTCTCAATCAACTTTAAAAGGCCTCTGTGTCTATTGCTTATTGACAAAAAGCTAATATTACAATTTCTGTTATTGTTTCATCCTTACGGTTATTATTAGCACTGGCAGCACCCTAGGAGGTATACAAAAATACATAAGCAAACACATTTTTAGGTCAGCCTTGAAATAAAGCTTTCTAAAATTCAGTAATGTTCGGTGTTTCTCCCTTGGAAATGGGGATGTAGGCAGCTGTGCGTAGCATAGTGATAAGCTGGTATTCTACATCTTTGACTGTGGCCCACACCTCAAGAACCAGCACTCATCTCCCACCCAGACTGGGAAGAACATTTATACCCAGATAAATGTATATTAAACATGTATGGGGGGGGCAGGGAGGCGATAGGAGATGTCACAGTGGTAGAAACGGTGGGGCCTGCCGGAGTCCACATGAGCAGTGTGCGGGGTGGGGGGGGGGGGAAGGGTGGAGGGCCTGCATGAAAACCTGCCACAACTTCATGTGAAAACTGGAAGGAAATATTTGAGTCAGAAATGAGTTGTAACAGTACCTTCCTTATCCTTCCCTCTAAGTGCCTCAGCTCAGAGCAGAAATGAAAAACACATTGATGCACCCTATAATGAAAAACACCCCGAAGCCTGGGGCTTACGTGATCTTGTTCTGTTTCTTACCTTTTTTCACTTAGAAAACCTTTTAAAGATTTATCCACATTGCAAGATGTGCATTACTTCCAACAGCTGCATGTTATTCCAGAGCATCCGCTGTTTTACTTACCATTTTACAGGTAATGCGTACTAAGTTTGCCAACAATATGTTGCTACCTCAAGTGCTGCTGTGGTGAGAGCATCGTCAGTTGTGCCCTCTCATGGACTTGTACAAGAGTTTCTTAGCAATGTATGCTCCCAGGAGTGGAACTGCTGGGCCAGCAGGAAAACACATGCTCCATTTCATTAAGTGTTGCCAGATAACTCCAAAATGACTGTACCAGGACTTAACTCCTAACAGCAATGCATGAGGATTCATGCTTCCTCCCATCCTAGCCAACACTTTGTGTTATCCAACGTTCATATTTTTGCCTGTTTGATGGATGTAAAGAAGTGTCTTGTTTTAGTATGCAATTACCTGATTATAAGTGAGGTTGTATATCTCTTCATCTACTTGTTAGTCTCTCAAGGTTCCCTTCTGCAAATGTGCCTGTTCATATCCTTTGGCTGTTTCTGTTGTGTTTCCTGTTTTTTGTTTTGTTTTGTTTTCTCAATGATGTGCAGGAATTCCTAGAATATTCTAGATATTAATCTCTTGTTGGCTTTAGCCTTTGGAAATACCTCTCAATCTATCAACTTTCTCTTGTCTATGATGTTCTCTGTTGAACAGAAAACTTTAATTGATGTAATCAACTTCATCATTGTGGGGACAGAGTCCCAGAGAGCAGTTTCCAGGCTCTCGGCATCATGTGGAAAGGTGCTGGCTCGGGTGGTAGATGGCCATCGGCTGAGACTGGTTGGCCATCAGCTGTAACCAGTTAGCCAATTGGCCACTGATGTAACTGCCAGGGCTGCGTTGGTTGGTTGGTTGGTAGGCAGAAAAGCAGAAGGCAGATTGCGGATCGTGGATCGTGTAGATCCTACTTCCTGTGTCTCCAACCCAGCCACCAGCGAGACTATAGTGGTATGAACCCCTTATCCATGGCTCCGTTGGTGTTCCTTTTTGGCCTCACCATATCCTGCGTTCTTGTGCGGGGAGTGGGAGCAGAGTCCCTGCATGACAATCATTCTTTTGGTTTTATAGTTTATGATTTCAGAGTCTTATTTAAGAAGTCTTTTCCTATCCTAAGATTCCAAAGCTATCCTTCTTCTTTTAATTTCTATTGCCTTTATAGTTTTCCCTTTCACTTTTAGGTTTTTTAAATTAATCAAGAGCTCACCTTTGCATATGGTATGAGTTTATTTTTCTCCATGATGAACCAATCTTCCCATTATCTATGAAGCAAAACCTTTGTGTTAGACTGGATTGTTGCTCCCAATCTTTCATGTCCTTCCTGCTATAGAATTATACACCCAGGCCCTTTGCCATATGATTTTGTAGCACTGGAAGGTGGACTTGGCCATGTGACTTATTTGACCAATGGAATGTTAAACATGTGATGGGAGCAGAGGGGATATATGTGTTTGAGTGATTTGGCTTTACCTCTTGAGCTTCTGTCATTGCCAGAATGAGACATATATGAAGACCTGAATTTAATCTGTGTCCTGGAGCCAAGCCCAGCTGAACTCAGCTGAGCCCAACGAAGACTTGATGAGCTAGGTGAGATCAGCAGAATCCCAGTTCACACACAGACCCATGAAGGGGAAAAATGCTGGTTGCTATAAGCCAATGATATTTTGGGGTTGTTTGTTAGGTAGTGTTGTTATCACAGCAATAGTTGACTATCTCAGCATGATTTCCTCATAGATTTGTGTGTGTTATTACCAATATCACATACCAAGTTCTCATAGATAAATGGGTTGTTTCTGAGTTCTCTATTATATTCCAATATTCTATGTATCTATTACTATAACTTATAATATGTCTTACTATTTGGAAGGGTAAATTTCCTCTCCCTCTGATTTTCTTTTTTCAAAAATGACCAGATTATAGTGGAATTTAGTCTTTTGTATGCATTGTAGAATGTTTAAATTCCTCAAATCCTGCCACAGTGTACACTGAGTTTATGAATAAATTTACAGATCATTGATAGCTTAATAATTTTATATCATCCTATCCACAAACATTATATATATCCTTACTTAGGTCTTCCCTGAAGTCTTGTAATAGGGTTAACATTTTTTTCCCACAAAGGTTTTGTGCACTCTTTCTTAGGTCAATTCCTGGAGATTTTATAGTTTTGTATTTTCTGGTTTGTTAGTACTAATGTGTAGGAATAGTTTTGTTTTTTATGAATTGATTTTGTATTTAGGAATATTGCTGTTGTAGTTTGAGTTAGATTTAGCTATAAGTAACAACAAAGAGACACACACATAGGCAGAAACTAAAATAACAGTAGCATAAATGAGACAGAGGTTTATTCAAGAAGTTCAAGATTGGAGGTAGATACTTTGAGGTTGGGGCTGGTATAAAAGGTGCCTTCTGTCTTGTTTTTGTACCATGTGTGGCTTCCTTAGCCATTGTCAGCTCATGATCTAAGATGACTGCTGAAGCTCTAGCTATACATCCTCATTTAGGTGTCAGGAAAGAGGATGAGGCACACCTCTTTCTTTAAGGATGTATGCTCTGATCCTGCTTTTAACCCACTGCCTGGAACATGGCAATACTTAGCTATAAGGGAGGCTGGCAAATGTTTTCTTTATTCTAGTTAGCCATGTGTCATGTTGAAAAAAACCTAGTACTATATGATGGAAGAAGGGGAGAATAGCATCTCTGTCATCTTCCTGAATTCTCTTATTATTTCTAATAGCTTGTTGTTTCTATGTGGTTGGTCATATTACTGCAAACAATCCCAGTTTTATGTCTTTTCTTTTGACTCTTCTATTTAATTTTTCTTCCTTTTACAAATCTTATTTTGTGAGTAGGACTTTCAGTATCATGTTAAACAGTAGTGGCAACCTTCTCTTGATCCCACAGTTAAATGGAACGTGTTTAAAGTTAATCCATAAAGTAATATTTTTGCTGTACATTTTGGTTCTTTAAAAAGTTAATTTCTTTCTATTCCTAATTTTCTAAAAGTTTTAATTATTAAGTGATATACCTTCTGAAATGCCTTTTCTCCCTTAGATTTTTTAAAATGAATTACATTGATAGGTTTTCTGAAGTTAACTCATACTTGAATTTCTGGAATAAATCCTACTTGATTTATCATGTTTATATGATAGATGGCTAGATAGGTAGCTAGATAGATGTATGCTAAACTAAAGACAGGGAAATGAGTCTCAAGATTTCTCTTAGTTCATGGGAGTAAGCATGTTGGATTCAGTTAGCTAATATTTTAGTTAGAATTTTATATTTATGTTCATAAGTGAAATGGGCCTATTCTTTTCTTGAACTATCTTTTTCAGGTTTAGAATCTAATTCTGCTGTTTTTCATTTTTCTATCTCTGCTTCCTCTCTCTTGCACATGATGGCTTTTTTCTTCATTTGTTTTGTAATTTGGATTATGAGTTCACATTTGTCTAGAATCTATCTGTGGGAATTCTGATGAGGCCTAGGTTGAATCCTCTATTCTTTTTAAAAATTTTTTTTTTTAAAGATTTTATTGGGGAAAGGGAACAGGACTTTATTGGGGAACAGTGTATACTTCCAGGGCTTTTTTCCAAGTCAAGTTGTTGTCCTTTCAATCTTAGTTGTGGAGGGTGCAGCTCAGCTCCAGGCCCAGTTGCCGTTGTTAGTTGCAGGGGGCACAGCCCATCATCCCTTGCGTGAGTTGAACTGGCAACCTTGTGGTTGAGAGGACGCGCTCAACCAACTGAGCCATCCAGGAGCTCAGCGGCAGCTCAGTTCAAGGTGCCGTGTTCAATCTTAGTTGCAGGGGGTGGAGCCCACCATCCCTTGCGAGAGTCGAGGAATTGAACCCGCAACCTTGTGATTGAGAGCCTCCGGGCCCATGTGGGAATCGAACCAGCAGACTTCAGCATTAGGAGCACGGAGCTCAAACCACCTGAGCCACTGGGCCGACCCGAATCCTCTATTCTTAATAAATGATTTGCTTTTGCTTCCTGCTGCATGTGTGTAGTATATAGTCAAACCTATTTATAAAAAGCTTATAATCTAATTGAGAAGATTAACTATAACCATGTAAATATCTAAATAACAGTAAAAGAGAAATATTTTATTATCATATATTTGTAAATTTTTTATTTAGATAAAAAAAATTATACGTGTAGCTCATTATCGTAACAGATTACAGTTAAGCAAAAGGAAAACATAAAAATGAACTAAATCCTGCTTATCTCTGACAAACACATTTAGAGTCTTCCTTTCCTAGACTTTTTCTCAAGTTCCTACTTAAATATTGTGTACTTTTGAACCTCTCAACTAGATTGTAAGCTATATGAGACAACAAAAATCTCATGCAGTACTTTTCGTTTGTTATCATAATAGTTCTTTGTCCATCATCAGTCTCACTACACTGTTTAGAAGAAAAATGACAGTAACAATATAAATGTATTATTTGTATGTTGAAATTTGCATTTTGATGTGTGGCTTCCACATACGAAAAATTCTATCTCTGTGTACTTTGGAATCATAAACTAGTACGCTTCATGCATATTGCAGATTCACATATAACATCAACTACAATGATATTTTTAAGCTTATAAGGTATGCCTATGGTATTTATGAAAGACAATTTGCCAGCTTCATCCTCTTTTTGGGGGCTCATCCTGCTAGTGCGTAACACAGGCTTGTCTACAAGAAAGGTAGAAAGAGACATGGTCACAAAAACGAGAAATAGAAAATATTTAGGAGAAAAGAAATCTATGTGGGAGAAAGGAAACATACGCGAGAAAAGAAGAGAAGAAGAAAAGGAAGGAATAAACAGGGGTTCTCAAATCAAATATTTATTTTAATATTTATTCAAGTCACCTGGGGTATTTGTTTAAAAAGCAGATGTATAGGTCCAGCCTACAGAGGTGATGATTCAATAGCTCTAAGAGCAGACCCAGGAATCTGGGTGGGCCTTGGATAACCGTTTAAGAAATACTAGAATAGGGAGAGCACAGAATTAGAAAATGACACATGGTAGGGACTGGAGGTGTGCCAATAACAACTAACAAGGGGCAACATCTGCCACAGGATGCTAACCCTGGGTATTTGGAGATCCTCTGAAAGATACTAGTGTATGTCTAGACTCCAAATCTTCTTCTGTGTTATAAATATCCTCCACAGTATGTAAGATAACACTGACCAGTTATATTCACCTGAGCCACAAAATGACCTCACAGTGGAATAAGAAAAGGGCTTTCGAAAATGCATCATCACATTTGTCTAGCATATTCTTAAATGTAGTACAATAGCCCACATTAGGAATGGAGGTAGTTTTTCTCACTGAGGGATTTCGTTTGTCTAGATTATCACAGGGTGACCTAAGGGAACACTGTGTACCTTCTGTGGATCACTATGTCCTGGGGTGAGGACACTGGCCTCCTTGCACTGCTGAATTCCAAAGGAGTGTCAACACACGCAGAGGGGCAACACATACACAAACGAGGTGCTACAGAAAGTTTGCAGCATAGCTCATTCTCTTCGGTGGACTCAGGACTACAGGCTGAAGTCATGGAGTAGGGCTAAAATCAGAAAGGGAGAGGTAAGAGATGTAAGACTGAGTGTCACAAATACAGTTCAGGGGAAGAATCGTACCCTGAAATGACAATAATCACGGAAAACCCCAATATGACAAAGTAAGCCTTCAGGTTCACTTACTATCTTTCCTCTGAATTCCAGACCACTGTGGGTTTTAATCTTATAATTATGAAAAACAATTATCTTGTTCACTTCAAGACCCAAAATCAACTCTTGGTCTCTCTGGTTGTCTATGGAAATGGATAGTGGGTATTCTAAGCAGTTTTGAAAATCTCTTTGTAGGGATGCAATATATGATTTGACTTTCCTTGGTTTGTTGATAGGAAGCAATTGTCATAAATTTCAAATTATGTGCAGAAATGCACCTTGTGGGAAAGAAGGTGGATTTTTGCCAGTGTAACTGCTTTTGTGGGCATCTCTATTCAGGTTTATTGGTAATTGCAGTTACTTCCAAGTACAAATGCATATGTGGAAAGGGTTCAGGTCTGTAAAATGATTACTGGACAGTAGGCAATAAACTGAGATAAGCCATAGCTCCTGGGAATGAGCAGTAAGATCTAATAGTGTGTGTTCCCCAGCATTACCACCAGGTAGTAGGTGAGGAGGTGGGCAGAGAAGTGGGAGGGAGACTGGTGCAGGAGGGAGGTTGGAGGAAGCTAAGGTCTATATACATGCATTTAAAGAGCAAAGCCCATACAGCTTCGCTCATGCCAGGTTAAGAAGTGTCTTTTCCAGGAACTCAAAGAAATGGTAGGTATTCAGGAGCTGTTTCAACCTGTCCACACCCTACCCTGACTTCCCCAGAAAACAGGCAAGCAAGGAGGCAAATGCCATTGCCAAGACTCCGGTCTCTATAGCTTCCAGCTTCCTCAGATCCCAGAGCACAGCCCCCCACAGGACGTCACACCGAGCTGTCTCCACGAGTGGGTACTGCATGGACGTGGGCAAAGTTTTGATCTGATTCACTCCAAATGTGGTTACCCCTCAGGTGTGGGGTTTGGCCTCAGGGACTCCCCGGTAGCGCAAGGCAGAGGCTGAGGAGCAGCAGCAGCCTGCAAGCTGAGTAAGGAATCAGCCTCCGCCGCCGCCTCCTCCTGCCGGCGCGAAGTCGGCAGCACAGCCAGTCCCTATCGCTGTCACACCGCCAGCAGCACGGCCCCTCCGCCGCCCCCCCGCGCGGCCCCAGCCCTCACACTGTTATTTGCGTGACTGACCCGAACCCGGCGGGAGGGAGAACCCTGCTGCGGGAGGGAGGGGAGAGCGTTGGCCCGCCTACTCCTTCCCTGGGGCTTGCTGCGGCACCTTCTCCTCCTCATTGGTCACACGCTTGCGTCCATCACCCCCACACGGCTCTCGGATTGGCGGAAGGCGCACTTCTGGAGCGAGGAGAGCAGAGTGACTCCGCTGGTCTCCGGCGCCTCATCTTTCCCTCCACCCCCCACTTCAACGTCCACCCACCTCTCCCCACCCCCCACTCCCCGTTCGCGGCAGTGTCCTTAGTAGACTCATTGGGCTAGGGGAGAAGCCAGCCACCTATCGAGTCGTGCTGTCATTGGCCGACGCCCACGCCTGTCGGAGCGGCGTGCTTTGCCATTGGGTGGCTCCGCTCCGTTCCCCGCCCCCCAACTCCTCGCCCTCTCAGTCGCCTCCTCCCCTCCCCGCTCTTCCACTGCCCCTTTTCCCCGCCCGTCCCCGCCGCATCTACCCTGTCCAGCTGGGCGGGGACTGCTGTACGACTCTGTAAAGTCTGTGAGTCACTGCACAACCCATCAATCCAATTAAATGTCTTGAGCGAGCTGAGCAGGCGGTGCTGCCGCCACCGCCGCTCACCCAGCCGCGGCCGCCCCTGCTTGCAGCGCCCCTCTGATCCATGGCTGTCTGTCTGTACTTGTTACGGTGTAACCTCCTCCTCCTCCTCCTCCTCCTTAGGAGCCGCTGCAACTTCCCCCCTGCCAGCCTCCTCCTCTGCTTGGGGACTGCAAAGGCATGGGATAGACCCAGAGCCACTTCTCTCTATCTCCCCTCCAGCCCTCGCTCCATTTCCCCCCTTTAAATTAAAGTCTGTTCCTCGCGCCTCGGCGTTTTAGAGATTTATTTATCAGTCTATTATTTCCCCCGATTTTATTTTCCCTCCCTGGGGCAGAGGGTCGCAGGGGCAGGGGAGTTCATTTTAGGGAAGGGGCTCTCCACCCGCCCCTCCGTTTCTCCTCCTCTTTCGGTCGTGACTTGATTTCCCTCCTCACCGCTCCCACCCCTCGAACTCACCGTCCTGCACTCGAGTGACGCACCGACACCCCCCGCCCACAGCTCAGACGTCCCCTCCCTCACTGCCACCCCGACCCGTCTCAGAGCTGGACCCGGTGGCGACTTCTTCGCGGAAGGGTGAGTACCTTGTGGGGTCTTGGAGGGGCGGGGGGGGATCTGGAAAAATGTTGTAGCCGATCCACTTTGGGGAGGGCAGGGATCACATTGTGGGAAGAAGGCTCCTGGTCCGGCGTGGATTTGAGGTGGCGACTGCCTCCCTCCCCTGCCCCTTCTTCCCCCGCCCCTCGACTCCTTATTCACCAGCCCTGCTGTATTTCTAGGTATTGCCAGACTTCCACCATCCGGACGTTATAACGCTTATAAACTGAGCGGTAATGGCAAGCTTGCTGCCTTTAGGATGCTTAGTGAATGGTAGTCAGCAGTGTGATCTGATAGACGCTATGACCTGCAAAAAGTGTAAAACGGCTAATGGGTACATTTTCCTCCAAATCAAAGTTAAACTTTTTTTCAATAAAGGCAAAACAAAAGGTATTTCTAATTTGAATGTGTAGTAACAGAGCAAGGGAAGACAGGTTGCCTAGTTGCATGGCTTACTCTTTTTATTGTATAATAGTTTTTTAGGTTTCCTTTTGAAAAAATACGAATTCAGTATTAAAGGTTATGAAGTCTTTGAACCTGTTGGAGGAAAGCAAGGTAAGATGAAAATCCAGCTTGACACTTCCATCTTTAGTTCACTTCTACTCTAGCAAGAAATTACAACAGAGAATTTTTTATTTCTCAGTTACTGGGCACAGTGGTGTGTGTTAAGGGTAAATACGGATTTTTTTTCTTTTGATATCCCTCTTGTATTGATTGCTCTTAAACAATATCATGCTACAGAATGTTGTAAAATTTTAATTTGGTTTTTTGATTGTTGGGCTCAAAAGTACACATACTTGCCCATGTATGTTTTATGAGACTCTTGCCTTATGAATCTTTAGTATTTAATTTGAGATAAAAGTAAAAATTATGAGAAGTAGTTACTCTGAGTAGGCTTCTGAGGTCACTTTTGAGAATTTAGCCGATATTAAATGGTATTATTCTTTTTGAATCAAGTTCTGGTCTATTTGTCCACAAGATTCAAATTAGGCCAAACCAAACATGTTTTGAAATATTAAAGTACAGGAAAGACCTCTTAGTAGTTCATTCTCTCCTTTTCTTTCAGACTAATCAGAGTAACTCTTTAGTAGTTCATTCTCTCCTTTTCTTTCAGACTAATCAGAATAACTTGTTACTAAATTTAATTTTAAAGAATAGACTGTTCCTGTTCTGAAATCTGCCAAGTTTCTACAGAAAGATTTCTTTTTAAAGAGCAGAAATGTGTTTATGATCAGTCCAAAGTAGTAAAGTTGACTCAAATGTAAATGCTATTGTAAGGAAATGCTTTTCATAAGCCCCCAAACCTTGCAAAGTGTTTCAGGAAGACTTACACAAAGCTTTTTTGAATTGTTCAATACATTTTATCATATGGCCTTTTTCATGAGTGTAAGACTGAATCATTGAGAGGCCAGACTGCCTGAGTTTGAATCTTGCCGCCACCCTGAGATGGCTGTCTGACCTTGGGCCAGTTTCAAACCTGGCCTGTGCTGGTTTTTCTCCTGTAAATGGGAAGGATGACTTTTCCTCAGAGAGCTGCTGTAAAGATAAGTGACAATGCATGTCACAGAGCACTTGGTGTTAGCTGCTCCATCATCACCACCACCCTTAGAGAGGATGTGTAGTGTAGTTAGTGGTTAATAGTGGAACCTCTTCAACCAGATTTTGTAGGTTCAAGTCCCAGCATTTCCTCTTATTGTCTTTGTGACTTTGGTCAAGTTAACCTCAGGCTCTTTGTCTGTAGAATGGGGATAATAGAAGCACTTATTTCATAGGGTTATTGTGAGGTCTGAATGAGTTAATATATGCAAAGATCTTGACTAGTGTTCGGTATGTTTTCAAGTTTAATTCTCTGTTATGCTCCTTGTATGTCTTGAAACATGGGTACATTTTTTGTAAAGGTAAAGAATTATTTCTGTCAAAATAAGCAGAATTCTTATTAATTTGCATGATGTTCTATAGGGTTTATACTTTTAAACTAGAGTTTATATGACTTTTTATGAAACTTAGATATTTGATGAGTTGAGATTACTCTTTCATTTAAACTTGCACAATAGGCTATACATACCTCTATTATAATACCTATCACACATTTGCTGTTGTCTGACTTTCCCCTCTGCTAATCAGAAAGCTCTTTGAGGGTAAGAATAGTGTTTCATAACTTAATTTCCAGTGCTTAGCAGAGTGTCCGGTATATAAAGAAGCTTAATTAATTCTGTGGAATGAATTAAATAATGTTATTCTCAAGTTGTTTATGAGTAGCTGAATGACATTATAAGTGATACTGTGGAGAATACTATTATTTGTATTGTTGAGTTGAAGTTTTACATTCTCAATTATTATTTTTTATAAATAGAGGATAAATGAGGGGAATTACAGTATAACATTTTATTAATAAAATATTTTTCATTTTGAAGATTAAACTTAAAATAGTCTGAAAAGTACATATCAAATATCTTCCCTTGGTACCTGACATGCCCATATTTTATCGTAAGATTTTCCAAACTTTCTGTCACTAAATTGAATGTTATTATAGTTAATATGAATTATACAAATTAGATTTTGAACGTCCCAAATGATGTTATGTTATTATCAGCCTCAGAATTAATAATAACAAAGAGAATTTATCAAATTAACACTGTGAAAATAAAATAGCATCATTTCCTTAAGGATCAAAGCTTTATTTCTTTCCATTGAAGAATGAAACTCTTTCTCTTGAGTAGTCTTAATAAATAATTAGCTTTTGAAATAGCTGCAGTAAATAGTGTAATAGGAATCATAATGGAGATATATGCAATTAGTAGATATAACACTTTAAACTTCATTGCACACTTAATAGGCATTACACAATTGGGGAATATATATTTTTTTAAGTAAGCAAAATTGATGGGGCCTACCACCTGCTTCATTTATGGAATCACTGTTTAACTTGTCAGTAAAATCCAGTTTAATTGTCATGCCCCCTGAAATTATAAAATGCAAAAATATCTTTCATGAAAGAGATTTCCCCAGTAACGAAATCTGAATACTAATCTACTCAGAAGTGTTACAGTGTTCTGTAACATTGTTACAACTTTTCAAATATGTAAACTGTGTAGTACAAGGTAGATAATTTTCTATACATAATCCTTTGTTTAACCTAATCATCAGTTACCCAGGTTATATAATACATTGCATTTCCATTGGCTAAAACAATTAATTTTGAAAAGTTGCCCTTTTTTGTTCATATACTTTTGAAGCAGCCAATCTAAAATAAAACTTTAAAAGATTAATTGGTAGCCACTTAGAAACTACACTTAAGTGTCTGGTTTGCAAGATGGAAGGTCACTTATTTTTCACTTTTATCATGACATTGTTTCTGTAGCCCACATCTCTCTCATTTAACATTTTTGTAAAGACATTCAAGTATTTATTAGTATTTACAGACGTATATGATGTCTCCAAGTTTTTAAAAAAAGCAGTGTTTCTGATGAATTGTTTGGAAAGAAGAGGAAAGCGAGATAGATGTAACGTTTAGGACTTGTGATTTCTGTCCTGTCTTCTAACATTAGGAAAATGGATAACTATATACGATAAGACCTCACTTAATGTCATCAATAGGTTCTGCAACTTCAAGTGAAACAATTAAAATGAAATCAGTTTTACCATGGGCTAATTGGTATAAACAAGAGTCAAGAGTATTTCCTATGGCATCTCCTCAACATTTTAATGAAATAACAGATGAATGGAAACTACATTATTCGACCTGTTGTATTCTGTCTGTGATCAAAAGGAGAGGAAAATAATATATGCATTATCTATTGACATAAACTTAGAATTAAGGTCCATGGAGTTCTAGACTGAGCAGTGCTACTTATTGGCACGTGACCTTGAACATTACACTTAACCTCCATGACTTTCTATGTTCATATCCTTTCAGTGGGAAGAGGGAAGGCATTTACCCTACCCTCATTCACAGAGGACGTTGTAGGGGTAAGTTGTAAGTGCCTTTTGAAAGCATTGGAGAAGGACAAAATGCAAGCAAATACAAAGTAAACCTTAGCATTTAGAAATAGATATTTGTTTATCATTATTTAAAAATTGTGAACCTTTTAGACTTTTGTCTGAAGGGCATTTTTCCTTTTAACTTTATATTTGAAGGAACTTATTGGTATGTTCACAAGCATATATAAGGTACCTTTTAAAGAGGCAGGGGACTTTGGTTTAATTGAATAGGATTTTACATGCTAACACTGAGTTTTGGTACATCCTGGGTTATAGCAGATGTTGATGTCCTAAGAACAGACTTTATGTATCTAAGAGATAATACATTTGATTAAATTCAAGCTTGTAAAACTTGCTTGTGCATTGCAGGAAAAAATGTTCAGATATATCAGATTCCATTAGAAGTTCATGCAAAGAGAAAAATTAATCATGTTATTTAATTTTAAATTTCAAAAGGATTATTTAGCTATAGGACCCCTCCTTATACTCGTTTATTTTGTACCTTGAATGCAGTGAAAATGCGCACATTTCAGAATATAGTGGCTTGGAGGATTTCATTTATCCCAGCTAATCTTTTATTTGGGAAGACGGGTGACAACAGTTTGTATATTAAAAAACTAGTTTTTTTTCCTTTTGTCCCTAAAAGTGAGTTAGGAGTGTTTAAAAGTCAAAAGCCCAGAGTTAGCACGATATATAAATTTCTTGGAATTCAGCTTTACCTCTTTGTGGTTATCAGTGAAGAGTTGTCACAGTCTCAAGGTGTTGTTATTCACTTTTTTAAATGGAAATGAGATTCTAGTGTACTCAGAGTAAGACCTATCAGAGGAAGTGGACATACAAAGAAGTAGTATTTATTCCAGCTAATATTAAGTATACTTGTAGTGGACAGTGATCCTCTAAAGCAAGGTTGCTAAGCAGAAAGCAACTTTTAAAAATATACTGTCCTTTTGTCCTGTTCATCCAATTGACTGAAACTTAGAATGATCAGGTTTCTTCTCCACTTTTGAATTTAAAGGCCACGTTGATGTCTGTTTTGTGTGGTGGTATGTATGTATAACTCTTTAGTATATTGAATGTTTACTCCTACCATATTAAATAAAATGACCCAAACAGCCCACTTTTAATTTAATTGTTTTCTGTTTTTCATAACCCTCTTCTCGTTGTTCTACCATTGTTTTTCAGGTTTCTTAATATTTCCACATGAGTTTGTCTTTTCTTTTTATGCAGCATCTTTCTTATTTTGCTCTATCTTCTTTTCACACTGGTGTTCTTTTGCCTTAATCACAGCAGGTTTTTTCCTTTAACTGTCTTTTGCCTATGCCTCTGTATGAGGTATGAAGTTAGTTTTCATTTATTTTAGTCTACTTTTATGAGACTGAGGCAAAGTTCTTCTCTATAGAAAATTTGCTTTGCCTTATTTCAAAAGATAAGCTCTCTGATCATCTAATCTATACAGAACTTAAGGGGCCATTTTGTAAACCTAAAACCAAGTTTTAGCTTAAATGACGTAGTGAAAGGGAAAACTGTGACACGTTTCTTATTAACCGCTTGTCTAGTAACCTCTTTGATGGTAGGGTACTCACAGAATTTTTTCTGTCCATGTTACCTTGGAAGTGCTCTCTGGTGAGCTGTGGTGGCTGTTTCGGCAATGACCATCACCATCGGACCACGCAGTGGGTGGCTGGCCTGAGAACGTCACATTAGACATGAAGAGCAGCTCCTTTGTTTTGTTTTGTTTTGTTTTTAACTCCTTAAAACCAGACTGAACATCAGACCAAGTCCACTGTGAGGTTTTCCAGGGTTTACCATTGTTGAATGATTAATGGTTCCCGGTGAAGTAACCATCAGCTTTATTGTCTTTCATGGCTTCAACTCAAATGAAATGCATCCCTTTGAGTTAACTTCTGTTTTGATTTTAAGGGTTCTTTTCACCCAGGAAATCAAAGGGTATGAAAATGAATATGTATTATTAAACAAAAAAGGTTTACATAAAAATCCTTTGAGTAAAAAGTTTTCCTAAGGACCAAAATCCATTGATTTGGAGAGAATGTTTAATATTTTCTCAAAATACCTGACATTCAGATATCAGTAGTAGAAAACCTTTCAGTTTGATGAAACAAAAGGAATCTTTTTGATTTAGAAAACAGTTCATTGTTACTTTTTATTTAAACAATTCAAATACAAGATTAGATAAACTGCATTTTGGAGTTGATTAAATAAGAGATTTTCCAGAAATTGTAGTTTATGAAGTCTGTGACTCATGGAAGAAGCTCGATATCCTGTCCCCGCCCCCCCCCATACTCAGCTATATCCCATTCCTAGCTTTCATTCATTCATTCATTCATTCATTCATTCTTTCAGTACATTTGACAGGTATTTATTGAGCATTTACTATGTGCCAGCTACTCGTACTGAGTACATACATTACAGCAGTGAAGAAAAGAGACAGATGTTTCCATCCTGTAGAAATTATATCCCAAACAATTTGGTGTGTGCTGAGCTTGTTAGCTCCTACTTTGAAGTAGTCATAACTAAACAGTGTGTAATAATGATCTGAAAAAAAGGTAAGATGTTTTTATATGGGTTTTATGCCCTTTGACTTGGTATAAAAGGAATCCTAAATCCGGAAACAAAATTCTATTTGAATGGACAATTTTAATTTGAGTTTGAGTTGAAATATTAAAAAGCTATAATGTAGATGGTTCTACCAGAAATCTGAAATCATCCTCAACTGTGAATCCTGAAGAACCTGACAGTGGACATAGTCTGAAATTTTTCCGAGGTTCTTTTTTTTTTACACTTTTTAAAGTTGTTTTCTCCCTCTGCTTTGTTTTCTTTGTAACAGAGCCTGAAAAATATGTGTAACGCTGAAAATTGCACAATGGAAATGTAGTCATATCAGTTATATTGCACAATTAGCAAGAAAATCTTAAGTTTGCTTTGTCTAGTGTACGTAAAGAACTAATTTTTTGTTTTTATGATTGTGAAAATGATGTACTTTCCTAAACAAAGAAATAAAAACCTTAGTGTACATTTCCACCTCAAATATTAAAGTAGATATATCTAAGTGTTTTTGCAGTAAAATAACATTAATACAATGTAACAATGATTTTTATTAATTATTTTATTTTTATTTATAAATATTTAATACATGTCCCTGGTGCTTAGGGGTCCCAGAGACTAGTAAGACATGGCCCATACCTGTCCATAATGGTGTTCGCAGTCTAGTTGAGGAGACAAAAGATCTCCACATGAAAATGAAGTCTCTTGTATTAGGCAATATGGTGTTTAGTTTGATGGGAAGTCTGGTGTACACCACCACAGTAAACTTAGTTCTAGATCAAGTGGACTTGCCTTCTCTAGGTCCTCGGTGTCCTCCGTGAGAATCTATCCTTCCTTTCAAGTTCGTGCAAAGATGGTGAGCAGAACTTCTTTGTGCCTGAGGTACCTCAGGGTAGAGCAGTCCCCCTTCCAACTACTGCAACTGCTCAGCAAGGAAGGGGAGGAAAAGGGAATGGAGCACACATCCTAGCCATTTACTGCATTCCCTAGCTAGCTATCCCCATGGGAAGCAGAATGTATGGACACACCATGGATATGGTTTAGGTTCCTAAGGACAAAAGTTACTCCATAGCTTTGGGAAGCCTGGCACATCGGTGAGGGCCCTGTGGACCAAAGGAGTTCACTGAAAAATGGAAGAAACACTGAACGGGGAGGAAAGAAGTGGAGACGGAGGGTTTGGCAGTTGCTGCAGACAGACTTTCTTCCTCAGTTTTGCCTGGAGCAGCCCCGCCTGTGAAATGGGAGTGCTCTGGGCCTAATATACCAAATTTAGGAAGTTTATATATATTGCTATAATATGTAGGTATAATCTTTCTAAATTGTTTTGCTTTGAAATTAGCAAAATTCCTGATGTGTGTATGTTTAAGTTCTCAAACAGAATGCTGTGTGACTATGCCTTTTGTTTTTATTTTCCTGGATATTTGAAAATATTAAGAATCCCTTTGTTTTTGGAATGCATTTTTGTTTATTGAGGCCTCAATCTAAGATAGAATAACACAACATATGCTTGTCTATTAGATTTAAATTAGGGAGAAAAAATTTAAAGCCTCAATGTTTATTTTATCTGTTGATGAAAGTATGTGGAAACTGCTTCTTCTTCTTTTTTTAATAACAATTTCTATCAAGAGTTTCTTTTCCTGAAAACTGTATCTGCGCCACACACATCTATTTGATTCAAAAGGCTGCCTAGGATAGTTATGTTCATTATCTTGATTGCTATGATGTTTTTCAAGGGTGTATACATGATGTCAAAACATACCAAATTATATATTTTAAATGCTGTATGCGTTCATTGTATATCAAAAACACTTTTTTAAAAAAAAAAGCCACTTAGATTGTACGGTATAGTTTCAAGATAAAATCCTGATTATAAGAATTATATTTTTAAAGTTTGGCATTTATTTTTTTATTACTGCATTTTATTTCATCTACCATTTATTCACCTCCATCCCATACCCCAGACACACATATTTTAAGAAAGACAAATAGAACCGAGGAGGCCCCATGCGCCAGTTGAAATTTAGATATAGGACCTCAGAGAGCTTTTTTCCATATATAAGGCTCACTGGAGTATCTTTAAGTAATTTGCACAAATTTGAATTTGGAGAACTGGAGTTGTGTATTTTTCAAGGAATCCTCCTTTCCTTATAGTTTAACAGATTATGACTCATCTTTGGCATGGAGTAAAGAGCATGATTTAATAAGACTTTTTTTTTTTTAATTTTTTTAAAGAGACTATTTGGTTTAATGCTTCTCAAATAGTGTTACTTTTTTTTTTTTTTTTTTCATTTTTAAATTTAAATTTTGGCATGTTGGACCATAGACTCTATGAATACATTTGTTTAGGGAAAAACTTAGTCTGCTGTGTTCTTCTTGTCCCCATGTCTTGAGCACAGCACAGGAACGGTAATATAGGTTTGTTAAAGTGATGGTTTGATATTAATTGAATATTCCTATGTCACCCAATGTATGTTTCAGGGAAGTTTATTGTCGAAATTAATGCTTATGTTAAGTTTAGAACACTGGCAATTTTTCATGAATAAAAAATAGTCTAGAGAAATTTTCAGAGTTGTCTTTATAGGACTGGGACTATCAGAGTATTAGAGTTGTGACTTTAAAGTGCAACAAGCTCTTTCTGCCATACCAGCAGGACACTTGATTACCGTGCTCAGGCCTCAACCCGGGTGAGGCCCTGGCTTCCACGTTTTGAAAAGTCCCCAGGTTATTCTAATCTACAGCCACACTGTTCTCTGCAGTGCTCTACACCAGATTCCCCCACACCCAAGTTTTCTATTGTAAAACTTTTCAAATATGTAGAACACTTGAAGAATAATACAACAAGTGCCCATATTCCCTCTACCTAAATTCAAGAATTGTTAACATTCGCTTGATGACTCTCTCCCCCTTTCTTTCTCTATGTGTACTTTTTTGTACCATGTGAAAGTAAGTTTCATATATTAAGGCTCTTTACCATTAAATACTTCACTATGCATCTTCTGAGAATAAGGACATTTGCCTACATAGCCACAATACCACGATCCCACCTAAGAAAATTAATAACTTGGAAGGCTTTTCAAGAGCTCAATTCCATTTATTAAAGGCATGTGAATTCATATTCTACTAAACATTAAATGCATATCAAGTGAGAAGTTCTGCAGAATATGAAATTGTAGGGATTTTTGCTGAAGAGAGTTTCTTCTCTGTGTTTGCAATAAGGCCACTATTTCAAACATTTTTATGAGGTAAATGCATTTTCCTATTATGGTGAGGTAAGATCTTTTCTAGCTCTAACATCGCATGATGGCATCATGAGAAAAAAATATTTATCAAAGTTCATGCTGCGGTGTGGTTTAGTGGAAACAGCTCATTTTCGAGCCAGAATGATGTTGGTTCATATACTTGCTCTGCCACTTACTGCAGGTGACCTTGGTGAACTAAATCCTTACATTAGTTGGGATGTTTTGAGAAACCACCCACTAGCTCACTGGAATATCAGGAAGTTTATTATTTCACAACAGATCCAGAGGTAGGGCAGACTTCAGAGTTGGTCAGTTTTGTATCTCAGGTTCTTACCATCCTTCTGCTGTGCCAGACTTCCTGTTGGCTTCCGACTTCTGTTTTGGCTCCTTTCTCAAGCTGGTTCACATTCATGCATTATGGTATTCAGAGGAAGTCAGCAATCTCTGCACAGACGTGGACTGTCATCTTTCTGTTTGATTGGGCATCTCTCTCCCTGTCTGGACCAGTAAGTAATCTGAAAATGGGGTTCGCTTAGGGAGAGGAAGGGAGGAATAGACATTGGGTTTACCACTAACAGTGTTCATCACTCTTCTCTAAGCCTCAGTTTTCTTTGCTGTAAAATGGGAATAGTGATATCTATCTCTATGATTATTAACTGATAAACAATAGCTAAAGCAACCAACACAAAGCTGATGTTTAATAAATACTAATTTCTATTTTTTCTTCTTTCCTTTACATCTTATAGAAACTTCTGTCTTCCTTTGACACTGCCACATTCCATACTAGTAAGCATATATGTAAGTGACTTTCCCTTAACTGGTCTCTTACCTGTTCTCTCACCTCACTATCTAGAACATAGCATTTTATGTATACTTTGCAGATTGGTCAAGTACCCTCCATTACCCTTGGCCAATCTTATTTTTCTTATATATTTCAACTTTATATTATTCCAAAGCCGCGGAAGGGAAACTGTCAACAGTGTATACATATTTATCAAGCTCCAGATCAAATGTAAACAAAAATCTCTTTATTTCACTATTGGTAAAAACAACAAGGGTTGAAATAGATTTTCTCCTTTTATTAAAAATATTCACCATTACCTGTGAAAAAGTCAGCAAAATAAAATGCTCTGTTTGAACTATTGTATCTTGTTTGTCCAGTGTAGGCCAAGTCTTTGATACTTTGAGAAAAATCTAGACTTACTATGGTAGTTCAGCTGCTCTGGTTTCTCCAGAACTTACTCTCTTAAAAGAATTATGCCTAATTTACCAGCAAGTAAGTCTTTTTTTGGATTGTTTGGTCTTGAATCCTCTCTCACGCCTCATGAGAAAGTCATCTTCCAAAGATGTGTTTTCCAGTCTGTGTGAATACTGGAGGGTCTTTGTTCAGGCATGCCCTTTTCAAAATATGTAGAGAAGGATTGTCATTTTTTTCCCCTATGGGATTTCTAAAGCACTCCTGAAACACCTGCGAAGTCCTGCAAAATTGTCACAATCCAATCATATGGGAAGATACGCACTTTTTGTTTTTTTGAATTTTCTACTTAAACAACAGGATCACTCTTGAAGGAGAGCTATCGATCTTTCTTGACCCCTTAAGTAGAATATTTAATTCCTGCCAACCTCCATGGCAAGGGAATAGAAGGAGGGTGAAAAGTCTTGTGTCTCTGTTGACTTGAAAAATGATGAAATGCTTTTCCCTTTCCAGTTATAGTTTTTTTTTTACTGTGTCTTTAATTTTTAGATTTAGTGTAGACGAGATAGCTATTGATCTATTAAGCTCCTTGAATACTGAAAATACTCAGATTTTGAATGGTTCCATCCATAATTCAAAGCTTCTGCTGGCATGAATCATTTCAGCCAGAGGGATACTTTTTAACAGAACTGTTTTGTTTAAGTGTGTGTTGATGTGTCTTATACATCTCAAATGAAGGTTCTGTAAATGTTAAATTTTGAAGCAGCACAATGACAACAGAGCTCTGAAATAAATTGTAATTTTATTAAAGAAGCCAGAGAAAGGGTATCATGGCTATAATTTTAGCTAAAAGTGCTCGAGTTTTTTTTTAAAGTTTGAAATTGGTATTGCGTTTCCTCGAAGTGTTATTGGTTACTTTTTGAAAGGATGACATATGGTTATAACTTGTGAAGCTTGGTTTTGTTTGGGCAAATTTTTAATTTTAGTACCTTGCAGAAAAGTTGTGTGGACAGGATTCCCTTTGCTGTGTAACAAATGCTTTTACTGTTTAGCTAAGGTTTGCTGCCAGTGGCTTAGAGGCTGAAATGAAAAGTGAAATGGCTGTTGTTTCCCATCTAATACCAAATTTTATTTTTGTTTCCACTACCCAATGTTAAAAAAAGAAATGAAAAGAAAGCAAAGATCAAGATCCAAAAGCTCAAACTAAAATTTAATTTCCTAACTAGAATAAAGCTGGCTTTGCAGTGATGTGAAAAGTCATGCATAGGAAACATTTGTTCATAACTATACAGTTGGCCATATTGATTGCTGGGATTAGCAGTTGGATCAGGGATGCATTCCTGTCTTCAGACACTCAATCAGGCAGGTAACAACCAATCAAGGCTAAGCCGCTGGGACTGACTCAATTTCTTTTTTATCTTCCTACGGAGAAATGTCTCAACTGTGCTCCTTACCCTTACTTTTCAGTCTCCCTGAGAGAATGGAACAAAAGTCCAAGTGACAGTGGGTTGGAGAGCAGGACATTATCTGCCTCTTGTTACCCAGGAATTATGTTCTAATGATAGAGTCGTTGCCAGAGCTTTGTCTTTGTTTCTTTCCTGATTCTATCATTTCTGTGTTCCATCTTGGAGCTTCTGATGGGCAGGGTCTAAAGTTGTATGGAATGGATTCTAAGGGCAAAACTGCTTTTGTCCCAGGTCATTTATTGTTTTCATTTTTCATAAGGAGTTCTTATTTTGACTGAAAATTGCAGCATGACCAACAAACAATTGTTGGCCCGCTAAGAAAAAGATATAGACAGTATCTTTAAAAAAAATTATACTTGGAGAATGATTTTTGTTATGTCTGAAAGACCCAAATCACGGGGGAAATTTTAGAGCCACGAGTCCCATTTTGCCATGTTAAGCATTGTGCCATTCAAACTTCTGCATCTTTAACTATGTGCTATGTGACTGAGTCATGAAGCATTTGGGGACACTTAATGGTCAACTTGAGTTTTGAGAAGTAATTTTTAAAGTTTTGCTGCTGGAAAAACCAAAAGGTAGTGTGAGGGTATTGTAAGAATTGTATTATGGTTGAAAAGTTTGACTGTCAGAAAAATTTGTCTGTAATTAGCCATAAATGAGCCATTAGTTCGTCTTTCCTCACTCAGTGTGCAAACCCTGTGGTATCGGGGCGCTCCTGTCTCCTCAGCACTGTGGTTGGGTTCCACTGCAGCTCACTTCACACGTTATCGCTGGCAGTTACTACTGAGTGGTAAGTGCACTCGAGCGACATGGGCCATGAATTTTGGTTTTGTTGTTTTGCAGTACTTATGTGTGGTAAGAACAATGTGATGAAAGTGAAACATTTTCTACTTGGGCTAATTTAGGATCACTCACAGAGACATAAAGCCATTTGACTGGTATTGGTTTTGCTTTTACATGGTGACTGGACAGGGAGATGGGCAAAGAGTTAATGTTGGGGGGGTGATAGAGGAGAGGTGCTTGTTGCTACCACTTTTTCTGTGTAATCGACTAATCATTTCATATAGTAGTCTCTGGCAAGTGTTCTGGTGACTTAGGTTTCACTTCTTTTGGAGTAACGGTGACTCTTTATTTTTGAATAATTGTATGAATTAGAAAGGGCTTTTTTTTTTTAAGTGGATTTTTTATTTCCTAAAATAAAGTGGAAGCCTGTTCTTTGATTCTTCTGCTTCATCTTCTATCAGCCACTTGTACACTTAAAGGCAAGTGTACAAGTGGTGTTGGTGTGAGAATTACTCTTTTGGAAGCTTTCAAGTTGTTTTTCTGCACAACTTGTTTACATTGCAGCTAGCAGTATCCTTACCTCTTGCCTTAGTAATACAAAATGAGATGTACTTTGGAATATCTATGCTTTAACTTTTGAATACTGGATGCAGGTATTAGTGCAAACTCAGCACAACATTATGTGATGAGAAAAAAAAAAAGAAATGTTTATGACTAGGAAAAAGTTCTTGGCAAAGAGAAGTCCTGTGCTGTTCAGTCAGTTACTGAAATGGAACTGAGTTTTCTTTTATTAGGTGTGTCTTTGAAGTTGAAATGATTCAGTGGTCACCTATGAGTATTAGCGTCGGGAGTTAGTTCTTGGAGCCCTTTGTGCTCTCAAGGAGGCAGTTTGTGAAGCAAATGCCTCGCAAGCAAGTATATTATGACTTTTCTAAATAGCATGCCACAGAGCAGATGATGTTTTGGTATGCTGGAGTGCGGCAGTTAAGCCGTGATGTGTTAAATGGAAACTCAGGCACTTGGTCAATCCAATTATAAATTTCTTCCCTTCATATGACCTCATTTTCTCGGTGTGCATTTCTAATTGCTTTATAGTGAGCCTGTCAATTTGACAACCAGAAAGGCTAACAAAAATAAAGTGCAAATAGTAGATGTTAGAATTTTAAGCAAGTTGGCTAAGGGAACACATTAAGTATGAGGATTGCCATCAGGTTGGTTTTTCTCAGTACTGTTGCTCTTGCTGATGGCTTTGACTGACAAGTTGACTGCTTTATGTAAATTTTTATTTCTTTTACATTATAAATAAAGTTCATGAACTTTGTACTGACTCGGGATGTGTGAAACTCTGCTCTAATCCCTGCTCTGTTCAGTCAGTTAAATTCCTACACTTTTAAAACATCCCTGACTGTCAAGTTGTTAATGTTCCTACTTGCTGCCCCTTTGTTATCATTATTTTGCATCGTCCTTGACTTGTGTGTTCAGGTGTCCTTCACCCCATGAAGGAATGGAGCTGGTAACAGTCATTTTCAAGTCTCACCTGAAATCACTTCCATATTTTTCGACAAGGTTTTCTGCGGTCCATTTTTAGTACTCCTACTAAGGAGGAGCCCAGGGATGGCCCTTCAGGTTTCTTGATGTGTTTAGGTTGGGGCCGGTGTTGCTTGCTGGAACTGGCCCTGGAAAAGTTGAACCGGTGCCATATATTTCACGCTACTGTTACGTCTCGCTGTAAAATGAAGGAAGTGTTAATAACACTTCCTACTTGTTTAGCACGTTTTCCTCCCCAGCTCTCAAAGGAGTCGGCCAATATCAGGCTGGATACCCAGCCCATGTTTCTATTATTTTCTAATTCCTGTAATGTAACATTGTATAAAGACTTTTCACTTATTGGGTTTTTTTTTTCCCTTATGTTCTCCTAAAAATTGGAAAGTAATATTTGCTATGAACACCTCAATTTCTCAGATACTAAGAATAGGGCACGTCTTGGCTAAGTATTTGACCTGGGATTATACTGTAATCAGCCACAGAGCCAAAAACAGAACTCAGCGTTCTTCCCCAACTTCATTTTATTACTGAGCCATAGTTTCTTTCCTTTCGGATACACTTACAGCAGGACCAAAGAAAACACATTTCCAGGTACCAAAAATATTTCCCATGTCTCTTCTTTAGTGTTCCAGTGTTAGGATTTACACTAGATTTATTGTCTGAAGTAAAGTTTCAGTGCCAGTTATAAACATTATCTGATCTGTTCCCATATTATTCCTGATTTGACTACTAGCCCAGAAGGTGATGGGTAGTTCAACAAAGAGTATAATAAATGCAGCCCCTGTTTTCTTTTTGTCCTTCTGAATTTGATTTAACATAAAGTTGCTTTCAGCCAGGAAATTTCATGAATGGGCATATGTTAATAAGCCAGACTTTTTCTCCTTTATAGTCATAAACCTAACAAAATATCTCCCCAAAGTGGATTCAGTTAGAGTATGTTAATACTTGAGTACTTCCTGAACTTATAGGAGGAAGCAACTCCAACCACTCTGAAAATGAAGTCCTTCCTATAAAACTTGGCTGCTGCCGTCTGAATATATTTTATGCTTTGAAATACATCCTTCCATAATTCTTTTTGTTAGTGAGTGTTTGCAGAACTTGAGGAGGAGTCTGTAAAAACTAGAAGAACTGACTGTTCTGCTTCAAAACTGCTTTCAAAAAAAAAATCACACAGGATGAAGTTTCTGAGAGTGGCAGTTTTTAGTTTCCCTTCAGAGTAACAAAAGTGAAAGTTGCGTTTTGATCAATTTTGATTAGTCTTAGTGAAAACGTGAGCCCCACCGCGTGTGCTGGTGCTCACACACAAAACAGTTTTCTTGTTTTGGTGCCCCCGCACGTGAACCGTTGCATGTACACACATGCCACGCATAAAGAGTCCATTCTTGCTCATACGCAGCCGAAAGGAGGCTGGCCACTGCGGTCTTCTGCTCAGTGGAAATTGGCAGCCTTTCTTCTTCTGTAAACAACAGCCTGATGTCACCCCATGCGGCAGTGATAGCGGACCCACTTTAGAGCTTCTCAACTGGCAGAACTGCTGCAGGCCTGTCGCTGGCTTTGATCATCTTCAGTCACACTTGAATAAATGCAATGCAGAGTAATTCGTTCATGTCAGGAATACTGGAATGGCCCTTTAACACTGTTTGTAAAGTACTTATCCTTGAATTTTCACATATCATTCTTGCAAGAAACCTGTGTGATGAGCAGAAGAATTGTAGATACTCCTATTAGAAATGAACTAATTCTCAAATCCAGAGAATTAAAAAGTTAGCAAATGGTGGAATGACTGAAATTCAGGCATTTTAAACACTATTTTGTCTCTTTTTCATTATATTCATTAACGTGTTTAGTCATTGTTAATTGTTCTATTATGTTACTTCCTCTCCCATCTAAAATGTGTAGAATGATGATTTATGAGATTTTTTTTCCAGTCAAGACATCTGTACATTAAAATCAGATACAGCCTTACTACTTTTGGGAACTCCTAGACAATAAGGTAACCTACTCCTTTGCCTGAGAGAGAGCCTTTTGAAGAATCTAGCATAAGTCTACACTCATAAGCTTAATGGGAAAGATTTATTAACAAGATGATCCTGTTCTTTACTTGGCCTCTGAAAGCTGTATAAAATTGAGAGGATGAATGATCGTAATTCTTTTATGTTGTTAACGGGAAGAGACAAAACCAACATGAAAGGACTGTTCTATTAGTTGGAAATCAAAATTTTATTGGGAAGGAGGGGGAGAGTTGAGCCACTGGTTAAAATATAACTTAATTTCTTATATAAAATAGTTTTGTCTTTCTCACGTGCCTACTTCTAGTTTATTTTCAAGGCAGTTATAAAAAGTGGGAAAGAACAGTTACCTTCCATGATTTATAGTTACATATATGGTTTGGGAATACTTCAGGTTGTAGCTAACTCTTGGTTTTCTGTTTGTGTTTTCTTTGAAATGGTTTTTCAGTGTGACATTAAGAATAGGTGGGAAGGGTGTATAGCTATGTGTGGACTGTCCACAATAAATTACTCGAACCTCTGCTCAATGTCCCAACTTGAGCCAGCTCCCCTGATTTTGAGGTGTATGTTTAGGGAATGCAGATAAATGTTGATTTTAGCTCACCCATGACAGAAAATGTATTAAAACCCAAAGTATTAAAGAGGCAAACATAATTAAAAAAAAAAAATAAACTGCCTTCTAAAACTGTTCTTTGGCACACAGTGAGCCCTCAGAAATGAATTTTAATTGACGCTGTGATAATCACAAGTTAACTATAGTAGCAACCTCCATAAGCTAGCATCTACTAGTATACCGTAGTTGACTAAAATACTCATTTGGGGTGAAAGAGACATTTTAGTGCATAGCTTCACATGAAACTTTTGTATTTTATTTCATCATATGAAAAAAAATACTTTTGCCTTGAAAAGACGATACTGTCGGTTTTTAAAATGACAGCAGGTTGAAGGGCTAGAAGTGAAGTCCATAAAATCTGCTTTAACAAAGGAAACAAGTTTCCTTCCCACCATCTTTCGCTTTTTTCTGTGAGTGACAAAGAGTAAGGAGCAAGTAACAGCTGCTGGCCCAAGGCTCTCACTTCTGTTGTGCAGGGAAGTCTCCAAGTCTGGGTCGGCTGTGGGAGCTGAGCAGCCTGCGCAGTGTGGGCACCAGTGTGGGGCTTCCCCAGCCCTGCCGTTGGGGGGAAGCCCACACCCACTTCTTACAGGAATGGCCGCAGGGGGTCTGCCCAACTCTGCTGTAAGTTAAAAAAACTTATGCCTGAAGTGTCCCAGTTTATCGTTTAACAGCAGTGGAGCCCCTCATCCCTGCAAGAGGCTGTTTGTAATTGTAAACAAATAGTAGCGAGGGCAGAGGACAGATGTTAGATAACCGAAGTCAGTGGTGGAGCAGTGGGAGAGCCAAGCTGGGCTTAGATTTTAACTCCTAAATAATTATCTTGCGGTCTCTTCCACAGTGGATATAATTGGAGCAGAAAACGAAGTAGAATTTTAATTTTAACCCTTCCTAAAAGCATGAGCCCTCCACTTGAACTCTTCCGAGTTTGTTGAACGATACCATTTTGGCCGCTGTGCTGCAAGTCGTCAGACCACCTGGGTCCGTATGGTGCGTTGCTGGGGATCAGCGTTCTCAGGACCATTATTTTATTGAACGCCCGCAGCTGCAGCCACCTTGTGAGGTATTGCCCTTCCCTTTATAAATGAGGAAACAGAATTGTGACTTGCCGAAGGGCACACAGCTAGTGAGCAGTAGAGACGCAACTGGAATCTCCATCTTTGGACTTCTGCGCCACGAGTCCCTTCACCGCGCTAGGAACGGGCACTTTGATAACATCCAGCTTTATGGTTTTCCGCACCTCTCACTCTTCGAGCTACACAGAAAACCACAGTCAGCAAATCCAGCTTAGTGGCCAGTCATGTTGCTCACAGTAAGAACATATATATCATCAAAGGGCAGCTTCCTGGTTGACTTTGACATTAATAATCCCATAGAAAAAAGAGGAGCCTTGTTATTTCTTATTTAAAATCAGAGTGGTCACGCAGAATGAACCTTAAGGACCATTCAGTTTTAATATACTTTTTTTTTTTTTAAATCTAGAGTAAAACCCTTCATAAGGAAAGTGAAACTCTAGTTAGTGCAGAGACTATGGCCCCAGACTCAGACCAATGTGCTCTTTCTTTTGAAAAGGACACCTCCATAAACAGAGGCTGCAGTACTCCTCCTGGGAGCTACCAGTCACTGGAGCTTCCAGTCATCTGCCCTTTGCAAAGCTCTGTGCTGGAAGCAGCCGGCAGGAATTTAGGATCAAGTAGGGGAGACTTAATCCAGGGTTAAATGCACCCAGTGCTAAGTGTTCAGCTATTTAAAAGACTAAGACTGTCACAGATAGATTCATGGATAGCACAGATTTAGTCTCAGTCTTCTGGAAACATTTATAAAGAAGCCCTTTCTTATATGACCTTCTAGTTGTATGAAAAATAACAACTGTGGCCACTTTGGAGCCTTTCAGAATAATGCTGCCTGTCCCTGAGAAGCTGAAGTGTAAGGATTAAACGCAAATCTAATTGTGACTGTTGGCACCAGATTTCTCTTCAGGCATTGTCCCTAGAAGTTTTGACTGAGAAAATCATGTATTGCTTGTACCTTGTTGCAAAAGCTCTGCTAACAACTTGTAACTCCTTGGTGTATATTTTCAGAGAGCAGATGACGATCAAGTCACGTGCTTGCTAGCCTTCTCTGAGAGCCGCTCAGCTGAGGACCTAGAGAGCCTTTTTCAACCCCCCCCCCCCCCCCATAAATTGGGCAGTCTCCAAGTCAAGCTGACTTGATAGGGAATACAGAATTGAACCGAATAATTACAAGTTCTATTTTATATAATGAGATCACTTTGCCAGCAAAAACACTCACAGAATGCCTTTATAGACCTAACTTGCACCAGAATTAAATTTGTCTTTTCTCGGTAGTTACTACCTAAGCTGAACAAACTGCATTGTGTAAATGGGTCAGTTTCTGCAGTGTTCTGCATGAGATATTCAGGTGTATACAAAGGCAGTTGGATTATAAATTTCAAGGGCCAACTAGCCTCCAGTAAAGCAGATCTAGGAGGAAGCTATATTTCTATTCTTAGAAGAGAAGCTGCATTTGGCTTTCCTAGTCTCTTTGCTTAGTTCATGCTTACCTCTGTCAGCTCCAGGTTGTGCTTTTTAGCCAACCTCTCTTCATTCTCTCACGTTTTTGCCCCTAAGTCCTTGAATCATACACAGCATATAGTTGGTTATAATCAGGTGATCTTGCCCTCACTCCATTCTCCAGGGCCTAAGAACTTGATGGAATGATTTTGGGTTAGCTTTAAAAAAAAAAAAAAATAGATGCCCTATTGACTAAGGTCTGTGCAGTATCTTCTACCATACTGTGTCTCACTGGTTTCATTTCAGGCCAAAGACAGGGAAAATATTATAAATGGTGCATATGTGAACTTGCCGAAGAGGCTTTGAGGGTCCTACCTCCACTTACCATGTTTGCCGAAAAGTGTCCTTCATTTCATTTTGGTAGGGAATACTAAAATTGATATTCAGTAACAATCTTTATATTTGTAGCTTTTTATGAGTTGTGCTAATTTTCCCTCTTAGATGGTAAATGGTGGTGGTGGTGGGTTAGTTCCATAGAGTTAAGGGCAAGAACCCAATTCATTATTCATTGGGATTTAAATTTTAAATTCATCATGTTAGCCCCTAAGACTTTAGGAGAAAAACAGGCATTGCATGTCTGTCTGTTTGACTGAAAGTGTCAGAAACGCATCCAACTAACTTAGCAAATAGAAACTTACTGACTTACAAAATCTAAGAAGGTCCTGAGCCACCAAACTGGGAAGGGCAGTATTGTAGTTGGCCTAAGTATGGCTAGAACTCTCTCCATCTTTCACCTCTGCCTCTTTCTGTATGTTTGCTTCATTCCTTCTCATGGCAGACCATTTTTCCTCCTGACTGGAAACATGGCCACCAACAGTTTACCTTATAGCATCTGTCTGAAAATTTCTCTGGATGTCAAATTTTAAAAAATCACAGGCAAGCTGACTACTGCAGTGTACACCTGAAACTGAAGCTGAGTAATAATGAATGTCAACTATAATTTAATACATATATAGTCACAGGATGTGGAGTACAGCATAGGGAATAGAGTCAATGGAATTGTAATAGAGATATACAATGTCAGAGGGGCAGTAGGTTGGGGAAGGGGGTTATCACTTTGTGAGGGGTGTAAATATCTAGCTATTACATTGTTTTGTACACTTGAAACTAATAAAAAAAAATCGTAGGCAAGGAACTCATCAGATTGATATGAATCATGTGTCCATACCTGGGTGACTCAGTAGGGGTGGGGGTGAGGGAGGTCATGTAAAAACATGGGACCTGTGTGTTTATCCATACGACTGGAAAGTGGGTGGGTGGCTATTTCCTGGGATAAGAGATGGTTGTTGGGAAGAAAACTCCCCCTCATATATGCTCACTGCAATATGTCAGACTAGTGCCTTTTAAATGTTTTGACAGAAACCCATAGTAAAAAATACATTTTACATTGAGGCACACATATACACACACATTTAATTGAAACAAAATTTCATGAAACAATGCCTTCACTATGTACTGGCATTCTGATACTTTCTATTACATTCTGTTGTAGTTCATTTAAAAAAATATTGATTATAGTTCATCTAATTGATTTCGTGACTCATTAATGGGCATGGATATTTATTGTCTTGTTGAAGAAGTAACATACATTCTAGAAAGATGCTGGGGTCTCAGAGGGTGACAAATACATGACAGGAATGCCCTTTCCAGTTCCCGTGGTGGATATGAGAAGTGCTTTTCCTACCTAGGAATATTCTGGAGCTACTCCTCAGCCCTTTGTAAAGAAAGTCAAACAAATTGAGTCAGCTGCGCTCCACTGTTTTGGACTTGACTTTTGCTGAGAAATACTGAACTCCTGTGGACCTAGAAAATTTCCCAAGATGCTTTCAGTTCTGTCTTAAAACAAAACATCAACATCACTTTCTTGCAAACTTTATGGTGGCAGGATGAAAGTCAGCTTTCCTGATCGTGGTAATACTATAAATGGATGAGTGATATGTTTACTTATCCAAGAGTCAGCTGGAAAACTAAGGCCTCTTATTTTTGATCTTGTATTAAAACATTTGCATCCCCAGCCTTCTGTCTGGTAAGTTGAATTGAGAGATTCAGATGGAAACTTGACAGCAGTTGTGCAGAATGATTCCTGAATGAGACTTACGAGTATGAAGATGTGGAGGAGAGTGGTTGAGCTCCATACTGTGAACAATCACAAGCCCATAGAGATCCTAAATAACTGATAAGCCTATAGTGCCATGAATCTCACTGGGAAAAGCAAAGCAATAAAATGTTTAGAAAAATACATTGGAGAAGAGATAGGAATACAGAGAGATTTCATAAATAAGACACAAAAAATACTGACCATAAAGGAAAAGAGAGATACATTTACCTATTATTGATGAACTTCTATTCACTAAAAAGATTGGAAAAAGTAGATTGGGAAAAATATTTAGAACACATAGAGCAGACTTAAGACCCGTGGGCTTATATTCAGAATACATAAAGAACTGTTGGTGGGAGTGTAAATTGGTTGAACCACGTTAGGAAAAAGTTTGGCAGTAGTGAGTCTGAAGATAAGATACCCTGTGATCCAGTAGCTTCACTCCTAGATTTATACATTAGAGTAGCAGTTCTTTTTGATCTTACTGTACACTTTAAAAATTATTGAGGACCTCAAAGAAGTTTTGTTTATGTGGATTGTATCTGTTGATATCTGCCATACTAAAAATAGAGAAATTTAAAAATATTTATTCATTAAAAAACCCATTATATGTTAGCATAAATAACTTACTTTTTATGAAAAATAAATTTTATTAAAAAAAATTAGTGGGAAGAGTGGCATTGTTTTAAAGTTTTGCAATTCTATTTAATGTCTACCTTAATAGAAGACAGCTGGATTTTCATATCTGCTTTTGCATTAATCTGTTGTGGTATGTCGTTTTGGTTGAAGTATACGAAGAAACTGTGGCCTCACACAGATAGGTATTGGAAAAAAGGAGGAGTATTTTAATAACCTTTTCAAACAATTGTACATGTTCTTCTTTGGTACTCAACTAAAACTACAAATGGTAGTTTCTTAAAGGTTGGTGGCAATGTGAAATCTGAAACCATGTGAGTAAACTTTTAATTATTTTGTTACATTAAAATCTTTTAGTTTACTTTGCATGTTGAATAGATTTTACTCACGCGTGATTTTGTAACATCGTACATTGATAATTTGAAAAATATTGGTTTACTGAATAATGCAGATCTTTTTATTGTTGACACATTTTATTATACAATATTAAAATGTCACACTCTTTAACTTCACGACTGATCTCATCAGAAAAGTGTTTAAGTATTGGGAAGCTGTCAAGCATATAGTGGCAGATACAAGTTTACTGACATTCTAATTTTCACTTGAAAGCCCGAATTTTATCACTGGCACACAAACTGTCAGTTGTTTTTCTCTAAGTGATAGGCTGACGTGTCTGCCAGATACTCAACGCTGAATAACCATAGTTTGTCTGACTGTCACTCCTTCAGTAAAAATGGTGTCCCATGAAAAAAGGCAGCTTCTACCGTCACCCAGTTCAAAGGCAAACAATTGCTTAAGTGCCTTTCTCCAGGCAACCTTTGTACCTTGGTATGTGGCAGAAGTACTTTATGTGTACTCCCCCATTTCATCCCACAGAAGTATTAGAAAGACATGTATTCAAGGGTAGAGATTTTTGTAACTTTTGAAAATTTTTCAGTTACAAGTGACTTACAATATTGTATTAGTTTCAGGGGCACAGCATAGTGAATAGACATTTTTGTATCTTATGAAGTGATCATCCTGATAAATCTGGTACCCATCTGACACCATACGTAGCTATTACAATATTATTGACTATATATATATTCCCTATGCTGTACTTTTTACATCCCCATGACTGTTTTTGTAATTGGCAATTTTTACATCTTAAAGGGGTAGAGATTTAATAAAATTAGTATTTTGACTGCTTCACCAAGGACATTTTAATACGAACCTGGCATGTTTTCTTTAGTGTAGAGGTAAGGAATACAATGACTGCTAGTATAGTTTGATGCTACTGCCTTTGTTCATGTCACCCCTAACTCATCCAAATTTTTCACTGTTTTTTCAACAGTTAAAAAGGCAAATAATGTCTTAGAACTATTATGAAAATAGTCGACCCTCTGAAGGGGTCTGGAGATCCCCAGGGCCAGAAGTTAAACCATACTTGAGAACTGCTGCCCTAGAGAATGCACAACTCTTATGCTCCAGGACACATCAAGGATACATGTCTGTGGGAGGGGGTAGAGGGGGGGTACATAGTGGGGAGGGTGTTCCCCGGATGCTGACAATGTTCTATTTCTTGACCTGGGTGGGGATGTTTGTTCTATAATATGCGAATCTGTCCTTTTATATTTATGCACTTCCCTATACCTCTGTTACTTAAAAGTCCGATTCTCTTACTTTTCCTAGCATTGTTAGTTTTTGGTTTAGAGATGTAAAGTGTGTTGAGAAGGGAGGAACCCCCCTCCAGTGCTTCCCTCTTTGTATTGTGTGCAGGATGTATGCATATTTGTCCAACCTTTTCTTCTTTTGGGGCTGTGGTTCCTTTGATTATATTATATTTGAGGTAGGAATTCAAGTGTGTTTTCCCCCTCATAATTCTAGTGTGTTTTCCCCCTCATAATTACTGACATGCTAAGGCAGTGAAAATTAGTGGGAACCTTTTCTTAATTCAAAAGTTTATATAGTGCTTAGCTATTTGAGACTGTCCCCTATCCTTATTTTCTGGAAGGGGAACAAAATGAGAAGTGACTTGAGAAGGACGCAGAGAAGGATAAAACCATTTCTAATATATTTTGCTGTTATTAAATCGTAAGACTATGGTGACTATAAATGAACTAAGAAATAGTAATAAGATTTTGGCATTACTGGATTATCTTACTTAGGGTCATGCTCTTAGAACACTTTTCACTTTAGTTGTCTAATTTTATCTCCAACACTGAATTAAGCACAACACATTCCATTTCATAGATAAGAAAATTGAGGCACAGAAAAGATGAGTAATTAATTCAGTAGCAAAGCCAGGACTAGTCTAGATTTCATGACTCCTAGAATTTGCTTTTCCCGTGAAGCTAAGTTTAATTATAAGGAATTCAAGATAGTCATCAAATTCTGGACATTTTTGTTTTTGCCTTGTCTGTCCTCTTGCTACCGGGTTTCCCTGAAAATAAGACTGGGTCTTATACCGTATTTCCGCGAAAATAAGACTGAGTCTTATATTAATTTTGCTCCAAAAGACGCATTAGGGCGTATTTTCAGGGGATATCTTATTTTTTTCATGTACAACAATCTACATTTATTCAAATACAGTCATGTTATTTTCTTCTAGAACATCGTCATAACGTACTAAATGAGTCTGTCTGGCAGATGATCTTAACTGGGGCTTATTTTCACGGTACGTCTTATTTTCGGGGAAACACATTACAAGCCAAGCTCCCCCACGTTTTGGTCAGGAACATACGTCAGTGTTCTGTATGGAGTCAGCACCAGTGATCATGCTTCCTGGTGTTCTGAGAATGGAATGAGAATGTTTAGAAAACCACAAAGACTCAATTCAGTTTCAATTTTGTCTGTTAGAAACTGAGTCCATTGAGGTGTGCATTTGATGCTACTAGTCATAGCCTTCAACCTGAACCCACGTGCCATGACCAAGAGGAGTGTTTATTCTCTACCTTTTAGCTGTCAGGACGACTGGGAAGTGGTGGAGTTGGACTGCAGATAAAATGATTCCCTTTCAGATATACCTGATCTCCCTGCAGGACTATCTTCTCGTTTCTTGGCAAAGGTTCACACACTCGGGATTTGTGCATGTGCGAGTGTACGCACTAAGAGAAAAGAATTATCCCAGCTTGGTTGCAACAGATCAGGCAAAGATTGTCTGGATTCTGGAGGATGTGTGGAATGGCATGCCCTTAGAGCGAGCTCTGATTTAAATGGACATGCGAAGGCTTCATAAAAGTAGCTGAGAGTCTCTGGCGACAGAGTGAGGTAATTAGAAATAAAATACGACTCCTTTTATAGTTTGTCCAGGCCAGTCTTTTTTCTTTTTTTAAAGTACCATTTACCTTTGTTAAATGTTAGTGTCCCCGAATAAATAAAAACATTTTTGGGATATTATAAGCCCTGTATTTCACAACCAGGATCCACATTCAGTAACTATTTTTCTCGTTAGCTCTTACCAGGATATTAGTTCTAAGATTTACATCTTAAGTCTTTTCACAAGCGAAATATAACAGAAATCTAAGAAATGAGTCCACTAATTGCATTTTTCCTGATATATTTCGAATAGGGCAGTCTAATTATAAGCAACCCCTACACACAAATGGCTGCTGGTCTTGCCCAGTTTTCCTCTTCTAAGCAGCCCAGGTGCTGCCGCCAAGGAAGGAATTGTCACCGCTCAGGGAGACTCTGAGGGGCTGAGTGCAGGAAGGAGGGGACGTTAGGATAACTTACTGCACATGCAGACAACTAAAAGGTTCATTCATGATCCCTACAACGTAAATTATTTTCATGACAGTGCTTTATTCCAAATATCTAATTGAACTCTACTCCCTGGAGGAGCTGACATTTTGAGAGAGGTAGGACAGTAGGGAACTTTTAGCGGGGAGACACTAGCGCAAAGGGCAGGACAAGGGGAGAAACTCAGAAAATGTAGAGCATCCTCAGGTCCTGGGAAATGGAGAGAGGAAGACTAAAAAGTGGGATTGGATGCCTTCTTTCCCCTGAAAAGGGGGAGAATTTTTCTTCCTTTTCCTCCTCCCTATTGAACCACATACACTTCGTTGCTAGGACCCCAAACTCAGGTCGACACAATACTGTGGCTGCACATCCATTCGCTTGCAGCGTTTTTAAAAAAGTGCCCCTGTGTGGCCCCACCCCAGTCCCGCAGATCTGAGTCTTTCAGGGAGTGAGACCCGGCAGCACGTCAGGTAACTAACTATATGTGGGTTAAGTGCGATGAAGGCTAGCCCGGAAGCCTGCCCATTCCAGTTTGTGAACAAATGGGAACTTTTCATGCACACACACATGTGCATACACAGTCTTACCTTCACCAAAACTGAGTCTTTCATTGATTCATCAGTCATGAGAGGCGTAGAAGAGATGCTGTTGTCATTGCTTTTAAGGTGGAGGAATAAGCTTTATTCACAAATAACTATAAAATTTCCAAGATATCATGAACACCATCAGAGGCATAAATTAGGATGATAGTTCTGAGGAAGAACATTAGGGCCAGCAGGGAAGGCTTTTTGGAGGAAATGCAATTTGAACTGAATCCTAGAGGATGGGTAGGGCTTTGGACAATGAGGATGAAGAGGAGAAAAGCATTTCGGAGAAAGGGAATGTTTGAGCAAAGACTTGGAGATGGAAAGTCCAAGGCACATGTAGGAAGAGTAGATGGACCAGCTGGGGAGCGAATTGAAGTTCATGCTAGAGAATCTGGCAAGTTAATGCAGGTTTTGAAGAGGAGAGTGATGTGGATAGAGCTGTCCATTAGGAAGCTGAATCTGATGGTAGGTACACCGAGGAGAGGGAGCTAGAAGTGGATGTGTTTTCATAGACATATGTCTTTTCTGAAGAAAAGAGGCCATGTGAAGCAGTGAGAGAATAATACATGTTGAACAATGAACAGCAGTGGTGGGGTGACATGGAGAGAATGGGAAATGGGAGGGGAGGTGGCTGGATCAGGGGAGAGGAAGCTCATTTTCTTTCACTTGACCCACTGTCTCCATATTATTCTGCAAAATCTATGTTGTCCCATTTCAAGCCACTGTTTGGATTATTCCTAGAGATGCAAAGGTACAGAAAAAAGCTGGAAATTTTTTTTGAAAACTACCTTTTTTCCCCTAAGGTTTTTTAATTTTTAATTTTTTAAAATTTTCATTAAATGAGTATAGAATACTGGAAAAATTAAGATAAGGTGTTTCTGTTGCAACCTGCTTATAACTGCTAATTCCTCCCAAATTATTTCTAAAATTCTGGCAGTAGAAAGAATTCTCTGGAAACCATCTGCAGCTCTCACTTCCTTGAATCTCATTCTCCCTTTGTCAGGCATTCTTTATCTAATGGCCCAGATGAAATGAACTCTTTGGGACAATCTGAGTGCATTTTCACTTACGAGGGAGAGAAATAGGAAGGGTTTTGTTGTAAATTAATCTATGTGGCAGCAGAACTCTCCTATCCAAAAAGTAAGGAAGGTGTGTGGGTGTTGGAGCACTTCTCTTGGATTTGCCTGGATTAGGCCTGGACTCAGAATCTTGACAAGGGATAGTGATTTATGTATTTTTAATTAATACAAATATTAAGAAGGAGAAGAAAGGCTACCATTAGTGTTGCCTTTGAAATAAGACTAATTAGGCAAAACCATACATGGGAGAAGTTATATATAATCACTGAGTTTAGGGTTGGGGAGGTGGCTTTCCCTTAGGAAGTTTCCTCTACTTTGAAGAAATTGAAAAATTGAAATGGATAGGAAGACAATGAAAACATAATAGAACAATATTAAAAGTTTTTATTTTAAGAAAGATACCTAATCATAACCGTCGAACTGTTTTTTACTTTTGACATTTGTCTTATTCCATGAATGTATGTTTTTATATAGGTATAAATAATATCCATATAATGATGTATTCTGGAACATGCACTTAAAATATGTCATTTTCTTGTTTTCGTATCATTTTTTATCATTTTTATAATTATTTTATATCATTTTTATAATCAAAATTTAGTACTATATTTTATTATGTTTATAAATCATAATTTATCAAGCAGTTCTGTAATGCTGGATTATTAGATTTTTCTTTTCTTTTTTCTTTTTGTTACTAGAGAAACACTGAATTATGTATCTTCTACAGATGGCTTTTTGCTTTTATTTGGTTATTTTCCTCCAATTAGATTCCTTGGAGTAGATTTATTTAGTCAAAGGGTATAATATCTGTATCATACTTGTTTCTTTTGAAAATGAGTATTTTCTGTATCTGCTCAACACTCTAATGATAATAAACCTAGAAACTAAAACTTTCCTATTTTACCACAATTTCAGTTTTTTAATCTCAAATTGACAAACACTATTATCCTCTTAAATTTAATATTATAGAAACATTTACATCTGTAATATAAATTAAAAATAAATTCAGTTCCTGAATTTATAATTATCTAAATAAGCTATATCCTTTATTATATAAAATAAACCCCACATACTATCTTCTCTTTTCTTCAATATCACCAGAAAGTTTATATCACTAGTTTTTTTAAATTATAAATCCGTACAAAAATCCTAATTTTTCTTTTCTTCATAGTATACTAGGTAAATTCAGTCCTATTTACACCTGGTATGTCTCAGAGTTTACATTTAAAAAATTGATATTTGTGCATATACATGTATGTTTCTTTTCTTAAACTTAAAAAGGAAACCCAGCTTTTATTTGTGCTATTATTATATATAGATCTGGAATATTAAAATGCAATTTTCTGCAAGCTGCAAGTCATTTTGTGTTCAGGTGGGTCTTTTTCCAAGGACTTATTTTCTAAGTCTGATATATAGCTATGTTAAGACTAAAATAAGCTTTGTGGCTTAGCATGGTCTCCTTGCCAGTCGGTCTCTGCCACACTTTTCTTTCCCCTTTGGCCCATCCTATTCATTACTCCCAGATTAATTTTCCTAAAACACTGCTTAGTGAAAAACCTCACTGGAAAACCTTAACTGACTCCCCATTTCTAGATGAACTGAGTGTAAACTTTTCACCTTAGCGTTTAAGACCTACGACAAAGCATGCCTTTGCAGACTTGTGAGAACCACTGGTGAGGAGGTTAGTGTGCTGCCTTGGTTACGGAACCTCAGATTTAGTCAGAAACTTCTGGGGATAGGACCCTCTGAAATCTCTCTCTTTTTCCCTCTTTAAAGCTCCCCAGTCGAAGCACCACTAGGCAGGGGTGATGATCTCTGGCACTGAAAAAGGGCAGACACAGGCTGACGTCCTGGTGTTGCCATTTACCAGCGTAATGATTGCCAGCATGGGTCCAGGCCTCTTCACACTTAGGCTTTCTTCTTCTTTCTGTCAAAGGGGGTCAGATAGTATTTCATGAGAATAATTGCAGTTAACGCATACAATAATTGGCACAGGGTAAGTACTGCTGCTGTTAGTAAGAAGAGTCATAAGCTTTGCATTCAGGCAAATGTGGGCTCAAATCATAACTCTGTTTCTCCTCTCTAGATCTTATCCAGATTACCTAATTCTCTGACCCTCAGTTTCCTCATCTACAAACAAGGCTAATAAGGCCTCCCTTATTGAATATAAGCTATTAGCACATTGCTACACAGTTGGCACAAAATGATAGCAAATGTTTTATTATGTGCCCGGTACTGTTCTAAGCTCTTTAGGCTTTCACTACTCTTCCCATGAGCTCTATGAGGTGATACCACTATTATCATCATTTTATAGATGAAGAAACTGAGACACAGAGAAGTTAAGTGACTTGCTCAAGGTCACACAGCTAGAAAGGCAGGGATATGGACTCCAGAGCCCACTCTCATCCGCCATACAGTGTTCCTTCTCATTACTGTATTGCATAATTCTCACTTTATTTGCCTACCAACACCTCTATTAAGACTCTCTTAGGAAGGTGAGTCTATCCCCACAGCACGTAGCAGGTACCTCATCTGTAGAAGACACTTAACAAGTATGTGTTCAGTTGAACATAATAAACATATCCATTTCTCACATCTGGTCACAAGGGAATGGCTCTTGGCTTCAGACAGCTTGTCTTCTGGCAGACCAGCTTCCAGCCTTAAATGAGAGGACTCTGCTTTGGCCACTTAGCTGCTTTCCCAGGCTCTTCCCTCGAACTTTAAAAGTCTGTGCCCTGAGGAGGGGAGGATGAGAAAGAAGATGGATCACAGGATTTGGTAGGGAATCTCCAGAAGGACCAAGTATCTGGAAGGCAGCCTGGCCAGGGGTGCTGAAGGTAAGAGGCCAGTGTAGGAAACAGCCGTCTCTGGGAAGGCCAGTTTAGCTGCCACCTTGTTGCCCTTCCTCCGTGAGTGCCCCAGAAAGAAACTCCCTCCTGTAGTTAACCCTGTACACCACGTCGATTTCAGAGATGATGCATTCATTTCCCAAAAGTCTGATCCTGGTTTGACTCGCTGTTTTAAAGGGGTCATTTCTGAAATGATTGTCTTGTTTTCTCTAATCTCTTTCCCATTCTATATGCATAATGAGAGGATCAATTACATTCCCTTTCATGCTGCTACACTTACGTCTGTGGATTTCACACTTACTCCTTAAAAGACCCTTATATTTAAGCTTTCTCCAAAGGAGAAATTTAGGCGTACATATTTCTTTATTACTTACATCTGAAACTTTGTAGATTTAATCAGAATTCCTATCTTCATGAATGAGCTGAAATTCTGAATTACAGTTGTGATTGTTTTTCTTTGATATTAAAATTTTATCAGGATCTTCGATTTTTCTTTCTTATTACTAAATCTACATATATTCATTATAGAAAACTAAGAATGCAGAAAAGGTTAAGTTAAAAAATAGAAACTACGCTACATTGTGGAATTTAGTGATACTTTTAACAATCTGACAAATGCTCTTCCACTGTTTTTTAATGAATAGACACACACGTATATGAACATACACATATAATGTGTACACACACAAATACCTTTTGTAAAGTTAGGATTTGGCTGTATGTGCAATACCTTAATTTTATTGTATGATTTACAAGTATCGTTCTTTGACTTGTTTAAAAAATAATGGAAATGAATGAAAAGGGGACTTTGTGTACGTTTTGACAATCAACATTAGGCACTTATTACTAACACATTTCTTAGGACGAGGCAGCCTATTGTCCGAGTTCCATTTGAGAGTGTGTCTGAGTAGTAAGAGTTGCTAAAAGAAAATGAGCTTGACTGGGACTTTTGAGATGGTTCGCTCTGTGGATCGCAGACACTGGCCTTCACCCTGCCATTTGAGTCCCCTTGCTGAAAACAAAGCTGGCTTTGGACTGTGCACTACTGTATGTGGTACTTGATTCTATATGCCTTGGTTTTCCACATGCCTTGCCAAATTGGTTTCCTGACCATGACCTTGTAGTTCAGCATTTCCCCTTCCCTCCACCCGTTTCCTGCTTTACTTTTGATCATCAGGATTCTTTTTTTCTTTTTCACGTGAATCTCACGGTAGTAATGTAGTAATCAGGCATATTGTCAGGAGACCCCACCCTTAGTCTCCTGAAACTCATTTTGGAAAAGTACATTAATAGGTCTAGATTCAGTAATTGTAATATGCAACCACCACATATTTTTTTAAATGTCTTTTTTCTTCTATTTTTAATTGCAAATTTTGGAATATACAAACATTTTTTTCCTTTGTTAATCCTGGCATTGACATTAACTTTAAGAAGCTTTTAAAAAAAATTACTGAATTTATTGGTGTGACATAGTTAATAATATTATATAGGTTTCAAGTGTACAATTATGTAATACATTATCTGTATATTGCATTGTGTGTTCACCACCTGAAGTCAAATCTCCTTTTGTCACCATATATTTGACCCCCTTTACCCTTGTTTAGCACCCCCATACCCCCTTTTCCCTCTGGTAATCAACATACTGTTGTCTCTGTCTATGAGTTTTTGAGTTTGTTTGTCTTTTTTGTTTGTTGCTTTCAGTTTTATGTCCCACATGTGAGTGAAATCACATGGTTCTTGACTTTTTCCATATGACTTATTTTGCTTAATATGATATTCTCAGGAGCCATTCATGTTGTCACAAATGGCAGTATTTCATCTTAAGGCTGAGTAATACCATATTTCCCTGAAAATAAGACCTAGCCAGGCAATCAGCTCTAATGCGTCTTTTGGAGCAAAAATTAATATAAGACACGGTCTTATTTTACTATAATATATGACCAGGTCATATACAATAATATAATATAATATAATATAATATAATATAATATAATATAATATAATATAATATAATGTACCACCGGGTCTTATATTAATTTTTGCTCCAAAAGACGCCTTAGAGCTGATTGTCTGGCTAGGTCTTATTTTTGGGGAAACACAGTGTTCCACTGAATATATGTACCACATCTTCTTTATCCAATCATCTATCACATTCTCACCTATTTTCTTCTGTGTCCTTTTATGGTTTCTTTTATTACTTTTAGATCTTTATCTGGGATTTATACCCATTCATTATATGAGGTAAGGATACAGCTTTTCATTTTTTTTAAAAAACTGAATAGCCGATTATCCCAACTCTATTAATTGAATCTTCTTCCACTGATTGTAAATGCTGCTTTCAATGTTTTCGTATACAAAATTATTTTTCTGGGTTTGTTTCTGAATTTTATTCCATCCCATAAATCTGTCTGACTATTCCCGTGCCTATATAAATTGTCTTAGGCAGCAAAGTGACGTGATCAGATTTGCATTTGTAGAGAGATCGATCACACTAACCAGGTAGGATTCTGTTGCAGTAAAATTGAAGCAGGAGATAGGCTCCGCCTGAACTGAACTGAAACAGTTGGGGTGGAATGTGCGGACTTGGTGCTTGCTGGAATGTAGTGGGTTTGGAAAGAGGAGATGAGGATGATGCCCGCGTTTCTGGCTTGGGAAACTGGATGGGTGACGGTGGTATCTTTCACTGAGAAAGAGGAAGAGCAGCAGGTTGAAGGACAGGCATCACAATCACGAGCAGAGGATGAGTTCAGGTTTCATCATGTTGAATTTAAAATACCCATAAGACTTCTCGGAGGAGAAGTAGAGTTAGGCATTTGGATTTGTAACTCTGGATCTCATTGAAGATCTGAGTGAAGAAATACTTACTGTGGCATCAGCAGATAGCACACAATGGGTGTTATGGGATAGATGGGAGCGTCCACGGAGAGGATGTGAGGGAGGAGGTGAGGACAGCTCCCTCAGGAATTCCTTGAGGGAGAGGCATCTCCAAGACTGAGACTGAGTGGCCAGAGAAGTAAGGGGAGCATGATGGTGAAGTGTTTTGGAAACCAGGGGCAGAGAGCATTTAAAAAGGAGAGAAGGTTAGTTGTGTACAGTACTGCAAAGAGATCAGGAAGGCTATGTTCCAAGGAGACTCGTGCTGACTATGACAAGTGCAATTGGATGGAGTGGTGGCATGGAGACTTGTTGTAGTGAGTGAGTAGCGAATGGGAAGAAGAAAAGGGAAGTGTAGACAACTTCTTAAAAAGTTTGGCTGCAGAGGAAGAGCGATGGTGGTACCTAAGAGACTATGTGGAGTTGAATAGTTTTCTGAGTGTCTTTTTTGTAAATGGGAAAGGCTTCAATATATTTAGATGCTGATGGGAAGGATCCGGAAGAGGGAAAGGAAATCATTGATAGGTCCTGGTCTCCAGGGTGGTTGAAAACAAGAGCCCAAGAAGGGGTGGGATGCAGAGAAAAAGTGCATGTCAGGGGACTTTGTCAGGTTGAGATCAAGTTAAGATTGAATGTGAAAGCTGCTATTTTCTCTGTAAATAGGAGGAAGGTTTTCTGCTATGAACAAGAAGAGATGTGGTAGGATGAAGGGTTTGAGAAAAACGCAGAAAGTCTGAAATACCTGCTCTGTAGAATGGATTGAGAGGCATGTAACACAGTCTGATGATTTTGGACATGTGGAGTTTGAAGTCAGAGGCACAGCATCTACATGTGAGGTGAGGGTCTAAGAGCTGGGGCTTGATTTCAAGATTAGATACGGAGATTTGAGATGGTTAGAAACCTTAAATTAAGGGTTGAGAGGAAAATGAACAATTGGCAGAGCAAATGGAATCAGAGGAGACTCCAGACAAAGATATTGAAGAAGAACAATAGGAGAAACAGAAATACCCAGTAAGTATGATGTCATGGCGACCACGCGTTTCAGGCAGAAGAGCTGAACCAATGAGTAGAGTCAGTGTTGTCAAGTTGTGGTTCTTTACCCTGGTGACATATTAGGATCACCGGGGGAGCATTAAGCAAGTACCCAGCCCTCTGTGGGTGGGGCCCTGGTATCAGTATTTTCTTTATACTTCTGATCTGTAGTCAGGGTTGAGAATCACCGCTATAGAGAGAGAATGATGAAAACTGAGACGTGATTGGACTTGGCAACCAAGTCATTGGTGGCTTTTGAGAGAAGAGTTTCAGTGAAGTGGCGAGACCAGATTCCAGTTTGTAGCAGGAGGGGCTGGATGAGGACCCAGTTTTGTGCTGAAAGTAAAGCACATGGAGGGAACGGATGCTGCATGGCCCCCATCTTCTTAAAAGTAGTGGTGTTGTCAGCTACTAACTAAGTGGGGTGTGGAACTATCTGATACTTGGTATAGAGTGGGGAAAAAAACTGAACAGATGCTGGGGAATGTTAAGAGACTGCCAAGCCACAGTAATGGCCCAGATGAGCATGAATTGCATTCTGTAATTATCTGGCCTCCATTAGTCATGTTATTGAAATATTGCATACAGTGCTGATGCACATAGTGCAGTTGCAGCTAGAGCAGGAGGTAAGTTTTGAAGTTGCGAAAATTGCTTTTGGTCAGAATTGCTCTTGTTAATCCCTTAGGAAGGTGCACAGTGGGGGCAGACATTCCTTCCAGAGAGCCAGTGTTCCCCAGCAGCAATGGAATAATCACTGTTGCTTCAATTGAGCACCAGATGAAATAGTTGACTTGGGTATAACTAATGTTACATGAAAAATGTCTCTGTACACTAAAACCACACTCAGCTTAATTAAATGCCCTCATCAAAGAGAAGTACTTGGGTCGTTGAGGAGGGGTACTTAAGTCCTGAAATGGACTAAGGGTACAAAAGAATTCGTTTCCCGTCTCTGTCCTTCTGGGCATATGATGAGTAAAACAGTTTTGTGCTGAAAGTAAAGTAAATGGAGAGAACCGATGCTGCGTGGCCCCATTCTTATAAAAGAGGTGTTGCTGTCAGCTACTATGTGGGACATGGATCTGAGACTTTGTAGAGTGGAGAAAAAACTGAACAGGCAATTGCCTGTACAACTAAAATTATTTTCCACTTTTGTTTTTTTAACTGAGCACAACATATAGTTGAATATAAGTAAATTAAATGCATGATGACGCAGCTCACACCACTCTATTTTTATTTCTTGCTTGCCCAAAATTATCTTTGAGAAGGGCTAATATAGGAGTTAAGAGCATGGGCCCTGGCTCAGACCACCTGGGTTCAAATTATGTCATCATCACTCACAACATGTGTGACTTTGGTCATGTTGCTTAATCTCTCTTTGCCTCCGATTTCCCATCTATAAATTCAGTATGAAAATAATTATCTACCTTATAGGCTTATTGTGAGGACTAGTTAAGTTGAATCATGGAAAACAATACTGTTAGAAATTATTATTGTTAGTTGTAATAAGAATGGCGTGTGCTAATTCATGAGTGTGATTAGATGTTAGACTACCACTTCCATCACAAGGTCAGACCTGTACTAGAGCTTAAGCTGTGGCCCAGTAGACCATCCTTGCCTTTCAAATCAAGGACCAGGTGAAAGAGCTGCTGGCGAAGTTCAGACGTTTTACTACCAAAAAGGAGGGCTGTATTTATGACTTTTAAATAATCAAGCCTACCACAAAGGAGTCGCTCTCAAATCTCAGAACAAAACAAATACACCAATCAAGACACAAAATCATGGTCTTTGCACTAAGATAAGTGGTAAATACATTGGGAGGTAGCAGGTTTCTAGTAATACGTTTTATGGACTCGCTCCCAAAACCAGCAGTGCTGTGTGTTAAAGGGAGACTCTTTTAGGTGAAATGACCTGATGAGCTGGCCAGTATTTAGGCCTCATGATTTTTTGCAAAACTGGAGAGACATTTATTTTAAAAGAGCATCTCTATTGAAAAGAGACAATGCAATGAAGCCTAATGATGTGTTAATGAAATTAAGGGATGACTGAAAATGGAGTGATAAAGAAGTAAAAAGAAAGAAGCTTCACTTTACTAGAATGGAGGGGGGAAAGTACACCTAGGATTAGAGCATTTTTTAGTCCGAGGCTTTTCATATAGTTGAATTTTGCAATGGTCCCTTTCAAAGTTATAGTAATTACTGGCATAAACTTACTATTATCACTTCTTTGAATTACGTGTGTCATGTTTGCAGAATTTTTTTTTCCCAGAATGAAACCTGTAACCAGTAAACATATTCACTTTTAGAAATTGTCTATTTGAAAAAAATTGTCACATTTGGCTCAGAAATTAATTAGATTAAGCCTCTGAGCTCTTTGGAACAATTATGCTATATAATCTTATGAATAACATTTAGTTAATGCAGAGTAATGAAGCACCTCAAAGAATTAAAATTAATTATTCACTACTTTTTAAAAAAGTCAGAACCATAATGAGTTGAATTATAAGATGCCTTAAAACAAATTTAGCCTGGTTAGTTCCATGGCTATCCCACAGCATTAGAGTATACTAGAATCATTTTTATGCCTCATAATCATATAATAGCTAATATTTTTTGAGCATCCTCTGTATCAGGAACTGTTCTAAGTGCTTTGTGTGTATTAACTCAGTTAATCATTACAACTCTGAAAGCAGGTCTTATTTTGCCCAGGATTTCATAGTTAGTATGTGGCAGAGCCAAGACTTGTACTCATACCATTCCTTCGTCATTTCACTAGACTGCGTGTACTTGAATACGTAAATTCTGCGATGGAGTTAAACATGCTTGCATTCCCCATATACCTTAATTTTTAAAGAAGTGCAAAGCGTTCACAATATTAACTTGAATTTATTGTACAAGTTATGGTACCCTGCCGAGAGGTTTCTGTTTTCAAGGTAGAATTCTTGTTAAGTGCTTCAGAATATCAGGGGCCATTGAAACGACTTTCAGATGCGCTGGTTGTACTATTTACTGTACTAGACTGACAGCTGGTATTACATTAACTCTTCCTGGTATCAATGTTGCCTTCGTATCACATGCCAAGCATTTTACGTACTACTTTTAAAATTGATGATGTATCTGAGGATTTTGGGATAAGTAGTGCGTGAATATGTTTGCGTTTGCAGCAAAATAAGAGACATTCTGGTGATGTTAGACAGAATAATTCCATTGCATTATGGATGTGTTCTCAAGTGCAGTTTTCTCACTGGTCAGAATTTATGTAATGAGCATCTAGCTGAACAACTGCTGGCCTTGGTTGTTCTTTCATGGTTCTTTTTGTGCTAATTCAGAAGAGCATTAGTTATAAGATTTAAACAAGTTCTTTTCTCAGGATGCTTTACCTGGGTAGCTGCTCTAGCCTCTGTCTTTCCCTGGAGTCTTATACCTCTAGAATGAAAAAGGGGGATTTTATTCCCTATTAGGCCAGTGTGGTAAATTTTTAGGCTTACATTGCCATAATGAAAAAATTAAGATTCTCTCAAGATCTGACTACATATTAAATGTAATTCCTTTGGACATTGCACTAATTCTGTGTATGTGTGCCATTTTAAGTTAGTTTTGGTATGTTCATAGAGATAATATTTATTTGTTCAAAAGATCCAAACCATAAAAGTATAAACCCTCCGTAAGCCCTGTACTCAGAATCCACTGGAATCATTTCAATGAATAAGCTTCTAGATGCTCCCCCAGGCGATATATAGAAATAAATAACTTTATTAAATAAAGTTATACTATAGATGTTGTTTTGCTTTCTGTTATTTTCAGTCATGGAACTCCTTCCATGTCAATATAGATTATCTTTTTTCAATAGCAGCATAGTATTCCAATGTGACTGGATATAAAATAATTTATTCAATAAACCATTATTTCCAGACATTTGTATTGTTTGTCATCTGCCTTCTTGGAAGCTATGTACTGCTGGGAACATCACTTATACTTATATCTTGCGCACTTTTTCTCAGTGAGATAAATTTGTAGGTATGGACTTGCTGAGGCTAGCAGAACATACATTAAAACATTTTATGATATTGCCGACTTGCTCTCCAATGTCTGGACCAGTGTGCACTCCCACGGCAGTTCATGAGAAGGTCTGTTTATTATGCCAAGTTGCTTCTTTCCTAAACTGATTCATTCATTTATTTAATAAATACCTAAGTGTGTATTACTTGTCAGGGTAAGCTAAGGTTTCAATAATAAACAACACAGAAATGATTTTTGCCTTTCCAGGATTTGTTGTTTTGAGATACTAGTATCTTTCTGTTTTTGTTTTTGTTTAAATCTTCATTTTTTCTTCTCCTTAATTTGAATATTTTAAAATGTAATATTGACTAATATTCTTTTGTGAATCACATGTTTATATACTTAGTTTTCCTTATTTTGTTACTATTTTTAGATTGCTGCATAGTCAGATCTATCTTTCTAGGCAGGCCTTTCCCCCCGTAAGATCATAAAATTGTTTCCCCATTGGGCTAGCTAGGGTTCTTGGTTGCAAAACAGAAACAGACTCTGTCCTACTTAAGCCAAAAATGGTATCAGGTGCTCACAGAATTGCCAGAAAGGCTGGAAACAAGGAGTCAACAGGAGCTGGGAGGCCTGAAGCAGAGTAAGACCACCTGACAGAGATAGGCTGGTCAGACCCACCTTCCCATCCTAAACCTACTACTGCTCAAATAATAGCATCAGGAATATGTAATCTTGTCTTACTTTTCTTCGTTGTTTTCTTATGGTGTCTTCCTTCTTAGGTGTATTGTCCCCGGGTGGTAGTAAAGACAGACAGAAGCAATAGTCTCTTTAGCATCCTTAGAAAGAGGGCACTTTTTTCCCAATAGTTTGTGCAAAAGTCTTGGCATTGAATCTCATTGGCTTCTCTCGGGACATGTATGTATCTGTGAATCAATCACTGTGGCAAGGGGGATGGAGTGCTTTGATTGGCCATGTGTTCATCTGTGGCACTGAGAGTAGAATCAGCTGGTGGACTGAGAAAAAAGGGAGGGGGGTTTCTCAAAGAAAAGTGAGGTGCTATTATGGAAGAAGAGAAATAGACGCAACAAAAGCAACATATGTCCTGGTATTTGACATTTTTAATTACACTGGATTCTGCATTCTTTCAGTAGAGCAAAATGCCACTTTGCAATTTATTCTTTCAGAAAATTAAAATGTCTTTATATTAAATCTGTTCTTTCACACTGTACATCAGTTACCGCCAGGTAGAGGAAATATTACAATCCTAATGAGGAAAGTAAGTTCAATCCTTCATTTTTGAATCAAGTATGTTGCATGAAAGACAGCTGTATAGAGGAATAAAGAATTGCTTCTTTTTCACTATGTGCATAGAACATAGGTTTTTAAAGATGCAAGATGTATACATGGTGAAGATGTACATTTTACTAAAAACCCATATATTACTGAAAACTGACATAGTGTTATAAACGTGTAGAGATCCAGATAGTAGCATATACTAGGAAGACCAAAAATATAAAACTGAAAAGCAGAATATATATACTCACACTCACATGACATGAAAAGTCACTGCTGTGTGTTACAAGACATTTCTGCAGTATTCAAAACTTTCCCCATTTGAGTCAGTACTTGCTCAATGTATTTTCTCCCACAAGTGCGGGTAGCAAACAGAAAAATACCAAGAAACAGTGAAGTGCAGTGAAACAAACATGGGTTTTAGAGTCATCCAAACTTGGATTTCAGTCTGATCGTAAATGATGTGACCTTGACAATGCATCCCTATCCGAAAAATTATGTAATACATATCTCATGAGTTTAAGGATTAAATGAGGTTGTTTATAAAACAATGGTAACTTACTTTTATAATTTGGAATTATTTTGGGGGGGAAATAACATTCTTTTGGGAAATCAGTTGTGTCAGCATGTTCAGAGACAGTTGTACACATGAAAATAATGTGATGCATTTCTAAATGTGTACCGGGATTTTCTTTTGGTTTCTGCAGTTTGGGTATAGCTGTGGTAAGCTTTTGGGGTGAAAAGGTTGATTTACCAAAGATAGGCTCTGATGTGCTGATTTGGATTATTCTAGTGTTTGAGAATCTGTGAGAAACTTGTGATACTGTTTCAGGAGCCCGAAAGAACAGCAGTGGCCCGAAGTGCCTGGTTACTGTGCTGTGGTCTATGTAGCACCCTAGGAATTGAGTGAATTACCTGTGGAGTTAGGCCAGTCTGGCACAGCAGCATTTGAACTCTGGGCCACACTTTAATTTGATGAACACTTTCACTTATTGATGGTCTTATTTTGGCATTTAGCCTTTGGGCAGAGCATGTATTTGTTGTCTAACTACAGAGCTTAGCATCGAACAATTTTATGATAAACCACATTTGGCATGCCTAGTTATTCAGGGAATTTTCAAAGAACTGTAGTGGGACTTTTTAGTCATACATCCTCTCTGTTCTTAGTCATCTGTTCCTTTTATGGTAGTCATTAGCAAATATCTCTCAACCTCTTCTATCATGGTTAACAGTGGAAGCTCTCTGTAGTGTTGGCTGTTTTGAGCTCTGTATACTTAATTATGAGACAGCATATACTTGTGAAAACACAAACTAAACGTTGGTGTATTCTCCACATGTTTTCTTTGTACAGAACTACAGTTGTTAAGACACACATTAAACTACTTTAAAATCAATAATTAAAAGATTTTTCACATATACACTTTTGGGGATATTTTCTCTCCTCCAATTGTAACACTTATCTGAGTGTGATCGATTACTTTTAGAATTAAGGAAAAGGAGAAATGACAGGGTGATTAGAAGTTTTGTTTTAATGCAGAGGAAAACAGACTTTTTTTTATGTTCTAGGCAATCAGAACCCCCTTTCACATCGAACTACTTGACCCTAATGGCCTGTTCAAATTCCAGCGTTGCACAATTGCATTTTCCTTTCCCTAATACCTAGTAAATCCAATTGTTTGGCTACCACCGGTTCCCTTAAGTTTTGAAAACTGTTTGTAGGGCACACCAGAAGCTATACTTGTTTCCAAAAATTTTTCTAAAAATTTGATGATTTTACTCCAACTCCTTCTCACCTTTCCACTTTCTCCCCAAACTCATAGACATATTTCTCCAAACATATTCAGTAATGTTCTTTTTCATACATCCAAAAGACATTGGGCATGTGGTTTAAACTGAATGAAAATGAAATCACAACACATCAAAATTTGTGAGATCCAGTGTTTGAGGGAAATGTATTGCTTATGCTAGAAAAGAAAAAAGGTCCAAAATCAATTACTTAAGTTTCTACCTTGATAAACTAGAAAAAGAAGAGCAAATTAAACCCAAATTGAGTAGAAGGAAGGAAATAATAAAGAGAAATCAATCAATAAAATAGGAAAGGGGCAAAGAATATTTTTTAAAAATCTATGAAACAAAAAATTGGTTCTTTGCAAAGAACAATAAAATTAATTAAATGTATTGTGAGTCTGATTCATTTTTGCATCCTTAAAACACAATATAGCACACTGTTAAAATGAATTTTTGAAAATTAAAAAGCTGACTCCTTAATTTTCCTTTATTTGAAATACATGGCCTTGTTTTGAGGTCCAAGTATTATTGAGCTACAATAAAACTTAAACAAGTATCAGTTACAAGTTTAGTCATGATCAATTGTAATTATTTCAGAAAGGTTCATTTGAAAGATAATTAGTTATGCTTATGGAGAAATAGTATCTGGAAAAAACCTCCACAGTTTCTGTTAAGTGCTGTGCTTTGTTTTTTTGTTTTGAACAAAAAAACAATATGTGAAGCCGGCGATGAAAAGTTTTAGATAAAGAGCAATAACGTAAGTTCAAGTTAAAGATGTTGAAAAACACACATTGATCATTTGTAGATTTCATTTGCAAGAAACATGTTTTCATAGTACACATTTACTGTGAGATATTATTCAGTACCATAGGTTATAAACAAATACCTGCCAAAAGAAAGAAAACTGTACAGAGACCAAACCACCAACCTACCAAATGAGGATGTATATAATTTTAACAGTTATCAAACCCATGGATAAATAATCTGTGCCACTATTTGTAATGATACTCAATGACAAAATTTTGATGAAAAAAATGGTGAAGTGAGGTAAAAATGTATAAGGAGTAATTTTGTCCTTAAAGAAAGTGATCTTAAAAATTCGATTTTATCCAAATTGTAAGATAATATACTAGTTAATTTTACTGTTTGGCAAATACCAAATACAAACCCAAGGAAAAAATAAAATCAAGTAAAATTCTCTTAATCACTAGAATAGTTGGTAAATTTATATCCTTTCTTGATGATTCATTACTGGATTATTTTGTTCATACATTATATAGGTTTTCTATTTTGTTTATAAAATCTTAGAATCAAATGACATAATCTAGGCCCTTATTCAGTTTTCTTTTGCTCTTCATCTTTTGAAACACCTCACTGGTTATGAGCCTTCCAGATACAGGAAGAAATACTTAAAACCAAACCAGTCAGTTCTGCTACATTCTGATGGTGTTTTTGAAAGGTTTCTTCATGTAGGAGGTGGGGGTAGAAGAAAGATATACAATGATAAAACAACCAAAATTAGGATTTCAGGATTATAGGTGGAATGCAATTTCAAATTCTAATTTCTAGATGTATTTAATTATCTCTTAATTTGTAATGTGCTTGAAGTTTCTTTCGGTTTGGATAAAGAGTAGTTAGTTTCTTTCTCTTTTGGATAATCTTCCTTCTGAAGTATGAATTTTCATCCCAGGCAAGAGATTGGGAGTTAATAGACTGATAGGGCAGACTCGGAAAACTTTATAAGGATTCCTTTTCTGAGGGAATTTTGATGGTTTGATTAGATAGGGTTCAGTGCTCAGCATGAGTAGGAGATTGAAACCGGCCTAGAGAAGAGCTTGTTGTAAGGACAGGAGTATCAGTCTCCCTGCCTGTTGTACAGTTTCAGCTACCAGGAATTCTTTAAGTGCTGTGAATCCCAGGGATTAAGTGTGACAGGGTAATAGTTACACCCATTATAGCTGAGAATTGTTTGCACTCTTGTTTCCTATACGCATGTTCTCCTTCTACATTTTTTGAGTTTGCTGTATGTATTTGACAGCTGTGCATCAGCAGTATTTTTATAGTTCAAAATACTGTAAAGAGAATGCGTTATAGCTGTAACTTTATATTTTCTCTCTTTTTGACCCTCTAGTAGCAGGGTCTGTTTGTGTTTATGACTGTCTTTATAAAATAGTGGGAAATAAACACCAAGCAAATTTGAATTCTAAGATTTATTGTTGCAGAGGATAAAATCTAAAGCCATCATAAATTACCAGAGAGATATAAAAATGAATGTGACCATCCACACTCAGTTTGCTTTTCTTCTTGATTTGTTTCCCTGTTCTGAGTTCAAGTTCTCTACTTATGCTTTCCTTCTTTCTTATTGTTATTCCTAGGAGTAGCATCCCAGGCAAGGCAGTTCTTCATCATTTCTTCTCAGGACTTCTTCCCTATATTAAAAAAAAAAAAAAAAAGAAGACATGGCCCTCCTAGAACCTAGCTTTTCTTACAAGGTTTATTTGGCAGATAGTGTTTTTTTAAAAATGAGTATTATGAAATCTGTACATCTTCCAGTAAAATGGCTTTCTATCGTGGGCACTCAGTTATTTACTGAATTAAATTAAATGAATTCTTGTGCTTGCTTTTAATGCAGAATTGAGAAATACCAGATCATAGGAGTCCCCAGAAAAGGATCAATCAATCCCAGAGACTAAAGACAACGATCACAAGTTCCAATGGTTTTGTAATTCTGCAGAGTCTAACAAAAGTGAACCCTTCGTTATTGGGTCACATTGCAAAAGAAGAGAGTGTGAACTCTGTTCATTCAGCCAAGTTGTTTACTACCTGGAATACACCAGGCACTTTGCTGGTGTTGGGATATGGTGATAAACAAAGTGAAGAAGGTGACACTTAACCTTCCAAGTTCCCTGAGAAGGTGACTTCTTAGATAGAGGGATTGTTTCTCATCTGCTTTCCGTTTTCTCTTCTCTTTTGGTCCTCAGACCAGGTCTAGGAGCTTTCTTTGTTACATTCTGTTGCACCATGACCTTGGGGCTCATATAACAGTATATTGTAATTACAGATGTACGTCGGAGATACTGTGGGTTCGGTTCCAGACCATTGCAATAAAGCAAGTATCACAGTGAAGCTAGTCACAAATTTTTTGGTTTCCCAGTGCCTATAGAACTTATGTTTACGCTACACTGTAGTCTATTAAGTGAACAATAGCATTATGTCTAAAAAAGCAAAGTACATACCTTAATTAAAAATGCTTTATTGCTAAAAAATGCTAACCCTCATCAGAGCTTTCAGTGAGTCATACTCTTTTTGCTGGTTGAGGGATTTGCCTCTGTTGATGGCTGCTGACTGATCAGGATGGTGGTTGCCGAAGGTTGCAGTGGCTGTGGCAGTGTCTTTAAATAAAACAACAATGAAGTTTGCTGCATCAATTGACTCCTCCATTCATCAATGATTTCTCTGTGATGCTGTTAGATAGCATTTTACCCACAGTAGAAATTCTTTCAAAGTTGAAGTCAGTCCTCTCAGCCCTGCTGCCATCTTTATCAACTAAGTTGATGTAATATTCTAAATCCTTTGTTGTCATCTCAGTAATCTTCACAGCATCACCAAGAGTAGCTTCCATCTCAAGAAACAACCTTCTCTGCTCATCCATAAGAAGCAACTCCTCATCTGTTCAAGTTTCATCATGAGATTGCAGCAATTCCGTCACATCTTCAGGCCCCACTTCTAATGCTAGTCCTCTTAGTATTTCCACCACATCTGCAGTTACTTCTTCCACTGAAGTCTTGAACCCCTCAAAGTCATCCATGAGGGTTAAAATCAACTTCCTCCAAATTCCTGTTAATGCTGGTATTTTGCCTTCTTCCTGTGAATCACAAATATTCTTAATGGCACCTAAAATGGTGAATCCTTTCCAGAAAGATTTTAATTTATTAGGTTGGTGCAAAAGTAATTGTGGTTTTTGTAATTATTTTTAACCTTTTAAACTGCAATTACTTTTGCACTCATACCTTGCCCAGATCCATTAGAGGAATCACTATCTGTGACAGCTATGGCCTTACGAAATGTATTTCTTGAATAATAAGACTTGAATGCCAAAATTACTCATTTTATTATTATTATTATTATATGCCACTTTTAATTAATTAATTTATATTTATTTATTTATTTATATTAGTTTCAGGTGCACAAGACAAAGTAATACTTAGACGTTTATCATTTACATCCCTCACACCATGTGAACCCCCCTTCCCCATTCACTATCCCTCTGACATCGCACACAGCCATTACATTTCCACTGTCTCTACTCCTAATGCTGTACTCCACTTCTTGTAAGTATATACATACATATATATATATATATAAAATTATAGTTGGCATTCATTATTCTTCAGCTTCAGCTTCAGCTTCAGGTGTACAGTGCAGTGATCAGGCAACTACATCATCCCTGAGGTAGTCTCTCAAATGGGACAAGTGTCCATTGGATACCGTACAAAATCTTTACAACATTATTGATTACATTCCCCAAATTAATTTTCAAAACCCCGTGGCCATCTTGTGGTTACTGACTGTTTTCTAATCCCCTCACCTTCCCCCAAAATTATTCCTTGATCCATGGGCTGCAGAATGCATGTTGTGTTAGAAGGCATGAACGTATTATTTATCTCTTTGTGTTAATACATGTTCATCCGAGCTCTTGAATGACCAGGTGCATTGTCAATGAGCCGTAATATTTTGAAAGGAATATTTTTTTCTGATCTCAACTGTGGGCTTAAAATATTCAGTAAACCATATTATAAGCAGATGTGCTGTCATCCAGGCTTTATTGTTCTATTTCTAGAGCACAGGCAGAGTAGATTTAGCATAATTCTTAAGGGCCGTAGGATTTTTCGAATGGTAAATGGGCACTGGCTTCAGCTTAAAGTCAGCAGCTGCATTAGCCCCTAACAAGAGAGTCAGCCTATCCTTTGAAGCTTTGAAGCCAGGCATTGACTTCTCTTTAGCTATGGAATTTCTAGATGGCACCTTCTTCCAATATAGGACTGTTGCACCTACATTGAAAATCTGTTGTTTAATGTAGCCACCTTCATTAATTATTTTAGCTAGAGCTTCTGAATAACTTACTGCAGCTTCTACATTAGTACTTGCTGTTTCACCTTGTACTTGAATGTGATGGAGATGGCTTATTTCCTTAAACCTCACGAGCCAACCTCTGCTAGCTTCAGACTTTTCTTCTGTAGCTTTCTAACCCCTTGCTCTGGATTAGGCTTTGGCTGAAGAAAATGTGACTGATTTGATTTTCTCTCCAGACCACTAAAACTTTCTCCATACCAGCAATAAGGCGGTTTCCCTTTCGTATCATTCATGCGTTTACTGGAGTAACACTTTTATTTTCCCTCAAGAACTTTCCTTTGCGTCCACAACTTGGCTAACTGGTGCAAGAGGCCTAGCTTTTGGCCTATCTTGGCTTATGACATTGCTTCCTCAATAATCTTAATTATTTCTAACTTTTAAAGTGAGAGTCTTGTGACTCTTCCTTTCACTGGAATGCTTAGAGGCCATTGTAGGACTATTAATTGGCCTAATTTCAATATTGTTGTCTCGGGCAATAAGGGAGACCCAAGGAGAGGGAGAGAGATGGAGGAAGGGCTAGTGGGTGGAACAGTCAGAACACACACACTATTTATTGATTAATTTCATGGTGTTATGTGGGCATGATTTGTGGTGCCATAAAACAATTGCAATAGGAGCATCAAAGGTCACTGATCACAGATCACTGTAACAAATAAAAAACATAATGAAAAAGTGAAATATTGCGAGAATTACCAAAATGTGACACAGAGATACAAAGTAACAAATGTTGTTGGATAAATGGCAGTGATAGACTTGCTTGACACAGGGCTGCCACAAACCTTCAATTTGTATTAAAAAAAAAAAAAGGCATTATCTACAAAGCACAATAAAGCAAAGCACAATTAAATGAAGTATGTCTGTACTTATATGTGCTTTCTTCCACATTGTAAAGGACTTTTTATTTGTTGCCCCAGTACCTACCAGAATGATGGAACATGGTGTCGAGATATGGTCGTTCACTGAATAAGTCAAATTAGGACAATGCTTCAGAACCTTTTTCATGCTATGTTGTAGAAAATACGGAACAGGGTGACCCCTGTAGTGGCACTGGCTTAAGAGATTCCTTGGCCTTGGGCCCTCTGTGACTGCCTTGTGGGCTGAGGTATCAGCATCTCAGCATATGTGTCACCCATTTATGGCACTTCACACACTGTCCAGAAGCTCTGTACTATGGAGTATCGTGTGCTTTTGCAGGTCTCTGGATCTGGAGGTTACAGCTAGAAGGAAGTGGGGAAGAACAGCCTCCAAGAGCAAGTGTAGGACTATAAGCATGAAAGGCAGAATCCTATAAGAATGAAGACTGAAAAGAAATCTAGGAAGTTTAGCCTGTTGTCTGAAGGAGAATAAGTTTTGAAAAAAATTCCTGTAGGTTAGCTTGGGAAGATGGGACTTTAGCCTTTGAAAAGGGTGGTAGTTTCCGTGAAAGTCCCTTCTTTCTACTTTCTTTCCATTCTGGCCTCTCAAAAAAAAAACACACAAAAAAAAACAAAAAAAAATCATATACAAAAAGCACTTGGTTGTACAACTCTGTGAATATACTAAAAGCCATTGAATTAGACACTTTGTGTGGATGGTTTGTATGCTATACAAATTCCATTTCAACAAAGCTGTTAAAATTTTTTCTCTGCTGTATTTGAGTTTAAAAAAAATGAATCTGGAGGAAAAAAAATGTTGGTTGCTCTGTGCAAGAGAGTGTCTACTTAGGGGATTGGAATTACCAAGATATGAAATTCAGATTACCAGTACTTAAACATTTCCAAATCTGAACATCTAGAAATATTGATTATCTCTCACGAATTTTGTAACATTTTATAAATGTCACAGGTAGAATTCAATCCTAAATTATGATCAAGATACTATTTTATTTTGGTGGAAAAGAGTAAGAAACCTTTATGGCTATGTAATATAGATCATTGCTTTGATATGAAATCATTAGTCCTAAAAAATGTAATAAAATTAATTATTTGGTCACTTTCAAAGACTGATTTGCTAGTGTCTAAATTGTATAGCTATAAACAAAGTTACTTTCATACTCTGTATAATGTATTCCTTTTATTTTCACATAAACATGACCTGTACATTCCTAGTATGTGTAAAAGCAGCAAAACCATGAAATGAAATTTATGTATGACTTTTTGAAATTATGATCTCTTATCACTGATATGTGTATTTTAGAACAGCTATATTAGCTATCTATTGCTGCATAACAAATTACCCCCAAATTAAACAGCTGAAAATGACAAACACTTATCATCTCAGTTTCTGTGAATAAAGAATCCAGGTGCAGCCTGGCCGAGTGCCTCTGCCTCGGGGTCTCTCCATGTCAGGGAGGGCTGCAGTCTCATCTGAAGGCTTGACTGAGGGAGGATCTACTCCTAAGCTCACTCACATGGTTGTAAGCAGGATTCAGTTCCTCAGAGGCTGTTGGAATGAAGGCCTCAGTTCCTTATGGTCTGTTGGAAGGAGTTCCTTGATTTACGGGCCTCTGTCTAGAGTAGCTCACAACATGGCATCTGACTTCCATCAGAGCAATCAAGCAAGACAAGGTGAGCAAGCTGGTAAACCTAATTTTGAAAGCAACATTTGTAAGAAGTGAGTCATTAAATCACCTTGTACTCAAGGCAAGGGAATTTCACAAGGACGTGAATACCAGGAGGTGGGACTCAATGGGAATCATGTTAGAGGCTGACTCCCACAACATTCATCTCAGAAAGTTCTACATAATATATATTGTAACTTAGAATTCATTTTAAACTAAGAATATTGTGGCATCTCTTGAAAATATTAGTGATACTCAAAGATGTAATAAAGACTGGACAACAATACACTAGAACTGTTATCATATCACTTTCTTACTGCTCCACTATCCCTGGAGCATTACTTTTGTCCAGGACGGCTCAACACCCACTAAAACCGCCCTTAGAAAGGGGAAATGGAGTGGGGGGGTGGGGGGAGTCAGATAGGCACAATCCTGAAGTTGTGCTGTCATTTCTGCTCAGACCCATCTGCCAGAACATCGTTACATGGCCACACCCAGCTACAAAAGAGGCTAGGAGGTTTAGTTTTTGGTTGGGTACTCATGGGCTCAACTAAAAATTATTACTAAAGGGGAACATATATTCAGGGAAAGCTAGAAGCCTCTGCCCAAAGCTTTCAGCAGCATTAAAATCAATATCGCATGGCCATGCACTAATGCATTTTACTCAGAGGTGAGTAAAATCGTGTCCTCATTGCAGAGCATGTTACTCTTAATTTAGACAGAATTCTTACTGGCTTAGTTATAGGGCTTCCCAAACCACTGCAGATTAGGAGGAAGTGTAGTGAGAAGCAGGCATTTTGACAGCTGCAAAAATTGAGAGCTGAATGTCCAGTAACAAATATGGACATATAAAAGGCCGAGACAAAACCTAAGCTGGCAGTTCAGAGGAACTTGATATAGGGGCAACCAGTCCTGGGAACTTTAGTAGCCCCGAGGCATTGCTCATTTAACAACATTACCACATAGTAAAAAACTTAGATTTAGTAACAGCGATCCAGAGTCTTCCATTGTGGTTAAAAGGGAAAAAAACCATTTTGGCACTCTGAAAGAGGTAACCTTCATCAGTTTTCTGGAAAATTCATTTAAGTAGAACAGTCTATAAGAATGGGACTGTTAAATAAAGGAGAAGCCCCTCCATTCACAATACTCTTCACCTTTATTGAATTACCACAACCTTATTTGTATAGGAAAATTCTGAGTTCCATTTCTGGTATCTAGAATTACTGTTGTCTCAGAGTGGTTGGCATTAATAATTTCTTTGTTTTTAAAGAAAGTGTGTATATTAGCCCCAAATATTTCAAATTGAAGTATAGGATCGTCAGAGAGTTCTCCAATTCTCATATTTTTAACTCAACTAGCATAGCTAGTGTTGCCATTCTGATAGATTAGCCTTGAATGTTCTTTCCTGTTTCTCAGTCTGGCAAACTCTTACTCATTTAAAACTCAGGCCCATTACAAAATAAATTGTATTACATACGAAAAACACAATCCATAAGAGGAAGAAATGACAAATTAGACCATCAAAGTTAAAATTTGCTCTATGAAGGACTATGTTGAAAAGGTGAAAAGACAAGCTACAGACTTGGAGAAAATATTTGCAAACCACATATCTGACAAATGGCTAGTATCTATAAAGAAATTTCAAAACTAAACAGTTAAAAAAAGTCCAATTAAAAAATGGATAAAAAACACGAAGAGACATTTCACCAAAGAGGATATACAGATGGCAAAAAGATATTCAACATAATTAGATTAGGGACATGCAAATTAAAGGCACAATGAGAGAGACACACACTTATCAGAATGGCTAAAATAAAAATAATGACAACACTGAATGCTGGTGAGGATGCTGAGAAACTGGGTCACAGACACATTGCTAGTAGGAATGTAAAATGTTACAGACACTTTGAAAAACAACTTGGCGGATTTTTTAAAAACGAAGCAGCCACTACTACATGACCTAGCAATTGCACACCAGGGCATTTATCCCAGAAAAATGAAAAGTTCATACAAAAACCTGTACATGATTGTTTATAGCAGCTTTATTCATAATAGCCCCAAACTGGAAACAACTCAGATCCTTCAATGAGTGAATGGTTAACTGCTATGATTAGCGCTACTGAGCAACAAAAAAGAACTAATGATACATGCACAACCTAGATGAATTATGCTGAGTGAAGAAAACCAATCCCAAAAGGTTGCATACTGTGTGATTCCAAGTATATAACATTCTTGAAGTGACACAATTATAGAAACTGAAAACAGATTAATGGTTTCAAGGGGTTGAGATGAAGAGAGTAGTGGGAGGGAAATGGGTACGACTGTAAAAAAGACAACACAAGTGATCTGTGTGGTGATGGAAAAGTTCTGTATCTTGAGTATGTCAATGTCAATATCCTGTGCTATAGTTTTGTAAGGTGTTACCCTTGGAGGAAACCGAGTAAAGGGTCTATGGTATCTCTTGGTATTGTTTTTGACAATTGCATGTGAAAATACAATTATCTCAAAATGAGAAGTTTAATTTAAAAATTGTGAGCTCCTTAGAACTCTACTGGACTTTGAACTCCATGAGGGAAGGGATATCTGTATTTCACCAGCAGCCAGTACAGTGCCAGACCCATGGAAGACACTTCCAAAATGTGGGTTTTGCCATAAGTGAGAGGCTGAACATTTGAATGTAACCATATTAAGCACCCATAACTGACAGTACATCCCAAAATGAGGGGTATTTTTTCTGCTCATCCATTCATTTAAATACTATCCATTGAGCATCTTATGGTAGACATTCTTCGAAGTGCTGGAAATACAACAGTGAACAAAATCAGGCAGGAGGGGGAATCCCTGCTTTCATGGAGCTTATAGTTTAACTGGGGCAGACGATAATAAACAATGCAGAAATTATACAATTTTTTTTGTTTTTTTGTTGTTTTTTTTTAAATTTTATTATATTTATTGGGGTGACAATTGTTAGTAAAATTACATAGATTTCAGGTGTACAATTCTGTATTACATCATCTATAAATCCCATTGTGTGTCATCACCCAGAAATTATACAATGTTTTAGGAGGTGGTAAGTGCTACGAAAAAATTGTAACGCAGTGTTTAGGGGTTGAGGATATGGAAAAGGTTGTAGGAGTGAGTGGGTTCTAATTAGCGATTTTAAACAAGGTTTAAAAACAAAGAAACTGTGTCATTTGAGCAGTCATGAAGGAAGTAGGAGAAAAACCAAGCAAGGATATGGAGGCAAAAGGAACAGCTGGGTGTAAAGGCTTTGAGGTAGAAAGGTGTCTAGCATGTTCAAGGACTGACAAGGAAGTGAAGCCAGTGTTGGAGGAGACTAGTTTGGTGATGAAGTTCAAAAAACAACAAGCGTCCCGAACATGGAGAACCTTTTATTGTGTTGTAGAGTCTTTGAGTCCTTTGAGTGAAGTGGGGAGGCATTGGAGGATTTTGAGTGAAGCAGAGACATGACCTGCCTTATTTTAAAAAGGGTCACTCTGGCTGTTGTGTTGAGAATAGAGGAACAGGGTAAAAGCAAGGAAGAGTACTTCAGAAGCTATTTCCGTACTCCAGGCAAGAAGTGACGGTGATTTGGATTGCGGTGGTAGCAGTAGAGTCCTGAGAAATGATCCATTTGTACAATATTTAGATTTTGAAGATAGCCAACAAGATTCGCTGCCAGATTGGATGTTGGGTATGAAGGAAAGAGGAATCATTGATGATTCCAAGTCTTTGGAGCTGAGGACTTTGATAAATGGTGTTATCATGAACTGAGGTGGAAAAACTGCAGGGGCAAGGCAGCTTTGGGGAGAAGTTGAGGAGCGCATTTTGAATTTGAGCCATCTGAGTGGAGATGTTGAATAGGCAGTTGGATGTTCCAGTCTGGAGTTCAGAGGCCAGATGTACAGACTGGAGATTCAAATTTGCAAGTTGTCAGCATTTATATTATATTTAAAGCTATGAAACCAGATGAGATCTCCAAGGGAGAGGTACATATAGTGAAGAAGTCCAAAGATTGAGCCTCAGGGACCCCTTAGAGGTGAGGGAGAGGCTGAGAAGGTATGGCCAGTGAGAGAGGAAGAAAACCAAGAGTGTAGGATCCTGGAAACCAAGTGAACAAAGTGTTTCTTGGAGGAAGAGGGATCAGCTGATGGACTTTGTAGGTCTGGTAAAATAGGGACTGAGATTGGCCACTGGATTCAGCAATGTGAAGGGAACTGATGACCTCCATACATCGGAGAGGAAAACTTTTAGTCATTAAACTAATCTGTGGCTCATTACAAGGGCAAAATTAAGCTTTGGAAGATGTGTTTTAAAAAGCTACTCTGCAGTTCCTCAAAAAGTTATAGAATTACCCCCATGATCCAGCAATTCCACTTCTAGGTATATACCCAAAAGAATTGAAAGCAGGAACTCAGAGACTTACTTGTATGCCAGTGTTCATAGCAGCATTATTCACAGTAGCTATAAGGTAGAAGCAGCACTCATGGCCATCAGCAGATGAATAGATAAACAAAATGTGGTGCATACATGCATAAGATATCATTTGTCCTTAAAAAGAAATGAAATTTTAATACATTCTGCAACATAGGTGAACCTGGAAAACATACGAAGTGATATTTGACAAAAAAACAACAAATATTGTATGACTTTACCTCTGTAAGATACCTAAAATAGTCAAATTCATAAAGACATAATGCAGAATAGAGATGCTCAGCGTCTGGGAGCAAGAAGAAATGGAGAGTTATTTTTTTTAATGAGTACTGAATTTCTGTTTGGGGTGATGAAAAAGTTCTGGAAATGGATAGTGGTGATGGTTGTGCAACAATACAAATGTACTCAATGCCACCGAATTGTACAATCTAAAAAATTTAGAATGGTAAATGTAAATTCCACAATAAAAAGAAAGTATAGGATGCAGATAAAATACTGTCTAAAGTGAAATTGAATATATGTATGTATATATGTATGTATGTATGTATGTATGTATATATATGAATAAATACACACACACATATATATAAAATCAATGAATAAGCACAAAATGAGTTTTCCCCCACTTATTTCTTATCTAAGAACTAGGTTTGCTTTAGGTACCATCTATGACTTGGACTTCCTTCTAGATCTTTTAGTACATGTTTGTTACACTCCTTTCTTAATGGCTCGAGCCTTAGCCATTGCAATGGAAAAAAAAATAGTATCCTCTTATAAAGGTCATTATTATCAGAAGGGCAGGAGAAGAGTCAGTTGTTACAGAGTGATCCAACTAATTATAATTTCTGGAAAAAGAATTCATCTAAAAAATCTATATCTATCTATCTATCTATCTATCTATCTATCTATCTATCTATCTATCTATCAATCATCTGTTTCTCCCCTCATTCAGGAAAACTTTTCTGTCTCAAATAATGGCCCTTTCAAATAATGTTCTTGAATGCACATGTACATAATTTTCCTGCTTAAACCAGCATTTTTGATAATTTAGCAGGGCTGATATGGAGAAAACCTTGAGTACTGGAAGGTTTTGTGGCACAGCATATTTAATAACCGTGACAACTCAAGAATTTTAAGCAGACTCGCCTCCTTGTCTGGGATCTGTCGGCACCAGTGTGTCTCTACTGGCAAGCCCTTAAATGTTACTATTTCAGCCAAAACTGTGCTAATGATGGTCTACCAAATTTTAACAGGATATTTTTAAGACCTGATAGTCTCATGATTAAAAAAAAAACAAAAAGCTTTCCCCCATTCCTTTCAAAAGCTGCCACTCTAAAATATGTGGCAAATTAAAAAAAAAAAAAAAAAAAGGTCTAAAATTGCTTTACAGCCTTGATGAAACAAAGACTGGTGTGTTGGTGTGGCTGCAGAGAGCTCTGCGCTGCTTTTGTATGATTTCAGAGGTGAATTTAGATGGCTGGAAGATAGATGGCTGCCAGATGCAGTTTGACATAGATTCAGGCAGCTGCTCCTGGGCTAGGTTTCATTAGCTGGTAAGTGCGCCAGCAGAAGCAGCAGAGCGAGGCCCCAAATGCCAAAATGACAGTGAGAACAGTGGAACAATACAATATTCACTAAGTGATTTTAATCTCAGAGATTAAATGTCACCCAATCAGTTTGCAGGTTTTAAGAACTAACTCATATGAAGCCATTAGAAGGCCCAAGTCTTTGTCCATTGGGGGGGAAAAAGTTGTACTTAAAAATTTTTTTTATTAGTTTTAAAATGAAAAGTGTGTAAACCCATTTTGGTAATATACGAGTATAACTAAAAATCATGTCACCCTCCTCAACACACACAGCACAGTAAAAGCAATGTATTCATTATTGCAACCAGGCAAATATTCCTCAGTAAATGGACCCAATGTTGGTTTGTTTATCTGTCTTTCTTAAAATGAGTCTTGGATGAGCTTTTCGGGCCTCTTCCAGCTTAAAGGTCTCCCTTCCCCAGCTCTACTACACCCATTCTTCTTCAAAGAAAAACCAAGGTCTCGAAACAGGGCGAGTATATTTGATTTTTGAGACTTTATGATCTGCATACCTAGTGGTGAATATATACCCAGCCATATAATTGTGAATATTTTAAAAAATTTCCTGTGAAGAATTCTTGCTCTAACTAATTGTGGGGTCATAGTAATTATGAAACTGACTCCAGAACTCCCCATACTTGATTTCGACTCACGTGTTTTCTCAGCTGAGAAAGGGAACCTTTATTTAGTATATTATTTAAACTTACTAAACTTGTCTTTGCTTTTCTGAAAAGAGTGTTATGATCTAACCCATCAGTGATGCAACCATTTCATAGGGGGTAATTTTTAAAATGAAAATGAACACAAAATAATTGATTGGGCATGTACATATTTGAAAACTGCAAATCTAACCAGTCTCTGCTTTTCTTATTTAGTCTTAGGAAACTAATGCATCACTTACAATAGCTCTGAGGCATTACAGTGTATTTTTCGTTTTTTTCCCAAATGAGTGTGTGCTCAGCTCTCTTAATAACAATGGGAGTTGTATGTGTGCTCAGAGAAGAATAGCTTTCATTGTATCTTAGTATTTTTAGTATTTTGCTTAGTAATAATGTTGTAATACTACTTTTTTTTAGTCTACAGCATGGTTAAAGATTTAGAAAAAGAGCTCTGATTGAATTAGAAACTCTATGTGTTCAGGAGCAAATTAAAATGTTAATTAATGGCTATATGACACCCTACTGAGTTTGAATATATTCTGGGCTTGTATATGTTGCATACATGTTCTCTGAAAGTTTAATTTTCTTAGTTTACCTATCTGTAAACTTATATTTGAATGAAAGGAAATAATATCTTAGGTGACAAGGTTTTGGTTCATCTAAATCTTTGATAGTTGTTTCATAGTGATCAAAGCTTCTCCTCCCACGCCCTTCCCTCTTTTTTCCCCTCCCTTCCTCTTTTGGTCCAGCACCCATTATAGTGACCTAAACACTGAGACCTTTTTTGGTCTTATTGTATATACTACCCACAAGGGCTACGCTTGCAAACCTCTTTGCTAAAGGCTGACTGACTGTTGGGGTAATGAAGAGTCTGTTGGGTTCGGCACACTCACTTTTGGAGAACAAGCTTTCTGAATCCCTCACAGGGTCTCTCTAGGAGGAGAAAATGAGGCAGCATGTGTAACACATTTCACAGTATTTGGCAAAGGGCTCATTCTATAGTTTTATATTCTATATTTCTTTCCTTTATCTTATGCAGATATTCTCTGGAAATTTTCTCATTTGACATGTGTAAAAAACATGGAGATCTTCAGAGAAAAGTGCTATATAAATAAGTCTAAGATGCCGTTGTGGTTATTAGTATAATTACCAATCAATATAAAGCCATTTTAATTGTTAATAATCATTTTAATTTGTTTTTTCCCATAATTTAATTTTAAGCTGTAGTTTCTTACCACTTATGGCAAATTCTATTAATATAGTTATATACGTATGCTATATCTATTCTTCATTTCCTCATTCTGTTTTTTTGTTTGTGTTGTTTTGGTGGTAAAATACATATAACATAGCATTTAACATCTCAACCATCTTTAAGTGTACAAGTTCAGTGGTATTAAATACATTCATATTGTGCTACCATCCCTACCATCCATCCTCATAAGTGTTTTCATCTTGTAAAATTGAAACTCTATACTATTAAACAAGAACTCCCCATTCTCCCCAACCTCCAAACTCTGGTGACCGCCATTCTGCTTTAATTCTTTATGATTTTTGACTACTCCAAGTACTTCATGTAAACGGAATCATAGTGTTTGTCTTTTTGTGAATGTCGTTTCACATAGCATCCATGTTGTAGCATACTGCAGAATTTCCTTGCTTTTTACGGCTGAATAATATTTCAGCCGTAAAAAGGAAGGAGAATATTGTATGTATATGTATATACTTATTCATTCATCTATTGATGGACAGACACTTGGGTTGTTTCCATGTTTTAGCTATTGTGGATAAAGCCACTATGAACGTGTGTGTACAAATATCTCTTTGAGACCCTGCTTTCAATTTTGGGGAGGGAGTATACCCAGAAGTGAAGTAGTTGGATCATATGGTATTTCTATTTTAATTTTTTTAGGAACTGCCATACTGTTTTCCACAGTGGCTGTACCTTTTTACATTCCCACCAGAGGTGCACAATGGTTCCAATATGTCCGCATCCTTGCCATCACTTGTTGTTTTCTGTTATTTTATAGACATCCCAATGGGTATGAGATGGTATCTTATTGTAGTTTTGATTTGAATTACCCTAATGATTAGTGATGTTGAGCATCTTTTCATGTGCTTGTTGGCAATTTGTATATCTTCTTTGGAGTAACAGCTATTCAAATCTTCGGTCCTTTTTTTTTTTTTAATACATTTTATTGGGGAATATTGGGGGACTGTGTTTCTCCAGGTTCCATCAGCTCCAAGTAGTTGTCCTTCAATCTAGCTGTGGAGGGCGCAGTTGAGCTCTAAGACCAGTCGCCATTTTCAATCTTTAGTAGGAGGGGCACAGCCCACCATCCCATGTGGGAATTGAACCGGCAACCTTGTTGTTGAGAGCTCGCGCTCTAACCAACTGAGCCATCAGGTTGCCTCTCCAGAGGCTCTGTGGCAGCTCGTTGTCTTCAATCTAGTTGTGAGGGGGTGCAGTTCATTGGCCCATGTGGGAATCGAACCAGCAACCCTATTGTTCAGAGCTCACGCTCTAATCAATTGAGCCATCCGGCCACCCCATTTGGTCCATTTTTTAATTAGGTTATTTGTTTTTGTTAAGTTATCAGAGTTCTCTATATATTCTGGATATTAATCCCTTATCAAATATATAATTTGCAAATATTATCTCCCAATGACTTTTTACTTTGTTGATAGTCTTTTGATGCATAAAAGTTTTAAATTTTCATAAAGTCCAATTTGTCTATTTTTTCTTTTGTTATTTGTGCCTTTGGTGTTATATCCAAGAAATGAATGCCAAATCCAGTGTTGTGAAGCTTTTGTCCTGTGTTTTCATCTGAGAGTTTTATTGTTTTAGTTCTTACATTTAAGACCTTGATCCATTTTGAATAAATTTTTCTATATGGTGTTAGATAAGGGTCCAGCTTCATTCTTTTGCATATGGATATCCAGTTTTCCTAGCACCATTTGTTGAAAACATTGTCCTTTCCCCCATTGAAGCATCATCCTTGTCAAAAATCATTTGACCATATATGCAAGGGTTTATTTCTGGGCTCTCTATCCTATTCCATTCTATGCTTGCCTTTAAGCCAATACCACTGTTTTGGAGTCACACACAGTGTATGGTGGGGGCAGAGGAAGGAAAATGTGCATTACGCATGTGCAGTTTCACGTCCAGTGGGTACATCACTCAGCTGCTGGACTGTGGCAGCCTTGGTGAATCATGGCATTTTCAGCTCTGCATAGTAGTCCACTAGAAGTATAATTAAAAGTAATTCCACACCAGTGGAATAACTGCACCATTTCATACAGTAACCAAGTACAAATCTGTATGTTTTGAGCTTTTTGTTTTTAGAGCTAATGATTTTGTTTACTAGCTTTATCTTAGCATTTTCCATTTATTTAAGTGTCTAAGATTCAGTCATAAAATTTTACCCTGAGCTAAAGCTCTTTATAGAAACTTGGCCCATGTGTGGGCATATTAAAAAGAGAAAGACACGTTAAGATTTTTCTGATTCATGCTGCTTTGTAAATAGGTAGGTGGGTAATTAGATAGATGATAGATAGATAGATAGATAGATAGATAGATAGATAGATAGATAGATAGACAGATAGATAACCATACTGAAAGTTCCCATCTGAGTTTGTTTTCAGAAATGGACTTTAGCAGAGTTTTCAAGTTAAGCGAAGTGTGATATTTACAAGAACGTAAATTTGAAGATGAGAACTGGATCTTGAATTTAGGCTTTATTGCTTGTTGATTGTGGCATCTTGAGAAAGTTTTCTCTGAATCTCAGTTTCTCAAGTGTAAAACAGAATAGTAGTAGCTAGCTAGTTCTTGGGGCTTTAGGGAGTAGGGAGCAATAAAATGATATCAGTGTGCTTTATAATGTGTAAATAAGTCATTATACAGACTTAACGGTATAGTATTGTTAGTATATACTCCACAGCCAGCAGATGGACAGACTGATCTAACACCATTCTTTATCCAGAAAGGTGACAGTATCAATTTCAATCTCTCAAACAACACAGATTTATTGAGCTCTTATGATGTGTGAGAACTTCCCTCACATCAGCAGAACTTATGTGTAGATTTATAACAGCTATAGTTTATACAGTGACGTATTATTTATATAGCATACAGGCATTCTGTACATGTGCATTTTAAAGATATTTGAAGTAAGCACCCAACTTTGTTTAATGTGAGCTTGTTTGATACAAATCTTTTCCTCTCTCATTGTTGTTGTTGTTGGTAATTACATTTTCCCCACAGAGAGCACTGAGCATAATGCTACCTTTTCTTCAAGATTCAGGATCATTTAGATTGCTAAGGTAATCTGTTGGAACACAGAGTCTTAAGGCAGGGCTGTTGAGGGGCATGGTGCTATTTGCTGCTACTTTAAATGATCTCACATCTTATACCAACGGTTTTTAATCCTGCCCCCCGCCCACCGCCTTTCTAGTTGTTAGCTCTATTTTTTTTTGCTAGTATCATGTGCTTGCCTCTTTTAATCCATTCTCCGCTCTAATTTCCATTTACAATTTATGGTTTTTGGGCAAAAAAATTAAAATCTTTATGATAAACACTCAAGGAACACGATCTAGTGCATGAGGTTTGGTGCATGGGCTTTGTGATTTCTTCTTTTTCTTCAAGGATTTATTTTTGCTTTCTTTGTTAATTCCCTATAACTGGAGTCTCTCTGGATGAATTGTTTTGCCCAACACCACCATTTACTGTCTGCATCAGTTTTCTCTAATAATTACCATTGATACTTAAATAGCTGGTTACCAGTTATTAAAATGCTTCCACTTACATTGCCTCCCTTGATCCTCACATCATCATGAGAGGCAGGACATATACTATTTTTATATTTTACAGATAAGAAACTAATGCGTAGTTGGAGGTTAGTCAGTAGATTTTAGACAGGGGTTGCAGCTGAGTCTCCCAGGGAGGTATGATAGTCCAATTCCACAGGTCTGGGACAGGACGCAGATATATCCGTATATGAAAACAATTTTAACGTGCATCACTTTCCCTGACCCTTTTCCCCAGGTTACAGAAAAACCAATAGTGGCTTAACATGTTCGTGTGCAACATTCAACTAGAGTCGAATAATATTTCCCTGCCGCTGACTGCGGTGTTGCGACTTCACCCCACGAGCTCAGTGTTCCAGAAAGGAAGTTTATGAAAGCAGATGTATATTTTTGTGTTTTTCAAGAACGAATAACAATAGGAAGTTTTTATACTTTAATCATTTGTTTTAATAAAATGTAGCACCTTAACTGTATTTACTTAAAAGTATAAATACTGTAATTATTTTCTGTGGATTTTTGACACATTTTGGAGAACAAACTTGAAATCAATTAACACAGTGAAAAAGTTAAACCTATGTTTATTACTGGTCCCATAACCAACTGATGTGGTGGTCAGAATAGTTCGCCCCCCCGCCCCCCCAATGTTACTTTACATAGTGAAAGAGACTTTGCAAATGTGATTAAACTAAGGGTCTTGACATGGGAAGGTTATCCTGGGCTCCGTGTAATCACAGGGGTCCTTGTAAGAGGGAGGCAAAAAGGTCAAAAGGCAGAAGGAAATGGGACAACAGAAGCAGAGATTAGAATGATGTGTTTTGAAGATGAAAAAGGGAACCAGAGCCAAAGAGTGCGCAGGCAGCCTCTAGAAGCTGGAAAAGACAAGGAAACAGATCCTCCCTTGAAGCCTCCAGAAGGAATGCAGCCGTTGTCAACATTGTGATTTTAAGACTTCTGACCTCCAGAATTGTAAGGGAATAAATTGGTGTTGTTTTATTTATATTTATTTATTTATTTACTTATTTTTAATTGGGGAATATTGGGAAACAGTGTGTTTTTCCAGGACCCATCAGCTCCAAGTCATTGTTTTCAATCTAGTTGTGGAGGGCACAGCTCAACTGGCCCATGTGGGAATCGAACCGGCGATGTTGATGCTATGAGCACTGTGCTCTAACCAACTGAGCCAGCCGGCCACCCGGATTGGTGTCATTTTAAGCCACTGGCAGCAATAAGAAACTAATATAACTGAGAAGTATAAAATGCAGATTCCTAAGCCTCTCCCACAGAGATAAGGTTTTAGCAGAGCTGGGTGGAGTCCAGAGATGTGGGGTTAAACTAGTCCCTAGATTAGGTGATTCAGTGACCTGTGGTCCTGGGACCTCCCCTACAGTTACAAACATACCCAAAAGGCCATTTATTTTTTTTCCCTTTGAAGCCTAGAAGTGGGTAGTCCTAGCATCAGGTCTCTTCCGCTCATCAGCTCAGTGACGTCATAGAGGACCCAGGCTCCACGTCACCTTATACCCCATCTCCCTCAGCACGTGGGACTTCTGTCCTTAGTCTTCTTCCAGCAGGAACCACAGCCTCACAGCCAGGAAGGAGAGAGAGCGCTCTTCCTGCATGCCTGTGTGTCTCCCACTTTTTAAATCAAAGGAAAAATTCTTTCCCAGGGCTTCCAGCCAGCTTCCCCTTCCACCTCATTAGCCAGAACTGTGTCGCCAGCAACACAGGAGGCTCAACAGTAAGAAACTTCAAGTAACGTCTCAAACCATTATCCTGTTCTTCTCCTGGGGAAACTGTGCATCCCCTCAAACAACACTTCCCTCTCATCGAGCTGTTGCCTCCCTCCTCCAAGAGGATCCTTTAGGGCCAGATCCTTGTACCTTTAAAATCACCTCATGTACCACCAGTGGCACCCTGCACTTTGGGGAAAAAAAAAGCATTATCCTATTTAATCTTTATTAACTGTGGGGTGGGTAACGTTTCCCCTTTTTTACAGCTAAGCATCAGAGATTGAGAAATGCGACCAAGGTTCCTAAGTGTCAGATCTGCCATAACCATGAAGCTGCAGCTCAGCTGTGGTGACCCAGTGGTTCTCAGTTGTTTAGTGTTAACACATTTTCAAAATAGTATTAGAA